>NW_024884142.1:93482450-94123815 GCF_019232065.1 Centrocercus urophasianus | reverse complement strand
TAACATCTTGGTTATACAAAGTCCCTTCCAACCTCAGCCATTCTGTGACTCTATAGGATGACTGTTGTTGCTTTCTCTACAGAATGCTACACTTCAGTGCAAAGTAATATACTGCCTTCAGTTACACTAATGCAACCCTCTGTAATTTATTTCTCCTAGCATTTCAGTCAGTGTCCCAGTGACTCATCTACTTACCAGCTGCACATCTGCTTGACAAATTTTAGAGATCTTTCTTATGCAGTATGTCCTGAATGTCTTTCCAGGGTCTCATGCTTCAGCTGTTTACCGTTTAGAGGATATTGCTCTATTTATTCTTAGCTTCATGGTCCTCTTAATGTTTATCTACCAGCCATATTTCAAGCCACTGTAGTTACAGATAAGGCATTCTGCATCTGATTACTGGACCAGTTATTACTTGTTTTGTCCTCTATATTTAGATGTATTTTACATGTTTGCTGGCTTCATTTCCACACACTGTTATCCTTGTCAGAGAAAGATCATCAAAGTGGCAGGCGTAACAATGATCCTGTGGCCAGTTCCAGGAACAGTTTACCAATTCTGCTCCACAATCATACCCCCTTAGTCATGATACTCAAGAGTTACTTACTGCTTGCAACTTAAAGTGAGCTGGAAATGAAATACAAGCTACACTTTTACCTTTTTTGTGTGTGGGGTTTTTTAAATTATTATTATCACCTATCAAAATACTGATCCATTTGTTCTCTTTTAAGCTTGATGATATTTCCAGTAGTTAATAAAAGTTTAAAGGTATATTTTATTATTAGTTGAAAAGGGACCTAGTTTTTAACTACCTCTAATTCGCATAGTTTGCCTAAGGTCATGAGCTTTTGCCCTCGCAGGAAAATCTGGCTAGATAAAATCCAAGGAGGCTCTCACTGACTTCAGTGTTATACCAAATGCTCAGTAAGATACTTCAAAGAATTTTATTTTGGTTACAAAATAAATCCTACAGTGCTCAAGCTCATCTATATTCTACTTTAGACTCACTCCCTCCTTATTTGCTTGCAATCAAATGAAATTTCAAGGTTTCTTTTGACATCCCTATGACCAGCTTGACAGGCAGTCCCGTAGATAATCTGATCCCTCGGTGTAGAGGTGTGGGTTCCTGTGGCTGAGTTGGGAATTACAATGCATTTGTTTCACGGCTGTTCTGCTACCCAGGAAGAGGCTCTACAAAACCATAGCATTACTGCCTACAGAGGAAACCTGACTGTCCAGCTCCTTAAGACTCGATCTAGTGTGTCATTGTCTGTTTTCAAGCCTGAGCTGTGTCTTTCATTACACTAAAGGTCTCCCTTCCCATTAATCTTGTTGAGCAGCTCTCCTCTCCAAGCTCTGCTGCCCACAATTTGCGATTCCTTATTGTTGAGCATCCATCACACACAAAATTGTTTCTAAGCACCCCATTACTCATATATTTAGGGATGTCAAAGAAAGGCCTCTATGTAGCTCCCAAAGCACTTTACAATTCCCTTCTGCTTTCCCATCAAAAAGGCAAAAAGGACACAAACAGACAGCATCTTATTTGAACTTACCGGGAAGGTAGATTTCCTTGCACAGAAAGTTATAAGGAGGAGCAAGGCAAGAAAAAAAAAAAAGGCAACAATAAAATACAGTATATTTACAGTTTATGATGCATTAACTGATATCACAAGGCTCAGCTGAGCAAGAATCCACTCCTGAGTCCTTCAGATGACTTTTTCAGTGCCGGTACAACAGAAGAACTTGACCCTGTATGGAAATTAACACGTTTCCTTTCTCTCATATTGTAATTTATATTATATAATCCAATGGCATTTCAGAACTTCAGCTATTAGAGCCTCCTTTTGCTCAACAAGGTCTTCAGTTTGGTTCGGGGACCATCTCTGTAAACAATCATGACACACAGCTATGCTCTGAGAAGTTCTATTAAACTTCTGGAAAACAAATGGAGAAACCCACCAAAATCATTAATATGGGGTACCTAAAGAATTTCCATTGAGTCAAGAACTTCCATAAGTCTCAGAGGAAATTGTGTAGTTCTTCTCTAAACAGCAGATCTGAAAAAGCTGGAGTTCACACACTTATTAAAAGGAAAAGGGGGATCAATTGATTTCCAAGGGCTATCTATTAATGGATTCCCTTTCCCAGCACAGGATTGCTGTACTCACTCATTTACTCATTCATTCATCACATCTCTGCAGCTGCGCAAACAGATTCTGTAAACAAAATCTTTTCGCCAGCAAACTCCCACTGTGCTAGCAATATTAAGTGGCAAGCACACGAACACCCTGCAGAGAAGCAGAGTTCATTGATATTTCTTTTTCCTCTTTTCATATAGTTGACACTGCTTTACAATCGACTTTAAAAAAAGTAATAAACCTCAGTATATTGTCTCCATACAGACTGGTTGCTGAAGGCTTAATATCAGCCATAATTATTATCCATAAAATGTTATTGAATCAAATCTTAAAACTTAATGCTGCCTTGTTTCAGGAGATAAAGAACAGTCTATGGCTGGCAAAGCAGAAGAAGGTTGATCAAAAGCTCACTGTTTCATGTGGTTTCAAACTCTAAGCACAAAAGGGACTGGGCACTTCAAATGTTATCCAAAATCCAGTGAGCTGAATTTTGTCTCCTTGACAGAATCTAGTGGCACAAATAGATATTCAAGAGATCTTCTTATTTGAGAATATGATATTATTTACCGCCCAGATAGAAGACACAACTCCTTTCTTGAGTTGAGGACTGGTGAACATCACTCCTTTGAGATGCTGTGATGCACCTCAGATTGTAATCTGCAATTAGTAGTCAAATCACCTCAACACTAAGGGGCTTCTCTAAACTGCAACCTCCTTCCATTTATCTGAACCTTTCTGCTACTCACAGCACCTTGATCAGCTTCAAAAACAGACACATCTGCCTTTCCAGCCCACATGTTAATGCGTGAGCTCCCCACCTGCAAAGCAGCTCCCCAGCCAGAACACATCAGACAGCTGCTTAATGGAGCACTTGGGCTGCCTGAACACTTACAGCTGATTAAGACTGATATTCTCCCTGCCCACAAACATTTTATTTGACTTTCTGCAATCAGAATATCATCAATAATCCAGTTCTCCTCTTCCTTTTTTGTAGTACACAACTGTAAGAATCTCATCTCTCCAAAGAGCTGAGAAGAGGAATGTGACAACAAGAGAGCAGGGAAGAAGCAAAGCGAACCAATGCGTGCCCTCTCCTACCAAAAGCCATAGTGCTTCCCAGCGAGAGCCTATTGCTCCTGAGCAAAGCAAGCTTCATCTCCTCCCTTCCTCGGTTGCTAAGCAAATACTAACCGTTACATGGACACCTCATGGCCCTGCCAACCGACGTATTGCCCAGGTGAACCTCAAGCTCTTGTGCTTTACAAAGAGAGGCTCTGACTTCAGGGCCAAAGCTTGGGCCAGCCCTGACTATAGATCCACTCTCCACCTCTGTAATGCACCTATTTGGCAAGGTAACCCTTAAACTGGCAATGCTTTATGAAATACTTCCATTTTGCAACAATATAACAAGTACTCCAAGGAACCCATGCAGAAGGGTAATAGAAAATACATGCAGGGAAACCTATTCTGAAATGTCTACATAAAGAGAAGCCAAGGAATTCCTTTTCTTAAAGATTTTATTAACCTTTTGCTGATGAAAGGAGATTACTGATCAAGAGCTAGATGAGGTCAATGCAGTAATTATATTTTGATTCCTCTTCAAACAAGCCTCTTGCACAATGTAAAATAAAAAAAGTTGATAAAACAAACTGTTACTTAAACCGAGTCTTTTAGAATAATAATTAACCTATAATAACTATTCTGGCCTCCACTTCACCCTTGAAACGTAATCCCTTCTCATTAGTTTCAAGTTTAATTGGCGTCAGTAATGAATTGTCCCTCAGAAATAACCATTGCATCATGCTCCCTAATGCTGACACGTGGTGTCATACAAGTGCAAAGACCAGAAAGCTATTTCTGAAGACAGGGAGCTGCTCAGCAGATCAAAACAACAACAAAATGAAACAAAAACCCACAACCCAATAAGTTTATTTAGAAGACAAATGTAGCCAACACAGTTCGAAGCAAAGAGGGTTCCAAGTAGCTTTGCCAATAATTGCTGCAGTGTTTCTAGTAAGACTCTCAGCTCTAATTTCTTGTTCTTTCCTGGCCTTTTGTGGGAAGCAGAAAAGAAACATCACTATTTAGTACATTCGGTGTGAGAAAGTTGTATTCAACATTTGCTTTCTAACATTATCAAATACTGCTTTTTCCATCTTTGGTTTCTACGGTCTCTCCGTAAAATAAATATAATAATACTTAGAGATGTCAGCAGGGAGATAAAGCTTAAATAATTTTGAGAAGTAAGATGAAAGGGGCTATAAAAAGCCCAGACATTCTGATGTATCTGAGATAGCTTGCTACTTAAAGGGCCAGTAGCAACAGCGTGCGAATGCCAGTGTACGTACTGAAATCACAAGTCTGTTGCAACTTGTAGAGCTCTGTGGTTTCCAACAGGTGAAATCACAGGTATTCAGCTGCATATCACAGGCACTACAGTGCTGCATTCATAAAAGCTCATGCAAACTTTTAAAACTCAGCTAGAAAGAAATCTCCAATGACAAAGAAGTCCTGGAAAGAGCACGACGTGGAAAATATAAACAGCTCCAAAATGTTTACCAGGACACATCACTGAGTATGTGTATAGAAGGTATTACCTCTTCCTAACAGACCTCCAGAAATACATGGTACAAGTAGCCAAACACAGCCATGTCGTTTCCCACACTGACCAAGTGTTCCCGTATCTTCACCTGACCATCTCACCACAGAACCATCATCTCTCCCTCTGCCCAGCTCATAACTCAGAAAGAGTGCCGTGGTTTTCTTTCACAAGGCATAGTTTTATAAGATGGGAGACTGGAAAGAGCTGCTTGTGAGTAAGAAGATGGTGAGAAGGTTGCAGAGAGAGCCCACACCTCTCCCTTTACAGTGCATTGCTACAGCGGATATCCAAGTCCAAAGCACTTCCACTTGTTTTGACAGGAAAGCTCCTTTGCCTTGCCATAAGCACTGGGTGGCCACTAAAAGACTTCTGCAATCAGCAGACTAATTGGAAGAGCTGCTAGAGGCAGGCTTGCAAAGAGCATATCCTTTGTTTCTAGAAAGATCTAGATGAAAGCTTCAGGCCTAGCATCACAATTTTGCCATTTCTAATCCTGGAAGATAGGCACATCACTAAAGCTACATATAATTTAAAATCCCACATTCTGTATTAATTTCCAACACCTTAAGCAGAAAATCAGAAACAGAGCTTCTCACACCATCTCCATGAAGTTTTCCCTTCCCTAAAAAGCTAAATTTGCCTTTTTGGCTTTAAGAAAGGATGATGTTTTAACAGGCAAAAGCATGGCTCATAGTTTTCACAAAACCAGAAATCCAATCTTTTGTAACATCAGGCAAAAGCGCTGTTATCTCAGGTTTCAGAAGTTGGCTATCCTTAGCAGGAAGGAAATAGCAACACTATGATTAACTCTGCAGACATGGAAGTAAATCAATATGGGAGGCTGTTGTAGTTTTTATCAGAAATCTCAAGAGTTAAACTGTATCCTACTGTCTTTATTGAAGTTATTAGAAAGTAACCTGCAAAAAATAGCATCTTCCACCCAATGGAATTTTGAAGCCATCAGTACTACCCTTGTTAAGCAAAGTGTGTGCCACGGAATGATGGATTTCCTGTTAAAGCTCTCTGCTGCCTCCAACTTCTTGCGTGATTCTTTCTTCCTCCATGCTCACTCACTGCCATATTCACTAATGGCAGACCCAACATTGCTAAATAATTAAGTCAGAATTAGAGAAAGTCAGAGAGTCAAAGCAGAACCTGATTCCTGCAACTACTCAATGTTTTTACTTTGTAAAACATTAAAGGTCAGTGGCAATAGCAAAAATAAATGCAAAATACTAACGGGTATTTTCACACCACAGGGATCACTTTGCATTCAGCGCCTATTTTTCCATGCTTGATTCCATCTTCGTGCAACAGTTTACCATTTTCTTTGGAATGTCTGCTGTTAGAAAATAGCCTGGAGTCTGTGGAGCAAGCCACCAGCTCTATCTGCTGGATCCAGCTGGAACAATTCAACCACGTCTCATCACAGGAGGGACAAGTAAAAACAGTTCTCCTTCACTACCACTGCCATAGATTATAGCTTCTGAAAGCAGAGATATCTAAGTCCTATCTGTGCTGCCACGGCACATTTCTGAGTAGCCATGCTAAGCAGTATAATGACAACCAAGGAACTACTTAGTTGCCTCAGTCATAAATCACAGTACCCATGTAAATTGGACTTTAGTCTCAGAATGTGTTTCTTGCCTAAATATTTAAACACATAAATAACTTGCAGCGATTCCAGCTTGTCATTTTAAGCTTTCTGACATTCATTGTTCAGAGGAAAAGAAAGGTCAGACTTATCAAATCTGCATTTATACTTCCATGACATTTTTCTCCAACCATGTTTTTTCGAATTAGAGGAGCAAGACAAATGTGGCACATTTCAGAACAGACCTTTCTTGGCTCAGCACTGCTGCCCTGCTGAGCAGCTCCTCAGCAAACAGCTGCTATGGATCAGAGGGCAAAAAGATGTGGAAGGCAACTTGGACCGTTTGCTGCTAGACATACCCCTCATCAGTGTCCTAGTCTCAGTGCTCCCAGTTCTGGGTAGCCCAAGCAGATTCTTGGGAAGTGTCCACGCAGTGTTTAACCTGCTTAACTGCTGCTTGGGAAGAAATCTCAAGATGGACTCCTAAATAGCATCAGCCCAACTGAGTTAGCACAGTTACATTGACAAGGTGGTGGTTTCTTAACTATGACAAGGTTCAGTTACGATTTTATGACTTGTGAAATGTATAAGAGCTAAAGGCTGCCCTCACTTTCTCTATTACTTTTTGACCAATTCACAGTCACAAACACTGATTGTACTTCCTATTATACAACATTCATGCAAGATACGCAGTGAGCCCAATGATGAGATTACATTCAAATACAATTCAAGACACTGCAAGACCACCTCTGACTCTGAAGTGTGTTTCTACCTTTGTATAATAAAGCACTAAAGTTTCCTACAGCACTCCTCTGATGTATAATTCTCTGTATTTAAGGATGAGGAAATTAAAGCACAGCAAGATTAGAGAAGGTATCTTTTTAAAATCTGCTATACATTTTCATACATAATAAAAAAGTAAACCCAATAAACTGTGCTCTTTTGGGTGTCTGTTTATAGCTTTTTACTGAACAAACTTACAAATAGGAATATTTATAAGAACAATGTGCTATGCCCAAGAGCAAATGAAATTCAGGTCAGGTAGGTAAGTGCCTTGGCCAGGACTAGGGCAGGACAGCACAGAGAGCTGGGGCTGTCCTGCCCAGCAGCCCAGCCAAACCCAGTGCTATTGGCTTCCTTCCTCTTCAGGAGGCAACATCATTTCAAGACGAGGCACTGTGGACTGGCTAAATCCACGTTTCTGGAGAGCACAAGGGAGTGGTGTTCTGCAAGGAGCTGCTGTGGGCCCAATACTTAGGGCAGGGAGGGCTGAGAAAGACGTTCCTAGGCACAGTTTGGATTCATTGCAATTTAGCAACCGGTAACTGGCATGCAGTATTCTAACCCAAGGGTAGAAGAAAACTTCAGTTTGCACTAATGCATGTCTAAGAAAGGCATTAAATCTCCAGCAGAAAAGACGAGAACTACCTGCACTAGAATAGAAGCCATTCAGAAGCCCTACATCAATGACTGAGTTTTGCCCGATTTACCAGAAGAGGCAAATCACATCTCACATCCCAGATCCAATCCCTCGACTGTGTATGAGAGAATAACAGAGAGCAACTGGAAAGTGATTGAAGCCTTTTACAGCCTCCTGCTCTACATGGCACAACTCCAAACTTTGTTCTTTGGAAGCAAAAAGAAAAAACAAAAAAAAACCAACAAAAAGAAAAGAAAAATACAACTGAGATCTCGATCAAATGCTGGTGCCTCAGAAATATGTGGAAAACACTGGGGACTTTACTGCAGTCAGCTTTCAGCTCAGAGCTCTGATTTTCATTTTCAAAACATCTACTTCCAAAAACATATTTTCTTCCGCTCTGAAGTTCTTTCTAATCTCATGTAAGAAATTCCTCCTGCAGATGAGCTCAAGTGCACAGCAGCACTACCCTAAAGATGGAAAGCCAAATTGTCTCAGTGTTATAACAGTGGTGGTATGCAGTGAATGCAGTTTCAGGGAGAGTACGTGTGGCAAGTTAATAAAATTGGAGAAGGCCACGGTGCAGGAGTAATATTCCCCCTAACCAGAGGATAAGAAGTTACCCATGGCTATTGAAGAAACAAAAGTGGAACGTTAAGTCTACTTCATGAATTAAAGTACACTGACCTTTAGAGGAAGGAATGACTCATTTTCATCCCTGTATGCCCCTTTTTAACACATGCTTCCCACCTTTGCATATGTAAGCAGCAATTAGTTCTCATGGAAAGTTGTTTTATGGGCATTTCAGCTTATTAAGCTTCCTGAGTAAACTTAAGAAAGATGCATTTAGCAACACTTGTGGACCAGGTACCCTACAGGAAATGATTTGGTTACCTATGGTGTTAACAGGATGAAATACAAACGCCTCTGCAGGGCCAACGTGGATGGGCTCTGGATCTCTATGAAGCCCATGGAAGTGTGGAGCAACCAGGCACTGAGAGCACTTGCAGGACAGTAGTGCACAAATTCCTGTGAACTCAATGGCTTGACTGTTAAACAACAGCACTCCAGTAAGAACACCTTTTACTAACTGTGTTTGGTAACACACTGAGGCAAATTGCTTCATGCCCCACATATGCTATTAAAAAGGGAAAAGCTTCACTTTGGTGAAATACCTCTCAGCCAGTATCAGAGCACAACAGCTAAAAAGAATACAACATTATTTACAGGCCTCTTTCGTAACCTTAAACTCAATGGGAATTCGGCTCCTTGCAGGTTTTTCTCATCCTCATGTACAATTCAATCTCCATTCCCAGGGAGGATCATTTTGTGAAAGTAATTAAGCAAGGTAATTACATTTTTTTTCCTGGGAAGTGCTGCAATCCTGGGCATCTCCAGCACTTTTGGAAAAAGAAAAAAAAAAAAACCAAGAAAATCACTAAGTGTGTCAACATCACTAAAGCCTCTTTACACTGTTGATGGGAGGATTGTGTTGTTTGAAATCCATTTCCAATTAGCTTGAGCAATGTAGGAGAGGCTCAGTTGCCTTAGGAAGGGCTTTAGTTAAGCCCTGTTCAAATTAGCTGCAATGGTGATAATAATTGCTGGAATCTGCACACGTATGGGCTGGTGGATGCTGCTCGTGCTGCTATCACTGTGTCAGCACATCCTGCTGGCAGCAGGGCTATGTGGTGTAAATTTAAGGATGGTAGCGATGTGTGGTGTTCATACAGGCAGCACCTTCACAATGCAAAAGGAATGGACTTTTAACATCCTCCACATTTCCATATGCACGTGGAAAAAAAAACCTATGTGCACAGCCATATCGTGGTATAAATACACTACAGTTTAATTACTGGCAAAGCAGATGGAGAATTTAATAGCAATGCTGCACTTCAGGAACATCAGTGCAGAATTCAGGAGGAAGCTGGAATTGTTACAGGAGGTCAGGAACAGCTGCTAGGAGAAGGTACTGCTGTGAGATAGGTAGCTCTGCATTCCTTCTGCTCCTCCTATTCCTGCATCCCCTGCAATGGATTCTGCAAGGCTGTATTGCAGTAAAAGCAGCAGAGCCTTGCCTTCAGCATGATTTCACTGGGCAGAGCTAACTGCTGCTCATCTCTCAGCAAAAACATGGATTTCTCAACAGCGAGGACGACACCCAGAGCCTGATGAACTTCACTTAAAGCTCCGTGCTGTACTCACAGCATCGCAGCACCTGCTCATCATGAGGATATCCTTCACCCAGGTTAAAAACCACACCTTCATCCTCAAAGATGACAGCTATGTGCCCTCCAGCTCGCTCGCTGCTAAAGTCACTGGGGCTGAACTAGCATTAAAAGCGAAGGCTGCATCTCCACTGCCAAAGAGGGAGATCCTTAAGGCAAAGGAACTGCAATTCATAAAGAATTTCCCAAAGAGAGAAAAAGAAAAGAGCAGGAGGAGTGGCTTTAGGTGTCTTTATTAATATTTTAAAACTATTTTTCATGCTAACATATTGAGGCAAGAGCTGCAGAAGGCAGGGAGGGAGCACTGGCCTCACCCAGACACCGTACAGCAGGTGATCTCTGCCTCACCTCTGCCAAAACTGGCCCAGGGAGGGCTAAGCCAGGCATCTCACTTCAGCCCCGAACATAAGACTGATTCACATAGAAACTGTTCTGATGGTCTGCTTTGATTTTAGCTGCAGGCAGCAAGGAATGAAATGAGTTCCATTGGTAATTACTCACATTGCTGGCCCAGATTTACAGTTGAGCATAAAAAAAAATCAGTTGCTCCAACTTTGTACTCAAAGCCCAGCACTGACTCCTCTCACCACTTGCAAACGTACCTAGGTTTGATTTGTGATCCAATAAGTGGCTACTACTCAGGGACACGCCACCAGCACCTCCACAGCTTCATAAAAGCTACCAAATTGAGCTCATAGTGACAAATTATTTGATCCTGCAACCCCCTCGCTATTACAACCTTGGTATGAGAGCCTGAATCAGAGCTTGTGTGAAAGGTACCAGACACAAGCAGGATGGAAATCTCTCCTGATCATTGCCCGAATTACAAATTGAATTTGAGGATTTGGATTGGATTGAGGAGCTGCCCCCTACCCTGACTTCCCATCCTTATCATCCAGGACTAAAAATATGAGCCAGGGTCTCCTCTTCAGAGAGATGCCAATCAGTGCTATGTGAGCCTCCTGAGATACATGGCTTCTTGTCATACTGTAGCTGATACAGTCCACCAACTACCATCTGTGGCATTAAAAGGGACAGGAATCAACTCAGTGCCAGCTCACTGTGGCTGAACCTCACCAACAGCTCATCCACACACAGTGGGATGGAGGAGAAAACTGAAAGGTGCAGTCAAAAACTGATGGGTTGAGATAATGGCAGGTTAATAACAAAGAAAAAATAATTCAAAGTAGCAAGAAATACACCGAATGGGTGATGCACAGCACAATTGCTCACCGCCAGCCAACTGATGCCCAGCCAGTCCCTGAGCAGCAACAGCCCCCCAGCGTTACCCCGGTGTTATTGCTCAGCGTTGACACCACATAGTAAGGACATCCTTGGGACCTGCATGAGTGAGCTGTGCCTGCGCTGTCCCCTCCCGGCTTCTCATGCCCCCCAGCCCCTGCCTGCTTGCAGGGCAGCGTGAGAAGCTGGGAAGTCTTCGGCTCAGCGCAGCACTGCTCAGCAATAACTGAAGCAAGCGTGTGTTAACATTATTCTCATCCCGCATCCAAAACACGGCACCCTCCCAGCTACTAGGAAGAAAATTAACTCCCTCCCTGCTAAAAAAAAAAAAAAAAAAAGAAAGAAAAAAAGCTGGGAGAGAACCGTTTTCTTTGACGTTTGCCTGTCACCTATCATATGTTTAGAAAAAGGTAATAACGCTGATAGCAATGCCCAACAGCATTCGCGTATCACTCTGAGCTCCGGAATGCTTCCACCGCTCCCCGAGGTTCGCCCGCACATAACCTTGGGAATCCCTCGCAGCCCTTGGAGTAAAGAACACACCCTTAAAAAACGATGGGGCGCATCAGACAGCCTGACCTCGCTCCCCCGAGGCTAACGACACTTCCACCTTCGGGTCCCATTTGCGGTCGCCTGGCGCAACGCCCGCACTGCACACAAACCCCTCTGCGCTTCCTAGCAGCCCTCCCGGGCCCCCAGCCCGTCGGTACGTTGGGCGGCAAGGACGAGCCGCAAGGGGAAGTCGCGGCCGGCGGGGGGAGCTGGCAGCGCCCGGCATGCAGCGCCCGGCTCACCTGCCGCCGAGACGTGGAGGAGGAGGCGGGGGCGGGCGGCTCGGATGGCCGCCGAGAGCCCTCGCTCGCCGCCCGGAACGGCTCCGCGGCGCTCGGGCATCACCCGCACCCGCAGCCGCCCGTCTCCGGCGCGGAGCCAGCCGGCGAACGGCTCGCTGAGGTCGAACTCCAGGCGCGCCCCGGCGGCGCAGCCGTCCCGCAGGCTGCCCTCGCCCACCTCCAACACCAGCTGCTTGGCGCGCCGCAGCCGCCGCCCGCCCGCGGACGAGCCGCCGGGGAGGACGAGCGGAGCGGCCGGTGGCGGCCGGGAAGGCCCTCCTCGGGCGGCGCGGAGCAGAGGCGCGCAGTCCAGCAGCAGGCGGCCCGTCGCCGAGGCGCGGCCCGGCGGCCCCAGCACCAGGTCCCGCACGTAGGCGCGGAACAGCGAGGGCACGACGAAGTCCACCGCCAGACTCCTCCTCTGCAGCCGCGACAAGCCGGGACCGTCCCGCGGCCCCGCCGCCCCCGAGGCTAAGCTGAGGGCGAAGCAGGCGGCGGCCAGGAAACGGGCGGACAGCCGGCCCCCCGCCATCGCCCGCCCAGCCGGCGGCCCGCGGGAGCGGTGGCCCAAGAGCGGCGCTGGCGCGGGGCCGCTGCGCCCGGAGCCGCTGCTGCGCGGGCTTTGCCGGCTCCAACTACCCGCCACAACGCGGGCATTACCCGGCGAGCACTGACGTCACGCTCGAGCCCGCCCGCCAGCAGCCAATGGCGGCTAGGGCAGCCTTCGTTATGCAAATAAAGGGGGCGGGGGCGGGGAGGCGGGGGCGCGCCCGGCGCCCATTGAGAGAAAATGGGAAAGCGTGCCCGGGTTGCGGTGCTTCGGATGGAGCCCCTGCTGCTACGTGAGCCGCGCCCCGGGGCCGCCGCCGCCCGCGCGTGGCGGGGAGCTGCAGCCTGCGGCTCCCGGCCCCCTCCGCTTTCCCTCTTCGCACATGCGGTGTTGGCCAACGCTGCCCATTTGTCTCCCTTGGCTCTTTGCTCCCAACCTTCTTCCCGTTCCTGGCTTCTCTCCGCCCCTCCTTACCTCCAAACGAGCCGAGGTCTCCCCGGCAGCCCCGGGTGCGTTCCTTCTGTTGAGGAAAAAATAAGAGAGAGAGAAGTGAGGGGAAGGAATCTCACGGCAGAAGTCATTCTGAAGATTTGAGCGGAACCGTTCCGCTTCAAAATGAAAACGGCAGCCGTTAGAAAGGTTCATGTACCAATTTCCCTTATTTTTACCTATATTAAATACAATAAAATGGCTGTAATTATGTTAGTGCCGTGCCTTAGGATAGCTAATCGTAGCTCATTCATATTTCTGGAAGTTGCCTGCATGAATTAATGACTTCTTATTATCTCTTTAGTTTGATACTTAATGCATGTATATTTTTATAATCTAGGTACTTCAACTATATAATCATTAGGGTGCAATTATTCTGTCATATGGTTATTCTTCTGCTTATATCAAATTAATGTTAATATACAGATACTCTGGAGCAGAACCACCGAGTAATTCCCCATAATTGTGGTGCTAAAGAGTGTAATTGCAGGCACAATGCTAGAAAAGAAACAAGATCTTCCTGCACAGAGGAGCTGAAGAAGGAACTTCAGGGCAACTGTCACAGGAAGGGTTACATAATGCACTCTGTACAGAAAGGCACTTTATGCTGCATTCATCCCCATATGGGTGTGCAAACTCAAAGCCCATCCTTTGCCCAAGGAGGCTGTGCATGCCCTGTCCCTGAAGGCATTCAAGGCCAGGCTGAATGTGGCTCTGGGCAGCCTGGTCTGGTGGTTGGCAACCCTGCACATAGTGAGCGGTTGAAACTAGGTGATCATTGTGGTCCTTTTCAACCCAGGCCATTCTATGACAGTGTTTTCCCAATGATGCTGGGCTGGGTACATGCCCTCTTTCCTCTTCTTGCAAGCTCTTCTTGCTTTGCAGTCCATTAGAATCACTTGCTCAACATGTGGACTCCAGCCATTCACTTTTAGCCTTCAGTAATATCCTGGGGTCTGGGTTTTCTTTTCTTAGATGAGCAAGACTGGAAAAATACTGGAATGCACACAAGGGGCCCACTGGACTTTCCACTCAGCCTCTTCTTTTACTCCAGCGGACAATCACGTCAATGAGCACGTCTGTGGATTGGGAGCTTAGTCCTCAAACCTGCCTTCTTCAAATTCTGCTGGACTGCTGTCTTCCTCTGTTAGTGAGTCTCCCACAAGAGGGATGGCAATTACTGCAGAAAAGTGGTGGTGTTAGGCACAGAAAACGTTCTAAAAATTCCCTACTATGGTTTAGTGTAGGTTATTTTCCTGCTTTTGCAGATCTGATTTCTGTCATGTGAAGGCGCTATGTGGGACTTCTGCAGTTTTCAGTTCTTTGCATTTTCCTCTCGGGTTTGGCCAGCTTGAGCCGAATGCTCAGCTCATGTGAGTGAAAGGTAAGTCTTCCACGGTCCTTAACAGTCTGCACACAGGTGACAGTTCCAATTTCTAACTCAGCTACTAGGAACGGAGCAACTGGATCGATCCCTTTATCCTCGACATCCTGCTGAGATAGGCCACACCTTCCCCAGTTATCCTTTTTGGCAGAGATTATAAAGACGTCTCACTGACCTTCCTCTCACCAGGAAGCCACAGTTGGTCCCAGCAATGAGTCACACGGGCATGACTAGAAACTTCACTCTCCTCTGGATGAGACAGAACCATGCCTGTGCCTCCAGGTGCTCTGCCTTCAGTTGAGTCAATCGCTGCCTCTCTCCAGAATGCCTTCTCTGCTCCATTCACTGACAGAGCTGCTGAGTGGGTGGAAGTTTTGTGATGTGGTTGAGTTGGACAAATGGGATTTGCTTCACATCAGTGTAAGCGATGTGGGCACTGTGTGGACCCAAATGGCTCTGCTATCTGTTTGGGGGATGCTCCATAGGGGACAATATAGAAAAAGCCCTGAGATGCCTGGGGAGAAGAAACATGGGTGGGGTTACAGCCCTGCCTTCATGCAGCTCACTGCGCTCAGCGAAAGAATCTGTATGTGCTTGGAAAAAAAAAGAGAAAAAAAAAAAAAGCATGGTCCAAAGACAGTACCAGCAGCTAGCAGCTAGCAGGCTGCTACCTAATAGTCCCAAAGAAATCAGGTAGCACATGAAAGTATATAGATGTGTACTTTTTCCACTGTATTACCTTGTTTTATTGCCACGAATCACAAGGAGTTTACAGCTGAAAGCTGAAATGCAAAGGAATCTTTATTAACAGGTACTAAATGAAACAGCAACAGATGTTAATACGTTGAAAGAGAGAAAGTGAAAATGGACCCATTAATGAAGAGAGGCAAAGAAATCAATACGGGATCTCCAGCGGTTGAGTTGCTGGGCTGCCTTTTTATCTCCCTTTTTGATTGCTCTTTAAGGAGAAAAGTGGTATGGATATTTGGGAAAGAGTTGAAGCCTGGTCAATAGAGCTGTTAATGAGGAACAGGTAAGGAAATATTTTGTACAATTCTGTGATGGGCTGCAATCAGCAGATCTGGACAATATGCTCCCCAGGTTTTTAATTTAGCTAATGAATTGACTGTGTCACTGGCAATTAATTTTGAAAAGCAGAAGAGACCTCAGGATGTCTCGAAGGATGAGGGTGGGGTGAGATGAAATACAGTTCTAACCTTTACAATGGAGAAAAAGAGTCACATTGGCAGATGTCTGTATTTCAGCACCAGTAAAACAACGGAAGAGACTTAAGCCAGACAAGGTACTTCAGTGGGAGCATAGCGGTGTGTGAGCTGAGTGTGTTACACTCCTGGAAGGCTTATTCTGCCAGGAAAAGACTCAAAAAGCTCAAACATTGCAAATTTGTACCAGGAAAATGATATTACTTCTTGGGGCTCTAATTGCATCTCTGTACATGCTGGAAAAGAACCAGAAAAAATTAATATATCCACATGCTAGTAAACCTGTGCCAGAACTTCATGTGAAATATCAGTAGGGCAGTACTACAGCTGGACAATATCATGTGGCTTTAGAGTTAAACAGAAGACTGCTGGAAACTGCAGCACTATGAGTATAAGATGGGTAATACAGTAGACTGAGCAAGCATCAGCGATTGCTTAGTTTAAACCTTTCTGCTAATATTTCACTGATATCACAGTGTCAAATTGGGCAGTGCTGCCTTGAAAGGCTTCACCCACAGCAAAAAATGGGGACAGTAATTTGGACAGGACCACTGAAGCGTCAGTGAAGCAAAAGGAAAGAAATATTGTGGAGGAATTAAGCTAGGGCAACAAGGAAGTGGTACCCAACAGCAGTGTGTTTCAGCTAGATTTTGGGAGGAAAGTATAAGTACTCCTGGTGCTATCCAGACATCTTTTGTGTCTCCCTCCTACCACAGACTTCCCAACCCAGGACATTGCTTATCTGTACTCTTGGGATGTATTAGATCTGAAGTGTGATACCAAAGCAAAGCATCTGTACATAACAAAGTTTTCAGGGAGAGAGCTGAGGATGGGGGCTGTGTCTAAACGTGTCAGGTTGGTGGGATATGGCAGTGTACATCTGGCTTGGGACTGTGCAGGAAAGAGCAAACTCCATGTCCCTCTCTGTGGTCTCACTTCTTAAGCGCTGAGTTGAACTGCCTGAGGTGTGTTAGACCAACGGGATCCATGTGACAGCCCAACCTTTACTTAGGTAGATCTTTCCTCACTGGGCTGTGGCAGAACAGTTGCTCATCAATTTACATCTGATTTATGAAAGGCAGAGGTTCTTACTGTCTGCCTTGCTACCCCGAGTCCCGAGAAGAGGAAGAATTCGATTCAGAGCTTGTAATTGAGGGGCCAGACAAGAAATCTTATAAATTTCAACTGTACTGACTTCAGGGAAGCTTCTTCGAATTCACACTAATGAGGCAGAAAGCAGATTCGGGCCTTCACTCATCACTTTGTAGTTACTTTGGCTCCCTGAGACAAAGGCAGTGAATCAACGATGCTAATTACTTCATTCACAGCTTTGCTTAAAGCTACCTGCCCTTCCTTTGGCTGTTGAGTGTTTCTAAAGTAGCCTTTCATTTGCTGAGAAAAAGGATAACAACTTATTTTATTACATTCTTTTTTTAATCTTCCTCATCATGTCAATTAGCGTGTTTGCATTTTAACAGAGATGCTGCCTGAAGCCATTCTGGCTGCTAATGTCACAATTAGTGTTTCTTCCTGTTGGACCAATTATAGGTGATAATGTTACTGTTTGACAGCGTTTGTGTTCTAATTGAGAGCCTGATTACAAATTGGGTGCTCAATTCCAGCCAAGCTGTTTCTTTTTCACGGGGTATCCCCTAGTCACAGCTTTTTACACATCCCTGGGATTACATATGGAAAATAAAAATAGATGAGTCGTCACTTATATGAAATATTTTCTAACCTTCAGAGAGTTTCATCTCTCCTCTTTTCTTCTTGATTACTCCAAGCATTTTTTCTTACTTGGTTGAAATGTTTATCAAGGACAGAATATGCCACAGATATAAGCAGGATGGAGCTTCCGAATGACAAGTTTAATTCATCATTTAATGCCCACACTTTCAAGTATCAGCCCTGAACCCCTGATGGCTAATATCACCCAACACCAGGGTGCATCACTACAACAGTTTTGCCCATTAAAGGAAACAAACAAATCAATGCTGAAAACGCATCAGTCTATGAAATGGAGCAAAACAACCTATAAAGCAGGTTCTGGGATAAGAATGGAGCAAGATGAATTACTGTGTTTATAAAAGGGGAAAAATCTCATTTCTTAAAAGAGAGAGAGAGGTGGTCTCATCTTACTTTCAGTGCTATGTAAAATAGCACGGGGACATTTGACTGAATTACCTCTCCTGTAAATCTACTTGCCTTACCTTGCATAAATGCAGGAGTCTGCTTTTAAATCTGCAGCAGAATTTATGTCCGTTTGGATGCTGACGTGCACAAGCAAGGTTATAAAGCATATGGAACGGAGCATAAGAACAGAGCAGGATGGAAGCTGGCAAGCACCATGTTTGTGCAGTCTGTGTTGTGGCTTTTCTACCATGTAATATAAAACACATCACCAATCAAATGTGATTTCTTCCCTGATCACATGGATGAGCAATGCACAGATACAAATATGGACTTGCCTTGCTTCAGTTCCCTCAAGTGAATTGCGTTTACAAGAGGGAAAAGGCTGATTTTATGGCATTTGAAGCGATGGCTGAAATTCCAAAACCAGTCAAGCTACTACAACATTCCTGCTTCACAGATCCTGAAAGACCACGCTGGACTCTCGAAAGCAGTTTCTCCAAGAGAACTCAATTGACCACATGAATTCAGCAGAGCTATTCCATGAAGTCAAAAACATTTCAGCAGAGTGTCTGATGCTAAGCCTCCTCCTTTACTGACTCATAAAAAAAAGTTTTCTCAGAACACTGTAAAGCAGTTGGTGTGGTTTAGTTTCACACCAGCAAGAGCCCTCACTGCTAGGCAGTACTCACTAGGCCTTCTCCTAAATATGTTCATCTGAATAGACAGCGGGACCAGTGACTGTGATGTTTTGGGCACAGCTTCCTTGTCTCTGAACTTTGCAGAGGACGAATATGTAGCTCAGCTTAACTGAGTCCCAGCTCTGGTGCAAGTGAGTTTTCAGTTTAAAACACTTTGCTTGGAGGTGCTCTGGTTTTACAGTTCAATTCTTCAGGATTTTCATTAAATACATGGCTAAAACATACAGCCATGCTTATAAAAGATTTATTAGCACCAACTCTTTTTGTTCTAGAGGTTGATCCATGTGAGAAAATAAAATACTGTACATATTCCTCTGACTCCATTTCCTTACTGCTGCCATAGGTTCTCAAGCTTTGAGGTTTTCTAACATGCTCTTGAGTCTTGCCTTTTCCTCTGACACACAGAACCTGTCTCCCTTGTGTAGCCATACCCCTCACCCAGTGCCCCTCTTAACAGAGATGTACTGCTTCCCTCTTCCCTAACTGAAACTTCACATGCCTGACATCCTTCTGAATTCTGCCCGGGTTCTCATGCTCTATGGCTCTCAAGATTCCTGCTGATACATGGTCTTTCTGAATCACCTGTCTCTGTTGAACACCAGACTCTGTAGCCAAGTTACACCTGAACACATTTCGCATAAAACCCAAGCATTTGTGGTTTTGCTGTTTCAGAACATCAGCCAGACTTCCTCCTTAACACACAGGCATATTCTCCAGACTGATGCTACGAATAAAATGATCTAGGTCTGCTTTCGAGGATTAAGGCTTGGCACATCAGTGGCTTTTGAAATGATTTCTGAATTTATTATAGGCAGTAACACTACTAAATCTCACTCTTTGGAAGTGGAACAAGTTTGCTGAGGGTCTTGGATCAGCGAGTTACAATCATAGGTCACCTTCTATCTTGTTGCAAATGGAGTAAAAATGACCTTTTCTGAGAGGCGTACAATGATCTTAAATTCAGATAGGTGTATATATCTGATCATTTTGCATCATTTTTGTTGTCCCATTTTTGAAGTAAAAGAATAGTCACAGTTATTTCCTTTCTGTCTGTGAGGTTAATGCTGAGTCAAGCACTGCAAGAGTAATAACAAACAGTAAATGCATCCGGGAGAGACTTTAGGAAGTGGGCTTCTCGGTCAATGATAAGCAGATATTTAGGGCTGACAGCAGAATCAGCAAGCTGCTTCATGAAGATGAACCTTCGGCACTCAGGGGGTGCTTTTCCCATTAAGTTCCTAAAGTAATACCTCCCTAAACTCAATGACTGCCCAAGAGTGAATGGCTATAAGGTCTCCTGCAGCTGCTTCAGGGGGCTGTGTCAGGAATTCCAGCAGGGAGCAATGGGGATATTGCCTTTGTGCGTGACAAGTCGGTCAAATATCTATTTGACTTTGCTCTGAGCTTCTCAGGTTGAATAAAAAGGACAATAACGCTTAACTGCAAAAGGCTTTCTTTCCTATATGAAAAATGTAGTGCTGCTGCAGGCACATTTGGAACACATTTGTGATAGCAGTGATTGCAGTGCCTCGCTTTAAATGGCAAAATGTTGGCTGGGGGCCTAATTTTCAAATGCAAAGAACTAATGGCTTTCCCATCAGCTTCAGTGAGACTGTTGCTCAGCATCTACGAGCTGAAACTGTGCTCCCAGATGTTGTTGATGGCACCTTTAGGCATGCTGCCAATCACAGAAGGTTTAGGTGGGTTTTTTTTACTGAAAAAAATGGAATTACCTCATAATAGATATATTTCATTTCATTGTGCTTTGTATATATTTCATTGTGATCCAGAGGAAAAAACAAAGTTCTGCATATCACTGAGTGCAATGGAGACTGTCTTCAAGAGCTGCCTTCACGTGCCTGCCAATTTCAATGAAGCAGTTGGCTTCAGATAGTGTGTGGTACCATAGCAGGTTGAAGAAACCAGAGATCTGTTTCACCATTTCTCTTGGTGCATCCCAAATTGTTACTGCTTCACAGATGCTAAGGGATAGATAAAGCAGAAGCAGTGCATTCGGGATCACAGAGCTCCAAGGCAAAAAGCTAAAGAAGCTTAGCTGTTCCCTTCCTGACCACGCTGATGAGATGACAGAGGTACCATCCTCCCATTCCTACTTTCACGATGCTCTCTTCTTAGCAAACTTTTTGGGTATTCACAAAAACGTAATTCATTACCTGTGTTCCAAGGTGACCATTTACAGAAATTTGCAAGGTACTGAGATAAGTCTTTCAGCCACTATTATCAGCGTGAAGCAGCTTTTTGTTAATATATTGAAGGTCATGGCTTAAAAAGCCCCTCAAATCTTTCACACAAATATGCAGATATATTGTAATTGCTTCCAGTTTTCAAGCAGACACAAACACTAAAAGTTTACACATTGTTTGCATCCTTCCTTTGAACTAACTTACAGTAATCCAGTGATCTTTCTGTCCATGTGGCAAATGACAGGGCGTAAAACAAATACCAAATTCCATGATTTTTAACGTGGTGAAGGAAAAACTATCCACTGAAGAACAAGCTTTTTTCGATCACATTCTGCAGCTCTGCATGAAAATATATTTAGTAATGAAAGAGGATGTTTTTTAAAAAACTGCATAATCAGGCTAGTATTCTGTCTGGAATACCCATTTTTGTCAGCTTTCTATTTCCTGTGAATCATTAATATAACAAGCTTAAGCAAGGTAGGCTTGTGATTGAATTTACTGTTATTAATAGGTTCCGATCCGCTGCAACATCAGCCCATGCTTCTCCAGGCAATTAAAGTTGTTTTTTTTTTTCCATTATTTTAAAGAGTCTTTAATGGATGCAGCCAATGGGCCATCTATTATCACGAATGAACTCAATTACTATCTTAGTCATGATCAATATTTAGTTACACCAAGTTAGGAAAAATACTGAAAGCTTATAGAGCGGTTAAGTGGCTGATGATGTTAAGACAGCAGGAAAGCTTGAGAGCATTAAGAAATGTGCCTTAAGTAAGTACAGTTTGTCTTGATATTTCTGAAGTTGTCCAGGAAATGAGTGCTGATGATCATGTTTTCTGACCTCAGTATTGTGAATCTGCATCACGGAAACAGAAACTGACTAAATGCCTCAGTGGGGGAAGATTAAATAATTATTTACTGTTTCCCCAATGTGATGAAGGACGTGTTTTAAGAAAGAAGTTGACTACAGAATTCTCTACAAATAAGCCAAGAAGATGTGGATTCATGTTCACACAAGTGACTGGCCAGGGTGGAAAAGCTTGTTTTAAATAATACCTCTGGACTGTTGTTAACCAGCTCTGTAAGAACTTAGCAAATACCACATCCCAGCAGGGGAGCTTTGCTTCACCTGCAAAGCCTGCAGAGTGGGCCCAGAAGAACCAATAGTCTCATAATGGCTTAAAGAGCAAAACTTATCAGAACCACATCAGTAGCACCTCAGTGTTGCTGTCTGCATCGTTCCCGTACGGTGATTTATTCATTTCAGAATGGGGCTATCAGGTGATTTGAAAAGTTGGAGGGGAAGTCTGGAGTTTCTGAATTCTGTGTTAGATTTTCTCTGACATCACATTTCTCCATCGGTTCTGTTTGTTCATTTGTTTTTTGTTTTGATTTTAATTGGCTCTGGGAATACTCTGGGAATTGTAGGCAGATAAGAAGAAAGGTTAAAAGAGAAGAAGAAGCTGAGGAAAGAGAATCCACACAAATCCATGAGTTTATGAGCAGACTCCAAGATAGTTTCTTTTCTTCCTTTCTCTTAAGTTAAAGCAATCTCCAGGCCAGTCAGGATATTATTTTTTCTTGGAAGATCTTCACTGGGATCCTGAAAACCTTCACATTTTCCAGGTTTTACTGGCTGTTCTAAGTGATTAAGTTTGCCTTTTCTTTAGCACAGCCATGAAAGGCTGACCTATATTTCAGAAAAGGATAGGAGAAAATTAATTTCTGTGGTCTTTCTTGGATGATGTCCCAGAGTACCCATTAGAGCCTGCCAAGCAAGCCATCAGTAAAGCATTACAGACTTCTGATGGAGAGGCTTGTTGATGGTCTATTCCTACTGTGATTGAAACATGCTGGCCCCAGGAAAGGAAGACAAGAGCTTCCAATTAATCAATTACACTTCACAAATGAATTGTTAAGTAACAATGGGTCAGTCGTTGAATCTTACTGAATTCTCTGTCTTGAAAATGAGCTGAGATCATTTTTGCATGCATGGTATAAAGCTGAGAGACTATTGCAAGCACTAATTTGTGTTGTACTTTGCAAAGATGTGAGAGGTTTGTGTGAGATCCACAGTGGAATCCACAGCTCTCAGTTACACTGAGGCAGCATAAAAGTGTATCAGCAAGGATGGAGGTTTTCTTCTTCCACAAATTGGTCCAGTATCATTTGGAATGCAAAAAATGCTTCATCCAGATTGCTTTCTGATACTAGAATGTTTAACTGGGTTCAAAGAACAGTGAAAGGAATGGATGCCAGAAAAACGCAGGAAGGTCTAAAAAGAAAGTTGTGCCCTCCTCTCAAAAACTTTGACATCACACTGAGGGCAACTGAGTATGATCCCATAGGGTGTCCTGGCTCTTCTGAGTCTTCTGGGCAGCCCTGAGGATCAAGGGCACCGGCCAAAAAAAAAGCTATCAATGAGAATTTTGACTTCTTCAGACCTGAAACAAACAGGTAAACAAAGGAGAATAGTTTTCCACCACGACATACACCCTTGTTCTCCTTTCCATTTCATCCCACAAATCATTTTCAATCAAATAAAACGTAAGGGTTTTTTTACACTATTTGGTTTGTCCTCCTACTTCAAAACTGAAGTGTAAATGTTTTAATGCAACATTTTCTTTTGAGAAATAAAGAAGTTTAGATTTCACTCAGAAATATTTGTTGCTAACAAATTTAAGATCAGTGTATTTTGATGGACTTAAATCTGCATTTTTCAACAAGTACAGTATTCAAACAGTGGCCAAACTCAAACTGGTATAACAACCTAGAGCAGCCACTCTCTGGTGTAAGGCCGACCAAGGGATGAGATTTGTTCTCCCTTCCCCAAATGAGCAACATAGAGAAGTGATAAAATTCTAAGCCTGGAAAGCATGTCATCATTATTTGCCACAAACTTCATTGCAACCTGCCTGAAGAAGTTTATTTTCAAAACCTGCTGCAGACTCTGGCTAAGCAGAATGTTCACAGCATATTGGGGTTTCCTAAACTAAACAGCTATTCAGCTTGACTTTATTAAACGCTTGTATTGACATCCAAGCAAGAAATAAGGAAACCCCATTAAAACAGAAAGCAGCTATTTATGAAATAGGTTTTTAGTCGTACTGTTTGAGCGTGCTCTTTCCTGATTGCTTCCTAATCTTCAAAACAAATCAAAACAAACAGGAATCTTTTCTCCCTGCATAATACACTTTTCTTCAATATTTGTCTGTTTAAAAGTTATTTAAGTGCTGTTGCCTTTTGCACTTGGCACAAAAGAGCCTATCAAGACATTGACCTTGGCAAGAAAGACTGCTTTCTTCAGTCCCAAATCTAGAGAGGTGCAGAGTGAGCTCAGCCCGCCTGAAGTCAACAAAAGGCCCCTGGAGATTAGGACTTCTGAGACTGTTTCATTTCCATTGACTTCAGATTTGCAAGTCTTTGTTTTTTATCTTTCTGTAAAGTGATTTTTAATTAAAACAAAACATGTCAGAAAATCCCACATTTCATCAAAGCAAAATCTAAAATAGCCTTGTCTCTTTGTGTTTGCTTACTGGGTACTCTTAGGAGCTAGGCCTCCTATTTAAAAGTGTGTTGTATTCATGTAAAGGGAGAATGGAAATTTCCACTTCTCCATAAATTTTCTCCAGAATGTTTCTGTTGGAAACTGCTTTGCATAAAAGAACAAATTTGCCAAAGAAGAAAGTGTAACTTCCATCTTCCTAGTATATATTATATCCTTTGACATCCAAACGAATCATACAGGATTAATCTGCTTTTTATTTGGAAACACTGTGCTTCTGTCCCATTGCCCAGTGACCAAAAGCTGTCAGTGTGACACAGTGGTGAAAACCTACTGTTATTCAAGGGTGCATCAGGATAGGCTTTGTCAGTAGAGGCAGGAATATATCATATACACTGTCATTAAGGGCTCATTTCATATGCTGCAATCCCAGTCACCTCTGCACAAAAAAGATTAACTAAAAATGCAAGGGGTAGAGAGGGGTTTCTTTTGTAGGATGAGTTCAGAAACAGAAGGTCTATCGTGCGGAAAATGATACAAAGGGCTTGGCTTATGTATTCTATTGAAATGAGACTACAGAGGGAGAAATAATGACTCTTCTTAGATACATCAAGGAGTAAATATCAAGAAGGGAAAAGAATTATTTAACGTAAAGAATAATGCTGAAACAAAATGAAATGGATATAAATTTGACATGAATTAGACTGGAAATTGGGAAAGGTTACCAACGGTTAGAAGAGTGCAATTCTGGAGTAGCCTTTCAAATGAGTAAAAAAATTCTATTTATGTAAACTTGTGATACAAATCCTTGAAAAATAAGTGGATCTGAATAAAAGCCTTCATGAACTATTTGTTCAAGTTGTTGCTTCCACTGTATATTTGTATGAAATGTATTCCATGTTCTGGAGCTTCTACTGATTACCTAACAGGGATAGGAAGAAACTTTTTCCACGTCATACATAATTTTGCTTCTCAGGCTTTTTTCCTCCTTTTTTTTCTTTTTTTTTCTTTTTTTTCCCCTTTTTTGCTTTCCCTACTGTAGCAAGGATTAGTCACAGGAAAGAGCAGAAGTAGAGATAGGTAGGTGCACAAGCATTCCTTAGTATCTTCTGGTTAGCTTTGCTGATGTTATTGTCCACATACCTTGATTTGCACTGACTGCTAGATTGATGTCAGTAGCTAATCTTCTAGTGTGGGACTTTCTACAGCTTCCTGCAGCTCACTCACCAGTCATCTGTCTTCTTGATCTACTAATTTCAAGGGCCACTTGTCTCCTCCGTCCCCAGTCCATGCTGGGGCAGCATTCCCATAGTGCATAGCATTCTCTGCTACAGCATTCCCAGAGCTCCACATGGTTTGGAGCTGGTGGTAGTGTTTACAGTTAGGAATGCTCTAAATGAATTAATTGCTCTGTATGTATCCCAGAACAAAATGAAGCTTGGTCTCCAGCTTCACGCTGTGCCCAGTACAGTTATTTGTCTTAGTAAGTAAGGGTAAAAGGATTAAGTCTTTGACTTCTGACTGCTGTGTAAATTCTGCATCTGAATGGCTTTACAGAAACCAGTAGCGTATTTGAGAGATAAATAAGAGCAGAAAGACAAAAATAAGGGGGAAGGGATACATTTTCAGCTGAGATTTTAAATGAGATGGAACATCAATGAAGCAGAGAAAAGCAGACATGCCTTTTCCAGATGGTATAAGGCACAGAGAAGCATTTGGTAGAGAACCAAATACTGATTCTTGCTTGGAGACCAGGCGCTTGCCATGCTGACCATTACTTCTGCTGTTCCTCTGTGACCTTGGTGCTGCTCTTGCTCATCAGTTATGCTGTTCCAGTTCTCCTGGATATTCAGATCTGAGCATTTCTTCCTTTGTATAGTCAGGGAAAAACTGAAGTGATGTGCATCCTTATCCATAATTCTGGAAGATTGCTGAAGGTCAAAGCTAGGACAACCAGTGCTTGCTTCATGTAGGGCTGCTGTTATCTGAGCCGTTCAATTAAGATGAGGCTGAAAGAAAAGCTGATGGGGCTTTAAAAGCTCTCATCTCTCGACAAAGCCGTCTTCATATCCCATGCCTCCTGTGTTCAAGGAGCCCTGGGATTCCTAAAATTGTATTCACTGTTCTTTCTCTCCTCACAGAGGTCTCAAGGATGTTTTAGGAATTTAGCAGATTGAAATAACTGGAACAACAAAAATTACATTGATTTCATTTTGTAAAAAAAAACAAGCTTTTTTTTTTTTTAAGACATGATAGGGAAATTCCTTCTTTCTTTTTTAAATCAGCTGTGTTCATTAGTTACACATATATTCTCTGCTCACATCAAACTCTGCATCTGCATTTGTCTACCCACAAGATCTGATGCAAGTGATTCAGGCAGTCCTTCCTCATTTCTGCAGGATTCCTGGCTGAACACTCCTGACGTGCACAGACAGTGCTGGGCTCAGCATGAACTGCAGCATAGCAGCTATGTGCCAGCTGGTGAGGGGCACTATGGCTGGTGAGCAGCTTTGAATAAAAGCACAGTAGTTAAAGTATTCATTCAGAAAGTGATGGATAAGGATTCATTAGGAACGTGCCTAGAAAGAAACTTGACTTTAGTTAGCAATCAGAGTTCAAACACTCCTGTGTCTTCTGCAGCCATCTCCCAAGCAAAAAATAAAAACAAAAAAATGCAAAATTCATAGGTCATAAAAAAGAATGAGAGAGAAACACCATGAAAATGAATGGAAGAATACCAGATGAGTTGAAGGTGACAGGCTTGTGTTGCTGGTGTACAGTGGACACAATGGCTAAGGGACACAAGTATGCTGCATGCATCCTGCATTACCAGCTGGAAGCACAGGTAAGGAACACAAGAGACTTCCCACTGTGTGCTCATTTCAATTTCTATCTCTTTTCACAGATAGGGAGCAGGCAGAAAGGCTGCAAATCACATTCTAGTTTACTCTTCCTGAGCCAGACTCTGTAGATTCTAACTCTTCACTTAAAAAGAGAAAACCAATTACAAACAATCTGCTTCTGCAGACAAAAAGACCAGCTTGCTAATGAAGAACTAACAGGAACCCACTCCATCTTAAGCCAATTTCACACCATCTCACTGTTAATTTAAATGTTTTCTTTAACAGATGTATTTTTACTTCAGATTCAGAATACAGTATTTCTTCTTAGTGTCCAAACTGTGGCCTCAAGGATTTTAATAAAAACACTGTTTTTATTCCATGAAATGGAAAAGAGAATCCGCTCTAGAAGAACTAAGAAATCTGGATGATGTCCTCTGCCTTCTGATTCTCAGCTGTCTTGGGAGATATACAATAATATGGAGAGAAGTCTAGAACTTGGTTTTGGAAGGGAGGGAGGATTTTGTCTATCTGACACTCTAGTTTTGTTCCACTTACTAATTGGGCCTCCTTAACAAGAAATGGGACTGAAAATAGGAGAAAACTTCCCAACACAAACTAACAAAACAACCATAAAAAGAAGTCTTGTTTTATGACATGCTCCATTGGTACTGCAACATTCTGCCTATGTGGGCATATTTTTTAACACATTATGCAAAAACAAGTCAGGGAAGATGCTGAGGATTGTAATTTTCTAATTTAATTCTGCCATTTCCAGTAATGGAAAGCCATACTATGGCTATTTATCTTCATAAGTGACAGATGCATTTCATTAAAACTTCCTTAAATAATTTCTCATGGCACTTGAAGGAGGAAAAAAAAGAGTGAGAACATATTCATTTTGTAAGCGTACACTCATCAATGTTTTGAGAGCTGTTGAACACAAAAATGATCAGTGACATTGCATTAAATAGGTCAAGTAAAAAGACATTTGTCCGGTGTTTTTGGAAGAGCTGATGCTTGTTGAACACTGTTCATCTGACACTGACTGTTGCTGGATGAAAATATGCTACTAATATCGCTGTACAGGGATATAATGGCTGCCACTTAGGAGAATCCCCAAACTCTGTGTAATGCTATGACAGACAGATGCTTCCCTCACAGGTACTGCTGTAGTGCTGCCATGTAGGAGCAGTAGGATGCAGCAGCTGCAGAGCAAGTGACTGCAGGATGATTTGGCCAAGAAGTGAAGAGCCTTCTATTCAGTTGAAAGTGCATATAAAAAAGCAATGTTCCAGGGCAGGTGAATATTCACCTGACTTTCATTCTGTGCTGGACAGGTGACAGTGGAGAAATAAAAGCTCAGATGAAGAAATCTGCATCATGTGTTGTTGAACTTCTAAAGAGTGGACGTTCTGTGTGAAGTCCTAGCCCAAATTTTGGCATAAAGGAGTTGAGCGAAAGCAAGGAAAATACCACAGAAGGGAGAGCTACAGGCAAAGCCGTGCACCTTTTCTCAGTTATCCTCATAACCAGTGCAGTTTAAGGAAACTTAGGGAACATTTCCTAGAGGGCCATCAGTTCAAAGAAAATCATCAGTGCGTCAAAATCATTCTCCTCACTCATTCAGTTATCCCATAAGGAAGATGGGATGGAATGGCTTGGAGGTACCGCAAACATTTTGTGCTCCTCCGCTGTCATCTTAAAATATTTTTTTTTAACTTAGATTGTTGGCAAAAGGGGACGGCGTCAAAGACAGTCTTGCCCAAACTCCTTTCTTGCAGCTCTATTATCCACTGCAGCAATTGATACCCAGCAGTGCTGGTGAAGAGACAGGGGGCTATGTGAACCGTTGAGAAAGGATTTACCTCTAGAACAAGGAAGTGCTCTTCCATACATTGGTAAAGCGGATGGAGAAATTTTCATGGTCTGTAGGCAACGCTGTTCTTACTCCAGGGACCCTTTGTTTAAGCCCCACAGCTGTCAAATGAACTGGATGAGTGCCCTGCAGTCCCTGTTGCCATCCCTCTGGCACTCTTCCTATTTGGCCTCAGCGCCTTTCACTGGCTCAATATTTACTCTCAACTCACTGAGCAAATAAACCCAACTGAATAAGTTATTCAAGAAATGCTGCCCTGTTTTTGGTTCGTGAATCTTGCAATCTCTTCTCACTGTTTTTCTAAGCTACTCACTGAACATGCTCCATTTGTTATTCCCTCCCAGTGGAATTTGTTGACAAAAGTCATGCTGAGTACTACAGCAGCGTAAATCAGTGCAGAATAGACAGGTGGTCTGCTTCCTACGCTGACTGTAATGCTAACACTCCGAGTAAAAAATATCACCTTCTTAATGGAAGCATCAGCAAATGAATCAAAGCTTGCTTCCTCCAATGTGTTTTCAAGGCATAGTTTCCTTAAGTGCTCTTAGTGCTTTCCACAAGGGCAGAGCCACTGTATTCAGAACAACACCAACCAATGTTTGGTAGAAAACCCTACAGTTTAGGGCAAGATTTCAGCTCCTCCCTCCAGCCAATCTGGAACCTGCCATGAGCACATGGTACCTACTTCCCAGGTCCCTTTGTTTTTCAGCAGCAATCGCCTCCTTTGAGAATTCCAGCTCTAAAAGCTCTAAAAGCATATATCATGGTAATTCACAAGTTAAATGAACCTGTCTCTCATCCAGCACTGGGCTTCTGAAATGTAGGACCTCAATCAGCAGTAAGAGCCCAGCATGCAAATCGTGCGCTTGTAAGTTTAGCCTTCTTCCCCCACTGCTCATGAAGTCATTGCTGATGCATTGCAGCAACACTGTATGAGAAGATGAGGCAGAATTTCTTGCAGGCTTCTTCCCTTGCTATTTTTTGGTGTTATTACTGCTAATGCTTAGTCATGCCGAATTCATGACGGTTGCCTTTGAGTCATGAGGACAACTTGATCCAGCTGGCCCTTGCTGCAAGTGGATAAGACTGCCTGTTTGGGCAGAGGATGAGCACAGAGGAAGTCATTGAGAGAACAACTCAGGGGAGCAAGGCTGGAACAGGAGCTGATGACCAAGCTTCCAAGGATGGAGGGCTTTCTTACTCATGCTCTGCTGTTCTGGGCATGATTCAGTCTGTTCCCACCACACAGCACTCAAGGGTTGGCCACGCATAAAGTCCTCTGCGCTGTTTCAGCTGATGTGATCATCTGGTAAGGATGGTAAACCATCACTTCCTTACCTCCTGCTGTGTTTTGTGCAGGTGATTAGTAACATACTTCAGGGGAATGTCTTTATAGCTACCAAAAGTCTCCCTTGCAATTAGTCACTGTCCACACTGTGAAACTCATCAAACTTAGAGGAAGGAACAGAAGCTATCTGCACTTGTTGAAAATGGGGAAGATGAAAATGCAGGAGATGTCTTAGTGTTTTGCTCTTGGTGCCACAGCTATGATTACTCTCCCATTGCATGAGATTCCTTTAGAAGAAAAGTCTTCTAGCTAAAGGATAAAAAGACCAGTCATGTTTTGTTTCATTTATTTTGAAAAATCCTTTTTATGCTTCTGCTGACCCATAAAGACAATTCTGGTTCACTCAGGGGGTGGCTGTACCCCTTTGAAAATGAAGAGCTGTAAGGCCCTCCTGCTTCACCTCGCAGACATCTAAAAGCAAGGAAGGTTAACCAAACCTCTCAGTGGATCTGAGGCATGTTAAAAAACAATTTTTTGGTAAGAAAGTGTTCTCATATGTAAAATTGTATTTGTGCACTTTGTAATAGATCTGCAGATCTGCATGCTTGCTTTGTGTCAGGAATGGCCAGTAACAGAGATTTTATTAAGGTTTACCCATCAGATGAGGCAGATACAACAAAGACAATAAACAGACCGTCCAGAACGGCAAGCCTCAGACCCTGAATGGGCAGCTGTGTCCATTGTCCCAGGGGGATGGGTCCCCAGAGTGGCCTGAGATGTGTTTGAACATCTCTGCAACTTGTATTTCTGCTTTGAGATCACTGTGGCAACATTCATCCCGAGACCAAATTCCATAACAGGCACCCTCAAGACTGGAAGTATACATGAAATAAGGGCTTTCTGAGAACAGACATACAAAATATTTAGCTGGGACCCCCCGTAATTGCTGTAAATTGTCTCCCTCTTGAGGTATAGATTGACGTAGCAGTAGTTAACATAGTGACCTGAGAGAGCACTTCACCAAATGCCACGGGCACAAAAACCACAACCTGCCAACCCTTCTGAGGCCTCAGCAGAATATGGCAATACTGAAATGAATGATAATATATTAGAGCAGATCTTTAGGTGGCATAGAGCAGTACATAACCATGGTCTTCAAGCCACTTGTACTTCTGTTTCCTTTTCCTGTCCGTCTCCTTTGTTGTCAGTGTCATAAACCCATAGCCTCCTGTCTATCTCACTACAAGAATAAAAAACTTGAGTCAATTTGCAGTGCACAATACATTAGCTTGTGATATAATACCAGCTGTAATGACACCATCTAAAAAGAGAAATAATCAGTTCGATATCATTGGATTGCTTTCCTTTTCTGAAAAGATTCTTTTAGTTTTCACATTTGCAGAGAAGCAAGAGTCAGTAAAGACACTGAAAGATCTATGTTTTCTTTTTGTTGCATAATTCTACTAAGATTTAAATTCTTACTTTTACTAAAGTTGGGCTTAATGAAGTGATGCACTTGTCCCAACACTATGAGGATGAGGGTTATGAAGCAACTGTAATATGTAATCAGATACAGAAATGAATCTTATACGAGCAAGAAAGATCAAGCAGTGAATGATATCATCTCAAAGCAATGATAGAAGCATAGACATGCCCACAAAGCAGTTTCAAGGGAAGAAAACTAGCCTGATTTATTTTGTGAAGATATAATACTATTTTAAATTTATGTGGGGTTTCAAATAAATCCTTATAATATTGCTCCACTGGGTTCTCCAGCTTTTTCTGATTGTCGATAGAACCCAGAGTCACACAGATTTGTCACATGGCCTGGGAGAAAATACGAGTCAGAACAGCAAAAAATGATGTGAAAGTATGAGTTAAGTCCTGCTTTTATGTGTACAGCGTGCCACCAGAGGACTCATAGTAGAAACTACTTTGGGAGTTCACTGTGGTATCTGAGATTTGAATTACATACTATGAGTTGCGTATCATTGCCTATGATGTTTTAAGAGCATTCATGATATATACACAGGATGTTTCCATGCCAATACAAACAGAAACGGCTCCTCTGATATCTGCACCAAGTTATATCTCTTAAATGTCTGGCTTTCATCTTTTTCTTCCTTTATCTATTATCTTTCTTTGTAAGATGTGCGTTGCATTTAATTGATGGAGTTCCTTAAAGGTTTTGCTTTCATCTCTGTAGGGTTCATTTTTAAAAGTCATTTTGTCACTCTCTCACTCACTGCCATTGCCCTCCCTTTCCCTTCTGACTGTTAAGTCAGATTCCATTTTTCTTCAGTTGCTCCACTCAACTTTGTATTCAGCATATCGACCTTTCATACGCTGCCATTTGGATCACCAGCTCTAGCCATTACATTAGCAACACACAATTACACCCTCAAGGTATACTCAAGTGCAGATCCTGCTTCTCCACAAATACCTTAATGAATGGAAAGATGCTGATGTATGTTTGAAGTATGTTTTCAGCTCACGTATTAGAGAAAAATTCTGCGGAGACTTGAATCTGTGGGTAGTGATGGGAGCATTTTCCAAATGTCTGTGTTCCACCAGAGTGCCCCCCTGCATGGTGCTGTTTTCCAAAGTGCCCGTGCATTACATACTTTCTAGAGGTTACTGGCAGAGCTGCACCCAGCTGTCACAAGGGAGCTGTCACATCAAGTGCAATCAGATGGGTTGCTTTTGGTTGGTGTGAGGACAGGATACTTTCAAAAGAAGTGTTCTCGGCGACTTATTTGGTCGGTTTTGACATTGGTTATGAATACTGACCTTGATATTTTTGTGCTATTTACTGCTCTCTGGGGAGTGTTTGTGGCTAGTAAAGTATTTATGCCTTCTTTTCTTTTTTTTTTTTTTTACTTTATTTTTCAGGACTGAAAACGTGTTTTTCTGTGAACAGCTGAGATCAGAACTGGAGCAGCTCTGACTTCTCCTCCAACAACAGCACTGAGTAGTAAATCTGGCACATGAAAAAATTGCCCCATGGTCAAGTGGGGAATGACAATATACCTGTGCAGGGCACGATCTAACACTTTCTTGATGGTCTTACAGTTATGAAAAATTGAGCAATACATGAAATGATGGTTTTCGCATAGTTCAAGGTCTCATTTGTCCAGATCATCATGAATAAAATTCTCACATTACCAAGACCATTGAGAATGAACTATCATTCTCCTTTTTAAAAGGAATTCCATTGTGAGAGAAGGGAACTGGGGAAAAGTCTAAAGTGAGTATGAATAAGTATGTGAGAAGAAGGGAATTGAAGTTCATTTTGGACTTGAGGTTTCATTTAGATTTCACTTCTGGGCTTGAGCAAGGCCTTTGACATGGTCCCCCACCACATCCTTATCTCCAAATTGTAAGGGTGTGGATTTGGTGGGTGGAGCACCCAATGGATAAGAAATTGTTGAAAGGCCGCAGACAGAGGGTGGTCATCAATGGCTCTATGTCCAGGTGGAGGCCGGTAACGAGCAGCGTCTCCCAGGGGTCTGTCTTGGACCAGTGCTCTTTAACATCTTTATCAGTGACATCGATGACAGAATCAAGTGCACCCTCAGCAGGTTTGCTGACGACACCACGCTGAGTGGTGCGGTTGACACAGTAGAAGGAAGGGATGCCATTCAGAGGGACCTTGACAGGCTTGAAAGGTGGGCCTGGGTGAACCTGATGAGGTTCAACACAGCAAAGTGCAGAGTTTTGCACTTGGGCAGAGGAATCCCAGGCATCCATAAAGACTGGAAGGAGCGGTCCTTGAGAGCAGCCCTGCACAGAGGGACCTGGGGGTCCTGATGAAAAGCTTAACGTGAGCCAGCAGTGTGCCCCTGCAGCTCGTAAAGCAAATGGCATTCTGGGCTCCATCAGAAGAGGGGTGACCAGCAGGGATGGGGAGGTGGTTGTTGGAGGTTAGGTTTTGGAGGTTGGGGGTTGGAGATTGATAATCCTTGAGGTCCCTTCCAACCCTGGCCATTCTGTGATTCTGTGATTTTGCATACATTACAGCAAGACTTATTTAAAGCTTGTCCATCATTGTAAAAAGTCTCTCCTCTGAGATCCTCCTGAGGAAATGAGATTCTGTGGCAGTCAGCCACTGCCTCAGTGGATCTTCCATCAGCATACTGCCCTCCTGGTGAAAAGATGCAGCTTTCCAACCAATGTTCCTCCTCTTCTGAGCTAGCACAGCCTGATAATAAGACCCTTTGTTTATCCTGTGCAGAAAGGAGAGCTGTTGCCCATACGTCTGGAGGCTTAGGTCAATATTAATCATCCAAAGATTTAAGTCCAATTAATTGACCAACTTTTTTTTTTTTTTAATTAATTAGACAAGCCCGTTTGCTTTACAAACAGCTGGGCAATAAGGCAATCCATAGCTGAAGGCTTCCACAATTTTATCCCACTGCTACCAGGGTTTGACCTTCATGTTTCCCTGTTGTGCAAGGTTTCAGGACCACACAGTTAATGGTACTGTTGCTGGTACTGGATATTCATAGCTTCTCTCCTGCAGATGCCCTACCTCCAATCTGTGGTATGCTGTGATATATGGCAAATTTTAACTCTACAACCAAGCAACAAACCTGGAGGAGAAGATGCAGAAAGATGCAATATCGTGGTATAACCTGGGCTACTAGTGAAGTCTAAATGCATCTGGGACAGTCATTTATAGTAAAAAGGAAAAAAAAAGAAAAGAAAGAAAAATCGCAAATATTTTGACATTTTCTAATAGAAATCATTTTATTCCTCATCCCAATGGGATCTTTTAAGGCTAAATTCAGTCACACTTTTCAGAAGTGAAGACAAACAAGTTTCTCTGCAACACAATTGAAACCCAAAATTAAAGTCTCTTGGTCTGGTTTCTCTCTGGGCCAACTCAGCTGGATGCAATTTTTCCTGCTTTACCCATACTGTTGCAGAACAGAAAATAAAGGTCAGCTCAACCGTTAGAACGTGCTTCCACATTTAGCTTGCTCAAGAAGCAGGTAGTTGTGGCAGGCAGAATGTGTGCGATGAGAATACATTCCTACGAACACACTTATAATAGAACTATTTATGTAGAAGTTGAAGAAAGGGCTGTGAGCCCTCAGCACGTAACTCCGATTTTAGTGGGATAAGCAATATTTTGCACACTTTAACAAATTTTTGCCTAATTTAAAGAACAAGTTTCTACTGATAATATATATAGATGCAATAAGACAATAATCTAGCCATCCATTCCTAGTCTGTCTATAGATTAATCAGCTGAGCCACTTCAGTTCTAGCAGCCTGATCCACCTGATGGCGATGGTCTTCACTGAATCTAGATCAACATTATTTTCATTCCAAATCCAAAACACAACACCATACGAAATACCATGAAGAACACTAACTCTATCCCAGTCAAAACCACCATACTTGTTTAACCTGCAGTGCTCTGGTGTCACATTTTTCTCTTACACCTCCTAAAACCTGACCTTTGTTTCACTTGCTCCATTCTGAATACTTCAATACCATCTCCAGAACCAGGTCTGGAAATGTCAGCAGAATTATCCTAATGTTAAGATGCCACTTCACATCAGCAAAAGCTGTAAGTAAGGGAATCTGCCCATTAATGACAGTCAGTTTCTAAGGTTCTGGTCCAACACCACAAAGCAGCCTTCACTGTCTAATGCTTACTTTGTCTTTCTGTGGGGAATCATTGCCCTTTGGGGGACACTTTCCTTGCCTTATAGTACAGTTGCCCTGCAGACCTTGGGGATTTTGACTGGATTACTGTCCAAATCTATCCAACAGCTATTCATGAAATATCATGCAATTCTGGTGTAAATAAAAATCCTTCTTCACACTGAATCTCAAGAACCTTGTCTAGTGAAAGTCTACTCACTTCACTTTCACTGACGTCAGCTTTCTGTCATCCTCAGTTCAGAGTCTGGATGTTTCCCTATCATGATTTAAAGATCACAAGCCATAAAATATGAAATAGGATGCAGGGCTATTAAAAATAATGATGAGATGAAATGAAAAGTCCATTCTTCTCAAGCTACAGCTTTTCACTTTTCTTACTCTGACTCACATTCTAGGGATTTGTTTATTCCTTTCCTTTTTTTTTCTTTTTTTTTCTTTTCCCTTTTAACTGCTGGGAGAAGAAAAATCCACCTTGTATCCCAAGAGCTGAGCACTCTCTGACATATGGATGTCTGGAAGCTCTGGCACTGCTACTGCTCCCTAGTGTTTGATCCCAGACCCCTACACAGAGCAACATACAGGGCACTCCCCTACACAGAGCAACATACAGGGCACTCAGTACCTTGGAGTCCAGAAGGATAAGCCATGCAAATCTCCAACGATGAGCTGATGGTCTGACAAGATGATCTTAGAGGTCTGTTCCAACTGTAATGATCCTGTGATGCTCTGAAAATGCAGGAGATATGAGTCAGACATGAGCAAGGTCCATACAATGTGAGTAACACACCATCTGAGCACTAGCAACTTACTGATGGTCAGATAGTCAATGCAGCTCTCCTACAACACCAGATATCTTTGTTTTCCAGAATCCATAGTAATACTGTGCTATTTGGCACTTAGCATTCTGGCTTGTAAAAATGACCATTCACTTTCCTGTCTGTAATTTTTAAAAATGGCATATTTCTCAAAGAAATTACGGTCTTTTAATTTGTGACTTAAATCAGTAAAACAATCTTATCTCTGTTTAACGTGTCACTTTTCACTTTAACATCTCATAGTTATTGTCAGTGAAAAGGCTGCATCTTGCTGAATGTATGGGAAAACTGAGGTAGAACCTGTGCTTTAAAGACTCTCAACGTAGACAGTCTCAAACTAGAGAGTCAGGAGGAGATCCACACATCTGCTTCAATCTCTGGAAAACACTGTTTGCTTGCCTTTACCCATTAGAGATGCAGAGATCTTTGCATAGATTGAATTTAGAAGTTTACAACACCTGTTCATTTTTCTAGCAGTGCTCATAGATGGATTTACATGGATCAGGCAGACATGCACAATCCCTTGTTTGTAGTATATTGAAAGACTTATATTTGCTCTTCCAGTAACTCTATTTGAGAGATGATGAAACTTAATGGTATGTCAGAAAGAAACTCTGAAATGAACTGAAATCACCACAGTACCATATGCCACATTATGCCTAAACACAGCAAGAGTAAGTTAAATTCACTATTGCAGCTGCCAGAGTGAATTTGTTTGTTTTATTGGTATATGACTCAGCGTTAATATTTTTATAAGGCAGTTCTTGATCATTCTGTGTACAGATGGGTAAAATTAGTAACACAGCAAAGTCAGTCAGCCTAGTATGCCTATTCTGGGAGGCAAAGCAAAAGTCAGAGCATCCCGATATTCTCTTTGGAATGCACAGATTTTCTCATTAGCAAGGAAAAGCATTATTCAGGGAGTTGTATATGAAAGCTGAAAGTACTGAGTTCCTGTCTTAGGTCAAGCATTGCCTGTAGTGATCTTCAGTAGTTCCTCCCACAGCCTCAATTTGTTGGTCCATGAAATAAAAGTAACCTTTTATTCTACAGAACAAATACAGTGAGGCTTTATCAAATGTTCAGTAAAGTACTTAGTGATTCTGGGATAAGAAGATAAATGAAGAATTAGGTGTTGCTAATTTATGTATTCCTGCTAATCAGATGTAGAGTTGCTCCCAATCCCAAAATAATTAGTCTTACACCAGTGAAGAAATCTCCTGAAGTTTCTGGAATGAAAAAGAAAAGAAAGAAAGGAGAAAGAAGAAGAAAGAATGGATTTCTGATTTGATATCAGTTGCACAAATGACTTTATCACTTTCTTGATCACATTTATGTGACCTTGCTCATCAACGATGTGACTCCCAGTGATTAGCACCTTTATTGCTGCCATATTCATTTTTCATCAAGAAGCAAAGCACTTTTATTACTTGTGTTATTGGTCTGATCTGAATTTTCTTACAGCTTTGAACTAAATCCAGTCACCGCTTTTCTCTCTTGAAGTGATCCACACTACTGAGCTCGGTTCACAGGACTGCAAACTGTCACTTCATCTTTTTTAACTGTCACCATACAAAACAAAGTAAGTTAGCTTTGTCGTAACTACTGGGTTTTGCAGATCTCTCAGAAAAAGCCTCAAATTAAATATCTGTGCCATGACATATGTATGATACCATTTCAAACACTAGCATTCCTATTTTTTACCCCTATTCCCTCCTCCTGCCACTTCACATCAGACCCTAATGCTCTCATGTCCATCCTGAGGGGCTGTGTGTGAGCTGAGTATGTCTATTAGATGTAGTTAATTCCTTTCAAGGCCTTTTTGTGCATGGCTGTGACTGACAGAGACGGGTGCTGTTTGCAAGTATCAGTGGAGCATGACCTCAAGTCAATACAATGAATGATGAAAGAAAAGATTCATTCAGCATGTGAACTCTGTGCTGAGATTAGCCAGAAGTACCGAGCACATACAAATTGCTGTTTTGTCAGCACAGAGCTTGGTGCAGTTTTGAAATATTCCAGCTATTATAAGCCATCATCCTCGAGGCTGTGGTAACTGAAAAAAAAAGAGGAGTCAAAATAGCATTTCCAATCCAAATGTCATTCAGTGAGAGGTTTGGACCCAGATGCTTAGAGCAATGCAAGACCACCTGGCAGCTGCAGTCCTCAGTCTGATGTGAAAGGACTTCTAGTACCACGCACGGATGTGTTTCCAAAGTTCAGAGAAGGGACCATAAGGTATGGAGTCCTTCAGTGGTAGATACCAGTTTAACTCCAGTCTTGTCAGGAGTGATGGGAAATTACAAGAATCTCTGCAGTCTGTGTGGCTGCTTGTTCTACTTGCCCTCATTTTGAGTTGTCTGTGGGCACAAGCTGGCCTTTCAGATGCCATCTCTGCAACCGGTGTTAGCAGAGCAGTCAGAGATAAGAAGGGACATGGCAGGTGACTTCTTCTCTCACCCATGCAGTTCTGTCCAGAGCGGAGTCGTTATCTGTCTTGGGTGCACAGCCTGCAGTAGCATTCAGGATATATGTGCAATCTATAAGTAAGCTGAAACTTAAGAAGTTTGAGGGAAATATCAGTGATATTTTCATGATTTCTTCCCAGCTTATTGTTAGCCTTAGAATTTTGAAACACAATGGAGCCATTAGCAGAAAGATTGGAAGAAACACGGTTTCTCTCCCTCCTCTGACCAGTTCTAGGAATAACTACCCCGAGATGCAGGACTGTGGAGAGGATACCACATTTCCTTCTATCTGTGTTTTCCACTTTGGTAACTGCATCCATTTAGAAGCAGGTTCTACCATATGTTGCTGCTTTGAAATCAAAGAATCAGAATCACAAAGCTGTAGGGGTTGTAAGGGACCTCTGGAGGGACCTCTCTATATAGACCAACCCTCTGCTAAAGCAGGTTCCCTACAGTAGGTTGTCCAGGAGTGTCTTGAGAAGGAGTCTCCACAGCCTCTCTGGGTGGCCAATAAATCAAAGTTTAGAATACAGTAACTTCAGTACTTTCTGTGAATAGAATCCCCTCACCTCTTCTTGCTGTCTGCCTCCCTGAGGCACGCTTCTGTTGTCTTTGTGTTTGGTTGTATTAAAAAACCTCTGCATCGTCTGTTCTTCTTGCAGTCTTGTTTAACTGGGTGAGCTGATGATTTTCAGTCAGCTATCAGTTTTTCAAGTCCCTCAGAACACCAAGATTGACAATATTCCTGCCTTTTTCTTAAATGTAATCAAACCCTAAGACAAAGCTTACTATATTCTTCCCTTGCCCTTCTTCCATCTTTCCATTTACAGCTGCCACAGTAAGGGGACATAGGAAAATCTGCTTGAGAGGCAAAGGACAGTATGTGCCATGTTTTGTAGAGGCAGCAATACCTACCCTGGGGTTGCAGCAGGCTGATAAACCTAACACATAGACATTTGGGACTTACTTCTATACATATGCTTTTGTTGTTGCTGTTGTTACTAGCCAGCAGCTAGTAGCTCTTAGAAAAAAGATTCTGCTGAAGCCTTTTGCTTACTTAATAGTCATTCCCCATGCAGATACAGTTTAGACTACCAAATTATTTGCCATACTTCCGTGCAACATCTGCTTTTTCCCCAACAATCTCCCTTCGTGTGCTGTCCCAACCCAAAGCTGTTTATTTTAGAAGACATAGACTGTAAACTTGACCTGATACAGAAAGTGTTCTAGCTGATAGCAACTGGGTTTGCTATTCTCTCCTTGTTCCTCTCACTTTGTTCATTTGTGCTGCATTCTCCCATGGTTTTTCTCTGCTTACAGAATTATTCATTATGATACTGGATTCATTATGATTCTGCTTACAGAATTATTCATTATGATACTGGATTCATTATGATACTGGATTATGATACTGGATACTGGATTCCACTCAATAGGAATTCCCATTCAGTTCCTCCTGGTGAGGATAAACAACACTATTTGTCTGCAATCACTTCACCGGATAAGTGAACACAAAATAGTTACTAAATCTCCAATTATGAGTGCTAAGGAATAAGCAAGAGGAGAAAGGAGAGGGAATATACCACTACTACTTATCAAACAATAACTCTAACTATGCATTTTCATTCACTTGCTGTTGTGAGCAAAAGCAAATGTTTGGAAGGGTGTGCACACAAAGAATATGTATGCTCAAAAAAAAAATACCTAGAACCTGAGCTTCACAGGCAGTAAACTAGACTTCCAGTGCCACCTCCTGGCTGTACCAGACACTGAACAAAATGTAATATGCTAAACAGCCACCTTCATATCTTATTCCAATTCAGGTCATGGGCCTGAATGAAGTTCACTAAGACCATCAAGTTTCAAGACAGCCCTGGAAAATCTATGCAGAATGAATGGACACGTAGACACTGCCTCGTGGATCATAAATAAGAAAAGGTTTGCTGACCTTGTGCAACTCCCTACAAGTGCATTTTAAAATACAAATGAAAACATTGGTATTCTTCCTGTTCCTGCTTTTTATTCAAATGTGTTTTATTATAGTTCCTCACCTTGCAGAGGAAGAGCACTGACTCTAAAGACATCTCCAGTGTTATCCTCCCAAATATTTAGGAATGTCTGCCTTTTTATTGCTTTGTAAAAATTCTATTAGAATACAAAGATGGACTATATAGTTGTTTGTTCTGTTACATGAGACTATAATATGGAAAAAGACTCTAGTTAATATTCGTCCTTTCCTTCCTAGTTTGCAACATCTAGCAATATTTCCTTCTAATGTTGGTTCAGGGATGGAGACAGATATTGACTTTCATCTCTATACAGAATTCTGCCTTTACTGCTCCATAAACTGCTCCAAGAGAATAATAATAATATGATGATGTCATGATTTATAAACACAATATAGGTTTTTTTTCTTTTTATATTTTTACAGTTTCAAAAAGTATTTGCTTTCAGAGATTCCTTTTATCTGAACTTCTACTCAGTAGCAAGACTCAAGGAGATTGTCAGCCTAAGAACATACAACCATTGGTTACAAGAGTCTGTAAGTAAAATAAAAAGGGGGTGGAGGAATATGAGTTTGGAGCTCTTGTTACTTCAGATGTCCCCTTTAAATTGTCACCCATCAATATGGGGCACGTAACTTCTAAGCTACCTCAGTTAGTCAGGTCTTCCAGGTGAAATATGGGAATCACGCTGCTCTACTGTGTATGAAAAGGTTTACAGCAGTCCATTCTTCTTCATGAGTTAAGGACATTTCTCCAAGTGAAAGTATAAACTTAGATAAAAGCAACAGTGACTGCATTCTGAAACACACCTGATCTCTGCTCTGCACGTGAGTACCTTCAGATTCACTGGTAGAAGCACACTCTTTCCTTGGTTTACATGTGTGTGAAGAGGTGATGCATTTTTTAGTGAGATTTCTTTCCATGATAGGAATTGCACTGGCAGTTGCATTAAATGTATGTTAAATGATCTGCTAAAGAGCAGAACTGGCTTCCTTACATTTGTTTCTTTTAATTAGTTTGTACAGCATGTTAATCTTGGATTAAGCTCTGGCTCATGCTATCTGTAAGATCAGAGTCACCCTTCCATGTAAGCTTTGCTCACCTCGTTTTCTTTATAACTGTTAACTCTTTGATGACTCACAGCTCACAAATTATGACAAATGACAAAGTAAGAGAAGGGCACTTTGTTCTATCACACTTCCACACAAATACAGTAAGTTTTTTTTCTTTTGTCTCAAGGCAGATGGAAATTGTTAACATTTTCAGCTGGACAGAAATCTATATTTCTGGCCAGGTTTAATTTACGTACCTGGCATTTCATTGAAATTAAGTTACTTCCCACTTCCCAATAGAAAATAAATGATATTATATGCAACCCTAGTGACCTCCAAATGGAACCGAAACCTTTTAGGCCCCCAGTACAAACCTCTGTACTGTGTGCTAATAAGTAACTGGTAGCAGTAGATGTCTGTTATCATCCTTATGGATCAATCACATAAGGGAGAAACTCAATGAGCAAACTTGAGTGATATAGGATACGTATTTAATCACCAGATAATACAGATATTTGTCAGGAAAGCCTGACTGCTTCTATAATGGAGAAGAAACTACAGACACAGAGTTGTATAATTCTGGTTCTGCTTCCTCCCTGCTTTTTCTCCCTTCCTACAGTTCTTTCCTTCCACTTTCCTTCCACTTGCCCAGTTCATGTGTTCCTGGATACGGCAAAAGTAGCTTACTTGATACTGGAGATGTTGCTTCTTACAAAGCCAGCAAGAAGTACAACTTCCAAAAGAAAGTACCATCTTGTTTGTAAATATCTTAAAAATCAAGGTATTTGCCTGACTCCAATTTTCCTGTGTGCTGAATTGCTCGTTTCAGATGAAATTTCTGAGAGAGGAAATTTCTCTGCTATTTTTCTCTGCTAACTTCAGCTGCAGAGAAAGCGATGACTGACAGACAGTTATAAAACAATTTAGATACCTCTGCACTGTCTGCCTCCTCTCATAGCAGCACAGAGCCTAATCATATCTCACTGCAGCATTACTCCCTTTACCTTCAGTCCCATAGAATGATGCACACAAAAGGCATTGAACTTCTTTCTCGTCTCCAATGGACATATCAGAGAAAAATGAACAAATGTAGCACAATATACACCTTACCAAAGGACATAATGTCTTGGCCTGGACACAGGCCTGAAACAGGGGGCCTCTAAATACTGTTAACTAGCATAAGTCAGGCCTGTGCCAGCTGATATTCTTCCTTATCTGAGATGCTGACACAAGCTACAGATCATTCCCTGTAGGCAGCCTGGACACAGCCACCTTGCTTTGGTAGCCACGTGTCTTTAGCTGTGCCTTGCCAAGTTATTTTGCTTTATTTACTAGGAGAGAGAGATTCAAATGGGCTCATAACTACAGAAAAAAAGTGGCTGTGATCACCCAAGGAGATGATGAGACTGCAGCTTACTTCTCCTTCCACTTATCATCAGAGAGAAAGGCCAGTGGTACTCAGGTCATTAAACTTCCCAAGTAAGGCAGTAAGATCACCTATATACCATAGGAGTTCTTAAAATTGTAACAAAATAATCCAAAGGTCATTTTTATACTCATAGGAAGAGACCATAAAGATAGCATATCAAGCACATTATGGCAGGAGATGAAGCTGAGGATCACTACCCAGCTGATTCAATAACTGTGATTAGCATCTGCACCTCTTCCCATTTTGTTCCTATTATGATATCTTGGCAAAATGCTAAGAACAATTTATAAGGAAAAGGTTATGGATGCTGGCAGATGGGCAGACAGGATCACAAGAGCTTGAACTTGAGGAACAGTGCCTGCCAGATTCAAATAAAAAACCTTTTGGAGCAAGGGAGCAAGTGGGGAAAGATTAAAAGGAACAGACTAGCCTGGACAAGTTAAGACTCCATAGGTAAGAATGACAGCAGGAGTTTTAGATGTCAACTGCGTGCAATCATAATGTGAGCAATAGTTAAAAAAAAGAGCCTTCTAAAATGACCAGAGGGAAGAGCAGACAGAGCATCAAGGAACATCTTTACAAATAGATAATCCTCACAGAAAAGAAAAAAAGAAAAAAAAAGCAATCAAAAAAAGAGAGAATTATTTACCCAGGGGGAGGAGTGAAGAAAAGACTTTGGTCTGGTCATCCAGAAATGAATCTAAACCAGGGAATTCAAGATTCAAGTACAGAGAGAAACTTTAAAGCTTGCTTTTGGAAAGCAAATATGTTTCAGACTGTCATCATTCCTACCTAAATCCAATGACATTGGTGGAACTGATGACTCGTGAGTCTTTTAAGAGAAAGACACACAAACTTATCAATCACAGAAGAAAATTTAAAACAGATAAAAAAAGGAGGAAAGGAAATAAGAAATAAACAAAGGAGGAAAAGAAATGAGAACCACGTAGCTGGCACCACCAGTCACAAATAAGTCAGACCTACAAAACCTGGAAAACATGAAAAGTACTCAGAAAATACACCAAAAATTCTTCTAACAGATACTATGCCTCTCTTCAATTAGAAGGAGATCTCTGAAGACCTACTGCAGAAACCACAGAATTACTAAAAGTGGAAATAAAATGCAATAAAATAAATCGATTGAGAATGATAATGCTCTGAGAATTAAAACAAGTGCATTCCTGCCATTGGATCATTCAGTGTAAATTAGCTGAGGTGAGGCAAGACTGCAGCCAGATCCAAGACCTAATGCTGTGCTGAAATGCAAATCCCAATGAGCAATTACACAAAAGCTCTTACTAGGCAAGTTTGGGGGAAACCTTAAAAATAGATTGTAAAGAATAGCCTGACCAGAAATGAGGCAGCAGTGTGTGGAATATCAATTGCTATGCCAGGGGGAAGAAATGAAAAGAATGTGCTAAGAATGTCAACTGTGACCCTGCTGTGAGACTCTGGCTCCCCAAAGTGTGCAGCAAGGGCAGCTATGTTGTAAAGTACCAGCACACACAGCAGAAGAAAAGAGTGAGACATAGAGGTGTGTGCTCCAGGCCTGGGAGAACTCAGCTGCCACAGAGGGCAGGTCACATCCACAGCCTGTCTTGGAGGCTTGATCTCTCTCTCACAGCCGCACAACATACTATGAAAATCAAACTCAGCATTCTGCCTCACTGATTTTGCACAGGAATAAAGATTAACTCCTCTTTCCAGTCTTAGGTAGCATGCTAACAGTTTGAATTAGGTGAAGTAGACTGTAGATCCCAGACACAGAGGCAGAGGATTTTTGTGGACTTCTGCACAGACAGAAGACTCAAACTCAAACCCACTCATAACTTGCTAGCAATCACAGCTTTCTATATTTGTTTTCTCAGGAGAAAAGAGGCAAGCATGCTGCTTTGTTAACACTGCAACAGCACGGCTTCTTGTAAGGAAAGGACCATATTCTTCTCCAGCACCTCAGTTTTGTATTTGGGATTCAGGGGAAATAGCACTTGTGTTCCTTTCAAGAACATTTTTACTGTAATACAGTTAAGAGAGAATAAAAATGAGACACTGCTGCTGTAGCTCAATAGATGTCTACCTCCTTCCCAGTGCTAGGCTGCAGTGCAAAATACCCAGCTGCAAACTCTGTAACCTCATGGACTACCCTAGTACAAAATTAAGGACACAGCCTCAACTCTGCTCCCTTCCATGTGTGCATCACAGCACAGCTCTGATGACATGATTGCATAGCACTTCTAAACTAATACAATATCAGGCAATTTTGCTTCTACAGCTTTATTTATTACTTTTGAGTCTGTTGTCTCTATTTAATCCTTTCCTGCCTGGAAGAACATCACTCCATCAGTGAATCAGCATCTCCAGAGAGGAAATGAAATGGAGCCACGTTCATAATATACAGCAAATAGCTGTCTTAACACTCAGTTAATGTTCCACAGTGGATTAAGAATTATTGTCCTAGTATTTCAGCTTAGTCCAGATTTAGTGCCCCAGTGGAAGAATTAAGGGGTAGATGAAACAGTGCATGTAAAGCTAGTTTCCAGAGCAACAGAGGAGCATGTTTGCTACCTCAGAAACTAAGGCAGGTACGTAAGAATCAGATTGTGGTTCCCCTTCCACAAAAGCTTGAATAAGAGGAGAAAAATGTATTTGGATACCACATGGGATTTGTAGTAGTACTGTAGGAAAGCAAAGATAAGCTTTTTTTTTTTAAAAAAAATCTAATCAGTTCAATTGTAGACAGACTACTGCCTCCATAGTTAGTGCTTTGTTATATATCACCCAGATAGGTAATTCATAGATTGGCTACAGAAGGCTGATGCAAAAGTCCTAAACTTGTACTCACAGAAGATCCCCCTGAGAGGTGACGTCTCTGATGATTACTTTAAATTCAAGAAGGATTTTCTCTCAAGTCTGTGTCTCTGTCCCAAGAACATTCTGTCAGCTCCTGGCCACTGCAGCTCCCTTCTCCTCATGCAGGTCTCTGATGACAAAGTGTTGTTGAACTTTGTATGTTCTACAGGACTCTGAGCTGTAAAGCCCAGAAAGAAATGCCCCCTTGGAACTTCAGACAATTCTCACTCTTCTGCAGCTTCAGTTATCAGTTGTGCAACCATGAACTCACATAGCTGACTCACTGCTCCTAATCTATTTCCTTCAACTTAGCTTTTCTTTGGCAATATTACCACCCTCGCATCTCTTGCTGACTGAACACCAAACAAAATTAAATCCTGATCTTTCTCCCTGACTGTGCCCTCTTATTTATTCCCTTTATTTTGTTACAGTTAGGATTCTGCCATGTCCCCTTTCCTTCAGGTAAATAACTAGGCAGTTCTGATTGTTGTCTGTACTGTCTTTGTACTAAATATCTAAGCACCAACGATTCTCCTTTTGCAGTGTTTCCAAGACTCAGGGCTGATTGTACTCTTTCCCACTTTCACTTTATCTCCTGCCTAACGTTATTTTCCCCTTTCTGACCTCTGACACTGCAGTCAACACAAAGCACAATTTCTAGATCAACCCCATACCCTGCATTGTGTTCATATCATGAACAATTACTTTTTGCTCCTCATCCTTGATTTCCAACTCTGGCCTTATTTCCACACCTCTGCATTCCATAGTCCCTTTATCAACTTCCTTATTTATTTCTGTCACTTACTTTGCATTTCATTCTCACAACATTACTGACTCTGAGCACCAAGTGTGATTAGCTTTTCACTCCATCCTTTTCTTTTTTTTCAAGCTGCCATGGCAGAAATATGTCTCCATTTTTTTGTTTTTAATTTTTTCACCCTATAAATCAGTGGCTCCCCATTTGCCAATGGAGTTTTCTCTGTTCCAGGAGCCACGTGCAATGACATGCTTACCCTATCTTCCTTAAAGTCTCTTGTCAAAACCTCTAAGAAAGCAACAGACATCATAAACCCAGAATAACCAAAATACACTGTACCATTGGACTTGCTATGAGAACTACAAGCACACATTTCTTTGTTGTGCTGCTAGAAAAAAATCTACTCAGCAAATAGATCCAGTAATTGGTGTTAGTGAGCATGTCATGATATATGGAGACTGAGAAAGAAATCACTAAGTTTTAAATTCATTGTGAAAACACTTCACTGAACTACGCAGTTGAACCACCACTATCTCCCCAGTTCTGGAAGAAACAGACAGTGCTGCTGGATATAGTTTTACCCAACACAATGTGTTTGTTCCTTGTCTACTTCTACAGGTTATCTGTTTACAAACTGTACCAGTTATGTTTTATTTGTTATTCCATGTCTGCATATTGCAAACTGACACCAGGTATCAATCTCAAGCATTCAGGGACTGTTAGCCTGCCTCATTCTAATCTGTCCTACAGAAAGATGAAGGGAACACAGTTTATCTATTACACTAACACGGACTTTCTCCTCAAGGGTCCCTGGAGTGCCCAAGGCTCATGCTGTCTTCCTGTGATCACATCAGAGAGATTTCTTGTGGGTCAATTCCTAACACATGCAGGTGGTCATCTTTGAGCTTAGTTCTCTGAGTTGCTGCTCAGTGCCTCTCATGTTGTTTTGTCATAGACCTGACCTCAACCAGAAAGCAGGCTGGTAAATGTCTTTACAGAAACTGATGTTAATGGTTAGACTCTGGGAGAGGAAAAGGAATAAAGTGCGTGTGCATATAGCTCAAGTCAGTCATACATCATTTCTGCTCTTATTTTCCACACTAGCTCGTGCCTCTTGCCAGAAGACTTTGTTGTCTGAGAAAATGGAGGGACATCCTTTCCTCATGGGGAGGCAGATAATGCTGCTAGTGTAAAAGAATGAAGTGGACTCTTATGAGCTCCTTGGCCTGTGTTTTCTATCCTCTGTGATTCATCTAATTAAGGTACACAGCCTGTAAAACAGGAGGCAATTTGGAAATTCTACTCATTAGCTGGATGTGAATGAGATTTTTTTTTCCCTCTTGCCTGTCTTCATTTTATCTATGGCAGTTCTACATGAGTCAGACTCCAGAAGGGTTCACGATTGTGTGGGTTGCCTCTGGCAAAGGCAGTAGCTTGAAAGTAAGAGCCTGTCTGCTTGACTTCTCTCCGAAAACAAACACAGAAAAGCCTATTCCCTGTGAGGCTGACCCAGCTGCCATGCCTTGCCTGCTTGTTGGGATACAAGATGATTAATCTCCTCCTACATAGCTCAGTACTTAAACCATATGTGAAGGGGGCACAAGGGCTTTCGGAATAAAGCAGGGGAAAAAAAAGACTTGTTTTGTTCTTAATGAAGAAATAATTTTCTTAAGAACAAAAAGCTCTTTGCAGACAGTGCTTATAAATTGCTTAATTGGAAATACACATAACAGTCCTATGAGGATTATCTGAGTGCTTCTGGCTGAATTAGTCAGGAAAGGAAAGTTATTTTGGAGATACTAATAAAACAGGAGGTTGCGAAGACTTCCGAGATGTATACAGATGTTTTATTCTAGGCTTTGCATATAAAGCTGATTTTTAACTTATTGGTTTGGAGGGTCTGCTGATTAGGTTGAGGCAGACAGAAGTAAATATAAAGGGTTAGACCCTCAGATTAAAGGGCTATAGCTCCAGAAAGCTATACTGATTTTTGTTAGTTATCAAGCAGTAAGGCTTGCTGCCACTGTCTAGGGAACCATATGAGATTTAATCAAATGTGCCAGAAACACAAATAAATACATCTTTGGCAATACCTTTCATTGTTCCTGATGGGTATCAGCCTCCTCAGCAGTACTTTTTCTTTCTGTGACAGTTATACAGGCACACAAGCAGCCTTCCTGTCCTTCTACAAAGTTTCCACCGGAATGGAAATGTTTTCCTTCATGTCCTGTCCCACCAGAGTTCAGAGTGGGAGAAATGAAGTTCAACAAGGCCAACTGCAAAGTATTGCACCTGAGTCAGAGCAATCCCAGATATGCTTATGACTAAGAGAAGAACTGATGGAGAACAGCTCTACTGAGAAGGATTTAGAGGTTCTGATGGACAAAAAGCTGGACATAAGCCAGCAGTGTGCTCTTGCAGCCCAGAAGGCCAATTGTATCCTGAGCTGCGTCCAAAGAGGAGTGGCAGCAGGGAGAGGTGATTGTTCCCCTCTACTCTGCCTTCATAAGGCTCCAGCTGGAGTACTGTGTCCTGGCCTGGGGTCCCCAGTGCAGGAAGGATATGGAGCTGTTGGAGCAGGTCCAGAGGAGGCCACGATGTTCAGAGGGCTGGAGTACCTCTCCTATGGAGATATGCTGAGAGGTGGGCTTGTTTAGCACGGAGAAGACTCTGGGAGACCATGCTGCAGCCCTCCAGTATTTGAGGGGAGCTTATAAACAGGAGGGAGACCAACTTTTTGCATGTTCTGATACCGATAGGACAGAGGGGAATGGTTTTAAGCTAAGAGAGGGTAGATTTTTATTAGATGTTAGGGGGAATTGTTTTTCTCAGAGGTTGGTGAGGCTCTGGCACTGCTGCTCAGAGCTGTGGATGCCCCATCCCTGGAGCTGCCCAAGGTCAGGTTGGATGGGCTCTGGGCAGCCTGAACTGAGGTTGTGGCTGGGTGGACTCTGAGGTCCCTTCCAACCCAAGTCACTCTGTGATCCTAGGAGGTGGTGACTCAGCTGCTGCTCTACTGCTGAAGGCAAATTCTAAAAGCTGAGCTAACATTGTATCAGGTATGAGAAGAATAAACACTTAGTATCCTTTAACCTGAGTTATCGCAGAGCGACAGGCCTTCAGAACATCAGCGAGGATGCTTTGATGACGTTGCCAACTTGGCAAGAAAACTCAAGGTCACAGAATCACAGAATCGTAGGCTGGTTTGTGTTACAAGGGACCTTTAAGGTGATGTAGTTCCAACCCCCTGCTATAGGCAGGCACAGCTCCCTCTGGACCAGGCTGCTCACAGCCCCAAGCAGCCCGGCCTGGAATGCCTCCAGGGAGGGGGCATCCGCAGCCTCACCGGGCAACCTGTGTTCATGTATCCTTAGCTAAACTACCTTCATTATAACACCAAAAATCACACCTACAGGCCAGTAAGACCCTTCCTACGTGAAGACCCCTCCCCTGAGCAAGCCTAGTATAGAAGTACGGAGCAAACACGGAAAAACTACTAACTCTGTAACTTCGGTGTTTGCATCTCCTCCACCACCTCCATCACTGAGCCGCTGAGGGCCGGGCGGGGCCGCGAGTCGTAACGGCTGCGGCGCGTGCCAACACGGCCGCGCGCCCTCTCAGCACCGACAGCGGCCGCCGCCGCGCGCCCCCGCCGACGGGCTCGCGATGCCATCTTGTGGCCGCTCCGACGCCATCTCGCGCCGCCCCTTTGCCCTGCTTTGATTTTGCTTGGCGCGCAGTCAGCAGATGAATGAATGAATGAATGAATAAATAAATAGTCGTAATCATCAGTAGCATTTGCACAGATGTAAGGACGGCGGTGATTTCAATGACTGTGCTGCAGCTTTTGCAGCCAATGAGTGGGGAAAGAGGTTTTTTGCGTTATGCCCATGTAGGGATGATGGAGCAATGGAAGCTCATGCCATGGTGGGAGGGACCTTCTTCATCTAAACACTAGTTCGTGTGCTCCAAAGAACACAAAGCACAGATCTGCTTACAGAATTTGGGAACTGTGAAAAGACAGATGGATGATTTAGTACAGGAAGGTCTCCTTGTCCTCCCTGACCCCAGTTAGTGCTGCTTACTTTGCCTTGAAGTTCATCAGAGTTCATCTGGATTTCTGAGTGCTGAGGAACACATCTTCAAATAGAAATTTAATTTAAGGAAAGCTTTTTCTATCACTTCTCTTTTCCTTTCCTCAAATCTCAGTTTATGCATGGAATATAATTTTATCCCTGTCTGTCACCATTCAGGGCAGCTGTGCCATGCAATCTGGTGCAGAAATAAGCCAAAGCCAGTAGTTATCACTGACTGAAGCTCAGTTCTACCAACATAAGGAGTCCCAGAAAAAAAGATTTGATTAAGCAGTTGTCTATACTGCTAGGAAGTTCAGCATCTGAAAATGCATGCATCACAGCAGAAAACATCATCTAAGACCTGTAGACTCAGAAAAAGAGTCTGTTATGGTGTCACCACCTAACACTTTCCAGGCAGTGGAGAAGTTATTTTTGTCCCATAGTTGCCCGTTTTTCTGCTTCTGTGAAAGCCTCAAAATCAGGAGAGTTTCTAAAATTTTATCTAGATTTCCCCTTCAATCTTACCCTGACAGCAGTTTCTCCAGAGGCAGCATTGTAACAACATTGATGGAGAGCCTATAAGTATTTCTTTCACAAACAGGGTCTAATTATGTTGCATAAAATGTGAACAAAACATGATAGTGTTCTTCATCTAGACAGTTTTGATATGAAGTAGGAAAGGTTGTCCAACTTTTGTTTGTCCCAGTAGCAGAGACAGACCTATCTATAATAAGAATTTCAGGTCTTTGTATGTATTGCTACGTTTTTTAAACCTAAAATCTAGGTTTTCAAATCTTTAGTGGAAAGACCAGCTAGCCCAGTGTAATACCATGGTGAGGTATTCGTCTGCTCCATTGGCTTCCATTCTACTCAGAGTGGTACTTCTGCTCTTGGGGAGACACTTCTGGAAGCACGACTTTGCAGGAATCATCAAAATCTTCTCATGCATAATGCTTTTTAATTCTCACTCTGTCAGAACTTTTTTTTCTTTTTTTACTGCAGAATATTCTTTTATGAAAATTGAATTGTTTCTAAGTGGGTAGAGTATAAAAAAGAGATACAGTGAATGTAACATGTGTGGATTTTCAAAAAGCTTTTGGCAAGGTTGTGTTGATAAGTAATGAAGCTGTGCAGGATCACAGGAATTCTTTCATGGGCTAAAAGCTGGCTACATCAGAGTGTGGACTTAGTGGTCTGCATGGAGAAGAGCCAGCAATGTGGTCCTGTAGAAATAAGTGTTGGAACTTGTATGTTTAGTATGTGACCAAAGCTGGAGAAAGAAGTGAGCAGAAAGAAAAATATTAAAACATAAAAATGATTCTATTATTTAAAAAGCGTTTTGATAGATCTGGATCAGTTTTCTTCTCTGTAAAACATAGTTCATGCCAATTCTGATATTTTGAATTTATATTTCAAATCAGAATTGAACCAATATTGGCATTTTTGGTGGAATAGAGACAGTCAACTCTAGTGCTTATTTTCTTTTCTAGTGCTTGTCAACCTCTTCTATTTCAGAAGACTTTACCCTTACCATATTACCAAATCTGCTAACTTTGCACCAAAGAACATCTTCAACAACTTAAGTTAGAAGCAACTGTGGAAAGGAGGTATACCACCTGCCTGGTTGCTCCTTCCCATTACCACAGCCTGTAGCCCTCTCGTGGCCCATCCCTATCCCTGCCCTGGTGTGACAGCATTATGACACATCCTGCTCAGTCAGGGGAAGGGGTAAGGAGAAGGTAAGCAAGAGCAGCAAGATCTAACAGTGTCTTCATTAAAACATCTCTCCATATCAGACACAGACCATCTGACCTCTAAACTGGCAGAATGTGGATGGAAAGGATGTTGTATTGGCTCAGGTTTGAGACTGATACCTGACACTGTACCAGAAACCCAGCTCTAGGAGAAAGTGTCGGGTAGGTGGCTTCTGTACTTTATTTTTTTTTCTTTTCCTTTTTCCTTTTTGTAGCTTGTATCGAAGTTTGGGATTCCCCACTATTTCCCTATTTCTGTTTCACTGTAGGAGATGCTTCCCAGAAGGAATCTTGCTGTACTGCCTCTCCCATTCCTTTTCTCTTTTATTCCTCCTAAATTTTCTTCTGTCAGACTGATAACTCCAGGATAATCATGCCACCCTCTTACAGCTCTGCATGAGAATTTGCCCATCTGATCACGTGGGTGGGCATAGCCAATGTATGACCTTCTCTCTGTATGTATTCATGGGATTCAGCGACAGCTTTCCTACTAGCAGTAAACTTCTCTAGAGCAGAATATGAACACACTTTACGAGGGCTGGAACTGGAACTTAGTCTGGAATGTTACCATTGATTTTACAATGCAAGCGGCCTCTTGGAGTCACCCCAAGAGAAACTTGGCTTCTCTTCTGCGCAGCTTCCCAAGTGCTAGAGACAACTGTGGGTGTCTAGGGAGCTGAATCCCTTGCAGGCTGCATGCAGTTGTCCCTATCATTCTCTGAGTGTGGTGGTGCAACAAAATGCAACCTTGTCTTTCCAGAAGGCCAGACAGCTGCTGGCTTGTGTGGAATGCATTCTGTGATTCTCTGCGTGGGGTAACTCACCCAGGGAGGTTATCTGAGGTGTGGGCAGGACTTCTGTCACTGCATCGTGTGATTCTGAAAATGCTTCCCCAGCACAAGGGAGCACATGCTTTATATTTCTCTTTAAATACCTGTCTGCTTGCTGCTGTGTGGGCTACAGCTAACTGCAGCTGTAAAAAGACTGATAGCTAGATGGGTCTGGCTCTGATGGATCTGTCAGCCCAGCTCTCCGTCAGCTGCAAGAGCCACTCTCTACTGTTCTGGTGGTCAGCCTCAGCAAAGCTGCCGGGGGACAAGAGAAGTTGAATCAGCTTCCCATTCTCAAAGACAGGGAAGGCTGAAACCAATAAGCCAGAAAGCCTGCATCTCTGGGGGCCGCGTTCTTGAGCGTGGAGTAGTTGAATCTCCCACTATGATAGAATAATATAGTTTTGGTCTTAAAGTGAAACAATTCCCTTCTCTGCATGAAACCAATGACTTAGTATGCAACAGCAGGCTGACGTACTAACTCCTGTGGTTAAATCATGTTCATACTAGTGGAGGAGATCTATGTGTGCTGTTGACTGGTGGTAGAGTGCATGTCCTGTTAGGATTTCATCTGCAATATTTTGGTAGCTTATTTTGGCAAGGCAGCAGAGGAGTTTGCACAGATGTCAGCAGGTTCTGCACGGATGTCAGCAGATTATTACCCAGAGGGAGGTGGCACAGAGAGTGCAAGGTGTACATTTGCCCATGGACCCTCAGCAATGACCTGCTTTTACAGGACAAATTGGAGTTGGCACTCGAAGCCTCACTGGGACCTCTTTCCTTACAGAGTTAGAAACTCTAGGCAGGGAAGGAGCTTGCCAGCACTGCTGTAATCCTATAAAGAGCTCTATCTTAAGTTGCTGTGAGCTGAGCTCAAGCCTAAAGGATAAAAATCTCTAAGAGCAATTACCACTCACTCCTAATGAGCCTCTTCTGATTCAGCTCCACCTTGCAGCAGGTCTGTGGAATGTAGGTTCATTTCATCACTTGGGCTATCCTCTGTCAGCACGGCTAGATATTGCAAGCCTGGAAAATATTATGTTCCGATCACATTTTTGGAGGTTGTGGCTGAGCAGTCACATTGGAGTCATCAAACACCAAAGCGAAAGAAAACAAAAGCAGCTCATGGTACTTTTGACCAATTGTCTAATAAAAGACACATCAAAAGTTTATACTGCAAGTTTATTACAGTAATACAATCAAATTAAATAATTTTCACAGTTATTATAGTGGGGTATACGTATATATATATATATATATATATTATTCCCAGCACGCATTGCAGTCTGTTTCTCTTTAGTCATGCAGTGAGTAATGAATATACAATTACATGAAAGATTGTTTTCCCTAAAAAAGAGAAACCAAAATTACAAAAGTATGGCTTTGTAAGAAAGTTGTATCATATAATGAACATTCATTTGTACTTGGGCATGGAACATTCAGTCGTAATCAGTAAACAACAGCGTCAGTCCCTGTCACGCTGACGCCAAAAAAAGCCAAGGGAACAAGGAATAGGAAAGTGCCCATCAGTGTTAGAGAATGTCTGTATCTGTATACATTCAAAGTATGAAAAATGTAAAAAAATGTTTTTGGGGATTACGTACTACTTTGTTTGTAAGCTGAAGTCAGAGTTAATGGAGTCCTGAAGAATGGGTGCACAGATTCTGTTTTCTTTTATACCGGCAAACATCAGCAGTGGTGCAATTGACTTAAAAAGTGTTACTTCGGGTGTAAAGAGATGCAACTGAGGTCAGATTCTGGCCTGTCCTCCCTGCTAATGGTGCTGCAGAAACAGACAGAAGCATAGGATTAAGAAGTCGTAGGTGGCCGAATTCTGCTGTCAGCCCAAAGAAAAGATGGAGATACACATTTAATATATTTTATTTTAAAAAGCAATTCAATAAAATGTGTCCACCGTCACAAATCCTTCGTTGGATGACTGTTGGCATGCAGAAGCCCTCATGCTTGGTGCTTAGGGATAAAACACCTGTTTCAAAAGCACAGCTGCTGCCTCTTTGCCAGAGAAGAAATATCCTTACCTGTTAGCAGCACGATGCTTAGGACACAAACTTGTTTCATTAGAAGGCTGCTTTCTTAAGGCATTGGTCACCGTTGTGTACATGGAAAGTATTGTGTGTCAGTTGTGAGTTTTACCAGAAGAGGGCAGACACAGACACTCATGTGCGCATGTACACACACACACACCCACCCATAGACCCAGGAGCTCACTGAAATGACACCCATTGATGTGGCAGGAAAACACATATACACATCAGATCCTTACGGTGCTACTCTTCAAGACTGAAATTTAAAAATGTAACCTGCAGAGCCAGCCTGTAACCCAAAGATGAACAGACTGTGCCCTCTTCCTTTTCTCTTTTTGCCAAGTTCTGAAATAAAGATCTTAGCTACTCTTACTCAGTATGTTTATACGCAAAATGTAAACATCACTACGTAGCACCAAGCACCTTTTTTGATTAATAAAGTCACTGACATATTTGTCGTGCAAATACAGGGATTTTTAAAGACTACTGACCATCAGTTGCAGGAACAGTGGAAAAAATACAGGATTTACCTGGCTAAACCCGGCTCAGAAAGAATAAAATCAATGCAGACAGGACTGAGGTAGATTTGGCTGTGTCTGATGTAATGACACCGTATAGGTAGGAAGATGAATGGGATATCCAACTAAGAAGCAGGTCACTGCAAAATAAATCCTCCTGCAGAAGGACATCCCACTCTGCACTCTTGGCATTACAGGTGATGGAAGCACCAGAACACTAATGGCCCTAAACTCTTGCCCGGTAGAACTGTACATCAAGGTTAGAAGGTAGGTGACTGACTGAGGCCCAGTGAGTGCTTGAGCTCTTGTTAAAATGGTCAGGAAAACAGATGTGACAGGGCTTTGGTGTGACCTTTCCTGTGTGGGCAGCTGCCTGTTAGTAGTCTGAGAACATCTGAGCTTTTATGTGCTGGCCAACAACAGCCAGCAGTCTTCTTCTAGGCTGTGATAACAGGCACAGATATCCTCTGGCTTGGCTAATGGATAAAGGGTAACCTCATGCATGCATACAAAGCATTCTGTGTGCTACAAAGCCACCAGAGAGCCTAAATGCCTGAACTATGACCTTTGTGATGATCCCTGGCTATTACAGTCAACAAATAATCCTTGAACCATTTCAGATGCTCTTGTTCCCATTGCTCTTGCTCTCTGGACACAGACCTCTGCCTTATTAGAAAGTGCCAGTGTCAGTAATGCCAAAAATCCCCACCTGCATCATTTGATTTCTAAGATGAACAATCTTCCTCTCCTTCCTGTCTTTTCTGAAATTCTTAGCAACACAGCTCTCATGGAATCAAGCTAGTGATTGATGATTTACCTTCTCTCCTTTGCTGGCAACTCTGCTCCTGGGGCCTAATTACTATTTTAATAATATCAATCTCCAGCCTACACGGCCTCTCGCCCACTGAGATGAGGTATTGCATTGCTAGCAATGCACTGAGCACTTCATAGTTGCTCTCAGCAGCCTCAGACAGCCAGTGCCTGCTTTGTCTTCTGGCCCCAGCACTGCCTTTCTGGGGGCTGCCGGGGCAGAAGTGGCTCAGCCACTGTTTATTATGCAAATCTGCCCTTGGTTCCGCTTTTTGTGAAGCTGTGACAGCCTCTCCTTGCTAGTGGTGCTGTGGCCTCTCAGCAAAAACCTTGTCCAAGATTTACCCCGAATTTCTCTGACACCATTTGTGCCCTCCCCCTTGCACAAGGCAGAATAGAATTAGACGAGGAGAGCAGGCAGGGCTGGGAGGACACCATGGGGGGGTGGGACTGCAAGGGAAGAAGTTAACCCTTTTCTGTCCCTCTCACTACTCTTAGGGCTGGGCTGGCATTTTCTTTGTCTCACCAGCAAGTCTGCATCGTCACCTAGCACAGCACATCAGGCACTGGCACAGAACTGCTTCCCAGCACCCGGGGAAGGATGTCTGGGAGGAATGTCCCCGTGTCTCCCAAATAGCTCTTGTCCAGCCTTGCAAGAAATCTCCCCCTTGCCCTGCAGCATCATCAGTAGCCTGACACATGCTGGTGGTGCCCTGAACAGAGGGAAACCATGTGAGCTGATACAGAAGGGTGTAGCTCTGGTACAGCAGTCCTGGCACAAGCAGATAATGTGTGGAGGGATCTTCTCCGTGCAGCAAGATTTAAATGCACAGGTCTGTTGCACATCCTTTCATAGCCAGAGCCTTTCAAAATGGAGCTTGTGTCACATGGCATTTTGCACCAAATTTATTTAAAGAGATCAGCAATTTATACACTGCTGTTCGGAACAGATCTGGGAAAATGTGTGACACTGCTTCATTAGAGCAGAGGTTTACACTTACAAAGAGAGAGGACGTTTGGTCCAAAATAAGAGATATTCCCCATGAAGGAGTTGGGATTCTGCCACTGCTCTGCTGATGCTGAGCATGGCCAGCACCTGAGACAGGACTCTGCCTGGGCAGGGCATCCTCAGCCCTGCAGAGAGACTGCTCTTGGAAAGCTGCAAACACACCCTGCCTTCAGTTCCCAGGGAATTCAATAGAAACTTGTCTCCCAGGAGCAGGCCTTCTGTCTGGACTTGAGTGGCAAAAACACTCTGACAAGTGACAACTTCTAATGCATGAATGTCACATCCTAGCTTAGGGTAACTAGCAAACACAGGTCGTTCTGAGACCCACTGGTAAATAGAGGTAATGAGCTACATCTCTTTTGGAGACACATTCATCCCTAAAGCACAAGTTAATGATAATGTCACTCATGAAGGATGAGGCTGCCAGTGGCCCTGCTCTTACTTGCAGTTTTTCACTGGAGAGCAAGAAAAATATTACCCTCCCCATTATACACCTTTGAGGAGGCATTTGGGCTGGAGTTGCCTTCAACCCCTTCACTCCTGAGTGAGATAGGATGCTTTTCATTATTTCTTCTGTCCGTCCCAGTTTCCACACAGGAATAAACACTTGGTGGTCTTATCTAAATACACATAACTCCACACTATGACCCAATGCTAAGTAACTCATTAAAATGTACTCTGTAAAACTGCCTCTACGTCTCTGTAGGATCAGCCACAGACTTTTTGGTTATTACTAGATGATGCTGGATCATTGTTAGAAAGGAAACCTGATGTTTCAAATCCTGTTCATACAAGGGGTATTTTTCCTAGCTCTGGTAGAACACAGTTTCATAGTTACACCCTTTGAAAATCTTACTGTGCAAGTTGTTTCTTTTTACTCAGGTGCATTACACGGGATACAGTTATGTTGGGAATTCAGATTCATTGATACCAGCTGACAGCTAAAAAACCCCAAACATAAGGCAACCTCAGCTATAGTTAACTCTTCACATGCACAACGAAATAGAAAACAAGGAAGGCTTTTGCCTTTAAAAGTGCCGTGCCTGCAATCGATTAGAAAAAAAACACAGAACTCTACATTTAAAATCTTGTCACAAAATACTGGATTTCCCAGCATAGCCTAGAAGGACAAGTATTAAAATCACAATAAAATACACAGATTGGTGGGTGCCCATGTCCCCTAAGTTGCTTTTAAAAATCCAAGACCCAGCGAATAAAGTCAAGGAAAAACATTTACCACATTTTTTGTAGATTGCTTTTTGCCATAGGATGGTAAGGGCTTTAGTGCCTGAGGTATAGGTAGTTCCTGGATGCTTTTAGGGAAGTGGGACGGAGGCAGAGTCTGGAGAATAGTTTGCATAGCTTGCAGATATAAAGAAGCAGGTGCATTGCCCACCAGGCTGTTGAATTTCTCTTCCCCCAGCAAAGCTGTCCAATGCTCCGGATGATCCTGTAGAACTTTCCGCATCTTAAACTGTGGGTTGGGCATGAAGAGCAAGAGGTAGTCAAGGCAGAGCTTCTTTGTTGCCATGTTGACTTTGGAGTCCCACATCTGTTCCAGGATGACGTCCAGCGGGGTAAGCCCTTTACTGTCCTCTATCCTGGGAGAAGCTCCATTGCCGAGGAGGATGAGGACTGTCTCCGACCTCAGCAGTTCACAGGCGAGGTGCAGGGGTGTCTTCCCATCTTCTAGATGAAAGCAGCCAGTCCTGTTGATGTACGAGTTTAAGCTGGGGAGCTTGTGCGCGATTTTGATGATCAGCCCCAAGATATCTCTCCTGTCATATGTGACCGCCATGGCCAAGTGAGGAGCAGAGGATGGGCAATAGCAGAAGTGTTCTCCGGGTACCTTGAGAGCCTCCTCTGGAAAATGAGACAGCAGATACTGAGCATAAGGCAGGTGGTTATGCACCACTGCGTAGAGAAGGGCTTCTGAAGGTGAGTATGTTCTTAGGCTGGCATTCTCCTCCCAGTAAAAATACTCCATAGTTCTCATGTCTTCCAGCATCCACACAGGCTTGTGATCTCTCACAGCCTGGTAGAACATATAGGATAAGAACTTGCAGTGCCTGCTCTGATCATCCTGCATGCTGGCCTGGTTGCTGGCCATGGCTCAGCAAATAAAGAGCAGCTCCACGTAAAATCTCTCCAGACTGTACGATCTGTGCACTTGGAATGCAGATCCCGATGCTGCTGCAACCTTCAGGCTGTCATCGCTGCCTGGACTGCACTAGCTTGAATGCATGGGCTGATCATCTCCACCCATTCATTGTTTTTTCCCCTCACTGCAGTGGTTTTGTTTAGGTAAGCACAATCCCACAGGCTCGGTTAACCCATGCCATGCAAGCAGCTGGTTAGTAAGTACATCCTGCTCTCTGCATAGTGTGGGTTACTGGAACGCTGGCAGAATGCAAGTGATTTTATACACACGCAGATACAGAGAAGGCAGGAAGAGACTAAAATTAGCTTGAGAGGTGAGGTAGTTTTCTGTCTGCATTTCATGTCTAACCAGATCAGCTTCTACATCGCAGTAAGTGTGATAGTAATTTTCATCTATTTTTTGCATGTTGCTCTCACACACAGCTTGTTAAACAGTAAAAATATATGTTGCAGCATAAAATGCTCCATGGCTGGTAATATAGAGGATAATATACTCATGAAATCAAGGGAATGGTAGCTGTACTATTAAGAGGGGCTCCCTATTTTATAAATAATGGTATGGCTGGCCAATTAGGAGATGCTGATGTTAATGGATTGTCTGTAAGGCATTAGTGATATTTAAGATCCCAACATTAATCTCCGCAGAGAAAAGAGTCAATCAAGATGTGGAGCAACCATGCCTGGAGTCATAAAGCATATTGCTCGATTTAAATGCCTGCCTTTGTTTAGCAAGGAAATATCTGAAGTGCCTCTGTTTTGCACAGCAGGTACATAAACAAATTTAATGGCCAAACCACAATTGCAGATGGAGAGCTTAGATGTAAGCATTTCTTACAGTGGGGTCAGAGTGAGCTATAATAGGGGGAAATGGACGTAAGCAATCTGACCTGAGAAATGCCCGGTAAGACGACCAAGGAGCACAGCCTTGAGGGCTGCTACCTATAGGATGAGGCAAAATGACCTGACCAAAATTATATTCACAGAAAAGAAATGAACACCTCCTAAATAGGAGGAATTCCATGCATTTTATAAATCAACAAATTGCAGTAAGATGGTATTTCACCATCATGGTATGAAAACAGGAAAAATACAACAAATGGAGTTTTTTTTCTTTTCTTTTTTCATTTAGCAAGGAGACAACAGTATATTCAGTATATTCAAACTAAACAGTATTCAAGCGTAAAGTCTGAACACCTCCAAATGATGCCTGGGGTCATTCAAGGGGAAAACCATCACCAGACTGGGTCTACATCTAACACATCCTGCCATCTTCCAAAGTCCTGGATGTTCAATTCCATGCCCTAAACATTTCGTTTTACAGTGAGTTTTCATGTAGTTAGAATAAATGAATGTATGTACAGTTCTAGTCCATTGTTACTGCAGTTATTCTTGGAAATACTGCTATATAGTTATTTGAGTTATTTGAGCATACTATTACCCATCTTGTATCCATGGTTGCAATAAACCTTATGTATAATCAAGGGCAGATTCAAAGAGTAACAAAGAGCACAAGGAAGTTCCAGTTAACTGGACAGGCTTGAAAAGGGGTTCAAGAGAACGCAGTGAGGTTCAATAATGCCAAGTGCAAAGTGTTGCACTTGAGCTGGGGCAATCCTATATATAAGCCTCGATTGAGAGCAGCCCTGCCGAGAACTTGGGAGTCCTGATGGATGAAAAGCTGGGCATGAGCCAGCAGTGTGCTTTTGCAGCCCAGAAGGCCAATGTGGCAGCAGGGAGAGGGAGATGATTGTCCCTGTCTGCTCTGCCCTTGTGAGGCCCCATCTGGAGTGCTGTGTCCAGGCCTGGGGCCCCCAGTAGAAGAAGAATGTGGAGCTGTTGGAGCAAGTCCAGAAGAAGGCCACAAAGATGATGAGAGTGCTGGAGCACCTGTCCTGTGATGAAATGGAGTTAGGATTGAAAGCTTGGAGAAGCGAAGGCTTTGGGGACAGCTCGTGGCAATTTTCCAGCACTTGAAAGGAGCAGAAGGGGAACCAACTTTTTATGCAGGTAGATAGTGATAGGACAAGGGGGAATGGATTTAAACTGAAAGAAAAGAGGTTTAGGTTAGATGATAGGAAGAAATTCTTTGTTCACAGGATGGTGAGGCAGTGGCACAGGCTGTCCAGAGAAGCTGTGGATGCCCCATCCCTGGAGGTGCTCAAGGCCAAGTTGGGTGGGTTCCTGAGCAGAATGCTCTAGTGGCCATTGGCATGGTCTAATTGCCATTGGCAATCCCACCCATGGCAGCACACTTGGAATTAGATGATCTTTGATGTCTCTTCGAACCCAAGGCATTCTGTGATTCCATCATTCTATGATTCTGTGATTCTATGTCTGTATGAAAGTTGTTTTGCTAGTGCTCCAGCACTTCCTGTCTGTGGCAGGGTGATGACCAAGCACAACGACTTTTGTGATGCCGCTGCTGTGCGGTGATTGCCAGAGCAATCACCCTGTAGTAAAATGCAAATTAATTTTTGCATTTTCACCTCCTGAGGATTGTGATTCCTTTGTGTTCCCCTCCCTGTCAATCCAGCTCCAAGGAGACACAGCCTCTGCTCTGCTTCCCCTTCCTTCCTTACAAATTCAACTCACAGGCTCATTTGAACCACAAGATTCAAAATTGACCTATTTTTTGGAGGGGTAATTTGGCATTGGCTCTGGCTGCTGACCGAGCTCACTCTGTGGCTGCAGGATGACCAGGTCTGACACAAGAAATAGTGCAGGAGTCTTCAGCCAGGACAGCAGACATGAGCAAGCCAGGACATTCCAGCTCACAAAGGAGCGTCTCTCACTTCAGACCTGATACAGAGGGCTGTACACAGAGGTCTGTACACAGAGGTCTGTATCAGGTGCAGAGATACAGAGAAGCCAAGGGAAAAACATTCTGTGAATAGCTCCAAAGAACAAGGGTGCTGAAATCCCAAAATCAGAAATAGCTATTGGGAAACCAATTATATACCATGAGTGAAGGATACGAAAAACATAAAACCTGTAATTACAGGTCACCTTGTAAATACAGATCACACTGGTAATTACAAGTTACCCTGTAAAGCTGCCCAGGAAGCCCAGCACAAAACTACGAGAGACATTCATATACTTTGCTGACCTCTGTATGATGTCGAAGGCACAACTCCCTGCCATGGCTGAGTACTGCCTGCCATACAGACTCCTGAATATGGCTTTTCCCAGTAGTTTAGGAAAGCTGGTGCTGATGACACGTTTGATGCCAATGCACCTCTTCTGAATTTAGCTACACGCATAATGCATCTGTATGACAGTATCAATCCATTAGAAATGGAAGACATTAACTTCAAAGGGAAGAAGAAGATTAGGAGTTTGGGAGTTTTATTCTTAGAATTTTGATCTGTGGTTAAAAATAATGCACCCTAACTCTTAAGGTATTTGTTGTGGCTTTCCTCTTGGACAGACTGTAGTCCAGTAGGTCAGCAGAATCAATTTTGAATGAGGAAAAGAAGCACAAGAAAGCAGAAACAAGTTTGAAGGATAAAATAAAAAGAAAAGAAAGAAAAAAAAAAGCCAATCTTACCCAGAACACCAATTACCATTCTAGTGGAGACCAAAAGACTCTCTAGATCTCTCTTGAGGAGATGCATTTTTCATATTTTGATGGCAATTTCAGCTCATAAAATGATTTGATATTGTGATCTCGTGGGAAATACAGTGTGCTTCTGAGTATCTGGGAACCTTCTGATAGTGTTATGCTCAAAATATTGTTTCTGGGCAGAAGAGAAACACACCTGACACATAAAAATAACAACTTACTGAACCAAAAAAATCATTATTAGTCCAAGCCTAGTTACTACAGAAAAACAAAGTATAGTTCTATGCAGAAAACAATACATTTAAAATCATTATACACACACTTCTTAGTTTCAACCTCTATCCCTGGTTTTGCTTACTCTGGTGGCTTCACTCTGGTGCTGGTGGGTGTTACAGCAAATCATAAGGATCTGGAGTTCTTCACAGTGAGGAAAGTGAGATTGATGATGATGGTTTCTTCTCCCTCTGGAATCTTCCTGGAGTCATTTTGATAATCATTGAAATGCTTTTACATCTTGTTTTTTTCTTCATTGAACTGAAACTTCAATTTTACATCTAAATTTACTACACATGGTGAGTACATGCGTAGAATCACAGAATCGCGGAATTATATAACGGCTTGTGTTGCAAGGATCATTAAAGGTGGTCTAATTCCTACATTCCTCCTCGAGTAAGGACACCTCCTGCCACATCAGGTGCCCAAAGCCCCATCCCATGTGGCTTTGAACACTTCCAGGGATGGGGCACACACAGCTTCTCTGGACAGCCTGGGCGAGTGCCTCACCGTCATCACAGTGAAAAACTTCTTCCTTATGTCTTATCCAAATCCACCCTTTTTAGTTTAAAGCTATTGGAAAAATGGAACATGTGAGATAATATCCTTTTTCCTCTCTGCCACCCCTGGGAGCTCCATATCTGCATTTCTTGCACTAGCTGATAAAAATGAAGCAGTTTCTTACTTGAAGAGCAGAGTGAGCACGACAAAGGACCCCAACAGTTTGGTGGACAATTTGAGCTCAGCTCAATTCCTTCCTGTCACATTTCAGCCTCCGATGAAAAGCTGCTTGGGTTATAAGAGAAAAAAAGTCTTTGAGGAAGACTGAGATCACCTCCAGCCAACAACCTACATCTGTCAAAAACTTCAGTGCATGTTTCTTGCTCAGTTACACAGAAAGCAATGGAGAACTTTGTCAAGAAAGTGGAAGAGTGCAGCTAGCATGTACTTGTTTTAGTGATTATAAGGGATTCTTTTATAGTCTGTACTAGAATGAACCAGCACCAATTCAGTGAGCTGACTAAACAAGGCTTTGAGGTGTTGGAAACAACTACAAAAAGACCTGTCCTGAATTGCACGATATTTCACTTCTGCTTGCAGAATTCAAACAGCAAAAGAAAGAATCTGACAATATGATAGAGGGTGGAAATGAAAATAAGCAAAGCTTAACTAGTTTGGAAAGCATTTGAAATGCACATAATGAGATCTGTTGATGCACTGCATGCAGAACAAATCGATCCCCAGGTAGTTATTTACTTACAGAAGTTTGGAAGTGAAAGATAACAGCATGAAATGCAACAGTCTTATGTAAGAATCACGTAGAAACAAACAGAGGATGCTCAGGTTATATCCACACTGACTGTTGAGCAGTGCTGTGATCCAGACACACATACTGTTCACACTGCTATATTCAGACCCTCGTGTGCACACTAGCTGGAGACCTGGAACAATCAAAAGAAGCAGGGGAGCCAGGACAGCATAATGTTTCCATGCAAACTACTGTTCTTTAGCCTGCGCGGGTCAGGCCTGTGAAAGGCTTGGACTGCTACATCCAAGTGTCACTTGATGCTTCACTTTCCGAGTGCAATTGGTATGAGAAAATACATGAATCAAGGGGGAATCAAAGTGTACCTTTGCTTACTCTACCCTCCCTTTTTAAGCTCAGAGTACAGTTAGAGTGCTTGATGTATGAAATGCTGCCAGCAAAGACAGAAGTTGATGTAAGACTGAAGATTAGTTTGATACAAGATCTTCTGTCTCCAGTTTCACAAGATAATTTATAGAATTGCTTAGGTAAATCTGTAGATTTCTCTTAAGAGAAATCCCTGGCATTGTAACCATGTGGCTAGCTAGTATTAATGCTTCCTGTTACCTTCTCTGTTTGGGAAAGAAAAGCTGAGAGAGACAGATAACAAAGCATGAAGTGTCATGGGATTAAGGAAGTTTTGAACTCTGACTTCTCACAGCAATGAGCAGACATTTTTAACAACATTTCTTGAGTTCTAATATTTCTTCCTTTAATCCATCATCCTGCTTTAAGAACAGAAGTTATAAAATTCAGAGCCCAAGGTGAAAGCAGTATGCTTACTTTTTGAGCCCCTCTCCTCTCTTCTGACACTGACATTCTGACATTGCTGCATGGCACTCGTGCTACGAAAGCACGCTGAACTCCTCCTGAGTGTCAGTGCTTAACCTGAAGGGTGGAGACCTGTGGCATAGCACTTGTTCTGGCCTCTGACTCTGAGCTTCTCTCACTTTCAGGTGAAGAATGTGAAAATATTGACCTACATCTCAGCACGTGGAATGCCACAGGAGATAGGCATTGTGATCTGGACAAGCCTGGGAAGGGGCTATGGGGTCTGAAACTCAGCTGGGCTTAGGGCAAAGAGCAAGAGATGGGCTTGGAGATGGGTCAGGAGCAAGACCTGTCTCCGTGCTTTTTTTCTGTCAACTCCCAGGGAAGGATTGCCTATTTCTAAAGGCAGGCACTTGATAAATACTGGAATAACTCCAAAGGAGGGATAAGTTGCTAGCTCTCACTGAATGTCCCATATCTCTTCAAATATAGGTTAGATCAAGTAGTACACTTGTGTCTGGAGGATGACATGTAAGCTTGGGTTAATCAGCTATGAAAACAACATGGATCATTTTATTCCATTTAAAAAAATGTTTTTGAGTCTTAATTGCACAGAGCCCGCATGCCAGAAATCCTGGTGTCTCCCATTTCTTAGAGTCCATTTGTTTCAGTTCCCATTCCTGTCCTAATTTGAGACTGTACCTTTCAAATACAGTACTGAAATAGATTGCCAGGCCTACTCCAAACAGTAACCTGTCAGTTGAGCTCTGTTTAAAGAACAGAAAGCACTTGCAGACAATCTGTACCTACAGATACGTTGAACCAATTGCTGTTTTTCCAGTGCATGGATAAGACTGTGATACAGTCTTACAAAGTTGGACATTTTTTTTTGTGTGTGTGATGATGATGGGTATCAATGCCCTGTTTTACCATATCTCTATGTAAATGTCAGGGCTGACAACTACTGAGAAAGCAGACAGGAAGGCATGAATACATTTCGTTTCAAAACTGATGAAAAGCAATGCTTTTTTATGCAATCCATAATTAACCTGGAGAATTCAGTGCTACATGATATCAACAAGGTTAAATGCTTGGCAGTCTCCAAAGTAAACCTTTTTTCTCTAAGCATTAAGTCTTTGTTCTCTGCTTATGCAGCAACTGGCACTACACCAAAGCTGCAAATCTAAGGTTCCGCCACTGTGCAGATGGACAAATAAAAAGAAATTACAGTAGTGCCATTCATCAAGCAATGATGGCAAATCTGTCTGAACCTTCTTAGTGGTTTTAATGTAGTCTCTGTATAATAAACAAGGCCAAAAGCTAATATCTGTGCATTTGTGTGCGAGATGGAAGATCTGCAAAACTGAGCTGCTTTGCAGAATGTATCTATTTCATAACATCCTTTGACAAAAACCGTGGTCCGAAAGGATCACAAAACCCAAAGGAGGAATGTCACCTCCTGCCAGCTGCTGAGGTTTTTCAGAACCCTGAAAGATTTCCCATTCTAGGACAGAGAAGCTAAATATCCAGAGTAAACTCGGCTTGAGCAGTAGCTGTAGGAACAAGCAAACTATCTGCTGTTTGAGAGCACTATGAATCCCAGCGTATCCTCACATGGGAACACATTAAAAATCTATTTTTATTGAATTAATTACAAAAGAAAAATCCATGTTGCAAGCAGTTCTGGTAGTTCTTATTGTCTCTAGGTTGTCAGCCCATGATTAACTGCTGGAGGCTACTGAAATCAATCTTTAGCCATACTCTTATTATAAAATTATTTGTTATGGAAGTCTTCGCACATCTTCTGAGGCCTCAGAGGCTGCCTGAGACACTTAAAAGTTAATTCAGTCATTAAGGGGATCAGTTTCTAGGCCCCACATCTTGCTGTCTCATAAACAATATGCTTCATGCAGAGCCAGAAACAGCCACTCACTGCTATGTTCTCTGCAGCTTCCAGAAATATTTTCTGCAATGGGCCTTTAATCTGGGATAAGCAAAAAGCACCACAGAAATACCTGAAAATTGTTTGTCTAAGTAAGGTTCTTCTGGACTTTACTGTCTCAAACATTTTGTTCAAAGAGCTGTATTGGAATAATGGTTTCTCATGACTCAACTAATGACAAATTGCTTCTGTCACCACATTCAACAAGTTCAGACACATTTAAAACATCTAACTAACCGGCAGTAGGCCATCACATCATCTTCTTCTCTACGGTTTAATGTGTAAGTGAAGTTGGCCAGTGAGAACTGACTCAGTATCTGCTGGATTACTAGCAAGATAAAAAGCAATAAAAGCATGAAATTCCATGTGGCTGCTTGGAGGAAATGTGACAGGAACACTCTGGGCATGGTAGTTTCCTATTAATTCCATTGAGATATGGCATATGCTTCAACACTCAGCCTTCTGTGAGAGAGCTGCCAGCTCTCTTTCATCAGCACCCAGGAAAATATAATCCTGGGCACCTCCGAGGTGCCTGAGAATACAAATAGTACAACTATCAGAAACTCTGGAACAGCTGTTAGTGCACAGCAGCCTTTAGTGAGATCCCAGTCAACAGCTGTTGAACTGAAAACTGAAGGAGAATTAAGAGATTTGGTCCTGTTCACTGTCAGAGCTACCCTGACTTTGGTGATTTAGATCTTGATCTGTGGTCAGAAAATATCCTTACAAAAGAATCATCCTTGGGAAACAGAAATTTGCTCTCCTGGCTCCAGTTGTTGAGAAACACTCCTGAAAATGAGGCCATCTATCATGGATGCACACATCTGACTTTAAACTAGATTTGAAAATCATGACTGGGAGGTTTGTAACTAAATTCCCAGTAACATCCCAGCTGCTCTCAGGCTTGCATCTGTTAGAAGTAGAAGCCTGAATTTACATGAGTCACACATCAACTCAATCTATGCAGAAACACTGTGAAAACAATGCCAAAAAAAAGAAAAGCTGTTTGCCAGCAATGCCACGTTTGCATTAAAGCCTGTCAAACAAAGCCCTAAAACCACGATGTATATATAGGTGGAAATACTGAATATGTTGCTGCACCATAAAATTGAGAATGCAAAGCTATTGCAGATGGCCAATATGCGTTATCTTCCTCATCTGTGACAAGAGGGCTTCTCCTCACCAGAGAAGGCTCCCACAGGAGAACAGGGCTGCTACTTGCCAGCCTGCTCAATAGCTGAAACTGTCCTCTCCCCACATTGCCCTGCTGCTCATCAGTCCAATTTGACAGCTTGGTGCTAAAACAGAATCTGCAAACTGTAAGATATTGGTGTAACTATCCATCAGGGCCAAATTCTACCCAGAAACTGATATGGCTCCCTGATTTCGGTATGTTAGCATCTCAGAGCTTGCATGGTTATGTCAAGCAAAGCTTTATGAAGTGAGGATATCAGTGTCTCTGTGATTTTCCCTAGCACACAGTGAATGAACAAAGGGTTGGAATGTGGGCTAAAAGGGTGTGAGGTGAGCTGCTGTTTCTCCACTTATTAACACCTCCTGAATGCATGACCATCACGTTCTACTCACATGCTCAGGATTGACACATATCAAGTCAGGAAAGACTTTTCTTCCAATCAGTTTGGCAGAAACTGTTCGATTTTTTTCCTTCTTTTCTTTCTTTTTTCTTTTTTCTTTTTCCTTTTTCCTGTTTTCTTTTTTCTTCTGTCTTTTGTCTTTTTTCTTTTTTCCTTTCTTTGTATTTTGGCACACTGTCCTTTTCTTGGGACAATCACCACACTGCAAAATGTTCTTTCTCTCTCCTCTTTCTCTGTGATAAGCAATATCCGCTCAGTTCTTACCCACTGAACATTTTTCTCTGGGTGCTGGTGGTGTTTTGTGGTGGGAGACAGGCCCCACTTGAAGGTTTTAACAGGAATTGTAGAGCCTGCAGGGGTCCAGGCTTAAGAGAGGCTCAAGCAACTGCTATTAATATCATGCTATTAATATCGTGCTTTTAGATGGACTTCATCTTGCTTTATTTGAGACCATCCTGAATGCTGCTGCAGAGCGTGTTCTCCCAGCTATGACTGCCTTTCTTAGCGGAGGCTCCCTTCAAGATTTCAAACGTTCCTTGCTCATCTCCTCAGCCTCTGAATCTCCATCCTTCCCACCACTGCCCTTCAATAGCTGAGTACCAGTACCTGTCCCTGACTGATCTGGGGGCTGTCACCCACTGTCACCAACTGCCTGAATTTTCAAGTGAGCCTGACTGAGCTTTCCTCCCATCTAGGCAAATCTGGGACACTGAACAGGAAATCCCCACAGATGTCAATAAATCTAGCTAATTTTCCTCTTCCAGATCCCTGCTTTAAATTTTTTTTCTTGTTTCTTTTTTGAGAGATTGGTCCACTGGTGTACTAAAATCGCTGCTTCTCAGGCTATCCAATTGTTTTCCCAGTGTGTGGATCCCTGTCTGAGTCTCTCTGTCTGTAGTCATGCTGCAGGCCCTCTGGGGAAGCTACTGTCTCTTGTTCTTTGTTCACACAAAACTTAGATTGGTGTGATCCTGGCTGATGACCAAGGTTACTGGTGATCTCCCAGGCTTAAAGGCAGGGCCATGCAGCAGACATCAGGCAGATGTCAAGAAATGGGGGTCAGAGCTCACAGTCTTGCTTTGACCACGTGCCCCTGTGCTATTGCCCTGATGCCTGCTCTCAGAAACCTGTGTGATCCTCATCCATGTTTTCCCAGTCCATTGTCTTGACGTTCTCCCCACACCCTGGACAACTTGGCTCTGGCCACTTGGCTTTACCCATGGTTTCTGAGCAAGTCTCTGGCCCAGCTTTGTTTCCAGTATGACCTGTCCTTGTAAGAGTGCCTTATAGACAGCCGGGTGAGCAACACTGGGTTTTAAGAAAGCAGGTTTGAAGAATTGAATTGGCAGCTTAACCCTTTTTTTAAGATTATTATTATTTGTCTATGTTTTTATTGTGTTTCTCACCGTGCACAATAAAAGCAGATTTTTTATGCTTACCTACATGTTATCTACTTAAGACATTCTTCCATCTTCTTGTGGTAGCCTAAGCTACAGCATATCTTTCTTTCTAGGACATCATCTCCTTCTCTCTGCAAAACCTTAACCGGGCAGGTTTCATGGAGCTCTTCTGTTTGTCAGGGATTCACAGATGTGCAGTAATCCTACACTTGACAGAAAAATTAAAAAAAGGAATAAAAAGAGACTCCATTTGTGTACATTCAAACTGACTCCCTCATCACTGGTTACTTTACGTCCTGGAATCCTGCATATCCATGATAACATTCATTCTGCTGCCATAAAAAATACACACTTGACAGCCAGTTCTTTCTGGAAAGTCTTGGTCTCACTGTATGCAGGCTGCTGTTCCATTCGTGAACATCTGTCTGATGCTTCACAGAAATTTTACAGTACAGGATGTGTGTTCTCATTGTCTAGGTAATCCCTGCAGGCAAACACAATAGTACACATGGAATATTCTTCACTAACACCTTAGTTTTATGAGTCTAGTGAATTTGTGATGCATGGTTTGGCTGCCATATGAAATTTACAACTTAGAAGAAGAAACGTGTTGTGCACAGTGTGGATGACCTTTTCTTCAATACATATTTCAGGTTTTTTTTTTCCCTCCCTGTATTTACTCTACAATTGAAACATTTTGACTATTAAAAATCTGTGTTTACAGCTTTCAAGTTCACTAGCAAAGGCAAAATCAGTTAAGCCATGCAAATCAACCACGAAGGGCTAGGACCTGTTTTTGTCAGCTGGCGGAAAACAAGCAGGAAATCACTTCTTCACGGCTGCCTAATCTTTGATAAGTGGTATGAGAATGAATCAACTACTGCAATCTTCTACAAAGATGCTTCGCTATTCAAATGTAACACTGCACACTCTAGCACATGGAACAAAAATATCGCCTCCAAATACCCACAAGGTGGTGCAATTCAATAATTTTAGGAGGAGAAACTCAACTGAGACATTGCAGAAGAGAAGCTAAGACACGACTCCCTTTATGGATTACCACCTATTGCATAAACAATTGCTTTTTTTTCTAAATCATAGAACAAGCATCACCCCAGTAGCAAATAGCATTTAATCAGTCCAAAAGAGCACATGATGGTTTTCTGGTTGCCATTTCATGCCTCCTCCAGCTTGTTCCCTGTTGCAGGGCTGTGTCCACCTCAGTGCACAGCACTCCTTTTGAGATGGCTCTGTAGCATCATGAATCTGAGTCAAGGCTGCCTGCCTATCAGAACATCTCTGCACTGGATTTACTAGAAATCACCCTTAACCAACCTTGGTGGCTCTCAAGAGTGCAGTTTAATTTGCTTTGGAATAGGTTAGTAAGCACGAAGGGAAGCTCTTGGGAAGGGTAACTAAGCACAGTGATGATTCCACTTCCCACACAGAGGCTGCTTGTCTTTTCTGCATCATTATCTCTTGCTCACTAAGACAAAGACAGTCCCCAATGGCCACAGATAACAGAAAGAGTGACCTCCACCTAAGAATTCAGAGCAAACACGGCAAATACAAGATTTGTTTGCAAGCAGTTGTTGCTTCCTTTTGTGGCAGCACTACTTACAAAGGACCTTGTCAACAAAGTGAAGAATGCAAACCTGTTGTTCCAGTAAGACATCATCAGCTGTACTCCACATCAGCTTTCCCACTCCCATGGAGTTGGTCAGGTTATTTTCTAGAAGGCCTTGAATGAAAAGAAGATTTTGAGGACTTGGAAGCTTCCTGCCTCAGTCAAATTCAGACTCCCTCATAAACGCCCCGAATCCCTCACTCTAGCAAACTTCCTCCTCAGATCAGGTGAGTTTCCATAGGGTACAGTTGGTTGTTACTAACTTGCACATTATCTCCTTCCCTTCATGTCCCGTTGTTTGCTGAATGCCAAATTACCTGCAAGATTCAGCAGCTTCTAAGGCATGTGTACAGCATATGTTGACCAAACATTAAAACTGCTGCTTGAGGATGTGTACTGACTGTCCTTATAAACACAAACACCAGATGAGAAGAACAAGAAGTCAAAGCAATCTTTCAGAAAGAATTACAGCTCTTTTACAGATGTTTACCAAATTAAGGCTTTTTGGATGCTTTTTTTGTTGTTTTTTTGTTTGTTTGTTTGTTTGTTTTTTGTTTTTTGTTTTTTTTTTCCCTGGGCAACCTCATCTGCAGCACTATTCATAATTCTAATGAAATTCAGATAATATTCCAGCTGGGGGTTGTGATAGCACTTCTGCCTGTAGCAGCTCCGTCTCTGTGGCCTGGAGGAATGTAAAGGAAAATTGTATTATCCTGACTTTTAAAGGGCAATGAATTAAACTTGTGAATAGCACTGTCTAAAATGTGTCTTTAAATCATATGTTTACCTCTAAGTGATTTCGAGAACACCACAGGTAAATGAACAGAAGTGGTTACTTATATCCTCAGTTATTCCTGCTGCTTACTGCAGTGCCAGAAAGACAAAGAGGAAGAAAACAGAAGAAAGGAGACATTCAAATGCAGCGTGAGGAATGATGCTGCATGGAACAAAGGGGAAGAAAAACAGAATTGAGCATTTGTCTTACATATTTTTTCATCTCTTTTGTTATCACTCCTCGCATAAAATCATGAAGGACAAGGGAAGGATATATAGTATTCAATTGTTCATTGTGCTTTCTTGTATGAGAAGAAGAAATTAGCAATTAGCAAGTTCTCAACAAAAGGAGGAAGTGGCTCTTCACACACTATGCAAGATATCTACAAAACTACCTGATTTGGGGAGATAGTAGGTGCAAATATTTACACAGGCTGGAAAAGCAACTGAACATTGTGACATTCTTGCGAAGTTCTCTCTCACTGCATTCCCAAACAGGTGAAGGACAAGAAGATAGTTGGGAACAGCATGGATTTATGAAAAATTCATCATTCACCAGCTTGATGGCCTTATGTGTCAAATGACTGGCTGGGGGAGCAAGACAGGGGCAGGGGATGTACATCACCTTGACTTATGTCTGGCTTCAGGCACCATCTTCCCCAGCATTCTCATCTGGGAGCTGAGGAGGTCTGAGCAGTCTGTGGGGCAATTTGAAAACCAGTCCCCAAGGAGAGGCTGTGGGGAGGCTGACCTTGCTTAGGATGGAAAGAGGTAGTTGAGAGGTGAGCTGGTGGTTGCCTACAACCACCGAGTGGAGTGCCAGAAAGACCATAGAGCCAAATTCTTCCCAGCAGTAGATGATAGTAGAGACAATGGCCACAGTTTGCAGTTTAGGAGGCTCAGGCTGGACATCAAGGAAGACGTTTTCACCAGGAGGGGCATGCAGCACTAGAACAAGTTACCCAGAGAGGCTGCCAAATCTCAATGTCCACAGGCTTTTGAGACTTGGCTGCAAAAAGCCACAGCTGTCCTCATCTAGTGCTGATGATGCTTGGAAGACAGGCATGTCCGACCCATGGCCCACTCCCTGCCCTGTGCCATCATGGCAGCTGCCAGCACGCAATGACAATCAGTACACAAGGCTTAGCAGCAACCACACATCTCAAACATTGGTGAGCTGTTAGCCCTGTCTGTGCTGAAACCAGGACAAGGAGAGGTCACAGTGCAGCTCTAACTCAAATCATGGCAAACAATTTTTATGCATTATACACTGGCTAAATACAGTCCTAAGAATAGCAAAAATACGCAGCCATGCTTTCCATCATGATAAAGGAATTTGAGAACAAGTTTTAGGATTGCAAAGAAATTATCTCTTTTTTTTTGTAGATTTGTGACTTCATTTTCAATCAGCATAAATACATGATCTGCACATTTTCAAATGGAATGTATAGAGTTACAATCAGATATTCAACTCCGAATTCTGATAATGTCTCTCTACTGGACTTTCATAAGCCCTATCTTAACAAAGAGAAATATCCCTCGCTTCACAGTCACACTTTATTCACATCATGGCTTTTTGCCAGTTATGTGTATTTGCTGTTTTCAAGGATGAAGCACAGTATAAATGAAATTTCATCAAAAATTTCTCATGAACTCCTTGAGACCTCATTAAGAACTGCAACCACTGCCTCCAAATCAGACTGATGTGTCAGTTTCATAAAAAGGTCACCCTTTAGTTTTATGGGTTTGTTGCTCTCCTTTTTTTGTGTTTTAATAAAAAATACTGACAATTAAAATGTTTAGTTACTTACATACATTAAATATATATTTTATGAGGGCCATTCCAAAATAATGCCTCCTATTTTATTATGCAGACCCACAACATCAGAGGCAGATGTTGGTGCTATGGCAGCAGAGGTTGAACCTTCCCATCGATATCCCATTAAATGTTGTTGCTGTGTGACAGATGGCAGCAGAGGGACAGTCTGACACCATGGCATCTGACATGGAAGTGCATAAGGAGCAAAGGGCTGTCACTGAATTCCTTCATGCAAGAAAAATTGCACCCACTGACATGCATCAACATTTGCTGAATGTTTACGGAGACCAAATGTGGATGTGAGCACAGTGAGGCAGTGGCTGGCACATTTCAACACTGGCATCAGCAACAGGGGGTCACCTTCATCGGTTTAGGCTTTGGCATGCAGGCTCCTATTCATTGCTGACGAAAATGCAGAGCTAATGGTGCTGACTATGTTGAAACATGGTGTTTTGTATCTGAGACTTTGCTCCATCCAAACAGTGTTACTGTGCTCACTGCATCTGTTGTAATTTCCACAGAAATAAATAGGAGGCATTACTTTTGAAGTGACTTGCTCATATGCAGCCCAAGGCAACTTCCTCTTCACTCAGTGCAGCCCAGGTAAGCCAAAAGGTTGGACACCCATAGAGTAGGAGGCTGGACTGGAGAACTGTGGAGATAAAGTCTAGAGAGGGCCAACATATTTCATACGGGAGCACTTCTTAGTGTCTCATTTTGTACTGACACCACTACAGATTTCCAGTGAGTCAGTTTGTTTCATATTTATGCACCCTCATTAAAAAGGCCATTCTCAGTGTTTCTGAGATGACACTGTTCTTGGAATTTTAACAGAAATGCTACAGTCACATCATGTTCCAACAAACAGGCCCTGGCCTCCACAGTAGTTGCGTGGGAAATGAATGAGCCCCTACTAAGAAGCAAGGTGCCTGTTGTCTCAGCCTCATCTGAGGATCCCCAAAGGCGGCAGTCACAGCACCAGATCTGACGGAGCTCAACACGTGTTTGGATCAGAGATAGAAAGTGGAAAGAGAAAACCATTTTTGTTTGATATAAAAGAGAACATCAACGATCTGTATCTTTATGTGTAGAAGGGGTAACACTACCCTCCCACAGGCATCTTGCTGTGGCACATAGGCTCTGCTATGTATATATATAGGAATTTGCCCCTCACCTTCTGTAGAATATTTCTGTGTCTTATCTATTCCTTTGCCTCACTGCTAGGGCTAAAAAAAGCTCTTCTGTGACTTCTTGGTAGACTTGTGTCGATTAGCAACTAGAAGATATCATATGTTCCTGTCACTGTCTGCTGGGATGAGCATGATTTCTGCCTGAAGTGTCTCAGCTGACTTCAAATAACAGTGTCCTACAAACAAAATGCTTCATAGCCTTGGAACAACCCAGAGCTTTCCTCCTGTAATTTCCTCAAGCTGAAAAGGAACTAGGAATATAGGAAAGGCAGGGAGTTTTCAAAGAAAAATATTTATGGGAAAATGGAGAAAACTGTAAAATTGTAGACTCATTTGAGTTGGAAGGGACTCTTAAAAGTCAACTAGTCTAACCCTATTGCAATGAACAGGGACACCCACAGCTCCATCAGGTGCTCAGGTCCAGTTGGATGTTGGATGTCACCAGAGACAGGGATTCCATCACCTCCCTGGGCAACCTGTGCCAGTGCCTCACCACCCTTAGTGTAAAAATCTTCTTCATTATATCCAATCTAAGTCTTTCCTCTTTTGGTTTGAAATCATTTCCCCTTCTCCTATCACAACAGATCCTGCCAAAGAGTCTGCCCCCTTCTTTCTTATAGCCCCTCTTAGACACTGAAAAGGGAAACTCCTCCCCATTTCTGCCCAAGTCAGGGCAAAATAGCTTTTTCATATTAAATAACAATAGGTTTTATAGTGCTTAGTATTTATATAGTTTTAGATGATTCTGTTTTTTGCATCACATGAAGACAGATGAGTTCAAGTTAATAAGGCTGCAGCTAGAACTTGAAGACATGATTATTCTGGACCTGCAGTTCCCAGGAAGTAACCCTGCTCTAGATCAAATGCTAGATTTCCTTCATGGTCAGTGATGCTCAGAACTGAGGTCTTTGAACTTCTTCACACATTCTTGCACCACTTCTTTTTATTATAGCTCTCTGAGCTGGCACAGAAACTTTAATGAAGGAGTCACAGGATAGCACTTTCAGCTGCAGTCCTGCTGTTTGAGGAGCAATCAATTAGACAGCAGTGAAATATTACATCACATCACATATTTTGGACAGGCAGGTTCTACAGACAAAAGAAAATTTCCAAGAAAAATATCCGCACAGAGTTCTACAAAGATCTAATTCTACCCCATTCACTAACAGCTTGTAACCATCTCAGAAGAAAATTCAGATATAACAGCCCTATGACAAATGTACTAGCACTTAGTCAATTCATCTTTCTATCCACAAAATGGATGGTTTAAATCCAAGACACTCAGCCCTTTCACCTCCCTGCTTAATGTTTTCAGATGACATGTCAAAAGTATCCATTTTCTAAAATCACACTAAAATTAGAGGGAAAGTCTGGTGGGTCACCTTGGTTAAGCAGGACTGTTTCAAAAAGAATAATACTGACATTGTATTAACAAAGCTTCAAGAGCTCCCTGATGTGAAAATGACTGGCGCTCCTCCACTTTGCTCTAGCCAGCTTGAAGTCCCACTGGGTGGTGGTGGTGAGGAAGTAGCATGGTCCCTTCAAGTTTCTGCTATCAAATAGGAACTCTGTGTCAACAACATGTCATTGAGAAGACAAACTGGACTTTTTTTTTCCCCTGGTGTTCTTGATAGCACCTGTGGCAGGTGATGCTACTAAAGGATTGTGATTGCAGCCAGCTATTCTATTGTGGGGATTCATGGTCAGCCATTTGATTGCTAGCTGCTTTCTGCAGAGCTGTGTGGACAAATATTCACCTGTGGGGGAACACAGGCAACTCTAGCTGCAGGGTCTTCTTTACTTCTAGCTCCCTAGTGCAGGGAGCTGTATCCCTGGCAAGCAGCAGTCTGCCTATCTTCTGTATCTGCTCGATTCTGAAGGTAACACACAAGTAAGCAGTCACTTCCTAAAAGCTAAACTGTATTTGCAGAAAAGATTACTTAATCCTGGTCACCACTATGGACAGATATAAAGTAATCCCCACAGACATCTGAAAGCTAAGCCTGTTTAGCTGATGGCGTGAGGTCAGACCAAGGGAGTGATAGGGGAATTTGTTTATAAATAACGACAGTGATCAGTTTGCAAAAATACAACTTTCAAAAGGTTTCTATAAAACAGTGTCAAGCTAAAATACCAGTTTTAGGAATGTATCACGTCCTGTCATGGTACTTCTAATCATTCAAATATAAAATAGCTGCAAGATAGCTTCTTAGAGAACCTGAGCTGATTAGATGTCATCTGGCAGGGTTTAAGCTGATTAGTGCATTGATTAGAAATGGAGCTCTGCCCACCAGACACAGGCAGCACTCGCTCTCTGCATGGGCACGAGCTTGGTGGGCTCATAGCTGGGCATGGACTGACAGGACAGAAGGAACTGCCCTGTCTTGCTGTCAAATGCAGCTGACCTTGGCTGATGGGTTCCAAATGTGCTGGGAAACCACTGAAGGAGAAACAGACAGACTAGCAGTTTGAGAGCACAAGTTTTGTTTCCCCAGTAAAGCAAGCTAAACAGCAGCTCCTTCCTACAGTCTCATGTCTCCCTTGGGTTTAGAGCCACAAACGTTCTAGGAAATGCCCCAATATCTGTCCTCTGGCAGCTGAGCTGCCCTCCTCTGCAAACTCAGGTTGTATTCCAGAGCTCTGCTCAAGGGATTATTTTGTCGTGCAGGAAATCTCCTCATCTTCTCCATCATCAGCACTGGAGTAATCTCCAGCCCTGAAGAACTGTTGCTGCTCTGCTTCTCTATCACAAGAAGGGAACGTCTCTGAGAGAATGTAGCTCAACCAGGGCTGGAATAGTACTGCAGATGATGCTGTAGCCAAGCACTGCATATATTCAACAAGCAACACAGGTTGGTTTTGCTTTGTTTGTTTGTTTTGTTTTTAATATTAAATATTGATGTGTTTAACACGAAAAAAAAAAAACATGAAAAATTATGTTATAGACATTCTTCATTTTTCACAATATCTCTACAAAATATCAGAAAGAAAGGAATCAAAACACATACCTCGCTGAGGCAAAGCAGCTTGGGCTAGTCACTTCCATAGTGTTTCCTTTTTATATCCACCATTGTTTCACCTTCCCTATGAACATCTGCCAATTATCCTCCTTCAAATCATAGAATGGCCTGAGTTGAAAAGGACCACAATGCTCATCCAGTTTCAACCCCCCCGCTATGTGCAGGGTCACCAGCCGCCAGAGCAGGCTGCCCAGAGCCACATCCAGCCTGGCCTTGAATGCCTCCAGGGATGGGGCATCCACAGCCTCCTTGGGCAACCTGTTCCAGAGCATCACCACCCTCCGTGTGGAAAAACTTCCTCCTAATATCTAACCTAAACCTCCCCTGTTTCAGTTTAAAACCATTTCCCCTTGCCCTATCACCTCTCATTAAAAAAAAGCTCCTCTTCACTGGGATGCCAACAAGAAATGAGCCCCTCATGTGCTGGCCCTATAACCTCTAATGAGCTCTGCCTCTCATTCTTTTTTTTCCTTTTGCTTCCCTCTCTGAAATAAAGAATGCTACATCTCAATACAATTCTGGAATGCTGTTTATTCCCAGTCTGTGTTGTTTCTATTTCTGTGCCTGCAAATACTAGCTACTTCTGGAGCCCAGTCTGAAAGAAAACATACCAGCATATGGCCAGTAAATGCAGCATGCTTGGCTCTTCTCTCTAAACCTTGATTCCCAGGACTTTGTCAGGGAATCAGTGCTGATTAAATGTGCCAGAATATTTGATTGCATTTGGAGGATCTGCAGATCATCCTTCAGAAAACTGGAAGCTGTATGGTGCAAGTTGCGCTTACACTTAAAAACGGCTAAAATACAACTCTGCCTCAGTTACTCCTGTCCCCTCTGATAGCTTTGCAAACAGCAGCTAATGGCGCTTGTGCAATGGATAAACATCTGCTGAAAGTGTGACTGAGAACCAGCAGGTTCATATCTGAGTGCAAGACTTCTTTTGGGTTTCAAAATATGTATTATCAAACACCTTTGAGACCTCAGCTCTCTCCTTCTGTCATTGCTGCTGCTGATGTTTCTTCTAGCCATGCCGGAAAATAGCCCTGCTGGGACTTTCAGCCTGGTGCGAATGCTAATCACGTCCCCACATAACTCAAGGGAAGGCTTTGGAGAACATTTCTATTTCAATCACCTGACACAACCAGAATGAGTGCATTCGCAGCCGAAATCCTTTGCAATTTGTTTCCTCCACATTTCTTTCCTATCTGGAGTTTTCAGTGCTCTGTTCCCCTGAGCGCCCAGCTACCCAAGCGGCCTTGCATCTGCAGCCCAAACAGCCTCATGTGAGCATACAGCACTCCTTTCATCCCCCCCAAAATGCCACTCAGTGTCCTCCTGCTCCCCAGTGCCTAAAAGACAAGCTGGAGACACTGCACCATTTTGTCCTCGTGGACATGTTTTTGGCCACACGCAGCTCTGACAGGACTGGAGATTGCAGTCTCTTGTTGGAAATAAAACGAAAAGCTCTGCCAAAGCCGGCAGTGACTAATCCACTCAGATAATTACTTATGGGACAGATGACTATGATTTTCATAACCCAATATTCCCCGTGAACCACTGTGACTGAAAATGCTTTGCAGATTTATCAGCATGCCCTCTGTGTTGGTCCCAGATTTCTTTGCTCTGTCTCTTCCCACTTCCAAACCAGTATTGCTTTGTGTTTTTCAAAGAGCGTATCTTTAGCTCCTCAGTGGAAAAAAAGAAAAGGAAAAAGCTAATACCACAACGTTTGTCTGCTATACAGGTAGCAGAAATTACAGAGGGGAAGCCAGGATTGCTACCCCACGTACAACTGGCAGTCACTGGGTACAAGGGTTTTCTGCCAGTTAATTAAAACACGCTGACTCCCTGCAGGGCTATCCACACATGCCTTTCTGGCCCAGATTTTCCAGGTGGTTTGGTTGCATGGGTGGAAAGGCTGCAAGGGCCACTGGTACCGGTGTGCTGCCTGTGGATGTTGCCAACCAGGAGTCTATGCCAAGAATCATTCCCCATTCCAAGCAAATTGGGCTAGGGGAGAAAGAAAGGGGACAGTCACTTCCCCAGTACAAAGCAGTGTCTAGAAATTAAACCTGCACCTGTCAGTGCCACGCTGAATAAATAATGCTGAAATTACTTTTTTGCTGCTTGTGCTGGCCAACTCTGCCTAGCAACAGCAGTGACCTGCTGAGCTTCTTGTAGCAGCATTTCAGTGGCTCTGCTGGCTGCAGCTCCATCCCATCCAGATAGTAAAACGAGAATAACCAGTTTCTCTTCTAGCCAGTATTCTCCTCGATTGCTATGTGACTGCCCTGCTTGGTGGCATTTCACATTATAAACACTGTCAGGGAAGATTTAAAACCCCTGGAAAACAATTTGACTTTAAATAAAAATGTGTATCTATGAATCACTCCTTTTAAAAATAAGTGCTTCTCGGCATTGTGTTTACTGAAACACTGCTTCAGGGTGGAAACAGGTAGGAATACCTCCCGTTTGCCTTTAGTAATATCGAGGTAACTGTGACATGAATGTCTGGTTTCCTCACAATTTTCTTCCCTCAGCTTCAAGAAAGGATAAAGCACAGACCGCTGCCATCCCAGACAGAGCCAGCTGCTTTCTCTGCTTCTCTCTCCCCAATCAGAGAGGATTTAATCTAAGCCTTTAATTACAGACCTCGTTCTAAAAACCGATCCCTGCTAAAATAAGGTACCAATTATACTTGCAGCTCCTCCGTCATACGGGCACGTGGTGAGTTAATCAGTTCCCCCACATCTGATACAGCCCTTAGTGCCTTTCAAATCTCTGCCTGCAGACTGCAGCTACTGCCTCCCAGGAGCAGGTTAACCCCTTTCTCACTAGCATCACTGCTGGTCTAAAGGCTGCATTCAAGTATCTGCTCACCTGTAACCTGAAATGTTTGGCCTTCAGCTCCCAGTGAGGGTCTCAGAGGGCAGGGTTGAGGCTCACAATGGGGAAGATATGGAATATGCCTACAAATGAAGCTTGGAATCAATTTCCTTTATGCCTGCTAAAGTGCAAGCCTGAGAAGCGTGCATCCAGAGCAGGCTTCAGAAACAGGAGAAACAAGCTGCCCCTCCTACTCACATCTGTGTACAGTGCTGATGTACCATGCAAAGATGTTTATACTTAACTTCTTTGCCCCTCTTCTGCGTCAACACATAAGTTTGTAGAGAAAAAAAAAAAATACAGGGTGAGATGGCTTTCTGCCCATCACACAGAGCACTGAGAATGATTTGCTTGTGAGACCAACAGCAAAGCCCTTCCATTCTCTAGGCTTTCTTTTGGGGCACTTTAAACAGAGGACTGCCTCATGGAGACCTCCACTCTTCATCTTAGTGCAGGTCTCCTCTTCGCCTCCCAGTCACAGCCCAGTCCTGCTGTGGTTATGGTGTTATATGTAAAGCTAACAGGAGGATAACATCAGGAGATTATTTCCTACGCTGGCCTTTCCATGTAGTATATGCTGGTTTCTAGAAGCAAAGGAAACTACTACCAGCAGTAGTTGGAAAAATGAGTCCTTCTCAGCTGGTAGGAAAGAATTCCTCGATACTGTGGGTCTCACTTTGAGAGCTGCTATCAAGAGACAAACATTGATTTCTTAACTGCTTTTCCTCACATTGAGTATTTATAATTCCACAACACCCTGTGAGAGTGCAGGGATCGCATAGCTCTGCCTGGGCTTAAAAGAGCAGAGAATAAGAGTGAAGCAGTGGAGGACCACACAGGCAGTGCACAGTGAGGAGGAATGATCTGCACAGAGCTGCCAAACATGACTGCTTGAGGCAATGAAAGCAGTAGGTTATGATACTGTAGTGAGATATGCATAAGGGGCCTCTTTTATAAGGTGGCTTTCCATCCTAAAGTGGTGTCTCAAGCTATTTCTAAATGGTTTACACACAAGGCTACTGCAGCTCACTGTTTGCTCAATAGCCTTACTTTAAGCAGCAGTACTGAGAAAAATTTATCTGGGTTTCAATTTAATTTGTGCTTCTCAGCTCTCTCACAACATTACCTCGACTTTTGCATTCAACAACTAATCCAGAACCGGGGCTTGCCACTGCCTACATGTACACAAAAGATCAGATCGTGGGTGTAGGCCAAGGAATGGAGGAGGAACAGATAAAACAAACAAGCTGCCTACCAGTAAATTCGACAGCTAAGACGGAGGGCCAAGGATCATTTGTCCTCAAGTGTGATGAGTCAACCCAGACAGAACTACTTCACACAAAAGAAAACCTCCCAGGTTACCTTGAACAAAAATAATGAATACAAAAATCCCCACCATGAACAAGGATGTCTTGATTAATCTAAATTGATCATTTAGCAACCATGAGAGTGAGATCACTCCCAGTTGTGTTTGCTGACATGTTGCTCACGGGCATCCATGGTGAGTCACTGCACACCAGCCTCCCCCCAGTCAAGAGCCACCATCTTCATTTCTCAGCAGCTAATGACAACTATTAGTAACCAGGAGCTAGCACAGATAGCAGCACGTGGGCTGCCATTGGCAGGTTGCATGGCAGTGCAAAATGAGTTGTGGGTGCATCGCTGTCCCAGGAGTTAGGCAGGCAGGCAGCAGTGTGACACTTCATCAGCTAGCAGTGACCACTAATGAATGGTGCCTGCACAAATCAGGGGTAATTAACAGGGACAGGAAACTCACCTGCATGACAAACGGTTTCAGTCTGCTTTCTCTTCAGGTGCAGAATTGAAATTGTTAAAAAGAAAGCTTTTCACCATGTTTTGGGCAGACTCTGACCTACTTATTTTTAATCTATCACTTGGCTCCATCATTTTGCTTTGCTGTCCTTAATCCTGAGCTGTTCCTTTTGTTTCATCAGCTCACAATTTTTGCGTGTAGGCATCTCTGGATTAATCTTCTTGCTTACTATTTTGGGAGAAAGTGCCCTGCATTCCTCTGCTCCACTGTGAAATCTTCCAAATAGAAATATTTACTCAGGACTTTTGTGACCTGGAGAAGTCACCTCCCCTGGCTCACAAGTGGTTTCCGCATTGTCTACACAACAACTTTACAACTTTGCTTCTTGGCATGAGGTAAAAAGATAAACAAAAACAGCAGACAAACCCCAGACCCCAACAGGTTTGACTACCAGATTTGAGTTGTCTGGAAATGAAAAGTATGGAAGGGCTCAAGTGAGCTTGCCACTGAATTGGTACTGGGGAGACTGGAAAATAAGAAAACATGGGACAACTGTGTCAAGTTCAATGGCATCCTAGTCCTGCCTTCTTCAATCTGCTCTGCTGGAGTGTTTCTTAATTTGTTCTGCACTATCTAAAGCTGGATCTTCCCAATATGAATCAGAATCTTTCCAAAATGCATGTACTTTGTGGACAAAAAACTGTAAGGAATCAGGCTGTGGTAAGAAGTCTCTCTTGTAATTTCTTCAGCTTACACTCAAGATTCCACCAGGTCAAGGGCAGTGCATTTTCATGATTTAAGGTTATATTAAACTATAATAGTTGAATTTAAACAAATATGTAAAGAAATACCAAGTTGAAGTTGACTGCTTTTATCATCCTCTTCCCACTTTAGCAGTGCTACTTTAACTTCAAAATGCAGTCAGGGCCCTGAGGGCACTCAAGAGTGTTAACTATCCTGAGCATCCTCACCTGGAGTCAGCACCCACCCCCTATGCCCAGTGGCTCCATTTAAGCTCTCCATTGCCACTTTGCTCAGTTTCTGCCTAAACTATTTTGTAGATGGGTCTGCTTTTAGCGTGGCCTTTTGGGTAAGCCTCAGCATCCCTCTGCAGGTAGCCCTCCTCCTGAAGGACCCCACCAGGTGTTTAATGCAGCTAAAACCAGTTCTGGCTCTGTTTCTTTTTGTTCCTGCATGGAGCCTGGGCCTGCTTTGTTGTTCCCAGCCTCTGGGGCAGCTAATGGACCCTGTCACCACTATTTCTTTCTGCTGGCTATTTTCAGATCTTGTGGGACTGCTTGTGCTGAGATTTCCCTTGGCTCCTGGTTTGTGTGCCCTTTGGGAACAGTGGCCAGTTGCTAATTTCTGACAAATATTTTGGAAGCAAGCTTGCCCTCATTTAAGTCAAGAGAACAAGCTAGTAATCTTTGTAGGGAGGTCCAGCTATTTTTGGCGCTTCACTTTATATTCACTCAAGCAGAGCTATCCACACGCACTTGCAGATATAGGCCCCATGAGGAATATGTCTACTTATAGCATACAGTTCCTCTTTCTATCTTAGGGTGGAGTTCACGTAAGATGACAGTCCTTCTATTTATTTATTTAGTCTGCTGAAGTTTTCTTCAGCTCTATCTTCTCCTCACACCTGCAGTTTGCTTTTTGAATGCTGTTGAGTTAACAGAGGCAGGGAATGGCAAGTAGTGTGTGAGTAAACACAGGCTATGTGTTTGTCATCTCTCTTCATGGTGTGCATTATAAGCCTGACTGTGCTCTGAGCTGTACTAAAGCATGGGACGTGCTTGGACATGCAGAGGAACAGATACCCTTACGCTGCATGTTTACAAGGAACCCTTAGTTTCACTAACTGGCCTGTAAAGTCTCCAGTTTACTGTGCTGGTTATCTTCTCACCTTGTGGTTCTGTACGATTAATGCATCTGAACACAACAGGCATAACACACAATTGCAGGTATGCTGTCTTTCAGAATTTAGCATGAGGTGGATGCTGTTCTTTTCACATTGTGGCTTTCAAAGGCTAAAATGTAATAATTAGACTGGTTACGTAGTCCAGTCTAATGAGCCTTTTCAATGCACACAGGATTTTAACAGGGTACCTGTGAGAGTATTTTTGCTTTTTGGCTATTAGAGATCTAAGAAGGAACAATTGCTTCAACTGGCCTCTCATGTTCCAATCTGAGGATGGACTATGAGCAAGCCTTTCTTGCCTAAGCCTCTGTATGTGAGTGAGGCACCTGTAAGAGGCCTTTTAAAAACCTGGCAAAACACATTAATAATAAAAACTAGGTGTCACGTTAGCAGATGCCCAGAAGCTTGAGTAATAATGATGCAGTGGTAATGGAATACTTTTTCATGCTTTGTTGGCAAATCACTTTTTTTGTTTGCTGTGTTCCTGATCTTTGCCCCTTCAAAGCATGGCACGTCCAAATCTTCCTCTGAAGCTTTTCTCTTTCAGTACAGAGCCTGTGGTGCCCTCCACCTCTGTGTTGGGTATGTCTGCTCCACATCAAGCTGTCACTGTTGCATCTCAGCTCTGTGCTGAGATGCTGGCAGTGCTCTGACTTTGGAGTAACTCAGGCAATTTTTACAAATCCCCCTGCTAGTCCATCTCTGAGCTGGCCCTGTGCAAGGATGATTACACGGAAGCTGCTTCTTTTGACTTTAGCATCCTTGATAAATGACTTTGTAAAATTATCTATGAACAAAAGAATATTAAATATAGAGTGTGGCTGTCTCTTTTCCTTCAACACCTAAAGCTATGCTTCCTGAACAGTGGAGTGGCACTGCTAGAAGACATGATAATACTGAATTAGGTTCAAGACCTTCGAGGGAACACTGTGCTGTTGAGTGGAGCTGAAGAGACCCCCCTAGATCCCTAGTGCTAATGAACAGAAAAGACAACCATCTTTCCTCACTCTCCTGGGAAATGACAAATGTAACAGACTGGTTTGATCTCTTGAAAGACGTGCAGCGAAAAAGAATGCTATAGGAATCAGTCTAGGCCTTGGGTGTGTGTATGTATACACATTCCAAAACTAGTACTTCCCACTGATTATATAAAAAAATGGTGAAACTGAGTAGCCATTAAAATGTATCCTATTGTATATGTGCTCCCAGCCTCCCTGTGTAGGGCTCTTTCTCGCCCAATCTGTCATTGTTCTCATCCAATGCTCACAAACAATAGCGAGAGCCCCGACCATTTGATGAAGTCAACATGCTGTGGAGTAGGGGCTCTCCCTCAAAACGTTCATCTCCTTTCCGTAGATGGCTGTTCTGATGTGTTTGGGTGTGGATTCTGAACATTTTCAGAAAAGGAGAGATAGGGTGATCCAGTCCATTGACAAGGTCAAGTAGTTATGAGAACCTGTAAGCAGAAAGAAAAATTGCGAGACCGCAACATGAAAGCCCTCATTTCAGTAATCACCATGGAAAACTGAAAAGGGTCACCCAAGGCCAAAACAAAAAAACCTTGCAAGATCCCATCGTTCATGTGCTTGTATTCCATGGTGTTAGGAACCATTCTACTTGGCAAATAGGCTTTCACTGCTGGACAATGCAGTGCTGCTGGTTGCAGTAGTGGCTGGCTACAGGTTGAGTTTTTGCACCTCCGTTGCTCTCCCTGACCACAGCAATGACTTCATTTTTGCAGGAGAGCTTTATGCATTGCCTGGCACGGATCCTGCTCACTGCCCCAGCTCCTGGCATCTAAATGACTGAGCACGAATTCCAAGTCCCTCTTTGGACATCGAGTTCTTCCTCTGATATGGTTCTCAGATGCTCTGGAATGTTGTACCTAAGAATCTTTTAAAATTGAGGGTGACAGGATAACGAAACTAGATCTGCCTTTACAGAGCGAATGGAGGGACCTCCTCATCTCTGACCCCAATCTTCTGATCTCTGCCCGTGACTCCGGAGGACGAGGAGGAATAAGAGCTGTAACAACCCTCTTTCACGGAGAGATCGCCTCGCACACTCCTCAACGTCGGAAAAGACTCCCTCGGCCGCCTCTCCCGCCCCGCAGCCCATCACCACAGCGCCCGCCGCCTCACAGCGCGCAGGCGCCGCCCTCGGCCCAGGCTCCGCCGCGGGGGCGTGGCGCTGTGGCCGGACGCGGCGGGAGGGGCGTGGCCACGCGGCGGAGCGTCGGAGCCGTGAGGGGAGGGGGAAGGAAGACACCGGGTACGGAGCCGCCGCCGCTGCCGCTCCCCTCCGTCAGGTAACCGGGGCTGGGGGGCGGTGTCGCGAGCTGCTCGGGGAAGCCGGGTCGGGCGGCCGAGAAAACGGCGGCGGCGGCCCTCAGCGAGGGCTCTGGACTGAGCGGCACCGGCCCTCCCCGTTCCAACACAAAGCGCCGGGCCCCGTTCCTGGCCCTCCGGCCGAGGCCGGTACCGAGCGCCTCTCTGCCGCGGCTACAACTTTCTGTCCGGCTCGGCCACCGGTTCCACTTCTCTACCTTCCGCGTCGGGACGGCGGCGGCAACTTTCCGCGGCCGGTTCCTGCCCTTCGCCGCGTCGGCCGGCCCCTCCGCGGGGCGGGCGCGGCGGCGGGGCCTCCCGTCAGCTGTTCGCTCTGTTTGTTGTCGAGCTGCCTGCGCTGCCGGCGGCGCCCGGCGGCGGCGCCGGGGGCCGAGCCGGCGGCGATTGGCTATGCGCCGTCACGTGACGCCGGGCGGCCTGGCCCGCCCCTGCGAGGGGCTTTGTGTGCGGCGGGGGCAACGGACGCGCCGCGCACGCGCGGGTTTCCCGCCGCTCAGCCATTTGCCCCTGGGGGCGCCGAGGGGAGGGGGGCTGCTGCGGGGAGAGTTCGTCCGGCGGTGCGTGGCATCGCGTAGGTTGGGTTTCTGCTGGGAAAGTGAGGGGGCTTACCGTGTTTGGGAAGGGCTGGGTGGCTCTGTGGAGTGCTATGGCCGAAGAAATAGGGTGAAGGTTGCCGTCCGCCTGTCCTGTGGGGCACCGCGCAGCCCTCACCTCTGGCGTGGCAGCGGCTGCAGGCGGGGCTGCGCAGTGCCGTGCCTTAAGCTGTGGGCATGGCTGGTTCGGCTGTGTGCCCGTGCTTACCCACCGGAAACCTTAAAGCCCGGTTTGGGAGGCAACAACAACAGATTTGTCACTTATTATCTGACAGACTAGCTGCACTTATGTGTATTTATGTGTTTAGCTTTCCCTCTGCTGGTAGTCATCACAAGTTCAAGTAGTGTTGTCCAAGCTTAGGTTGTTCATCTTTGTTTACTATCGCTTGACCTATGTTGAAATCTTGAGTTGCTCAGCTGTTGCTTATACAACCCGCTTAGGAAAGGCTTCTCTTAAAAAATAAATAAACAAATAAAAATGTTGTGAAATATATATATTAGTACTTAGTACCAAGGTTGTCTTCATTTCATAGCCTCTACCTAAGAGTTTCATAGAGGGTGTGAGAATTTGTTGGTGAGATGCCCTTCAAGTATTGACAACCTATCAGCCAGTGGATGTAGTTTGGGTGGAGGTTGTCTTCTCACCATGGTATGCTATATATTTTATCTTTTCCTATGGTTCGTTTTAACCATTGCTGTCTTCTGGTGAAGATTTGTACCGCGCTGACACCAAGGATTCTGAGAACGTCTGAATTAGTTTGATTTTCGGAAAGTTGTAGAGTAGATGGAGTGACAAAAAGTCGTTTTGTATACCTGCTGTAAAAGTAAATTTATTACAAAACCAGGAAATACAGATTTCTTAAAACACTTGAGGAATTAAGGGAGAAGGTAACCAGGAAAACAAGGAGACAGAAATTGTCACTAATTTGTGGGCCCTGTGTAGAGGGGAAGAAGCTTGGCCTGAGTCTGGTACCACTTGTAAGATAATACAATATATGTTATCTGGCAAGAGTATTGTGATGATGTAAGTTACTGTGGGGGAGACACTGGGGTACGGGGGCTGTGTTAGGAACCAGCACCCATCTGTGTGCCTCTGCTATCTGTAAACTTGAAACAAAATCCTGTCTTAGTGTTTGCATACACCAGCATCATGTATGTTAGCGTATTTAAGTGCATTGTCTGCACGAGAAGCTTTCCCTTTACCTGAACAAGCCAGTTTGCAATAGAAAATTACACTGCTGTAACTTGCCCAAACACAGTTTCGTGGGGCAAGGCGCCTTGTTGTGGGTGGGTGCCACGCACTGTGTCTGGGCACAGTGTTCGTTATGTTGCCAAAGCCTCTTTGGTAGTTTGACTGTTACCTTCTTTGTACAGTTCTAGAGTCTCAAAACGGTTCTAATGAATGTAGCATACTGTTTGAGTTTGCATCTTTTTGCTTTTGGCTACACATGGTGCTTTCTGATAATGAATTGTGCATCTAGGCAGAGGCCAGAGGCCAGGCCCTGCTTGCTTTAACAGTCACAAAAGTCGTGTTGGAAGACTGCAAAATCTTGGACCTGCTGGGAGACTGTTTTCAGATGCACCCTCACTTGTGAGCAGCAGAAACCTGGGAAGGTAAAGAACAGGCTTTTGTTGTTGTTGTTGTTGTTTTTTTCTCCCTTACCGAGTGATTCTTTTGTGTGCAGTCTTGTGTAGCTGTGCTAAGTGGTTTTTTTCTGTTCGTCTTTGAGATGAGAAGAGGAAGCTTAAGGCCTGTTCCTGAGATGAGAAGATGAAGTTTAAGCATGGTTCTAGAGTAAGTACCTTTTCAGAAGGTTTTAATGTGCCTAGGGGGATGCATCATCATTCCTCAAGGTAGAGTGCTTGTTGGCTCACCATACAAAGACAAATGATATTAGTTAGACAAACGGAGAAAGAGGGGCTGTCATAGCTTGGTATAACTGGCAGCTGTTTTCTGTTGCAGATCTGAGATGCGGTAGATGGTGCTGAAGCAGCACTGAGGCTTCTGCAGTATCCGCAGTCCAGCGTGTGCCTGCTGGCTGTCCCAAACACTGATGGTCCTGTGTCTTCATGAGATGCACTCTGAGATGAGAAAACGCTGACTGTTAGTTTTAAAAATGTTAATAAAAAACTCTTTCCATTATTTCTGTATTATTTATGAAGGCATACAGATTAGGTACCACAAATACCGGCTACACGGTGCTTCCAATGTTTGGAGCTCTGCGTACAGATGGTGGTGAAATTTCAGCTGTCAAATGTCAGCTCTTTGACAGCTGTTGCTCAGTGTTGTCAAAATCAACACTTAAAGACAGGTGGAAGTGTGGGAGCACGCTGCAGTAGGAATGCATATAGCACACAGCCACAGCGCTCGTGTTTCCTGTCTGTCCATGCACTTACTGGGAGAAGCACGCAGGCAGGAAACGTTTTATGTTCTGACTAAGGATATGTATATCCAGGTTTGTAGCATCACAGCAGTGCGCTGTCAACAAACCTCACTAGCTAGGTAAGGCTGTCTGTCACTCTGAGTCTTCTTCTAAAGGTGCTTTCAGGGATACATGTTGGTGGTGTTCTGAGTGCTGACTTGGGACACTAAGCATGAAGTGCTGTCACTTCACAAAAGTACCCGGCTCTTTAAGTTGTGTGGATTTGACAGGTACTAATGGGATATAAAGTAAATAAGTCTGCTGCTTTTATTTTGGATCCATTAATTTAATGTCATGACTTGTCTTGGGTCATTTGTATGAGGGCAGGATGGCAATGACTTCATCATGGACACATATCCAATGAAGAATGTTTAGTTTGATTTTAAAGAAGGAAACATAGGCCGAAAAGCATTTCTTAGCATCATAGAAGCATAGAATCAACTCTTCACCCTTTGGTTTTGTAAACAACTGAAATTCTGTCCGCTGCTTTTGCAAATTCTGCTGGTTAGCATAATGGCATTGGTGTGATACAGTAGTGTTGCTTTCTGAGGTTGTGAACAGCAATGGAAATTGCCTGGCTCTGTACAAATGGATGTTATTTCCCCTATCTGTAGGGTAAAGTGCAGATGAGTGGGTAGGTGCACTTGTGTGTTTGCCCTTCCCCTGATTGCAGGAACTCAAGTTTTAATGTTTTGTAACTCTTTGTTTTTTTTCTTTAAGAGAGCGAGCCTTCCACTGCCTGTAGGGATTTCTTTTTTCCAAATCATTCGTGTATGTGTAATCTTAAATAGATGCTGACATCTTTCGTATGAAAAGTGAAAACTATAGGAAAAAGAAAATCACACTTCTTTGTACACAGCTTGTATGTGAGGTATACAAGTCCCAGTTCCATTCTCAGTAGGATTCCACGTGCTCTGTTTCCATTTTCCCAACTGAAAATTGCTTTCCTTTGGTCAGCTGTGCTGCTGCTGTTTTCTCCAGTATAAAGAGAGAGTAGATGCAACAGAATTCAGGAGCCTTGGATAAGAGGAAAGCAGCATACTCATTGTGTACCACCTTTGCTGGTGTTACAGAGGAATACTGCCATATACTATATATATATATGTATGTATATTGTCATAAAGAAAATGGGGGAATGAGCCCAAGTTGAAATTCTCTAAATTATATGGGAGAGAAAAGCAGTTCCTTGTTCATTCTCTATAAAAGTTCGTGATCAGATGCAGCATTGGAGACTGCCTCGCCAGCAGTCATTGTGTAACTTTTCTACCTCTTACAGCTGTGAGCAGTAATGTAAAGAGTAATGCAAGGTGACCAGTGTTCAGCTGGATCCTTATCAGGTTGCTGAGATTCTGTAATGATCAAAACAGGGCTAATTAGAGGGTTTCTAGCTCTTTCAAATGAAATCTGCAGAGGGGCGGATGAGTCCAGTGGATATTTTAAATGTTAGAAATTCCAGTAGGATTACATTAAATTTTGAATATGTTTCTAAGAGACCGCTTTGTTGTGATGCAGATCTTCGAGGTTCATTTTCTAACCTTGGACACGTGTTTATCTTTTCAAAGAGACATGTAGTCATTCCGATGCAGCGTGCCCTGGAGAGCTTTCTTCCAGTACCAGTTCTGTTACATTCTGCTGTAACTTCAGCAGGGATTCCCACAGCCTTGTGTTACCATGGGATACATCTTTGTCTTTCAGTTAGAATCCATGTCCCACTGGAAGCTTCATTAGCATTGCATTTCTTGATGAGGTATCTTTCAGCTGCTTGCAGCCATTACCTCAGGAAAAAAGCACCTGTTTGGATGCTGATTCCTCTTCCGCAGGAACTTCTGGTCAACTAACTGTTTTTAGTCCACAACAAAATCAGCGTAGAAATAATGGTATCCAGAATGGGTAGGGATGGTAGGTGGAGTTGGGCCAAGTGCCTTACGGGTGTATCTGTCACAGTTGCTCTTATCGCTTGTGTTTGTGGTTTCTTCTGGCTGGAGACTTTGATACTTACTTAATCAGTTACACTTATTGTCTGTTGATTGATACTTAAATAAATGGAAGGCAAACACTGTGTTTTGAGTGGAGTCATAAGGAGTTGCATCGCTACATTCCCATGTCTAAAATGTTTTATCAAACTTAAAACCTGTTCCATCTCTTCTTCTAAGAAGAGCAGTGGGCATTGTATCACCCATAAAGGAAAGTGTCATTCCATTGCTTTGAATGTTCATGTGTCCTTCAGATGAGACATGGAATGCTATGTTATCATAGAGTAGCCTGGGTTGAGAAGGACCACAATGATCATCTGGTTTCAACCCCCTGCTATGTGCAGGGTCACCAACCACCAGACCAGGCTGCCCAGAGCCACATCCAGCCTGGCCAGGGATGGGGCATCCACAACCTGTTTCGCAACCTGTTCCAGTGCTTCACCACCCTCTGTGTTGAAAAACTTCCTCCTAATACCTAACCTAAACCTCCCCTGTCTCAGTTTAAAACCATCCCCCCTTGTCCTATCACAAGCCACCTTTGTAAAGCTGTTCCCCCTCCTTCAATGCTAACCCCTTAAACTTGAAATAGATTTAGTTTAGGTATTTGTGCTTCCCGGAGTGTATGGCATAAAATACTCAACTTGATGGGCACATCTGATGAATTTCCTAATAAACAGCACATTGTTTCCTGCTCTGAAATGTGAAACACCAACAGTGTTCGTATTGCAGTGTGTCAGATTTACTTACACTGTTTCTTTATGCACGGCCATACAAAGCCCTGTTTTCTGAAGCACAAGTGGAGGCATATTTCACTTGTTTGGTCCTTAAACTTTTATGCAATTGAAATGAAAATAGCATCTTCATTTAGTTCCTTTATTGTGTTATCCTTCATTATTTGAGTTTTTGACTGTCTGATAAGTTGCCAAGATGCTTTAATTTTCGCTGCCTACGAAGGTCTGCAGATCTGTGTTACTCACTTTCTAAGCTCTTTCTCTGATCAGAGGAGTTGCTCACATATTTTAGGGATGATGTTTTGGAAAGTGCTTGTGTAAATGGCAGTGTTTTGTGTTTAGATTAGACAGCTTTAAGTGTTTGTTCCTAAAGCTGCCTGGTGTGAAGGCTCAGAGGGCTAATAGAGGTAAGTAGAGGAGCCCAGTCTGCTCCAGCAGGAGACAGAAACCTCCTGGATGGTGGTAGTGTGTGGCTGCATATGACAAATGTGCAAAGCATAGGAGAAATGTATTTATAAAAGGCGGAGGGGGAGTGATTTGGGATGATTACACTATAATTGTTTTGGTGACTCAACGTCCTTGTCTGTGCTTCATTTCCCAGTGCTGACTAAGGTGGGTGAGTAGTTGGGAACGTGTACTGGAATGGAATTTCAGCATCATATTACAGGAAAAGAAAGCAGGGAAAAAGTAGAAGCTTTTCGTTTTAGCAACTGTATGGTCCAGTAAGGGTCTGGGCTGCAAACATCTGCACTGTATTAAATGGCTTGGGTTCATATTTCCCTTATTTAATGTAATTAGTTTGTATCTGTGTGTGCCATCTTACTAGTAAGGTGGTCACTTTTAGAGAAGAGATTATTGTTTTTGTTAAGCTTGATATTTCTTAACCTGGTGAGAAAGGATGGGGGCAGCCTGTAGTTGTGATGTGCGCAATGTTCAGCGATGTGTGTGGGACTTCTTTTGATTTTGTTTGCTGCAGTGCTTTCTTTATAAGTGTGTGATCTTTCTTCTCACTTTCAGATCCTGACTATTAACTTACATAAGCTCTAAAAATGGGAAGAATTTTTCTGGATCACATTGGCGGCACTCGCCTGTTCTCCTGTGCAAACTGTGACACCATTCTGACCAATCGTTCGGAGCTCATCTCCACTCGCTTTACAGGGGCCACAGGGAGAGCTTTTCTTTTTAACAAGGTTGGTAAGAAGCTGAGGGTGAACTATTTGCTTTAGAAAAATGACTGTGGGAAATGAATCTGTCATCACTTGGCACTGACTCGTAATGGCTAGCAAAAAAGTATAGCCTGTCTGTATCCTCAGCCACAGAGTCTTTCTTTTTCTTAGATGATTATTTCAAAAGCATCCCAAGATTTTTAAGAAGCGCACCTTACTATTTTAATTCTGATTTGTGGACGCAGTGGCATCAGTCTACAGATAAGGCAGATGTAGTACAAGTGGTTCAATCTCGGTTAGTTGTGCTCACTGGGGCTCTCTCACCCAAAGCTGAACGAGGTACTCTGCACTCATGGACTCCTTATGAAGGAATTTCATGCCTGTCAGTTAAGCAGCAATGGTTGTACATCCTTGAGAAATACATCTTCAAAAGCATTACCTCTTCTAGGCAGGTAGGGCTACAGACTATTACACTTGAGCTTTCAGGTGCCACAAGCTCTTTGCCTTTAAAGCACTGAGAGTCATGCCTACTGTTTTCAAACTTCACTCTGTTTGAAACTAGACTAATTCTTTCTATTCCTTATTTTCTGTACGTCTGCATCAGGTGGTAAATCTGCAGTACAGCGAAGTTCAGGATCGGGTCATGCTCACTGGCCGCCACATGGTTCGAGACGTGAGCTGCAAGAACTGCAACAGCAAACTGGGCTGGATCTATGAATTTGCCACTGAAGACAGCCAGCGCTACAAGGAAGGCCGTGTTATCCTGGAAAGAGCTTTGGTCCGAGAGAGCGAAGGATTTGAGGAGCATGTTCCATCTGACAATTCCTGAAGAGGCTTCTCTCAGGTTCTCTTCATTTGAAACTTAAAGTAATAAAATCAACAAAAAAATCTGCTTACATACACTGTCACCTTAGCATCAGAGTCGGATTCATGGACTACAGAGTAGGAAAGATTGTGAGAGTATTTCAGATGGAACCTTCCTTTCTTTGTTCCTTTATATTTTATTTTCCCTCCAGCAGCTGTTTGTAGAAAGATTGTTTTGCAGTTGCTGTAAGGTTTTTCTGTCTTGCATTTCCATCTGTTAAATCTGAGACAGTATCTGCAGATACAGTGAGCTAAAAGGAAAATGTTGGAAGAATTTTTCTTTTGTTAGAGAGAGATCAATGGTTGTTTTTGTTTGGTTTTTTTTTTTTTAGTTTGCACAAACTGATGTCAGCATAAGGTTATTTTAAAATTACAGGTGTTTTTTTAAAAGTATATTCCAATTTTTGGCATAAGATTTTAGCTACTTTTTTTTCTACTCAATCTTTTCACCTGATTTGCTAGCTAAAGTAAAGAGATCCGAATTTGTGCCGAGTGCTAAAGGTTCAGTGTTGGTACAGCTTGGGCTGGCCCTTGTGCCATATTCTTGTTGAGGTTGATTGGTAGCACAGAGCCCATTATTTCTTGTCATTCTTGACCCAAAGATGTCACCATTCCTTGTTTATTTGTGAAGTCCCGGTCACCATAAACTGGTATTGATTGGAAACTATTTTTGAAATAGGGCAAAACTGCTTGGCTTTCTTTTTTTTTAATTTTAACAGATGTAACTTATACCCATAATAATAATAAAGTAGTTGTCTGTTTAGTCTTGTGTTGCTTACAAAACAAAAGCTGTGTTTGTAATGATAAGGATCCACTGAGAAACTCCTGTTTTGGCAGTAAATTTTTTGTTTCTCTACTAATCTCATTAAGTAGACGGGCAATTGCAAACCTTAATTCTTCAAGTGGCTTTCTTCAAACCCAGAACTTCCTATGTTAAACACAGCTGCTGTGTAAAAGAAGACTGCCAGCATGTTTGTTCATGCATCCAGTTCTACAATCTGCATCTTGTGAAAAGATTTAACTGAACAGCTTGTTTTCAAATGCCGCTTCTGGTGGTGAAACTCTTTCAACTTAGTTGAACTCTTTTTGTTGTGGTGTTCACGTTTTTATCTTTCTGGGCAGCATTACATGTCGCCTAGTAGTACCTAGTGACTTGGGTTCCTGCTTTCTTGTAGAGGTCAGCTCTGTTTAAAACAGTGATCTTGCTTGCCTGGTAGCAAAAATGCTCTTTGTTGGCTTAGCTCAAGGGTGCCCAAACACTTTCATTGTCTTAAGCCATAAGTTGAGATCTCAAGGGCTGCAATGATTCTGAATGTTAGATATGTACGATTCATTATCAAAGATGTGTTTATTTTTTTTCATATTGGGTAAATTGTGGTCAAAGTGAAATAGATTACCCACAGGTGTACAGGGAGGAACAAATAGATCTGGCCTCTTGCCTTTCAGAGTGACTTCTTCACTAGCTGCAGCTCCATATCTGGAACTAAAATGTGGAGGCTGACTACACAGAGTATTTTTAATTTTTTGGGGTTGCTTAGTGGCAATTTGGACACCCCTGACTTGAATTTGCTGCCTACTTGATGTAAAAGTAGCTTTATTATAGAAATGTTATATGGAAAGAAAACAGAGTAGATCACATACCAGAGCTGTGCTTGAATCAAGCTGCTTAAACAGTAGTGTACTTGTGCCTCAAATCAGTTTTTGCACTGAGTACAGTAGTGCCCCATTATCTCGGGTTTTTTTCTGTCTTTCACAAACCCCAGAAGTCCCATTAGCATGGTTCTCTGCAGTACTTTTCTTGTACTTCTGGCATTACAGTACAATAAAGTATGTTTTGTCCTGAATTGGTATTTGCTATTCTTTTTCAGTTGTTTTATTTGCTCGGAGTCTGTCAAGTGAATGTTGTAACCTGTCTTGTTTCCCTCAGTTGAGTAAATTGAGTTTCTTCAGCATGGTGATAAGCTATAGGTGAGCATTTCCCTGAATGGGTTGTATAAGAGCATATGGTTGGGTTTTGGAAGTGCTAAGTAGTGCTTCAGGCATATCATTTGGACACTAGAAAGCCTTCAATTTATTGCTGTTAAAGAAAAAAATACAGGAAATTTATCATGTAATGGAATTCTGGATGATGAACTTCTGTTTCTGTCTTTGGAAAACCAGCAAGCTAAGCAGAAGTCCAATTTCTGCAAGAAACGTAGAGCTTTAGCTTACTAAATGGCTTAGGAATTGAATAATTGGGTGTCTGTGTATCTGGAATTGTTTGTGCATATGTTGTGTGCAAATGTTAGGGAGAAGCTTTCTGCATTAGCAGCTGGTCAGACTCAGAAACTAGCTGAAGAACCAAGGTGGGAAATCACTACAGTGGTGCAATGCAGCCTAGGGCTTATTTGGACTTAGAACAAGGCTTCTGCACTTTGGTACAGTGTTAAACTGAGATGTTAAAGATGGCTTTTCCTGAGCTCCATGATGTGAAGAACACAGTAGAGGTGAACTCATTAAAACGTATGAGACTTGAGTCCATTGCAGTGTTAAAATGGAATCTGAGAAGCTTTGCTCTGTGCTGTTCCCATGTGTGCCACCCAGGTGGGACACTCTGGGAGTGTTTCCCCTCAAATTTTGGTACTTCTTCCTTGAGATGCTTAGTGTGTGAGTACAGATAACACAGGGGACGAGGTGATTAGTTACAGCACAGCTAGCAACAGAGAAGGTGTTGTTTGTCTGCAGTTGTTATTTTGCAATAGGTCATTAGCCTTATATTGCCACATGAGGAATGGTGACAGCACACTGTAATTCCACTGTGTATGAATGAAGACCTTGGGATTGATACTTTGAGTCTTTAGTTTGGGCAGAAGCTTAGGCTTCAGCTTGGGCTAGCAATGGTGCCATAGCTTTTGCTACCATTTCATCCTGTAGTTGCTGTTTAGGTTTACCCCAAAGTTGCTGACTGCTGTTTCAGCAGGACACAGCTTGGGGAAGATGAAAAGTTTGGATGTTGTGTTTGTGGACTGAAAAAGCATTTTGATTAGGTTTCCTATGGATATTCAAAATGACTCGAGATGGCACATGTATCCGTGAGTGAGAAAAAGCAGCGTGATGCTGGGCTGTGAGCGGGCTGGCATAGGCTGCTTCTTATTGGGCAAACTTGTCTCTACAGTTTTCCACCAGATAGTAGGAAACAAAGTCAACAGTTGCTCAGTAAATTAACAGGTAAGGAACTGATGAAGCTGCAGCTCAGGACACAATTGCCCATAAGAGATAGCAGGGAAAGTTATTGCATTGACATGGGCAAAGGCTGACCAGTTAATTAACTTTTTAATAGGAAGAGAACATCAGCTGTGATGTTGCAGCAACATGTAAAACCAGAAATACTGTGTTGTGTTTCCTTCTCAGGCCTCCATTCACTCCTTTAACAGAACAGTGGTGGAAGTCCACTCAAACTGGGTTCCTTGGGGATCTTGAGGCTTTGTACTTTGTACTCCCTTGTACTTGTTAGGGGTGAAACATTTCAGATTTCCCTTGCTTGCTTGCTTAGAACACTGATTAGGATTGCTCTCTGTTGGACAACGGGTTGATGGTTGGACTGGGTGATCATAGTGGTCTTTTCCAATCCTAATGATTCTATGTTTCTAAACCCTGTTTTCATAGGGCTTTGAAGAGCTATGTGATTTAGAGACGCCTTTCTTCATAAGCTATAGATGAAATGGCATAATGCATTCTTAGTTTCATTGTTACTTTCCATTGTACACTTCACTCTGGCGTAAGGATTTCTCTTTCTATGTCTTTTTTGGTGTAAGGGGTAAGAAATAAGGGAAGAAGTTTGGTCTTTGCCTGCCTGTCTTCTGGTTGTTGCTGGTAAATCTGCTGGCAGCCTAGCACAGCCTTTTGCTCTGTGAGGACCTTGCTGGAAGGGTAAAAGAGGACCTCTGGATAAAAGAGGAAGGAAAATGCTGGTGTTTGGGATTCAGGGAAAGTGAACCTTGGGCATTGTAGAGATCCTAAGATCCACTGGAAAACAGTGAGTGATGCTGAATTTAAGTTCTGTTTCTCTTCAGACCTCATTGAACCCCGTAACAGGAAGGAAAGAAGAACCAGAGTGGAGTTTCTGGCCTTTCTGTTTGGGTGAATGAAGCTTCAAAGCGAGCTGTTTTTGTTCTTGTTATCTGAAGCATTCAGTGTTACCAGAAATGCATTCTTCAAAAGAGAAGGAACAAACTATGCTATTTATTTCCTAAGTATGTGAGAGGGTCAGACAGGTGGGGCAGAGAAGTTCTCAGACCTTTTGTTCTGACTCAGTCTGTGAGAGAGATGTGTGATGCCTAGCATCAACATACACTGATGTTCACTTCTAGAACTCATTGAAATTTACACCAGGGATTTTTGCTTTGTCCCTTTGAAAGCATTTGGTTGGACTGTTGCAAACACATGCAGGTGTGAATCTCCAGTATCTCTGCACCTTCCTTGCAGAACAAGCACAGTTTAAAGATCTGAGGAAGTGCCTGCTTTTGCCAATGTTAGGAGTCAATTCTGGTGTTACTGTACCAGCATGAGAGATTAGTCGCTTCATTTCAGGAGGAATCGATGCGTTGCCTGTCCCATGTCTGCCTGCTGGGGAAGCATTAACTTAGTGATGTGCCCAATAAGCCTCCACTCTTGGGATGAGGTTTCTTAATATGATTTCTACTGTAGCCAAAAGTACATCAGAGAGTGATGATTTAGGTCGCGAAAGTAGAACACTCAAAGCACCAGCTTTCCAATGGATCGGGCAGCATGTGGTTACCCTGTCCCTGCATTGAGATGGAATATTTTATGACATAATGGCCCATCCCAAGTTAGATCTCCAGCATAAGAAATGTCAATTCAAGTAATGCTTGGTAAAATGATAAACAGCTGAAAACAGAGTTGTGTATTGAAAAGTGCCAAGCAGCCTTAATGTTGTAATTACTCTTTGCACAGACCTTTCATTTTGCCAGAAAAAATGGGATGAGCCCAGCTGCAACAAGTGCACCCGTTTGGACAGAGGGATGGAAAACTGCATTTTTGCCAGAGACCCAAACGAGGAGTCCTTGCCTGACATTTCACCTTGTTGTTTTGAAACTGAGCCTAGAGGTCCTTAAGATGAATGTGGGACTGTTTCTGTGGCTCCCTTAACAGGTAAAATACTTCTGACTACTCTGTACTTTGATTACCAACTCCATCCTACCTTTAGCAAAATCCTAAGCTGACCCAATGCAGCTGGTGGGGTGTGATGGAGGTGACAGAATTAATTTTCAGGAGAGGCAAACAGTGACAAGGATCCCTGCACAGAGCTGTTGGTTTTATTTTCCTCTCCCACCCTGAAGTTAATAGAAAAAGAGATAGCTGCAGCTGAGCACTGCAGTATACTGCAGTATACTCCCTTCACTGCTTGCTTTATAAAGGGGTGTTTTGCTCTTGTCTGATAGCTGCTGTGGCCAGATTGCAGAAAGGAATGACAGCCACTGATCTCAGTTCTACTCTGTGTATGGCTTTGGTCACGTGTCCATAAGGGGTAAATCCAATTTCTCTGCAGAACACTGATGTTCCACACATCAGCTCCGTTTTTAAGATGGTTGTTGTCAAGGACACGCTGTTGCCTTCCCTTCTGAGAGCTTCTGTGAGCTGACCCTTACAGGGAAGTGTAAACTCAGCTCACTGCCAGCCCACATTTTGGGAGCAGCTACACCCCAGCCATCTGCATTAGCCCTGAACTGGAGTGTACAGACTGCAATGGTCAATGGCTGTGTTTGGAAAGTGCTCATGGCTGGGTACATACAGCATGCAAAATGTTAAAAACTCTGTGTTTCAATGGGGAACTCTTTTCTGGCAATACAACAGGATTCCCTGGATGTTTCAAGATGCAAGGATGAGTGCTTGTGACTGGAAGGACAGTCTGTGCTGTGTTGCACTTAGGCTGCAGACTGACATCTTTGGTGTAAAGTATGCTTGTGCTACTTCAACATCTCGAGTTGCATTCTCTGAGCTTGTGTTTGTTCCCTTCTGAAATAGAATTTGAGTCAAGCTCTTCTCAAAGCTATGCAGCAGCACTATTGCAATGCCATGTGTCAGGCCAACCCTTGTTAGCCACGTGTAGATGAGTGAGAGGCTTGAAGGAAACCTAATGAAACTTTATCTTTCCTGTGTTTTGCACTGAGGGTGTTGAATTTGGAGCTCTCTGAGGCAGCTTGTGCCTTAAAATAGACAGCGAACTCCTATTGTTCAGGTGACATAACGAGGCTGAGAAACAATGCAGAAGGAGGTGGTAGCTGATGTATTTTGACTGATTCTTTTTCCTGACTTTATTGTTATTATTTAAAATAGTATTTTAAGAATACAGGAAAATGAAGGGCCAGTATCTGGCTGGAAAAGTTGGGAGGTGTGTTCTGCACAAAGACCAAACGTGGTTTAACGCCTTTATCTGAGAGGAGCTAATTTAGAAATTGCCTCCTGCTCTCAGAGGGCTGCACTGCAGTGTCAAACACCCCTGTTTGATTACCTTTCTGCCCTCCACTCTTCAAAATGAGGAAGGAGGACCAAACAGAAGCTGTGCTTGTGGCCGGTACACTCACTATGGATTCAGGAGCACTGCACTGAAGTCCTTGCCCCAGAATGCAGGCAATGCAGGGTAGGTTCTGATATAAAAGCAGACACCTGCAGACCCATTAGTCCTTTACAAGACCCCTAACATTGTATTTTGGAAAAGAAGAGTTGCCACAAACATCCACCCTAGCTGGAGGTTCTGCTGAGGGCACTGGGGAGATATGTTAGGCAAGCTTTATAGAACCCAGCATGTCCACAGGGGTCGTTTTGGTGAACCAGCATTTACCAGCTCTGGTCTAAATTGTGCTTTCCAAAATCCTGCTTGTGTCACGTGAAGGCAGTGTGAGGACAGTGGCAATGAGGACTTGGGCCTATGCCCAGGTCTGCCACCAGCTAGCTGCAATCTCCTGGAAGTGATTCCACATTCTTCAGGTTACTCCCATCCCATGTGAAGTAAGAGGGCTATGGAAGACCTAGAACTACTCTTGAAAGTATTATTTTGTAGACTAAAGAAGCCGTGGCAACATAAGGCTACAACACTGTTTCTATCACAAGACAAGCTTGAGTCAGCGACTGCCTTTGAAACATCTGTGCTGTTGGCTAAAATAGACTTTCCTGCCAGATTTGATGTACATTGAAGGAGTTGTGAAAATATCCCAGAATAGGAGGAGGAAAGGGGAATATCAGATAAGAGGAGAAGAAAAACCATTGGAGTAAAACAGCTGTGAAACAATTTCCCCACTTTTGTCATTGCTATTCTTTTTCCTGCTAGACTGATTAACTTACTGGACCAGTTAAATTGTGATACAGCAAAGAGAACTGCTGTGTGGAGCTTACAAGCAGGAGGGGAACCAGCTTTTTATGTGGTCTGATAGTGATGGAACAAGGGGGAATGGCTTTAAACTACAACAGGGGAGATTTAGGCTAGATGTTAGGAAGACATTCTTCACTCAGTGGTTGGTGAGGCCCTGGCACTGCTGCCCAAGGAGGTGCCCAAGGCCAGGTTGGATGGGCCCTGGGCAGCCTGAGCTGGTGGGGGGCAGCCCTATGGGAGTCATATTTTCTTACTCCTTTTTAACCAGAATCAGAAGAAAGAAAAAAAACAAAAAAAAACTTGAAGAAAAAGGCAAATGCAGAGGTTCCCATGCAATGTTTTTCTCTATCGCTTTTGCCAAAGCAAGGAGGGAATGAAGGAAACATGATTTCATGTAAATTGTTTTTCTTTGCCTATTTCTAGACCCATTTTTATTGGTTAATTGTAATTAAGCAGGAAGTATTGGAATGATTGTTACGTCAGTCATAATGGACAGCATTGTAATTACAACATTCTCTTAGCAAATCTCGAGGCTCCATCGTTACTCCTGCTTAGCACATACTGCCTTTGCTGAAGTCAGGGCTGTTTCACCACAGCTTGAGCTGCTTCTGTGGGCCACAAAAATACAGCTCACACTAGAAGACACACAATTTATTGACAGTCTACTTAGAATTTATAACAGTCTGATCAAAGAGTGTTCATTCACCCACGTACAATGGTTCTAACAATCATAAATTGTGTTATCTACAATATTAGAGAGAAAGGGGACACAAGAAAAAAATCTTAACAATATCAGTGTCCAAGCACACACACAGACATCTTGGCTGCAGCTTCCTCTGCGTTGTGCTCCTCCCTCTGCCATCTGGGGAGGGTTGCATGCATTGTGGCCCCGAGGCCTTCAGCCCAATGCTGTGTGATGACGGTGGGGCTCCTCCATCCTCCTCACCAGCACGGTGGTGCTTGGGTTCCTGTCTCCCCTCTGCTGGAGCCCACCTGGGGCTGCTCACACCCAGTTCTGAGCCTCTCCCCACCGTCTTCTTGGAGCTGGGTGCGTGCACACCTCACGCCTTTGTTCCTCGCTGTGTCCCTGAAGGTTTCAAGGCCCCGCAGCCATACCTGCCTGCCTTCCTGTGCTGTGGCAGCTCCAGGAGAGCTTGCTGTGCTGGTAGGTGATGGCCAGGGGATCGTTAGATGGTAGCTGTTACAGCTGTGCAAGTTCATGCAAAGTTTCCTGCACAGCAAATTCCAACCAAAGCAAGGCTGACAAACCTCCATCTCTGTTCTGCAGTGCTAGAACACAGCCCATGCCGTATTCTTGGCAAGGGCAGGACCATGCCTCATGGGCTGTAAAGCCTACAGGCAGACCCCTCTGACAGTCAGTGATCATGAGCTGTCACACACGAGTCCAGCAAGGACTTTGCAAACCCTCCCATGGCTCAAGGCTCCTGGCCAGGACCGAGCAATCGATCTTCTTGGAGGCATTTGCTCTTTCCTATCTGGTCTTGCCTCGTGTGGGTCTAAGAAGGGGTCTGTAGCTCTTGGCTTTACTGTGTAGCCACCGTGCAATTTACTTCACATTTGATTTGGATAGCCTGGATGATTTGCACAATTAACCAAGCTCTCCCAGCACCCAAGATTACACTCCCAGAGTACTGGTTAAACATTTCAGTCACTAATGGAGTCTCGCTGAGGAGGGATTTACACCAGGAATGATGCTCAGCATCTTTTTTCATGTGGTTGTAGTAACAGCAACTTGCTCATTCTTTTGTGCACTGCAAACCTTGCTTTGGTGGCTTGTTTTACTGCCTGTGGGACCACAAATGTACAAACTGAATGCTCTGTTATTTGCAACACTAGCTCAAACCTACACCAAGCGTTAATAGAATTCATTTAGTACAGAGTTAAAATGTTTCTAGTGATTTTAGTGTCACTTCTAAAAAACATTGATTAAAACCACACATTTAAATTCAAGCCACTTTACATATGCATGCATGATCAGACATCTTAGAGGTGATTTCTGGGCATTGGGTATGCACACAAACACAGCTGCATCCCACATAGACGACTATGGGCCCGTCAGAAAACAGAGGATAAACTTCATATTCACGTTAGGGTGAACTGTTCTAAACAGATGACTGCAACCCACTGCCTCCTTACATGCAATTAATGTGCCTGGGTGTTTCCTGCTTGTTGTTACCCTTCTCATCAGCACTGGTGCACAGCTCTCATCCCAAACTCCTCCGTAAGCTGCTGAAATCACCTCATCTCCTCCTTAACGAAATAAAATATTTCATCAGGGCAATACATAATTGCACTTACGTTGCATCTTGACATCCACATTACTAGAGGACCTTTAATTTTCTACCCATCCCAGTGCCATCAATTTATACACTGGTACTCTACATGAAGATGAATTCCAGCATTGTAAAGCTACATTAATGAGATGCATATATTTTAATGTAATTAAACATTAGGTATCTAGACAATTTATTCACTTTTTCTTCTTAGCTTCTCCTTGTACTCACATTACAGTGCTTTACAGATTCAGAGTCACAGCCACAGCTACATGTTTCCTGTATGAAGGCACTGCATCACGTGCAGTATCAGTCTGTTAGTCACAATCACAATCTGTAACAGGAGGTGTGTCCATCCTCATCAAGGGAAACAGAATTTCTCTTGTTTGGAGACAGAGACCCCTTTAGATTGGATCAATTTCTTCCACTGCTGCCTCAAGTTTGTTTGTTTTGTCTCTTTTTTGAACTGCAGCAACTGATCTGGAAAAAGTGAAGGATTACATCTGTGCCTGTCTGATAACAAAGCAACATAAAATCCGGCAAGAGAAAGCTAAGCAACATGCAATTAGTAACATCAATAGTTAGGAACGCATACTTATTTTTCTGTGCTACCTGTGAAGATAAGAATAGCAAACGTTGTTGGTATTACCTCCATTACCCAATGCAGGCCATTTATAGCCAGAGGGCTTTTTGGTGATACTAAAGATCAAGGAAGCTGCATTTTGCTTGCATATTTTTATGCAGTTTATTAGCTGCTTGCAAATCTTCCGTCCACATTTGTTATCTGTTTGTTCCATCCCTTCTCTGTAACAGAAGAACTTTGCAGTTTAAGAGAGCGGTTATGACATTATTACAAATGCTCTATCATGATCTCTCCCTCTCTTTATTGTAATTCTTCATTCTAAAAAAAAAAACCAAACACTGCTGTTAACACTAGAATAAATGCTGCAGTCAATGCTGGGCTCACTCCCATGTATGGACATTCCTGGAACTCGCATGGTTTTGTTCCTAAGAGCAGCCTCGCTCACTCAGCCCAAGCAAGGTTTGCACTCCCTGCAGCCCAGCAGGCAGCAGGCACAGCAAGGCCTGCTCTCATCTCCTGCTGGAAGAACCATCTTCCCTCCTGTAAAAGCAAACCAACCTCCCACCCCAGAAGCCCCCATAACCGACCTCCCTCCCCCCCAATTTAACGTTTCATTCTCCCGCATCCTCTCCACCGGAGATGCCGCTCAGGTTGCAGCAGTCACGTCCCACACTCGGTTCTCCATGTGCCCCGAGTGCCCGGGGAAGGACAGTGGCTGCCCTACACCACCACGGGCAGAGCGGGGGCCCCAGCCCTGCTTCCCTCCCTGCTGCCGCTGAGCTCCAGCAGCCGCTCCAGCAGCGCCCTGGTGGGGGCGTTATCCCAGCGGGCCATGTCCTCCCCGTGCTGCCTCAGCTGCCGCCATATGTCCACACGCATCGAGCCCAGCTCCCTCCTGGCCACGTTACTCCTCGCCCCCAGCCTGGGGCCCGTGCCGCTCTGCCACGGCCTCTTGCCCGGCCACCTCCCTCCCGATGGGAGCAGGGCTGAGGCAGCGGCCGTGCCGGGGGTCTGCAGCCCTCCCCAGTCCCTTTTGTTCTCAGGGTTCCTCCACCCTTTGCCTCCGCGCCCTCTGCCAGAGCTCCCGCCATCCTCCTGTGTCCAGGCAGCCCCTGCGGCCTGGCTGCTCGCTGCCTTGTGCCGGTGCAGGGCTGGGGCACCCATTGGTTCCCCCCCGGTCCCCCCATCTGCCTGCAGCTGTACATCTCCCCTGCTTTCCCCTTCCTCCACCCCCCCACTTTCCCTTTTCACAACAGCCTGGGCACCAGGAAGCACAGCGGGGCTCGCCTGACCCCTTTCCCCCCCCTCACAAGCTGGCAGACAAGGGCTCACAGCCCCGTGCTTCTGCTCACAGGAGCCGCCCTCCGGATCGAGCCATGCCGCTCCATCCCAGGGCTCGCTGCCTCCCTGGCAGGTTGTTTTGGCAAGGGCCGTGCTGTGCTTTGCCCCTAACGCTGCCTTTAACTTCTCCACCCTGGCCTCACAGGCTCGGTGGTCGGTGCCTTTCTCTTTCAGGGCTTGTATTTTCTGCACCAACGCTCGGATCGCTCCCTGAAACTCCTCCACGGTCCTCGCGCTGACAGCCAGTTTGTCTTTCAGCGCCTTGTTCTCGCTCATAACTGCCTTTTTCTGCTCGCACACCTCCTGGTACTGGAGGACACTTCTCACCTGTTCCACAGCCGCAATGCTTTCCCGAGTTTTGCCCTCCTCCAGCTTCAGCCGCTGGGCCTTTATCTCCGCTTTCAGCTTGCCGTTCTCCTCCTTCAGCCTCTGGACCTCTGCTTGGGCCGCCTCTTTCTCCTCAGCCTGACTTTTGGCTGCTAACCACACAGCCCAAGCTCCTGCACATTTTAGGGATTTTCGGGAGAAAAGCTTCGACTTGGCCATTTCTTTTAATCTGGCAAACTCCAGGTCTGCTTGCTGAATGCTTCTGCAGGAGTTGGGGCCCCAGGGGTTGGGACCCCACTGAATGACCCAGTTAGCCAGCTCTGCCATTTTGTCCAAAACGACAGGGAAAGATAGCTTTTAGGAGCAGAGAGGCTACCCGTCTGCTTTCAATTGTGATATTTTTTATTTTTATTTTTTTCCCTTTTTCTCTTCTAAGGGTATTTCTGTCTTTACAGAAAGAGTTGCTTCAAAACTACAAGAAACAAGAGCAGGGGCGAACCTGCTGCTCGTCTGCTTAAAGGTTTTAACAACGCAGCCAAAGATTGCTCCTTAACCTGACTACAGCTGCACGAGCGACAAGAGAATATTAGAGAGAAAAGGGTTAAAAGAGCACCATTCTTATCAGCATCAAACCCAATCCCCCTGCCCTTAGCTGCACTCACTCACCCCTCCACAGTGCTGCCCAGGCTGATGGTGGGGACCCTCTGTCCTTGCCGGTGTGGTGATGCTGGGGGTCCTGCTCCCTCCTGCCAGAGCCCACCTGGGGCTGTACTCACACCCGATCCTGAGGATCTCCTTGGGCCGTGCTCCAAGAGCTGGGCACATCCATCCCAACTGTCCTGGCAGGGCCGTGCACACCTCCCAGACTTATTCCTTGCTGTGCCCAGCGCATTCACGGCCCCAAGGTCATCGTGCTCCACGGGGGAGCAGCTCACAGCACCAGGGCCGTCGGTATCGCCTTGTGCTGGAGGTTTCAAGGCCCCGCCATCCTCCCTGCCCACACCCCCACACTGTGTTTCTCCTGCAGCTCAGGGAAAGCTTGCTGTGCCCGGAGCAGCTCCTGCTCAATGAGGAAAGTGCAAGGTGCAGCAGACCTGAGTGCAGATAGGGGAGGGTCGTGGGGCCTTTAGTTGCTCTTACAGTTATGGAGATTTGTACAAAGCTCCCCGTAAACAAGTCCCAGCCTAAGCACAGATCGTAGAACCATAAAATCACAGAATGGTTTGGACTGGAAAGGACCCTAAAAGCCCACCCAGCCCCAACTGCTGTTGTGGGCAGGGCTGACCTCACCAGCTCAGGCTGCCCAGGACCCATCCAACCTGGCCTTGGGCACCTCCAGGAATGATGGACCTCCAAGCTGAAACCTCACCCAGCGTTGGAGGCCTGCTTCTGGAGCAACAAGACTACTATGGGGGGGCTTTAGGCATACACTGTGACACCGTGATCCTTCTGTTTCCCCTCCATCTGATTGCTTTGATCTGAACAGAAACAGAGGAGTAAAGGCTGTGTTTCCAGCAGTTCCACACTGGCAGAAGCAGCAAGTGGCCGGCATCCCCTATTGCCTGCCCAGTGTCCTGCAGGCCCCAGCCCATACAGCACTTCCTCCTCTGACTCTCTGCCAGCAGCTGTGATTTGGACAGTGACATGTTTTGGAAGGTGGAACCACAGGGCATGACTGACCATCCTTATGGCCAAATAAACCTATTAGGTGATGCCCCAGCAAGCACAGCTATCCTAAAAAGCAAGAATTCCCCACATATGTGCAACGAGGATAAATATTTAGTGTACTGTGGCTATTTAAACACATAAAACCCTGCTTGTAAGCCCTCCAGCCCCTGCAGGTTGATACCTGGGGAGGCAGCTGAAGCTTTGTAAACTGGAAGATGTAATCAGATCGTGAAATGTGACAATACAGCTAATTTTTAATTATTTCTCATGCCATTCTAATATCTACTTTGTCCTGAATATTTAAAAGCTCTTGCAGATGTATTTCACGAGTCTCAATATCAACCCAGTAACTGGATACGGCATTACAGCAATTTATATCACCTCCTAAAATGGAGATCTAAATTAATCTCTCTACATCTCATTAGTTTAGCTATCAGAGATCTTTTACAAGATAATTGGCTTTCGGTGGCTTTAATTTAATTTAATTTATTAATATATTACATTTATATTTCATAGATGCTGTTTGAATTATTGAGGTGATACATCTCAGGAACATAATTCTTTTATACTGCATCAAAGTTTTGCTTTTAGGGCTCGAGAGCCTTCTTGAGATGTTTTAATGATAAATAATAAGCCCGTGTTTGTGTTTGCTTTTCAAGTTAATATCAATTTACATTTGCCCAAGGTTCTCACGGTGGAAAATCAGATCTGGATTCGGAACATCCTGTTTTGCAGATGAGGTAAATGTTGTCCTTCAGCCAACACTCGCTCCCAGCACCGTGCAAACTTCAGCCAGAGTGAGCCAGGAGGTTCCCAGGTCGGCAAGGACAGACAGACAAACAAATTGACTGCGTGACCCCAGGGCTTCTTCCTTAGGAAACCAGCCTAAAAATACCTTCCCTCCCACAGCAGAATAGCAACGTTGATACATCTGACAGTAAATGTGATGATGATCACCGCTGTTTAATGAATAATCCTGGGTAGTTTTAATATTTCAGCTTCACAGAATACCTTCCATCCCCAGGAGCTAAAGCCATTTATAACAGGTGCAGAGTTACCAGCTCTGCCTCTTGCCATGAAGGCCTCTGTCTTCAAGGGAAGGGGATGTGATGGCACTGGGCATGGTGTGCTGCACAGCAGGACACAGCTTGTGTCGCACAGCCCTGCTCTGCTCAGAGCAGCACTGCGGGTACCTGTGGCCAGAGATGGGCTTTGGTTGCAGTTGAGGATGAGGGTGAGACCTTCCTCTCCCAGCCAGGGCCGATGGGCCAAAATGCCCCCGCAGACCCCATCCCAGGCAAGAGCTGTTCCGCGGGTCCATCGTTTCAACTGCTTCCCAAACACGGACGCCGGGCTCTGCCGCGGAGGTGGAGGAAAAACAGCCCAAGGACCCCCTCTGCTGTCAGCAGCCACCATCGCAGAGGCTCTGTCAAATGGTTCACTTTTCAGCTTTGAATGTTTTAAGGGTTTTTTTCTCCCTTAGGGTCTAAAATCCTCCTGGGGGCCATTCCCTGTAAAACGCACTCAGCTGGGCTGATTTTTCCTTATAAAGAATAAAGAAGCCTATGCCAGGGGAGAAGAGAAACAACAACGAGCAGCTTTTACTCCTTTCAAATGATAACTGAGGCCTCAGGCCCTAAGGAAGCCTGGTGTCTGGGTTTCAGACACTTGCTCTGGTGCTGCTCATTTGCTTCTTTCAGTCCATGGCTCTTATGCCATGGCTCTGGCAGCAGGGACATGGCTGCTAGGAGGAGGGCTTGAAGGGGAGAGGAGTGAAATGAGGGCTCAAAGCAAAGCTGTAAATTCTCCTCTTCCCCATTAGTCCTTGGCCTTTTCAGCATTTTAAAGTAATTTTAATAAGACTCAACTGTGGCTCTTTCTTCTCTCCATCCCCACTCTGGATGCCCCAGGCTGACTTTGTTCCTTCCTGTAAAGCTGCAACCGGGGTGTTTTGGCCAATGCTGTCAGTGTGCCACCATGTGAGCTGTGGGGCTCAGATGCTGGGATGCAGGACAACTTGGGGATCTCAGCTGGGCTGAGGCTGCAGCAGCAGCAGGTCAAGCTGGCACCCAGCACAGCTCAGCTTATTATTTATAAATAATGGAATTCTTCATTGCATTAATCAAACCGAAAAGAAGGTCAGCTTGGTTCATTTTAGATTCATCCAAAGTGAACACTGCTGGTGGTTTGGTTGTCATGGCCAGATGAAGAATCTTCCCCCAAAGGCCTTGTTTGAAGCCAGCCACAAGGGCTTCATTGTATTCAGTTTTAACCCTGCTGTCTGAAATCCTGCTATGACTCTGTGCTGACTTAGATTGGCAGCTTTAGTCCAAGCCAACCCTTTTTAGTGGATCAATGATTGGTGTCTCCATACCTCCAAGTTCTGTTCATCTGTTAGCCAGGGAAGCCTGGGTGTCAGGCAGGGCCAGCTCCCTGCTCTAGCATCGTGCTCCTGCCCTAGACAAGCAGAAAGCCAAAAGGGGCATTTCTAGGCATCTGTGGGAGCTCTGGTGCAAAAACACACCGGGAAATCCTCTTCAGTTAGGGACTGGCTAGGGGCATCACTGCCTTCTGAAAGTCAGGCACACAGGAGAGGATAACACCTTCCTACCAGTCTCCTCCAGTTCCTTTCTGTTAGATACTCTGTGCACCCAGACACAAGCCCAGCAGCCTAGAACTCCTGTTTTGAAGAGTTCTAAAATTCCTACTGTAATGAGATCAGGTTTAAGCCACGTAATCCTTTGCCTACTGGAGCAAAAGACTCCATGCTGCTGCTCATCAGTGGTGTGCTGCAGGTGAACTAATCAGCCCACAGGACAGCATATTCTTGGCTGAACCAGTGTAGAGTACGTTGTGTTTTCTTCCTGCAAAAGGTTGTTATAAATGGTTTATATTCAAGAGAGCTCAATTAGATCTGAGAACTCCTGCAATGTGTCCACTCCTAACTATTGCTCAGAGACTTTGCAGTAATCAAAAGACGAATGCAGAAGAAGGAAGCAAACAACATGGGCATTTCCATGATTTTCTCCTTGCTGTCTATTAGCCCTGTGCTATACCCAGAGCTTGGCTTTTGAAGATGAACCTGCCTTCCTTCCCAGCACCCTTCCTAAGCTCAAGCACTTCACTTTTCACTTCCAAAAAGTCAGAATTGTCCTCCCAACTTTCTGTGCTGCTGCCTTTCAGTGTGACCACTAAACACACCACCAGTTGATGGCACTGCCCCATTGCTTTTGGGAGATGAGAAATTTGGAAAATGAGTGTTACTGTATGCAAAACATTTCTGTGCCATTGTTGCCAAGCTTTTGATCTCCTTCCAAAGCCAGCAGCAAGCCACACTGGCAGATGCTTTTTACTGAGACCTGATCATCCCGACTGTCACGAGGCACTGGGAAGGGTTGTTCTCTTCCAGCTTTTGGAATGGCTGACAGGTGGGGGGGCTGCTGAGCCTAAGCCCCTGTGACCCCACACTCATGTTGCAGAGGGCTGACAGCTCCGGTAATGTGGGCTGACAGGTGACCAAGGACATGCAGCACAGGTCACAGCTCTGCAAGCTGGTTTGCGGGAAGTGTCTGCATCAGTGAGACGACTGCCAAGGCTGAATCCCATCCTGCATCCCACCCTGCTCTTCAGCCCGTGCCTAACTGTGCCTGGCAGCGATGCTGCTGCTCTCTGCATTTCTATCTGAGCTTGGCATATGGCTCTCAACAGCTCTCCTTAACCAGCAAGGACATTGTTTAAAGTTACTTAGAGGTTGGTCTGCTCTGTATGGAGAAGAAAAGGTAAAGGAAGGGATCTAACTCCCATCATCCAGCATCTAAAATGGAGGCTTGGTGAAGAGCTGTACCACACTCTTCTTTCAGGTACACATCAAGAGGACAAGAGGCAACAGGCAGCAGATACAAAATGGAAATTCTGATTAGAAAGCAAGAAAATTATTCACTTTGTGTCTGGTGAGGCAGTGGAAGGTGGCAGAGGCAGGTGCTGGGGGGGGCTGAGGGGTCTCTGCTCTGGGAATATTCAGAACTCAGCTCCACCAGCCTTCTGCAACTGCGCCTGCTTGGCAGGTCAGCCTGCTCTGAGCACGAGCTGGGCAAGAGATCTCCAGAGGTCCCTTCTGCCCAAAGCTCTTAGTGGTGATTCATGACATTCAGTACCATGAGCTGTTTCCAAGGTTAACCTGAATGTTTACTGATGCACTGTATTACTGAGGTTGCTGCAGGGCCCATGCTAGTGGGACAGGGTTGGGGTGAGCCCCAACATGTCCTAAAACCACCTGCTGAGCCCTCATCCCATTATTATCTCAGTCTCCATCTCCTCCAGAAGGACAGAGCTCTACGAGCCAGGAGAAATCACAGGAGTTTGAGGAGAGAGACTGTGGTTTGTCTCACAGGTGGGTTTCTCAGCCAGGTGATATGTGACATGAGTCTTACTGTGGGGCTGTAGCAGAGGTCCATCTCCTGCTGGCCGGAGACAGGAAGGTCACAGCAGGGCATCTCTGCAGTTTGGAACTTTGTAGTTTCATTTCTGTTGTGCTGAGTAATATGAGAGACTGGCAGACAGGTGCTGCGTACTGCTGGATCAGTTGTGTGTAAAAATATACTGTTCTGTCCATCTCTATACAATACACACATTAAAAAGGAATGAGATCTCTCTCTAGCCATGTCGAGGCTTGAAGTGGTCCAAGCTGCATTTTTTATTTTTTACACCAAGTGGAAGTAGAGCAGCGTGCTGGTTTCAGGGGAGAGAAAGGAGTGGGAGGCACAATATCACATCCTATTTCCTCTTTTAAACACTTGGCAAGGGAGCAAACTTTCCATTCCCATCTGGCACAAGCAGACTAAACACAGGTTCCCTTCTGATAGCCATCTGCACTCTTCTGCTACCTTTTCCCATCAGTCCTCTGTAGCCAAACTGCAAACTCATGCACTATTTAAAGACACTCAGATTTAGGGAGTGTAACCAAACGATCCCTTTTAGTTACCTTCCTTCCAAGTTACCAGGCAGTGAGAGCCAAGCCAAACAATAGCACTGGTTAATCAACAGGCTCAGGACATGAAAGCAACTCCATTTCCTATTTGTGAATGCACAGATGTTGTTTATTTTGGATCTCCCCTTGTTGGTCCCCCAGGATTAAATAACACGCCTTTAGATGGAGTGTGATTGCTTTTCTACTGAGCAGCCCACAGCAAGGCTTGTGTGGCTCTGCTGCACCCTCATGCCTTGCATCCCTGTTGGCGGGTCTCTGCTGGATGAGGCTCTCCACAAGAAGCAGGGTGCACCGTGGTGCTGGGAGCATCATGCTTCTACTGAGATGCTGGTGTTGGTGGTGGTCCAGTAGCTCAGACTACCATAAAATAAATCATCCCTGGTCCATGTCACCACAAATGCTCACCCTCCTGAATCTGCTGGCTCAGTTTGTTGAACCCACTTGGCACCACTGTGTCCCGTGGTGATGAGACTTCTAATTTCCAGAGGAGAATGCAGTCCCTGCCCTTAGCTGTGCCTGCTGCTACAGGCTGGCACACACTAATGGGCAAATCCCCTGCAGGAACAGCCTTGCATCGTGGCATTGGCAGTGCCCATGGAGGGGGTACAGAGTGCTGTGAGGGGTGGTTAGTAGGATGAGTGCCAGTCGCCACAGCATTGGTAGAGTCTGAAATTTATGCCCTCAGCAGCAGGGTGCCTGTTTTAGGCAGGGAAGGGAGCCACAGCAATAGTTCTCGGTATTGCAGAAACACCCCAACTGCAAGACAAAGCTGGTGCTGGCTGAGGCTCTGTCTGGGGAGACTCCTGCCCACCCACAAACCTGCTGGCACCAAGCACTCGGTGACAGTCTTCTCCACTAAAATAACACAGAGGAGTTCTCCATAGAGAAATCTGCTCTTCTTCTCACTGCTTTTGCACGGCAGAACTTTGTTCTGTACATTAATATACAAATTTACATACATCCACCTTGGGTCGGGCTGTGACAGTGTCCTTTACACCAACATCATCTCCCTCTGGGGTCAGTTTAAGCCTAAAGAGAGGAAAGAGCATCCTTAGAGGCTGCAGAGTGCAAACACTTTGGCTCTTCATTCCTGGTGTCCCTCTAGATGCAGCTAGTGCATTGATCTGCCTTAGAAGGCTCTCAGGGCAGAAGGCACGGGATAACTGGCCTTGGTGCATAAGTAGGAAGCTGAGGATTTCATGGGATTACTTCTTGCTCCTTGACAGATGTGGGTCAGACTTAAGGTCACTACTGAGCATCATGGCTTGACTTAATAGACATCAGTAAGAGATTTGTATCAGATCTGGGATGGAGCCCTGCACACGGGGAACGTGCCGCCTCTTGCACATGTGCACATGCAAAGCAGGGTGATGGGCACTGCTGCAGCCTGGGAGTAGCTCCCTGAATCCAGGCACACCACGGCCGTCGGGACTTGCACTGAGTCTCCTCTCCATGCAAAAAGAAGAACAAGAAACATAGGAGCAATACATCTCCCCTCAGCTCCCGTTTTGGTGCCTTCCCAACACTTGGTTCAGGTCCTGCCTCCTTCTCTTGGAACACAGAGATGTCTCTCAGGCCCTGCTGCCATACAAGGTGACATGCCATCAGGCCTGCAGCACCAGGCCTCCTCACAGGGCCTCACCTGCCTGTGAGCAGGGAGCCAAGCACCAGTGGGACACGCTGGTAATGAAATACACCCGTTAATAAATAAAACCCGAGTGCAGCGAAAAGGGGGAGGGCAGTGGTTCAGTAAAGGATTCAATTTTTCAAATGAAGATATTTTCCATACACCGATTCCGGCCAAAACGCATTTCATTTACGCTGACAGAATGTAAATATCAACACAGACACACTTTGTTCCTAATTTGCCCTTCTGCATTCCTGCTGCATCCAGGCCTTGCTGCATGTCTGCTGCCTGTTTGCTGGGGCTGCGCTGGGCAGCGGAGAGCAGCCCATTGCTCCGTGTTGGTGTGAGCACGGAGCAAGCCCTGAAGGTTCAGAAGGCCAAGTTCTGCAGTGAAGCATTTTAGATATATTATCATCTGTGCGTGTGACACAGAAATACTGCGCTAGGTGTGAGCAGTGCCAGGTTCAGCAGAACAGAGATGATGCCTCTTGCAGTAGGCACCAGAAGGAGGTGCTAGCGGGACACATATATGAGCCAAGTGAGGGCTCGCTGAGCACCAAGCCCTGCTTTCAGGCCTGATCCTGCCCTGCTAGAACATCCAAACCCAGGGTGCTGGGTGAAACACTGGCCAGAACGGACGGAGTGTTCATGTGATGCATTCTCATAAGCAACAGAGAAGAAAAGCAAGGAAAGGCAGGTGGAAAATGGGCCCATCACATGGCTACTTCTGTGTTCTCGAACCAGTGGTGTGTCTGTGTCCTCCATCCCATCCTCCCTTCTGCTCTCTTCTGCTCACCCACCACAGCTGGGCCAGCAAAGGTCCCAAACCAGCAAACGCCTTCAGCCCACACCTATTGATCAGGACAAGCCTAAGGGCTCTGGCACACAGGATCACTCACCCCCCAGCCCCTCCTGGCTCACTGCTCCCAACTGGTCTCACAGGACTGCTTTTTTCTTTCAAGCACGGGCCAGAAGTCACTGAAGAAGGCAATGCTGTGCAGAGAATGGCTGAAAGGAAGGAGTGACAGCCTTTCATTTTTACTTTTTTTTTCTGAGGAAGTAAATAGGGCATGCCCTTCAGCAAATGTCAGGAGGAAGGGGTTGGTGCCACGTGGGGCAGCATGCAGTTCGTATGTTCCAATGTTTCCATGGTTTTGTTTTTCAGTTCCAAGTGGGAAGAGTATATTTTATTCACTAAGAAACTTTCCCTGAAGGACTAGGGGGGGATAGGAGGCTATGAGCTCCTGTGAGCTGGATGGAGGTGATGGAAGTGACACTGCAGGTGTCATGGCACCTGTGATGGCCAGATGGATACTGCAGTGTGTGGATGTGGGGGATCTGGGATGTCAAAGATGATGATGACCCCATAGCTACTGTGCCATCAGCCCCAGAGCTGACCATCTCCCTTCAAATGAATGTAAATGCACTGAATACTGTTGCACTGCAAGCAGGTCCCAAGTGCTTAGTGCAAAAATGTGCAGCAGTGAAACAGGGATCTGATGAGTGTATGGGAACTACTGAGTCACGGCCTGAACCTCTGATTGATCACCTGAGGCGAGCTGTGAGTCAGCCAGAGGAGCACAGGTGAAGGCAATTCACTGTGCTGCCGGAAGGGGGGGGAGCCAGGCTGCACCCGTCCTAGACCTATTTAAGAGCTGGCTGCCAGTGGGGAAGGATCTCTGCTGGAGATCCCTCCTTCTGGTGTTTTGTGGTGAGCCCAGCATAAGGGTAAGCCTTCCATTTATTCTCTCTTGTTATCATAGTCCACTTCGCCTAACTCTCTTGTTTATTTTCTGATTGTAACATCTTGATATCCATTGATTATACACATGAGCATGTTGGGGGTGAAGATAAAAAAAGTAGAAATCAGGTGATGCTGGGCTCCATTTCCTAGAAGTGGCTGAAAACAAAAGGCAAAAATTGACTCTTTTCCAACCTTTTTGGACAAGGTAAACAAGCACGGGGTGCAGTTGTGCTACACAACTTCCCTGCACCAGGAACTCCTCCTGCCTCATAGAGGACCCCACATCTCTGAGGCACACAGACACTTCCCCTGAAGCATTCTTAAAGATGGGGTACAGCTGCAGTGCTGCTGGTGCACACCTCAGCCAGGGCAGATCTCACTTCTCCAGCTTCAGCCCTTTTCCAAGAGGACAATTAATGCACCTACGGCTAATCATATGGATGAGCCTCACGGTGGCTTCCTGCCAAAGTGAGGACTAACAGTAATGACCCTCAAGCTCCTTCACTGGGCCTGAGCCAGGTTTGTTCCTGGTGACGTATCGGAGGGAACTGAGCTCCCTCCAGCCCGGATGTCAATTGCTCAGCCTCAGAAATGTGCTTTGCAGGCTGAGCCCTCTCTTGGCAGGGAGCCCATCAGCAGAGCAATGAGAGGGACCCACAGGGTTCACCTATGCCCACCTGAGCTCCCATGAGCTGGGTCAGCTCCTTGGGACTGGCAATAATCTGGCACAGGGAAGGAGACGCCTGATGTCAAACACCCGCATACGCCATCATTATATAATACAAAACTAAGAAGCTTACACTATCCTGCCAGAGGAAACAAGCACACCTATGCCTGCATGCACACGTGTATTTGCAGCCTTGAGTGCAGCCGGAGCAGAACTGAAGGCAACGCGCGAGCCTCGCAGCTCGCACATCCCTCGCGTGGCACAAAGGCACGAAGTCACGGCAGGCCGCGCATACGAAAGCTCCGCACGGGCGCGCACACAGCGCCCAGCGCCGCACCGCATTACGGCGCTCCCTCCCCCGCCGCGCTCCGCCCCTGAGAGTGGCGCGCCGAAACCATTCATGAAAATGCTGACGTCATGCGGAGGGGCGGGCTCTGAGGAGGCCACGCCCCCGCGGCTATTTAAGGCGGCGCGGCGCTGCCGGCGGGGCTCAGAGGGAGGCGGTGGTGCGGCGCGTGGTGGCCGTGTGCTCGGCGGTACCGCGCAGCTCCCGCCCTCCGGCAGCCTCGTGTGCCTCGGTGCCCTGCCGCCACCCCGAGGGCGTGGGCAGCCTCCGCCGGGACTTCATGTCTGTGCTTTGTCCCCTGCCCTGGTGAGTGGGCGCTGCCTGCTGCCCGTTTCGGGGGGCGCGGAGATGCTGAGCCCCGTCGCTCCGTCTCCTGCCCGGGGGATTGGGATGGGGGCAGGGGCGGGGAGGGAGCGGCCGGATGCTGCTGCTGCTGTCGATCGCGGCTCGCGGACCGCTCTGATGCCGCTTAAACCTCGCTCAGACCTTCCGGAGCCCTGAGGTGGTCTGAATGTTGTCCTTTGTTTCCAGCCCCGATTACCTGAGATCAGCCGAGATGACCGAAGTGATGATGAGCAGCCCGGCTATGGATGAGATCGGACTCAGTCCCCGTAAAGATGGGCTCTCGTATCAGGTGAGCGCTCGAGCCCCTGTAGAGCTGCCTGGGCTGGAACGTGGGCTCGCTCTGGTAAATGTAACAGCAAGTCCTGCAGTAAGGGCTGGTCAGTGAGCTGCAGTGCTTGCTTGGCTGGAACAATTTGTCTGAAATATCGCTTAGTTATCTGCTCAGAGTGCTTTGTTTCTGAAGTCCCTGAACCCTAGCTTGTTGGGTGCGCACAGAGGCGCAGTGGGAGAGGAGATGCCCTAAGGAAGGGTCCATGTCAGACACCAAGCTGCGAGGCTGCTGGGGTCTCTAGGACCGTGGCTTGCAAATGATTTGTCTGCAGCAAAAGGGACTTGCTTGTACAGCACTCAAATCTTCCGAGCTACTCCTTGATTTTCCCCCTGCTTGAAAGGGTTAAGTCTATTGTAAGATACAATGAGGCTGGACACAGCGCTGACAAGCCCTGAGGTGTGCAAGCACAGTACCTGAAGGCATGAGCTGCATCCATTCTGCAACTGGTGATTAAAGTAATTAGCTTTTAACCTCTCAGTCTGTAGCTGAGGTGAAGGGATGATCTCTGACTCCAGCCTTTATCCTTCAGCCTCAGTACTTCCAGTCAATCAAAGAGTGAGCTGTGTATCTTTGCCTACTAGATCTGAGTTTCCCTATCCTGGCAGGAAACTTGTTGGTGAAGTTTAACATAGGAGCTGTATTTGCGCAGGACTTGATTACTCTGCATAGGGTGACTCCTCATGGCAGATTGCAGTTCTTCATTTGCAGATGTGACACAGCCTGCACAAAGGCATTTGTTCTGTGGAGGCATTCAGATTGGGTGTGCTGTTGTACACTTGCATATTTATGTCTGAAAAAATGAGCTACAAGCCTGCAACAGTTCTCTGAGGCGTGAAATCAACAGAACTTTGGGCCATGGCTCAGGCAGAAGCCAAAGCTGCAGGGGGGGAAATGGGACTGCATTGCTTTTTTTGGTCAAAATTCTCTATCTGAACAGTGCAAGTAATTTAGTTTATTGCCTGTATGTGGAAATAGCAGTTCTGTTTTAGTGCTTGAGTTAGTGGAAAGCATATGGCCTTGCTTTCCTCTGCTATAGAGAATGTGTGTAGCAGTGGGAATGGCTGTGAAAGTTGAAGCTATTGCACTAGTCTTGCCAGATATTCAAACAAGTGTCTTAAACAGTATACTGTATGCAGGCATCTAACCCACTCAGGTCAGATGTTGGTTTTCTTATCCAGACTGTGCAGTGGGAGGCAGTCGGGGTGTCCTGCTTATTTGTGACGGATTGTTTCAGTGAGGTTTTCCCCTAGTGCTAATGACTTCAGGGAGTCTGTTTGGGTGAACTGAGAGCAAACTTCTTCAGCTTCAGATGGACCATCAGAACCTGAAGGTGTTTGCTGTAAATGCTAACAACTTGCATCTATGCAGGGCTTGTCTGTTTTGGATCCGTTCTCTGCAGTGATGTGGTCATGGGGTTCTCAGGAGCTGCTAACTGCCTTCTAGTCTTTGGCTCTGTTGTAAGCTGAACTGATGGCAGAAAGGCCTGGGGTATTGAGAGGGCAGATGCTGCTGGGCGGTGTGTGGGCTGGGGATGAGGTCTGCCTCTAAATCAGGTTAGTGCAAAGAAGATTGAGAGTGGGTTGCAACCTTCTTCCTCTTGACTGCATGGCTGAAAATGCATGTCACTGTGAGAAGTTGAAATCATCCTCAAGCAGATGAAAATTGAAGTTAAAATAGCAAGGACAAATCAAATGCAAATAGTATTATGAACACTGTTCTGTCTTGGGGTTTGGCACTTCTTGCTTTATGCTGCTGATGGAGAGCATTTGGTACGTGAAAAATGGTATGCTGGTCTGAGGGCTGTAGTGCAATAACTTAAAACCAGACAGAGCTAACAGAGCATGACTGCTCCAGCGCTGAGGCTTGAGCTAAGCTGCAGCATCTTACCTCACCCACCTGCAGAGCAGCGCGCTCGCAGTGAGCGTGACCACTGTTGGTTACAGGAAACAAAACAGTGGATCCAGAACTATGAGAGGTGAGCATTTAGTTTCCAAAGCTTCTCGTGTAGTAGAACTTGGGTTTGTTCTGCTGCAGAGATGACATGAAACTGGGTTTCAGTTTGCTGCCCTTAGGGCTGTGCAGAGAACGATCTGTGACCTAACTTATCAATTACTGTTTTAAAGTAGTTTTGTTTTCCTAGTAAAGCCTTGGAAGTAAACAGAGGAAACCAACACCTCCAGAGTGTAAACTCTTAGCAGTTTGATTTCTTTACCCCATGATGCTCGCTGAACGTCAGGGCTCCTGCCTGTCTCACTGGTTCCTTATGGTGGAACCTGTGGCTTGTCAGCTTTTCTCCTGCCCACTCCTTGCCTTTGCTCACACTCCAGAGTGTGTTTATACATCCCCAGGAGGTGTGCATCCCCCAGCAGCGCTTCCTGGTGTTCTTTAGGCTGGACTCGGCTGCAGTGATGTGAAAACCTGAACTGCAGAAGTCTCATACCTATGATAACTGAGTTGTCTGTGTAGGCTTAGTAATTTGTATGTGGTTTCATTTGCACAATGTGCTTTCTCGGCATGGATACCTTTTTCCAGTTAGTGTGCCAAATGCTTGCAAGCTGATGTGCTAACTTCAAAGCCTTTTAGTACAGAGCAGTTTTTATTCCTTCTTTTGTAAAGTAAAGCTGCTCTGAGCCCACTGAAGGTGGTGGAAATGAATGGTGAAATCTGGATGCGAGTCTGAGAGCAGGGAGGCACAGACAAAACAGAAGATGCAGCTGAGGAGGTGATGTCATGCTGGGTCTTGTGCCTGCAGTGGAGAGCTATTTCTGGATCTTTAATAGATATCCCATAATTCCCATGAGACTGCTAAACAAAAAAACTCATTGAAATGCAGCTGATGGCTCAAGATGCCCCTGCTACAAGCAGATGTGCCTACAGAGGACTCAGTGCCCCTCCTGCCTGGTGGTCCCCGCAGAGCCAGGCCATTTCCCTGCCCCTTGGAGCTGATGTTCTGCTTGCAGTTTCAGCACCAGGTAGACCTGTTCTCTGAAAAGCCTGTCAGCACTATGCCAGCTTGTCCTCTAATGCCATCTTGCAGCAGCATGGGTGTTGCTGCCCGATAGAAGGCTGACTTGATGTTGTCAAAACAGCTATGTGGATCCTGCCTTATTTCTTGAAAGTGGATCTGAGCACGGCAGTGCTCAGTGAACAGTGAAGTGTTTAAGCAAATACTGTGTCCTAAGCTGAGCATGCTGCTTTGCTGCAGCCTGACTGGCTGATCTTGTTGGACCTCGGCCTGCCTTTTGGGAGACAGGCATGAAGAGGCTGAGCTTGCCTCATGGCCATCAGCTGGGACTTGGTTGTCATGGGGAGCTTGAGCTCTTTAAGTCATGATCGCATCATGCTGGGATCCGTCTGGGTTAATCACAGCCACAGTTAGCTGTGAATGACGTCAGACTGACTGAATCTAGGTGAATAGGCTTATTGCCCCATCCGGTGTTCATGGCAAAGGCCTGGGACATCAGCATTATTGGGGGGAATTGGTGTTAGTGAGTGCAACTTCTTTGCTGGCCCCTGAGGAACTGCAGTGCTGAGGGACATGAGATGCATCAGTGTGCAACACCTCTGTCAGCATTCTACTTTGCAAACAACAGAGAGATAGAAAGCAGTAGTGCAATGGCTTGGGGGCCTGCAAGGGAGCAACATGGGGCTGACCTGGGGTCTGGTGGTGATGGGTGGAGGCTGAGATTCATCTTGTTTGCTTGTGAGGCACTTCTACACCTTGGTTTCTCTCAGAGAAGTCCTGTGTGGAAGCTGGTACTCACCACTGCTGGGATGCCTTCAGAGGCTGTGGAATTCAGAATGTTTAGGATAACTTTACCTGTTCAGCTTCCACGTAGCACGGTTACTAGACAAGATCAGTTAGCTCAGTTACTTCAGGTTGAGCTAATGCTTATTCCAGGGTCTTGGACCCTTATTGAAGGCATAAGCAGTATATGGAAAGAGCAGAGCTCAAACTAATACCTTCCTAGCTATTCTGTGTAGGAAGAAGTGCTGTGCTGAAATTCGAACTGAGGACAAATAGCTCATGGTAACACCTCAGCACATGTTTTTTCCTCCCTACTTGATGTCTCATTACTCTAATGGAAAATTGTTACGATGTTATGCTGCTGAAGTTTCCCTGCCTCTGTCCCCCAAGATGTGCTTGTGACTGAGAAGTTGTCATAGTTCATAAACCTGAGTCACGCTGTGTTCCTAACTAGATGGAGCTCAGTTTCAAGTCATGACTACTGTATGAGTGAAACTTAGCAGCGCTGCTTCTCTTAGCTGGAAAATTCCTCTGCAGAAGGCACTGAGATGATTTAAATACTTCCTGGAAGGAGCTTGCTGTGCCTCTTGGTGACAGCAGAATTTAGTTTCAAGAACTTATATTTCAAATCAGAAACCAGAATTTTAACTTGATACTGCTGGAGAGGTCTCAAACTCACATCTTGGTACTGGGAGGGGAGGTGGTGTGTGTACCTCAGGGTATATCCTGTCTCTGAAGTGGTATGCATCTCAGTGCAGACCTTTGTGTCTTGTATTAGTAATACCACAATGAGGTAAAACTTTCCCCCAAACAGTAACACAATCTGGAAAGATCTTCTTACCTTAGTTTCCCTGCAATATAACTGAAATAGCTTTCAGCCTCTACAGGAGGGGAGGCAGGCACTTTAACTCTTGGTGTGGAATGGAGAGCACAGGTGGGTGTTGTTTTGGATATAAAAGTGTCCCTTGGATTACAGCAGCTCTGAACTAATCTCCTTAGCTGTCTGACGTCTCTCCTGCTTTTGGTGTTTCTCTCCCTGCAAATGCTCAGAGGGGCTATGAGCCTCCCCAGGGCCAAGGGAACTTTCCATTCCTGTTGCCAAGACTTCATTTGAGGATAGGAGAGCTAGATCATCTGAAACGGAGGCAAACATGACTTTCTGCAGATCATTTCAAGCTTTCATTTCAAGTACTGCTTTTCAGTGCTCTCACTATATTGAAAGGTAGGAGTTTCCAGAACTTCATCTGGAGAGGCCCATGAAAACCAGTCCTGCTGCCGCAAGCCTGAAGCAGTGTTGAGCAGAGCACAAGTGTATATTGCTTCTTACACTGTAAAGTTGTCAGATCTCTTGCCATGGGCTGGGAGCTGTGACATGCCACAGAGCTGGGGAAATGTGCAAGCATTGCAGCCATCATGCAGTATTAGGGGGTGAGGAAGAGAGGGAGCTATCTTTGAGTTGCTTCTGAACTTGCCTTTGGCTGGCCTTCCCAAACAGCTGGTTGGTGGCTGTCATTTGGGGACAGGTAGGTCAGCAGTAGGCTCACTCTGATAAGTACAAGGAGGTTGTGTTCTTTGCGTGCTGGGGAGATGCAGAGTCATCTTTCCATGTGGGTGAGCTGGGTAATGCAAGAGGAGAAGCTCCTAGGCATGCTTCCACAGCCAGGCTGTCTTGGCTGCAGTGCGAGAGGGTGCAGAGCTGGCAGTTAAGATCTGTGCCTGCTGCACTCTTGGGGGGAACTCACTGCAGGCTTTCTCCAGAAGCTTTTCTTCCCATTGTCTAAACCTGGGGAGGGAGCAGATTCTGCTCATGGGAGTGACGTGCGGCATGGCAGCGCTCGTGTGGATTGATGGGAAGCTGGTGCTTGCTAATCTTGGTAAAAAGTGCCTTGCAACTCAGCTTGTTTTGGGGTTGACCCAGGAGACTTTTCCATCCCATTTCCCTGGATGTGCAAACGAAGTCTTAATCTGCAAACCACTTCCCTTCAGTCCCTGTACTTGGCCAGCAGTGCTGCCCTGCTTGTCACATGCTAGGAAATTTGCCTTTGTATAATTTTTCCATTGATGGTCCACACCCCTTGAAAATGTAGTTGCAACATCTCGCTTCATGCTGCCTCTACGATTAAAAGACATGACTTAGTGGAAAAAATCTTGACCTTCTTGGGTTTGGTCTGTCCTGCAGCTATTTGAGATAAGATTGTGCTGGTTTTTTATTAAAAAAGCTGCACGCCGTGTTTTAGGGATTTTTTTTTAATAAGGAAATGACTGCTTACCTTCTGGAAAAAAAAAACAACCACCTGTCAGACTGTTTTCAAAGAAATTGCTCCAATTTGACCCAATGTGCTTAAAATGATAGCAGCCAAAGGTTAGTTTAATTATTAGACTGCTATTTTTCTTGCACAGGAGGCTATTTTCATGACACTATCAGCTTATATAACCTCCTGAACCACACTTCTTTTTCCATTGCAGCCTTCTAAACAATGTAATGTCAAGGGTACTTTTTTTTCCTGTCCTGAGCTGAGATATCAAGTTGATGCTTTAGAGCTGTTGACTGTACTTCCAGTAATGTACTGAGTGTCTGAAACTGCCTTTGTTTGGCTCAAAAGCCATAAAGCTCCAAGCAACTGTTCTGGTCTCACTTATCCTGAGAGTGGCAGTGTGCAAGGGCAACTTGTGCACTGAGTCACTTTCTTCAGCGTCTGCTCCCAAAGTTACCCTGCCTGACTATATTAAGTAGCAGCCTGGCTTTTTCAAGTTGATAACCTGGTTCCTACAAAGCTTTTCAGTGTGATTAATAGTTGCTAGGCTGAAGAACAAGTTGATGGAGTGGGGTTTGAGTAAGGCTTTCCCAGGCTGGTGGGATAGCTGTGTGATTGGCATGAGGAGTGTGGTGCTTCATGCTCAAGGCTTCTGGGTCAGGAACCTGCTTTGGAGCTGGAACCACGAAGATCAGAAGAGGTGAATTCTTGCTCCCAAAGGAGCATCTAACTGCAGTGTTCCAGTGTGAGGTTTGCTGTGCCCCTCTCCGCAAGGATGCTCTTGTGGCTTGGATGAATTCAGATGGTGTTCAGAGAAAGCATAGTACGTGGCTCCTCATGTCATCTGCACCTCCAGGAAAAAGCATTTGGTATAAGCCTCTTCAGGCTGTTTTAATGCACCCATGATGGAAAATGGATATGCAGATAAAATGTTCTGAAATAGAGCTGCTTAGTCTTCTGGATACCAACTGGGGGATCTGATATGGGAACTGGTTCTGTCACTGAATGCTTTTTCTCAGGATGAGGTGGGGCTTGTAGCAGTTCCACTAGCAAGGCATTCCTGTTCTGTTCACTCTCATTTAGTTATGCAGACCCACTGTTAACATTCCAGCACGGCTGAGTGCAGCTTTTCCTGTACCTATATTTTTGCATTATTTTCTGGAAGGATCAAAGCCTGCAGCCCAATGGCACTACCTGTGGGTATGGGCCCTGATGCTGCTGCTATGGCGGGGTGGGGTGAGGTGTTTCTTTGCATTTTGAGGGACTGGGGATAAGGAGGTCCTTGTACTTTGTGCTGGGATGCGTAATTCTTAGCTAGGCCATAAATACCTCCAGCCCTAAGAAACGTGGTCCCATTTTTGACCTTCGGGTCAGTCTCTAACAATTCCACAGACCATCTTCCTGCTGAATTTCACTGCTGATGGATAGTAGCTGTAGCATGCAGAATACTACCAGAATGCAGCTGAACTTCTCATGCAGACTGTTTCTGCTGCCTATGAGTAACACCAGGCACAGCCCCTTACTGTGAGGGTGAGGCCTGCTCTGGTGCTGTGCTACCTTGTGCCTCCTTCTCCTTCTGGCAGCAGTGCCTGGAGCACAAGTGTAGCTTCACTGGCAGCAGGAAACAAAGATCAGATTTGCAGATCGAGATAGCTCAGTTTGCAAACACATGAGCATTCATGCAAAAGCTGTGGTGGGAGGGGGTGAGGCTTTTGAGTAAATACCCCAAAGCAGGTGCCTATTTGATGAGTCTTATCCAAGCAAACGTGTGTGCTTTGAAAGCCTCTTGGGCTGTGCTGATTTCAAGTTCTCAGCGATTACTAAGAAGTTGAGGGGTTTTTCCCATCACCCAGTTGTGTACTCTGTGTCCAGACTAGTCCACCCTGAAAACCAAGTTTTGAGAGTTGGATGTTAGCTAAGACTGCTTGAGAGCAGCTCCTCTCACAGGCTGTTTCTTGGCTCTTTCAGATTTTCCCCGATCCCTCTGACTTTGACTGTTACTGCAAGCTGAAGGACCGCCTGCCCTCAATCGTGGTGGAGCCAACGGAGGGCGATGTGGAGAGCGGGGAGCTGAGATGGCCGCCTGAGGAGTTCCTCGTCCAGGAGGAGGAAGAGGAGGAAAGCTGTGAAGATGCAAAGGAGGACAACAAGGAGCAATAAATGGCATCTGAGGAAAGGCAAGGGACTGCACCCTTCTGAAGGAAGAGCCACACTTTTTTTGAAAGTCTTTTTAAAGAGAAAAGACAAGTTCAACTTTGCACCTGCAAGATTTTAGTTTTTTTGTATTCTCTGTATTGAGAACTGAAGCCCTTGGTGTCACCAGACCTTCTGAGGAAGGAAGGATGTAACGCAGAGAAATGTTTGCTGTTCTCGAGATCGCTATCTGTATTTTTCTGAGGTGGAGGCAGCAGTGAAGTTCCAAGCACGTGGCAGAGGGTGACCACTTGAGGGATGCTGGAGGGGGGAGCTTGGGGATGGGGAGTGCAGAGGGAAGCCAAGCAAAGCAGTGTTCAGCTGGGAGCTGCTTTTGACCAGAAGCCTGAGAACAGAGTGGTCATCTCAGATTTGTTTTTCCTAAAGCTTCCATTTTCTGTGTCTGGAGGTGGAAGGGTTTGTAGCAAAGCATCACAAAATGCTCTAGTGCTGAGGGACCTGTAGCTTTCCCCAGTTCAGCACCTCCTAGGGTCAAGTGAGCATCCTTAGGAGTAGTGGGCTTCTTGCTCTCGCTCTTGAGCCTGTACCAGTCACTTTCCCAAAGCTGTCTTTTCACCCTCTGTTTGCCTTTAGACCTTTCAATGCTGAACAGCTGTATTTGCAGGGAAACGTTAGGCTGCTGCTTGTCATCTCTGCTGCTGCAAGGCCCTAATTGATCTTGCAGGCAGTTAGCTTGAGGTAGTGCAGAATTGATGTAAAGACATCCATTTGCAGCATGAACTAATGTAGATTTGAACACATGGATTTTTCTCTCCTATTTGCCAAGGCTACTGTGGTTGGTCTTGTCTTGTTCCAGTGCCCAAAGCTGAAGGGTGAGGATTGCACCTGCTTGCCTCAGTGTTTTTGAGGCTGTAAGGTTTCATATCTCAACTTGCTGGTCAGTGGGCTTGGGGACAGGTTTGGTTGCTCCTGCACAGGGACCTGCAGAAGGGGAACACTGCCAGACTGGAGGTAATACGAACACTGAACACCAGACAGTGTGGATTATCAGTGAGGAGGTGGAAGGGAGCTCTCTGGGGAGTGTTAGCCTGAGCATCCTGGAACAAGATGTCTGTTCTGTGGCAAGGATGAGATAGCTGTTTGTGGGTGTTTAATGGAGTGCAGACTGTTCTGTAACGTCTGTGTTTGGGTCCTTCTCATGGTATCCTGCTCCAATGGGGAGCAGTCTGTCTCTGTTTGGGGAGGGAAGTCTGGTGCCACGTGGGGTAACTCACTATTTTCCTGGAAAGTGATGCTCTTGTGGCTTTGTGGGCCAGCTCAGGGAGCCAGCTGCTCTTGGAATAGGATGAGAACAGTTACTACCTAAACCAAATCCGGGGTCACAGAAGAGTAAAAGAAATGTCAAGGCCTTAACCAAACTTTCATAATAATCCCAATGCCACCCTCCTTTGCTTGTAACAGGTTCCATTTTTAAAATCTATTTGAACATGTGTATTTGTATTTTTAATACCTCATGAGTAGTTGAACGCTGGCAGGGGTCAGGAACTGCTTTTAACCTACTAGCAGGATCATTTTAGTCTCGTCTTGCTTGTGTTTTAAACATAATGGCAATAACTTCTCAGCTCTACGTAACTGTTTCAGGCAGATAGGAAAGCAGGAGAAATTCAGTGTTCCCGCAGTGCAGCTGGTCTCTAGCCTTGCAGGCCTGGTTATATTCTCCCTGCCTGTCTGGGTGGATGATTTATCACCAAATGGTCATCATGTAGTGATACCGCTTTCTCTGATGGATTCAGCTGTTGTATCTGTAACACTTGTTCTAATCTTGCTGTCTTACCTGAATGAGCTTATACACTTGTATACCAGCCAATTGTCCTATTTCTAAGTGTTACTCTCAGTCTGTACCACCAAGTCAAAGCTGTATATCAAAGATACTATCGTCTGGCAGCAATGAGATGGCAATCCATGGACTCAAGACCTGCTGTCTGCCCTAAAGACTTGTGTATTTCTGTCTGCATCCTTTTGTGAAAGTATTGTGTATATTTCTATTTGTTGAACGCATCTAAAGAACAAAGCACTCCAGTAAAACTACTCCTGTTGTAGGATATACATTCTATATTTCTGTAATTCTTTTTGAGCCTCAGGGAGAAGCTAGCATTTTTTTCAAACTACATTTTTGTCACTGTGACAGTTGTAAATAAAGTTTGAAAATGCTTTCCAAACATACTGGCTTTGTTCTTACTAATGGATGGGTTTGGATGGTCCCTTCCTTACCAGTCCTTGTTTCTGCTATGAGGTGTGCTGATTTGCAGGGTGAACATAAATATCCTGAAGTATGATGTCTGTCAGGTCGAGGCTGTCCTTTGAACCTGGAGATACTTGTGCTCACCTCAGAGCATGCTCTATGAAATCATGAACCCAAATCAGCTTGGGGAGCACGGGGCAGTATCTTTGCCTTCCATCTTCCTACAGTTGCTTATTGCTGTGCAGCAAAGACATGTTCAATTTTTCTATCCCAAAATTTCATTTTAGCTATCTTTATAACTTCATATCTTATAACTATGAAGGTTATAAATTTATATCTATAATTCATATCGAATGTCCTGACTTAACCCTGCAGAGCATGAAGTTGCAATCATGAAGAGCTGCAGCTATTCTTAGCTGTGCTTAGTAGTAGTACAGTACCTGTGCATCTTGCCTTCCCTGAGCAACAAGTGTGAAGATGTCTTGCCTTGTATGCTGTCAGGGCTTCAGCCAAGCTATGTATGTTGTCTGTTTGGCCATTTTGGGTCTAGAGGACAGCTCTATCACTTACGCTTTGCAGTGTACCTGTAGTTGCATGCTTCAGTTTGCTGTGCTGTCAGAGGAAGATCTAGAAGAAACTGTGTTTGAGTGTGGTTCTGAACCTGTTTGGTGTAGGAAATCTGACCACACTAGGGTTCATTAATTCAAGCTGTATACTTAATGGGATTAAATCATCCCCTGAAATGATGTGATAAGCAAATACCATGGAATACTCATATCTTTCAGATACCTGGAGAGAAGTTCCTATAATTTGGTAAGTAACGGGCTCTGATCTTGCCTATGTAAATGAGATGGATGGCTAAAATATGCTAATGGCCTCAGATTTAATTCTTGAGCTGAGAGTGTGTTCAACACGAACCCCACAGTTCAAAGATGAATTGTATTCCCTTGTGGGTATTTTATGCTATAGAAAAAAATGCAGTGTGGGTGGAGATTGACTCCCCTGTTCTTGAATCATCCTCTAGTTAAGGTGTGCCTTAACTATAGTCTTCCATGGGTATAGTCCTTTTCTTTATGTAGAAGAAGCTGCAGCACTTCCAGGATGAGGTACTGGTTCTAATTCACAGAATGGTTGAGGTGAGAAGAGACTTAAGGAGGTCAGCTAGTTTAACCCTTCTCAAGCAGGACATTATGGAGCAAGTTGTCCAGGACCAGATCCAGATGTCCGTGTATTTTCTGGTCTTTGGATCCATCTGTTATGGTCTACCTGGAATGCATCACCAAATTAAAATTATTTGGTGATGCAACGGGTGGCCCTGAGTCACTTTGAGGCACCATTGTGGGTGGTGTGAGGACTTTTCTTTGCATATATAGCAATTTCTTTCTGTTCTTACCCTCATCTCTCCCACCAAAAGCAATGCCTTTGGCTGTTATTCAAACTTCATGTGTTTGTTCTCACAACTTTGCCCTACAATTACAGGTGGTGATACAGCAAGTTGTGTACTGCTGTCCTGCTTATCACAGTCTATTCCCCCTCCCAAACACTTGTTATTTTTGGTGTGTATCCACTTCTTTGATTTTATTGGAACATGTTCTCACCTGAGACACACTGAGTACGTGAACTTTTGGTATCTTGGTACGGGTAGGTGAAATTACTGCTCTGCAGGGCAACAAAGATCATTTGCTATCACTAGGGCATGTGGAGGGTAATGACTAATCCAACACAGCTCCTCACTGCAGGTCCTGCTTTGCTGTGACCATGTTCCTCCTTGCCTTTGTGAGCGGGAGAACCAGTGTCACCATCCCATAGTCAAGTGAAGATGGTCTAGGCTTTCTCCTTCCCATTCATACTGCTGTGTGAAATTTGCAGAAGCTGAGGACAAGGAATTTAATTCCCCCGGTTGTTCCCTGGGCCCTTCCAGAGCGTGTCAGCCAGGCTGGCTCTTCCCATCAATGGAATGGGAGCAAAATCTCATCTGAAGGCTAAACATGGTGTAGTGGCTGCACTGGTGCCTGTTCAGGACACGTGAGGTGATCATCACAAAAAACAAAAGCTTATGAGCATTGTTTGCAGCTGGGAGAAAAGCAGTTTCAGGCCCAACATCGCTGCACTGGCATGAGAGGCCCAGTCACAAATGAGGGATGGCAATGTCAAACACACTATTTCAAGAGACTTGAGGGGTGGGAGCACTGAGCGGGGAGGGAAGCCACAAAGGAAACATGCACTGAGCACTTGTTCACTGCCAGCACTGTAACCACACTGTTACTGTAGCAGAGACCATCAGCTTCATCTGATAAAAATAAGCAAGGAAGTGAAATGTGCGAGAGGGAGAGGATGTCAGAAGCCACGCATGAAAATGTCATAGCTGCCTTGCTTTTATTTTCAACACTTCTTTTTTTTTTTGCAACCAGTGAGCTTGGTGGGCAGGTATTTCCCACAGCACTCCCTGCAGCAAACGCCGCTTGCCCAGGCGTCCCGTGCTTCGAGTTTCTGTGTGGCTGTTGGGTTTGCTGGGAGCTGCATGGTCAGACCCATGGCTCTGCTGCAAGCTGCTGCTCCTGCAGGCTCTGCAGGCTGATGCTCTCAGTTCTGCAAAGGTGGAGTTGGCTGCAAGCTGCACTCATGGAAGAAAAGAGGGTGGAGGAATTTCAGGCGTTTGAAAATCTTCCCCGCAGATTGTCTGCATCCAGCAGCCTGAGCCAGGCGGGCTGCAATCAGCTCGACAAATATTTGCCAAGTGTAGGCCTTCCTGCACTGTGTTTGACGACTCTTTTCCATGGGGGTGGCTGCTAGTGCTGTAGCTGGCGGCTCTGCCTTGGCTGCTGCTTCTGGGGTGATGATGAAGCCCTTCCAAACAGCGCCTGCTCAGGGATGGGATGGTGCCCTCCCAGTGTCCTGTGGTGTGGGGGTGAGCTGGCTGGAGCCAGGCATCCGTGGAAGCTGCAGCACTTGCAAACAGTAAGCACCCTTGCAAATAACCTTGTGTAGGAAAACCCTTTGCAGCACGCAGAAAGCAGTGTGCTTGCAGGATTTGCCGCTCAGCCCCCTCTTCCCTCCTCCCATGCCTCAGAAGATTGTCACCATCCACACCACCTTCTAAGCAATGGCTTTAATCCCTTAATGCTCCAGCATTACCTTTGACACCCTCGCAGGAGGGGTGAGGCATGGGGCTGCAGCAGGTGCTGGAGAAGTTTTTTTTGTGCACAAACCCACTCTGCAGGTGGGTTTTGCTGGGGGTCTGTCCGCCTCGCCAGGCTGATCTGCACCGCGATTACAATCCTCTGCACCAAGACAAGGGATCTTTGTAGTTTTGAATCTTGTGACTTGTCTCTCTGTGGGACATTCAGCTGAGCTAAAATGGGGTTTGCCAAAATGTGCAGCACTAAGATACCAGTTCCCAGCGGGGGCCTGCTCTGGGTATCTGTTTGCAGCGAAAGCAAGGGCTTGCAGGTGCTTTTATGGGGTGCAGACAGCCTTGCTGTGTGCCACTGAACACACCCAGGGTGTTCTGGCCCTTCCAAGGGCCTTTCTGCATTGCCCCATGTATTTTGGAAAGACCACGTTCTCCCAGTGTGCGCTGCCAGCAGTGTCCTCCCTGGTTTCTCCCAGTACTGTCTGTTGCTGCTGCAGGGGCAAAGGATTCCTCTGTGAGCTCTACCTTACTTCATCCAAACACCTAAATCTCTGTAACTACTACTGACCTCTGCAAAATATTTTGGCCACATCTGTGAAATACAACATCTAACAGAAGCGAGTGGTCAGCGCTTTCCAGAAGATTTCTGTTCCTTTCTCTCCTCACAAAGCTCGGGCACTTGTCTACAGAAGAGTTTGGATGAAATAGCTGTCAAGTTTGAGGACACTTGGTAAGAAAAAAAAAATCAAGAATCACTCTGGAGAGATATTTTCTTTGAGTTTTGCATGGGAGGACAGAAAAGCTCCCAGCTGCAAGCACCAACAGCACCTCATGTCCTGGCACTGGGCTCATCATACACTGCCTTCATCTTAATTAAAGCCTGAGAGTCTAGCCTGAGATAATTGTTTCCTCTCTTCCTGTACTCCACAGAGGAGGTAAACATCTCCAGAAGATGATTCATGTTAACAGCCTATCTGGAAAGAATGACTTCTTGGAGGTCCTCCGGCTCTAAATAAAGAGATTTAGATAACCAGGTGGTTTGCATGCCTGGCTCTCAGGTAACTGAAGCTGAACCTCACCCCTCATTTCCCTTGTGCTCCTGTCTTACAGGATTTGTGTCTTCATGTGTCGAGCCTCTGTTTCTGTAGCATGAAGATGATGACCTATGCATACTGTGTTGAGTTTGGCCATGTAAATCTCATGTTCCTTGATCACCACAAAAAAAAAAAACCAAAAAAAAAAACCCACACACACAAACCAATAGAGTGTTTGTGAAATAAAATGAAACAGGGAGAAAAAAACACCCACAAAACTGGGATGGGAAGAGTGAGAGGAATATGGTAAGAATGTGGAAACAAGATGGTAAGAACACACTCAAACTTTAGAGAGACTTTAGAGAGACTTAACCACATGCTCAATGCTGGGCATGTGCTTAGTACTTGATTTAGCAGTTGGCAGCCCTGCCTGTGGCTGGGTCCCTTTCAACCCAAGCCATTCTATGATTTTTGTGATGAACTTTTCCTGTTTGCTGATGGACAGCCTGATTCTAGCTGCTCCCTTGTTCCACACATGGGTTCCCTTTTGGGGAAACCTCCAGCTGTAGACGTGCCTGTGACCACACTGTTGTCTTTCTGTGTGCATCATAGGAAACGACAGACAAACAGCATCTACTTACCAGGAATTCATGGCCTGTATGATTCAGGAAGAGTTGCTCTTTCCACTCTAATTTCTCATATGAAAATGTGGCTGGCTTTAGTATTTCTCTTGAGCATTTTTCAGTTCCCATACATTCCAGCCCAGATGCTGTCAGTGATGGCTCACCTGTGCAGGTTGGCTACGTCTGAATCTTTCTGTGATTTCTCCTTTGCCAGAACCTTGCAACTGGTGGTAGCAGATGTCCCACCAGGGAAGAATACATGGGGACCAGCAGCACGGCAAAGGAAACAGCAGTTTCCCCTGTTTCCTCCCTGAATGCAGGCTTTGTAAAACCTCTTGAAGCATTTTGTAGGATAAAGACCCGTGAGCAGTGGTGAGTAACAGATTGCCACTTGCTTTGCAGCCAGCTGCAGATGCAGCAGTACGTGCTGGTCTATGAGCAGTGAAATGCTCTATGAGCAGAGCAGATGAAAGGCGCTGTGAAAACACAGTAGGAGAAGCATCATTAGCAAGGATGGTATTTTCACTTTGTGTAAGTTGATGCCTGCGTAGCCATTAATAGAAAGAGAAGTGAGAAAATGATGCCTCTAAAGTTTTATTTCATGTCTTGCCTGCTATTTAGTATACTATCTAAAGACCCTGCCTGGAGCTACTTCAATGAAACTATTTCAATTCTTAACATGAGGATGCGTGGAAGTGTTTGCAGGTTTAGGGCTCATTTTCCTTGCTCAGCTGCCTCACTCCTCCAGACAAATGTCAGCCTTGAAAACTGAGTGCCAGAGTTTCGTCTGTGACCGAAACAGAGTGAAGGACCATGGCAAGGATGGGTTACTGGCAGGAGCTGATAACAAGCTAACTTGGCTAATTACTGTTTTTAAAGTCCAAAGTCACTGGAAAAAATGACTAAAGTTACAGTTCACACACCGACAATGAGAAAAAAGCTGACTGGAACGTCTGAGTCACCACCCTGAACACTCCTAATTATAAGGAGATATACATTTTATATGCTGTGTATCACCAGTGTGCGGAGATGCTTGGAGGAGCCTGCTGGCTATTGCTGGGGGTGCTGTCTGCCAGAAGATTTGAGGCTGGGTGACATGACCCAGTGGGCTGTGGCAGAGGGTCATTTTTTGTGCTTTTTTGGTTGTCTTTTTTTTTTGTTTGTTTTATTTTTCCTGTAGATGATGCCGAGAGGATGCTCTCTGCAGGGTGAGCCCATGCCCGCCCTCCCTACCCACTCGAGGGTGGGCAGAGCAGCAACTGTTTAAGACCAAGGTAAGCAGTGGCAGTACGGTCGAGGGAAAGTGAAAGAAAATTTAAGGTGCAGTTCTTCCTTTCAGAGAAGCATGAGCAGATCAGGACTCTTCAGAGATGAGTTTAAGCTCATGTTGAAGCCCCAGCAGTACATAGCACTTGGCTCCAGGCTGGTTTGCATCCTCTGCCTGATCCCATTTGCCTGCAAAGGGGCCAGCCTGCCTTGCACGAACCTACACACACCTGTATTCAAGGCTTCTACTTATCCCTTCATATTTTTCAGACTCATCTTTGCAGTCCAAATTCGGGCAGTGTACAAAAGGATGATACTCCAGTGGCTCCTGGACCCATGTCCAACTCCAGTGCCCAGAGGCATCTCAGGAGGCAGCAGGGCAGCACAGGCTCTTTGACCATCATGTGGGCTCCCCAGACAATCCCAGAGCACCAAGCGCATGGGTTTGATGTCGTTCTGCACAGAAAAGCATAAAGATGTCCTGCCACCAAGTGACCTCCTCGGGTGCTGGTCCTGAGGTGGTGCCAACCCCCAGGATGAGGCGTGCTGACAGTATTTTTCCTGGATTACCTTTGCGCCCATGTGACTGAGCTTTCTCAACAAAACATGCAAGCAGTTTAAGAGCTGAGGCCTCATTAGAAAAAAAATGCTGAGCTTGTGACAGGTAGCTCGTGTATCAAGCACAATTACTTGATAAGCATAAAGCTTTGGAAAACTCCAGCATGGAAAGGGTTATAAGCTCAGTTGCGTAATTCCTTTAATAAGTTGTTTTGTCATAAGCCTGTATCATAAATGGGCAGGAGGTGGGAGGCGGTGGCGGAGGAGGAGGATGAGGGCATGGATGAAAGGCTGCTTAAAGCCTCTGCAGGCTGAGGAAGGTGAATGCCACAGCTCATTTGCTGGGTGCTAACCACGTCATTACCTGTTTCTTTCCTGGTGAAGTGGTAGCGTCTCACCTGTGGTTTGACCTTGTTCTTCTTTTGTTCAGAACCCTCCCTTCACCTCCTCCCATTGTTCCCTCCCTGGGGGTGAGAGGGACGTTCCTGTGTTCCCTGGGGGTGTGAATGGAGAAGTCAGGGGGCTGAGGGAGGTTGTCAGTATATACCCAGGAGGAGTAAGGATAATTTATGACTTCTGGACCACAGGTTTCCAGCATGGAGGCTTGTCTCCTCCCAGACAGACCTCAAACCCTCCTGCTGTGCTGGGCATGTCACCAAAATTCCTGCAACCCACAAGCAGAGCTGTCCAGAGAGGACAACACTGCATTGCAATGAGGGTTTGTTGCTTTGCTTTTTTGTGTGTGTGTGTTTCATTTTTTCCATGTAACCTTGCAGGAAAATAACACATTCATGTTTTTTAGAGGACCCTATGGTAGGGCCAGTGCATACTTACTGGTACCGTTGCTGCACCCTCGGAAGCTCTCAGGCATGAGCACAAGCAGGAAGGCTGGAGATGTGCTTGTGCTTTCCAACCAAGTCCGAGAAGTGTGGGGAGAAGATGATAGCAAATGCACACGAGGGACAAACCGGTGTGTAGAAACACCTCAGCATCTTGTGTTTGCACAAGATATACCCTCAGGTGTATGTGGGGTTGTTGAGCTACTCTGACACTTGGCAAGGATTTCCTCATAGAGCATGGTGCTGGCAGGGTTTGTGGGGTCTGCCTTATGTTCTCTGGGACATACCAGAGTATGGCAAGCTGGTTTATCTTGGGAAAATAACTGGTTTGAGTGCCGTAGAAAAGAGGAGGGGGTAATTGAGCCCTGAAGTTGTCTGCTACCTCCATTCTGGGGTATTGATTTGCAATCCAGGGAGTGGAGCAGAAATCATCAAACACAAGCTGGGAGTGTGGAAAGGAAGGAAGGCTTCAATTTAAAGGACGGCTGTGTCCTGAGGAAGGAGTGCAGGGGCTGATTTAAAAATAAGACCCAAGGGCACAGCTGAGTGCTGTCACACCCACGTTGGCTGCCCTGCTCCCTGCAGTAACGGCCTCCTTAGGAAGACGTATGAGGAAAAAGGAATAAAAAGAGAACTGGGAAATTCTTGAGATTCTTTCCAATGGAAAAAATGTCCATTTATTACTCAGTGTCAACAGCAGCAGACACCTGTGTTTAAACACCGAGCAGCGAGTGGCAAGCCAAAAGGTAACCAAAAGCCTCAGCTGCACCCGGTCAGGTTTGCGAGTGGCTGCTTCCTCTGGGCACCCCCCCGTCCCTATCTCCAGGCATGGTGGGGCTGGTGCCTGTGTTCTGCAATGAGAGTTCAGCAGCGGTGAGGCTGGCAGAATCGGTGGATCAGGAAATGCCTGCAGCCTTGCAGGGCATGGTCTTGCATTCCTCAATCAGGCTGTCACTGTGCCTCCCTCCTGGCCCGTGCCTCCCCCAGACTCTTGCTTCATTCTGACATGGAGCAAGCTCTGGTGCTCGGTGTTCTGCCCGTGTGGGCAGTCAGGAAGGAGGAAGAAGCGAGTTGCCCGAACCTGTGGGGTGAGTCAGTGTCAGAGCAGCATCCTGCTGGGTTGTGTGCCAGTGCTCCTCAGCAGGCACACGCAGGAACATCCGCAGTGTGTTGTGAGGGCTGAGCACCTTTCCCTGCTGGGAATGCCAGGCCCTCCACGGCTGCCACGTGGTATTGCTGCACAGGCAGTTCTTGATCAGCCCCGAAGAGCTCCTGCTTCTCTCTCTGCCGTCGGTCCCATTGCCAGTCCTCCAACCTTACAGCAATGGGACTGAAAAGCAAGGTAATGCACAGGTGAGGTCCTAAATAGACTTCCTACCTTCTCTCTTCCTACCTTCTCTCAAGGTATTGTCCATGAACAAACACCAGAATATGAGGAAGAAGGACTTCAAAACATTTTGTTTTCCAGGACCTGTGCAATGCTGAAGTGTTGGTAGGAAGCTAGGGCCATGTGATGGCACAGTCAGGACAACACCTATTTCCCATTCTTCATTCCTTACCCATTTCCTGTGTGAGCTTGAGCAAGCTGCTTACCTTCTACATTCATTTCTTAATTAAAGCTTAATTTCAACTTAATTTCTAATTGTGAAGTACAGAGATAATAGTACTGAATTCCTTCTGTAAAATGTGCAGAAGTGCACCTCATGTGAATGCGTGCAGGGATGGCCAGTGACTGCTGAACACACAGCTCTAGTGACTGCTGAACATGTACCACTGCTGTGGAGCAGCTGTGTTGGCTTCATCAGTTCTATTACTGTTGCTTTTCTTTTGGATGCTACTAGACAAATGTATGGGTGTGGAGAAAAAAAAAAAAAAGAAAGATTCTAACATCTCCCTTCCCTTATCTGTTATCTCCCTCAGGTCTGTTCACTTTCTGGGACAGGGCCCAGGCTCTATCTGTCTACATGGAAAAGGTCTTACTGATACGATGATGCTGTGTCTGAGCCCTTGCTCTCCTTCCTCCAAGCAGAGGCGTAGTGCCTTCTGCAAAGTGAGTTCTTTCTGAGTACAGGTTTGCATAGGCAGGGTCATATTTTTTGCTAATGGGGTGGAAAACAGCACAAGCTTTTTCTAGCATTGCTGTGTCATTTAGGGAACTATTTTTCCTCCAGTTTCAGCTGACCTTCTCTACGAAGTGCACTATGCTTGCATGGTGTAGCTAGAGCCACCCCTGCCCCTCAGCTCTGCCATAGCAATAAGTGTCAGAGGACACTTCTTCCACACAAACAGCATGAGAAACTCAACCTGCCGCTTCACTCGCTACCTATAGCTCATATACAATGCCAGACCCTTCCCAACCTGGCCTCAGCACAGAGGGGGCTGTATTCTGCACCTTTACACTGTTTTCCAACAGGCAGTGTCAGCTGAATTCTTTTTTAACCTTTTAAAATTCAATTATATAACACTTTCCCCCAAACCAATCCACTAAGCAGCATCCACTAAACGCTGCATAATTCAGCTTCATTTGGTGCCCGTAATGCTACAATTACTCTTCAAGGCTCATTTGTTTCAAGGTCTTCAGGCTGTAAAGTATGGAGTGTGGTTAGCTGATTTTCAGGAATGTCTGCACTCTGGCAGGGAAGAAGGCTGAAGAAGGAAGGAACCAAAAAGAAATGCATGCAAATTCAATGACATGGCAGGAATTTCATAGGTGTTTCAACACAGTGATTCCCACAGGCAAAGAAATCATAATTGTTCAGGGGAAGTATGGATTTGCCAGTTCTGATGATGATTTTATTGGGAGATTCATCATTTCTAGAGTGTCCTTAGAAGCCCAGCAGCTGGAGTCATCTTTGTCGAACAGTCTTAGCTGCCTTATACTTGATAAGGAACATTTCCAGCCTCTTTTTTTTTTTTTTTTTTTTTTTTTCCAGAGGAAAGCTTGAAAAACTAAAGTAAATGGAAGGTTCAGAAACTGGAAGGAAAATAGAACCCAGATCCTATTAGAAACAAGCAGAAAACCAACACAAAAATGCACGATCAAAAGCATGTTCACTCAGTGGTTGTGGGGTTTTTTTTTGGAAAAGCTCAGTGCCAAACCAAACCCATTGCCATTTTTGTCTGGACACCAGATTTGAGGCATTGGTGGTTGGCAGGCCCAGCGCTGGGCTCTTGCCCTGCAGAGGAGCAGGCAGCACTCACTGGTTCCAGGGTGGAGCAGGGTGGATGCTGAGGCTCCACCCTTGCTCTTCTTTCTTTTCTCCCCATTTTCTCCTGGGGCTTTTATTTCTTCAGGTCACTGTTAGCCCAAAGCGCACGCCCAAACACGAGTGCTTGCTGCTTTTCTACTGCCATGCCAACTGCTTGTGTGTTGTCTTTGGGCAGATCCTGTACAGGTACCTCACTGTCCAGCACAACAGGCTCTGCCAGTGTAGGAGATGGTTAGCTTTACTGAGCTGCTGACACTTGAGAAGCATTTCAGCCTTTCAGTGGCTGTTTGAAAGGGTGGCTTGAAGGTGCTTTGGTAGGGGTAGAGCAGGCTGCTAACACTGGCATGGACAGCTTTTTGTCCTCGGCTGGAGGACGTTCTCTACCCACTTCTCCTAGGATGATGGTTACAATAGCCTGAGGTGGGATAGGGAAGAGGTTTGCCAGAGCTGAAATGGGAGAGGCTACCCTTTAAACAGTGCCCCTCTGCATACAGAAAAAGGCAGGGGGCTGCTCTGTGAGAGGCCTGTGAGTCTGCATGGCACCTTTCAGTAGCAGCACGAGTCTCCCACAGTGCCCTGAGGAGACATGTCGGCCTGCGTCTGTGTCTGCCCTCCTTTCCTCACAGCAGGCCGTGGAGCAAGGCCGCAGGTAAATGTAGCCAGAGCTGGGGAGCTTCACAGTTTTAGAAGCTTAACTCACTACTGAACCCACACTCTGAAGTTTCAAGACTTCTTTTGAGCATGTTTGGATTTAACTGAGGCTTCTGGTTGCAAAAAAAATGAGCTTTGTCACAGCATCTGTTCTGCTTCGAGTAGGCCTCTGGCAACTAAAGCACAATGCTGCTTTCCAGCGCTGCTGTGAAACAGCCCTTGGGCTCACCAAGAGCCCTGCTGTGTGTGCAAGCTCCATACCTTTCAGTTCTGCTGGTCCAAAACACAAATCCTTAATTTTGAGAAAGGATTTTGTTCTTTTTATGCGTGGAAGTAGGAAGTGCTGTGGTTCTGCGAGCGACTTACTAAGCTTCAGCAGCCGTGATGTGAGGTGCTGTTCGATGCCAAAACATGTACAATCATAGAATCACAAGGTTGGAAATGACCTATAAGATCATCTAGTCCGACCATCTTCTCATTACCACTGCTACACAAGCTGCTAAACCATATCTTGCAGCTTCTCATCCAGACGCCTCTTGAACACTGCCAGGGACGGCGACTCCACCACATACTGCACTCCAACCCCTTTCTGTGCTCCTCTTGTGCCAGAAGATCTGTGGGCACAGTGGGCTTTGCAGAAAAGGCTTCTCTTTAGAAGCTGTGCTCTTCGTGCAGAGGCTTGCTGTGATCCCATTTGCTCTTCTGTATTTCAGTGAAGCCTCTCTCTTGTTTCAGTGCCTGCGTGATTCTACAAAATGTTTGGATTCATAACATGGCAAAAATATCTTACTGAAATCTAAGAGTGAAAATATTTCTGTTTCTGAAAGGACACATGTTGCTCCTGACAGAGTGAACTCTTTCTTTCCATAGAGAAAACCCAAAATGCCTGTTTTTCTCTAAGTAAGTGTTAGTTTCAGCCTGAGGAAAACAACAACAAATCAGGGAAGAAGGAAAGTCGAGCTTCCTGTAGAAAGCCCAGTGTTTATCTGTCCAGTAACTGCATACTAACTCCAGGAACAAAACAGCTGCCTCCTTGCACACAGGCAGCTGTCTTGGAATTTAAAGAGGAAATGAAACGAGGAAAGGAAACAAAAAAAATTAAAAAATCATGTAGAAAACCATGTCAGAGGTACAAAGAAGCAGAAGTTCTCATTCAACAAAGCATTACATGATTGCTTGGTAGATCAGCAGATATATATGTGAAATTCTGGTTTTTCTGCAGATAATTGTCATAGTTTGGAGACTGGATCTTTCTTACAGACCAAGCTTTGCATGTCTGTCTCATTTGCTTTAAAATGTGTTATCTTCCCTCATGCTGTCTGTGAGAGAGGCGGGATCCTAATCCATAGAAAAACTGTGCCAGAAACACAACCAGTGCTACGTCAAGGCTGTCCTTAAAGTACAAATCTAGAGGAACTTCACAATCTGTTAGGATCAAGTGGTCATTAAGGCAGTTCTGGCTACAGATCAAGTTGAAACAGTAAGTTTTACTTTGTTATCACCTTTATGGGGCTCATTCTGTGTTTTCTAATCCGCTTGGTGCCAGAGGAGGAAATGGGCATGTGCTCAAATCAGAAGGACTGGAAAGATGGGCTGAATGTTAAATAGCACTAACTGGATGGGATAACAAGACAAGAAGTAAAGTGCATTCATTTGGGCAGATCAGACCTTGGCTGTGGTAGTTAGAGACATGGAGATTTGTCCAAGATTACAGCCCTGACTGTATCTTTCTGGGAAAAGCGTGACTTCACATGTTGACGGAAACCACCACGCGCTCTCATTATCAGTACCTTATCAAAGTGTTGCCATGCCAAGTCTTGGAGAAAATTGTACTCAATGTAGAGAATTTTCTAGCTGTATGATCAGCTGGCTTTAAGCTCAGAAAGGGAGCCACGTAGTAAACATTCTCTATTTTGGAAAGTGCTGGGAAGGTAGCAAATGTGTGTTCTGTTTATTTTATTTTATTTATTTTGTAATTTTGTTGAGTTTAATAACAACAAACCTCCCTGTGTTTGACTGGAATCAGGCAGAATGCTGGAAGATTGGCACAAAATGTGCCTTGGTGCCTTGGTGTGGGCAAGGATGTGATAATTGATTTGACCTTGGGATGTGTGTGTGTCAGACAGGCCTGTGCTCAAATGCTGTCTGGCTTCCAGAGTCATCAGAAAGATATGTTCAGAAGAGCCATTGGTGAAAATCTATGGAAGGGTGAGCTGTAGTCTCAGTGGATGGGAAAATGGTTGTCTACTTCTGGCATCTGACACGATTTAAAAAGAGGCAAAACTGCTGGTTCAGGATACTTATGACGGGGGGTAAATCTGATGTTCAGAGTTTCTCTGTATCAGAAAGACAAGAGACTTCAAAGCACCCCTTGCCTGAACTGGTAGCACCATCAGTGGCAAGGTATGTTGGGGTCAGGGTTAAGGGAGTGAAGGTCTGTAGCCAAAATGAAGTGCTGGGAACAGGGCTGGCAGCTGCTATGGGGGGTAAGGTAGGAGAAAATGGAAGGGGCACCCAACTTGCTGTGTGGAGTCAGCAGCAATCCCAGGTTAGGAGATCTGCTCTGAGCTGATGCCATGGGCAGAAATCCTTCTGCTGAGGATCAGAGAAGGGGCTGGAGCTGTTACATTTACCTTCACAACTCATGTCACTTCCCTGGAGCTCCTTAAGGCTTCCTGAGCTCATGCATCATCACATTATTCCAGTGACCTTTCTTGAAACGCTTTAGACTTGGTATCAACACAGCCTGCCTCTCTATGTATTGAAAATGGGATTACTCTCTAATTTCCACCACAAGAGGAAAATGGGAGTCTGCAGAGCAGGATTTAAGCCTTTGAGGCGTTCCTATTAATGAACCGCCTTTCTAGCAAACTCCCTGGAAGTGGAGGTAGGTGAGATGCAAAAATGCCCTTCATCGGTAGGGTGGGCTGTGCCAGAGTTGATTTTTGTGGTTGGGGAGTGATCTAAGGGTGGCATTGGTGGTGTTGTGTGCATCCTGTCCTCCCCAAGTTCACTCTGCTTCTGAGGTAAGTGTACTCACTAATAATCTGTCTGGGGAGAGCAGAGTTTAGTGAACAAAGCCCTGTGAAAAGGGAGAGCCAGAAATAGAAAGGCTGTGAATATAGAAGCCCCAGGCATCGCCTTCCTTTGCCTGGAAGAAGCCTTCCTTATGACAAAAGCAGCCTTCTGACTGGCTCTCAGATGGCCCCAAGCAGTTGAGGGGGGGTTAGGGGGGAAGGCAAGGCCATCAGAGGCACTTTTTCTTTGAGGCACAGAAGACCTTTTCACAAAAGCAGCAGCAGCAGGAGAGAATGCAGAGGAGGAGAAAGAGGAAAATAAAAGGAAGTTGTAGCCAGACCATCCTTCTCTCTCTGAAAACAGTCTTAATGCCAGCCCTATAGCAGTGCTTTGAGCATCCTCGAGACCCAAAAATCTGCTAATCAACCCACAGACTTGTCTAAGGTTAATAGGAAGCTGGGAACTGAATCCTGATGGTTTTGGTAAGTTAGCTGTCTCTGCTCTACCCAGGCAGGCAATGAGGAAGCTTCCAGCAGACATCACATCAAAGGACAGGTCTTTTGGTGTGGAAGATTTCAAAGCTGTTTCAAGGAAATTAGAAACTCTGACCTTTGAGTTTCTCTCACATGAGAAACCCACACACTGATTTGAACTTTCTGCAAGCCCCATGTCACGACCCAGGTAAAATTGGTTCTTTCAGTAAGAAACCAGTGAAAGCTTTGGATGGGGGCCAGTTTGGACTATGTTTTGCCCTCAGGATGTTCTGCTTGTACTCAGTCCTAATAAGCACAGAGAATTAAAATAAGCTGGGACTGAAGGGAAAGTTCTCAAGGCAAAACTTCAGATGGCTGAAAGGGGACAAATTACTAATAAGAAAGCCTTACCGAGATCAGGTGGTCAAAGGCACCTGAGTTTCCCGTGCCCATGTTAAGGATTTAGACATGAGGCTCTCTCCAGAGAGCTGTGGAAAGTCGAGAGGATTAAAAAGCAAAAAAAGCAGAGGGAATTCTAGGCTTCATGAAATAATGCTCTGTGTAACTAAGTGGTGCCCACAGAACACAATTCTGCTGAATGCAATGACAAAACTCTCGCTGTCTTCAATCTGGTTGGGATTTCAGCTAAACAGTTACAAATCATGATGTGTTTGATGGTTCTTCTTAGGAACCAACACTTTTTGTTGGACTCAAGGTCTGTACAACCTTGTCTGTGCCGCTGGGCAGCAGTGAGCAGTTTGGGATAAAGGCACAAGGAACAGAGCATGTCAAACACTTGCTTATTATTTTTTTTTCTATAATGTGCTTGCTACCTTCTTAGCTAACCTGTCATTTGACTCATTCTGTTCTCTTTCTCTTCTTTTGGTCCTTTGCTTCTGGTGAAAGTTATTGGATGAGCAGCAAGTCCAGTTTCATGTTTCCAGCCTTCTTGCCTTTGCTTGCCTTCCAGCCCGATAAGCAGAACTATCACAAGCTGGAGTGAAAAGCCCTCCTTGGGCTTTGAATTGGATACTTTCAGAACAAGCTCTGAGTTCCTGGGAATATTTAAAACTGCATACAGGAAGGGTGTTGTTTTTGTTTGTTTTTTTTTTTCCAGCTCTTCATTGACATTCCTATGTTATCCACCTCTAAGTGCTTGTTGCTTGCGTAGGAAGGAGAGTTATGAACAGTCGAGTCATGTGATGTTCCACTCACATAACTGTGTCTCTTATCAGCACACATGAGGCTGCTGTCTCTTGTGGAGAGCTTCACCCATTGCTGTTAGCAGCTTCTTCCTGCTCATAAAGCTGCTGTCCTTTTTGTCCTGTTCCTTGCCTTCCCTAAGGTACTCATCCATCCCAACCTACAACTTCATTTTCTATACTTTGACACGATGATATGTGAAATCAAAGCATATGCAGGCATAAATACTTGGGCAGATGAGGATTTAGGTCTTTACAGGACACGGGATCAAGGGATGACTCTGAGGATCAGAATTTGCCTCGTGCATTTGTTGCAGACCACTTGCTATGATGGGCGCTGCAAGGACACACAGTTGGGTTTGAAGGACCTGACCTCTGAAAGAATCCCAGGGAGAGATGGAGAAAGACAGCAAGGCAGTGACAAAAAACAACTTCAGTATTTAAGAGATTAGATGAGCTGACAGAAATGTGGAAGATGATTGTTTACACACAGACACGTACACCAGGAAGAAAATTCTTTTCCAAAAATAGCTGCTTACGCTTTATTTATAGACTTTTTCTTTCTTCTGAGACAAAGCAGGACATTTACATAAGGGGCAAGGAGAGGTGATGATGAATAACCATTTCTTGTGCAGACCGAAGTCCTCATTAGACCTGCCAGCAGGGATAGATGTCTGGGCGTAGCAGAGCACCAGAATTAGCCTCTGTCATTTAACTGTCTGAAGTTTAAACAAGCAGCAGGCAGTCTTCTAGAAGTTCAGTGTTTTTCTTCAAAGCTTCTAAATGATAACAGACCCAGTTTATTCAGTCTGAAATGTTTCACAGGGCAGAAGCACAAGGCTTAGCTTGTGCCTGAGCTACATCTTTTCATTTGGGCTCCTGCTCCCACTCTCTTAATCAACTCCCAGCCCCTCAATCCCTTCCCAGTGCGTGCAGTGCTGATTTTGAGGGAGATGGGGCCATGCTTCTGTCTAAATTTTACAGAGGAAGGAAGCAAGGCTTACAGAAAGACTAAATCCCCACAGAGGGGACAAAAGCATCTGACTTTTGCTGTTTGGTGCACAAGAAAGGCCTTTCAGTACACATCTGTGGACTTATGCTTAAGGCACTGATCCAAGATCACTTGAAACACTGCGAGCAGAGCAGGGAAATGATGGTGCTACATTGCCAAGCTATCTCTGCATGCTGCCTGAGACCAGGGCTTGGTCCTGTGTGAGACTTGCTTTCTTCTTGCACTGAACAGGGATTTCTGCTAAAATAAGGCAACTGTGAAGCTGTCTTTACTCTCCTGCTACCTCACAACCTCTTGTGCTGCCCTTAGCTGTCTGGCAGAATAGCCTTCATCCTTGTCATCTGGGTCACAAGTGCCACCACTTCACTGTCTTCACAGACAGGCTGCCCCAGACCCTGGGCATGGTCTGGTTTTAGAGCTGCTTTTAGAACTGCAGCAGTAACCTGTGGCCACCTTAAAATGAGTTTTCTTGTTCTCTGCACCAGTACTGCTGTCATATTTCTCTGTGTTGTCCCAAGTGTACCTGTAGTCTTGAAGAAGAAAGAAAGCAGAGAAGGAGGCTGGTTACAAAAGAGAAGCCTTGCTTTCTGCAGTTGGCACTTGCTGACAACAGGAAGAGGATGATTAGTGAAAGGGCACGACTGTTTAATAAGTTTTGGAAACGCGTCCTTTAGCTTTGTATGCATATATTTTTAGTCTCTGAGAGCACAGAACTAAACTTTGAACAAAAATAACCGTACACTTACATAACATCCTTGCCTACCAAGCTCCCATCGCTTAAGCACTCTGCAGTCTTCTGGAGCAGAGGGCTGTCAATCACACCAGAGCCATGACTCAGACATTTACGCACATCTCCACAATGCACAGTCAAGACGTGCACTGTTCACACAGGATGCTCTGCACAAGGCATGTGGCAGCAGATGCGGGCAGCATCTGAGCTGTGCCATCTCAAAGATGAAGCAGAGTGATTATCAAAGCACAGAGGTGCTGGTGGGAAAAGGGGGCAAAGCGATGCTTCCCACTTCTTTCCACTTGCCCAGACTGGGCAGGGGGAAGAAAGGATGAAGGAAAGATTTTTCTTCTATGGCTTCCTTTTACTTCTTTTAGGTCTTCTTGAGCTGTAGACAGCGTCCAGACAGTGAGTTTTGCTCTCTGTTCTCTTGCAGCAGGAGCTGTTGGTCATCTGATATAGCCCAGTTTCAGTGTCCCTGCATCCCTGCTGCTGCTGTCATCAGCAGTCCCAGCCGAGAAGCTCTGGAGCTGTAGAGGTAGGAGTGACAGCTCTCTCTTTGGCCCTCTGCCTAGGACAGAGACATATTCATGCTATGGAAGTTATCTGGCCACAGCCACGGCTTCACTTACTCCAGTGATAAACAGGGGACTGCAGGGTCAAGGGTGCCCGTTCTTTCCATTCGCACTTTGAACAAGCATGATTACAGATTAGCAGTGTGTCATCCTTTTCTTCATCCTGTTTTTGGCAGCCGTGCTGTACACAGACGAGCCTGGGCTAGTAGGTGATACTGGTTTGTTTGCCAAAAGTAACATGAGGTTATGATAGCACACTTTGACTCTCAAGGACCAGTTCTGCTGAATATGCTTGTTTTCTTTAGACACCAAGGTGGAAAGGGTTTCGGTTAATTATAAATGACCTTCCCAGGGTAAACCTAGTTTTTTTCCTGACCATAGATGGTCACTAGATGCAGTAGTTATCAAGATTGAAGCTAGAAAGCCACCATATGGCAAGTTGGTTTTGTTTTTATTTTTTCCTCTTTTGCTACCAGGCCTTCTGGAGTTGAGCATCTCCTCAGCTGTCCTCTTCTTTGAGGCAAAACTTCTGTTTGGAGTAGGGGTATGTGGGAACTATTGGTTCAATGGAGACATGCAGCGATGCGTGTACATGTGCGTGCCTGGGAAAAAACATGTCCTGCAGTGCTGATGGATTCTGAGAAAGCCACTGTTGGCCATCGTGTCTCAAAATAGCTCATGAAAACAGGCTGCCTTACACTGATTCCATACTCTCTGACGGAGATGTGCAGCCCTGAAATACAATTTGTTATGCAATTTATCAAAATAGTTATCCTCCAGGGGGTTTTAGAACCCTGGAAAGAAAAGACGAGGAAAAAATAGGGAGCTGTTTTCTTCGGCAAGATAAATAGCAAATTGTTTTCTGAACGCCTTGGAGTGACTTATTTGACCTCAGAATACAGTGGTGCATTTATAGAAAGGTTATTTTTTAACTCAGCTATGTGGAGGAGTTGCTAAAACATTCGTGTTGTTAGTGACCATGAAAAGAGTATCTTCACATCTTCCATTTTCAACAGCATCAGCTTGGAACGTTGCAGATGAAGTCTCTCCTGCCTTTCTCACAGGGATGCACACATGTCACATGTGAAACACATATATGTTCTATAGTCATAAATGTCAGGGAGAAAGCACAGTCTAGCAGATTGGGCACCAGACAGATTTGCTTTCTGTATTACTGTTCTTCAGTCCATCAGACCAGTTGCACCACTTTCCAAGATGCTTTCCACTTGATGCTCTGTCACCAGGGTGTGGAGAGCCTGTCCCACAGGGGCTGTGATGAGAGGATCCATAGCTGCTTTGGAGGCACCATCTCATACTGCAAGGCTGAGTGCTGGTGTGTGTAGGTACCATCACACACTTGCTTTAGACTCAGCCACCAGAATGATATATCTCATGTTGACAGTTCCTACCTCCAGCTAAAATTTTCTTATTTAGAGATGTTCAGATATGGTTGAAGAAAAAGATAGTGAAAACTCAGTGCTTTTTCCCTGGTAAAAATTCTGGCAAACTTCTTTTATAGCAGCAGTTCTAATATTCATACTGCTGGGAATTATGAAATTTGGTGGATCCTGGTCTGTCTTTCAGCCTGGTAAATCTATGTTTTGCTGTGGGAAAGCTTTGGGAGAAAGAGAAGTTAAAAAAAAAAAAAAAGTGATTTGGATATGCTCATACAGGTTTTACAGAGAAATTCTCAGAAGATTTTCTATTCTCATAGCAAGCCCAAAACAAATCTGGATCCAGATACCTGTTAACTGCTCAGGCCATGGCCAAGATCAACAGAAAGCCCTGAGAATGTTAATAGATGTACCTTCAGAACAAGGTTTGTACAATAAAAAGACAAAGGAAGGGGCGTAAGGATAAACTTTCATTCAGTGAGTGATCACCATCCAGAGTAGGAACTGAATGTGGGAGGAAGGAAATAGTCTGTAATCATGTAATTGGTGATTATGTTGTACTTCCTACACAGTGAGTGAAGGAGCGTGTTCCAGAGTATTTCACGTTATAGTCTCAGCAAGAATTGTGTTTCAATGTGGGCTGGAATGATTTACCTGGCATGCACACCCCCCAGAGATTTGTACAATACAGGATGGCCCCTATGTTTCAGTAGATATAAGAATCTTTTTGCATGTGCAAACATGGGTATGTGTATTTATAAAAGCTGGTCCTGAAGGTATGTGTGCAAGAGAGCATTATGTGTGAACTCAGTGCACATGTCCCCATACCTCCAGGAAGTTTGTGCTGGGCCTTTATGAAGACTCAAGTGTTGTACAAGTCTCACTCTAGCTGTTTAAAACCCTTCTGCCAGCTCCTTTCATACCTCGTTGTTGGAAGAAATCAACCTCAAAGGCCCTTGGGAGGTCTTGTTGAATGTTGACTACTGCAACTCATACCTTTTTCTTCACTATTTGCTATTTCCACAACCTGGGTTGAGTTCAGGATCCAGAAGAACTTTGCTATTGATTTTCCCAGGACCAAGATGTTGCTGTTGAACAGAACTAGAACTAAAATGCAGTTCTCCCCACTGAGTAATACCTTGAGTACTTTCCCAAGAGGGCTTCTTGAGGACAAGGTGCCATCAAAAGTGACAAGTGGCACAAGATGCTCAACCAACATCTTCTTCATTTAAAACTCCATGTGACTGAATGAGCTCTTCTTGGCAGTGGAAAGGCAGATACGTGCTTGAGTCTTGTTTGTACCCACAATGCCATGTCTGTGTTCCTCTCTTTTTATAGAATTGCTCTTGATTCTCTGGGTCTTTTTTTTTTTTTCTTCCAACTGTGGGGATTTATCCCGCCAGTTGGTCTAGTCAACTCCCAAAATTGAGTGATCATGGGAAGCTGTGCAGTGAAAATAACTCGTGAGAACCAAAAAGGAAAAATGCCTGGGACATCCAGGCTATTAATAAAAGTGAGTGTTTCAGAGCCCTCTGTAAGCTTGCTGCATCAGGGACACAGAAGTGGCTTCCTGTCCACCTAGACACCAAATTTCTTCTAAGTTAAGGGAATGATACCTTGGGCCTCACTCTGGTGAGTGTTGATCTCTTCTGCATAACCAGTGAGAGGAATAGAAGGAATGGCTTCAAGCTGCGCCAGGGGAAATTCAGGTTGGACATCAGAAAACGTTTATTTTTCAAAAGAGTGGTCAGACACTGGAACAGGCTGCTCAGGGAGATGGTGGGGTCACTGTCCATGGAGGTGTTCAAGAAACATTTAGATGTGATATTGAGGAACATGGTTTAGTGGGGAAATACTGGTGGTGGGTGGAACGGTTGGATGGGATGATCTTGGAGGTCTTTTCCAACTTTTGTGATTCTAGGATCCTGGGGGGCTTGGTTGCTCTGAGGACAGAAGCCCTCCCAACTGCATGTCAGCTTGGCCTTTTATCCATTACCATCTGTGCTTCTTAATGAAGAACTGATAGTGCTGATTTCTAGACTTTACACTTTGGGAGCAATAACTGAGCTTGTTATTTAGTTTGTAATGTCTTCTGTTTCACATTTCTCTTTGTATGTGTGGTGTGGCATTCTCAGGGCTTTTATTTTAACTTCTGCAGACTTCAAAGTGCATACACGAAGCACATCTTCAGCAAAGGAGCCCATTCAAAGCAGCACATTCTCCACCACAGCTTTAAAGATCACCACTTGCTGCCCTTCCAGCAGAGCAATGCTATAAATACAGAAAGAGCCTGTTTTACCCTGATCTGCATCTTCCAGTCAGATCACAGCCCCCACCCCTGCTTCCCCTGCTGTTGTGCTGATGCCAGATCAGCAAATGTTCAGGGAAACAGGATAGGCCTCAGCTGTAAGCCAGCAATGTCATCTTGTGTGCAGGGTTGTTTTTTTTTGTTTTTTTTTTTAGCATGAAACTCTGGAGTAGTGCAGCTTTTAAGTGGTACTGGCGAAGATAATAAATGGATCAGACAAATATAGCTGGGCATATGCTGAGTGTGGGTTTGGGTTTTTAATTTCCCTTCCTCAGATCTATAATAAGATGTTTCCTGGCTTGTGTGTGAGTGTTTTTAATAGCTTTGTTTTTTTTCTTGCTGGATACTTCTGGATGTGGCTGTTCTAGCCAAGCCCTTTCAGTAGCTACAGTGGATATTGTTTTACATCTGAGCCGGGAGTACAGTAGGTGTCATAAACCATCCTGCAAATCTGCTTTGTCAACAGGCATGTACATTAGCAGCCTTTTTTTTTTTTTTTTGCAAACTGAAGCAGCATCAGAGGTGGCAGAATAGATTCTGTTTATGGGAGAAGAGTGTGCTTCTCCACAGCTGGAAGGCGTCTGCCAAATAGAAAGGGTGATTTTATTTTATCCGCCTCTGCAGTCCCAAGAGGCAGAGGGATTGCTCCTTGATCTCCTGCCTGAGAGACCAATCCCCAGTTCCAGTCCTATCTGCCTCCCAGCTCTTTGCCGGATGCAGACCCCATGACCATGCAACGAATAGGAGCTGCCAGGACCAAAGAGCAAGAAGAGCTGGTAAACAGGAAGCCCTGCATGATTGCATGCACACACCGACAGCTAGATCACAAGGCTTGCCTGATACCACACTTCACATCAAGTTTGCTAAGCCTGTTCTGTACCCTTCATCTTGTAAGCAGAGCTAATTCAGACTGATGTTGGCCACTGTTGTCCCATGTCACAAAGGCAGGGTGCCCAGAAAGTCATGCTGAGCATCAGCTGCTCTCTGTTGGTCAAGTTTCCACCTCATGGTAAGGGCTGATCCATGACTTATGGATAAAGCAGGGCCCCAAGGCTTCGGTGAGTCATGTATGGTGACCATTCATTCCTTGCACTGGCTTTAAAGTAGCTGCCGGTAGTGGCAGCTTAGTGGAAGTCCTGCAATATATCTGTACTTAGAATCAGAGAAACACTAAGATTGGAGAAGACCTCCGTTCATGCTGACTGCCTGTTGGATGCATTGGCCTCCATCTCCTCATACAGATGTGATGCAAACCTGGAATTAAAACTGTGGGATGGCTGCTAAATAACGTAGAGGTAACTTGGTTTTGGGAGGCTGCTCCTCTCACATAGAAAATTCTTCCTTGTCAAAGGAAGACAGGCTCCCCTCCTGTATCAGCTTGTGCTTTCCCTTTTTCTTAGTTTCAGCTCTCAGATTGTAAAGACACACACATCACACTGGCCCCCAGTCAACCCAATGGAATGAGACCACTGTACCTGTGAAAGCCTGCACACAGAACAGTTTATGTAAAAAATAATTCGTTTTCCGATTACTGGTGTGGAATCATCCTCTTTCAGTGTATTAATTACCATCTTCCCTCAGGGGACATTTTAATTTTCCAGGAGGGTGCAGAGCTTTGATTGCATGCCATAGAAGGGGAATGCAGTAAACATGAATGAACTGCTCCAATGTTGACATCAGGTGAGACAAACGGGCTGGAGAACTTACAGCAGGCACGGGGCAGCCTCCTGCAGAGCACCTCAGCCTGATAGGTGGTGGCAGAGCCACGTGTCCTGAATGCTTCTGGCCTGATCGTGGGTTTGGCCACCAGCTAGATAGCAGAGGAAAAGGTTCCATGGAGTTTTCATCGGTTGGACGCTGAACATAGAGCTATACTGGCTTTCCCAGACTTGTCTCTTTTTTTGACCACCTGCCCTGGAGGAAATTTTTCTGCTGTTCCTGGAGTGGGAGGGTTTGATAGAACGTCTGTCCTCTCAAGCTGTGATGGCAGGAAGGGTTAATTCAGTACTGACACATTGTGTTAAAGTTGTGGACCTGGCAGCGATACACTTCGTGCAGAGAGAGATTCTGTAGCATGGAGTGAACTCAAGGAGGTGTAATTAGCTGGGCTGTCACGTAGGAAAGAACATGTTTATACAGATTATTTTCAATTTCTAGCAACACCTGCTCACTTGCCTTAACTACATTTCTCAGATGAGAACTAATTAGCACTTCCTTGGAAGCCCAGCTCTCTCCAGGTCATGGCTTCATCTCTATCGGGATTCCTTCTGCAGGAAGGCATGCTAATTACTATATCAGGAGAAGCTGATGGAAGCAGGAAACTATTTTAATGCCTAAAACTAATTAAAGGAGAAACTCACTTGAGCTTCCTTGGCTTGTTTGCACAAGGGTCAGGACTGCATGGTGACTTTCCTTCTCTGCGTTCTTGAACAAAAACAGTCTTTTGCATCCTTAGCATTTCTGAGGACCCTGGTGCCTGTGCCAGCATGGCAGGGGCATGGGCTGCAGTGACAGAATGGGACCTCAGGGAGGTCTGATGGCTGTAGGCAGGTGGCTTTTATATCACTGCACGCTATTAGAAAAGATGGGGTATTTTTGGAAATAATTTAGATTATACAGTATGGCCTGACTTAAACTGTTCACGAGTTTAAAAGGCACCGCCAACCTGACTTCTCCACATCTAAGTTTGTACAACCTCACCTCACAAACCCTGCACTGAGTCAGCTGACTCTTTGGCTAAATCTTTTCCTCTAGGCAGCTCTCCAAGCTTACTTTGACCATCTTGAAAGATGGAGCCTCAGCTTTTTGTTTCCTTCAGTGCTTGTCTTTGACTCCCACACTCGTGCTGTTTGTGTTCTTCTGACATGGTTCGGCCAGCTTCAGTCTGAAGCTTTTGCTTTTCGTTCTCCCTTTTGTAGATGGAGCCTTTTGGTGCCTGGAGTTTTACATTCACACGTGGTAATCACATCCACCTTCCCAATAAGACACTGCTCTCAGCTGCCTCCCTGTGTGTGCCTTCTCCAGCTCTAAAGCAACTTCTGTGGGCTGCTTCTGCCCTCCTCTTGCTTTTACCATGCTTTTTTTTGTGACCATGGGCACCAAGGTCTTGTGGTTTTGAACCACGCGTACATAGGATCTGTTAACACCATGTGCCACGATATCCCTTGTGTCCATCCACAGTTACCCTGTATATCTTTCCCTGTATTCCTGGCATTGTCATTGCTGGGCCAGGGCAAATGCCACCAGGCTGGGACAGCAGGACAAGCTGAGCTCAGCTGTGCTTTCTGTAATTTCCCTGACAAACTCAGAGAACAGAAATCCCTATTCCCCAACTGACCTTTTCATCCATCATTTAATGTGCCTTGTAAGATTTTATGGAGCCATTTCTGTAATTCAACGTTGAGTTATTATTTAATATGATGGTCCCCAGTCGGGACGTTGGGAGAGCTAATTGCACATAAAAGCCTGAAAAGGGTGAAATGGAAGGAATCCACAAATGCCTTAAATACCAAATTTTGCTTCTATTATTGTTATTTATTTATTTATTTGGACTTGATTCTGCAGATAACATATCAGCAGAAACGCTGCTGAGATCTGTGGTGTGCAAAACCAGTATTATCCTGAGGCCCATAAAATCACTGGCCTGTAGATTTTGCTTTAGGGAGAAGGGGAATGCCATGGAGCGAGGCTGACCCTCCAGGACCTGGGGAACAATGAAACTTAAGGAGTACCTGAGTGCTACTGATGGTATGAAGTGTGAGGGGACGGAGGAGTTCTGCTTCTGCTCCCATGTAGAACTTCTGGCGTGCCAATCCCCATCAAATGAGGACAACATTTGGTTGTGGCTAATGAGTAGGTTTTTATCCTGCTGCTGCTACAGCCACTGGAAAAATCTGATTGATCCAGGATTGCAGGTCAGAGCCTAATTCCCCTTTCTGCAAGCATCCATTTACTCACGTTTAATAAAATGTGTTTAATAAAATGTAAGTGCCAGTCATTGAGAAAATGTGTTTAAGAGCCTTATTTGCTTTCTCAAGCGCTTTTCAGGGTCAGGCCCCATGCAACACGTCAAATGCCCTTTAGTCTCATCGTTTATCACTGTAACATAGATAGCTCCTTGGAAATAAAACTTCAACACAAAGGTCTTTTTTTTTTTTTTTTTAATTACTTTTATATCCACTCCATGTATGTTTGCTTCCTAATAACACTGTGTTTGGGTGATGTTCTGGCTGTCCGGTCTGAGGAAAAAATGGCAGGGAAACATGAAGATCTTGGAGTTGGTACAAAGCTTTCAGACACCTGCCTGTGCAAAGCTGCAGAAAGTATTTCTCTTCGTGTTGCAGGGCCTGATGTACCATTAAGATAATACAAGCTTACAGCCAACTGTCCTACAATAGGAATGCTGAATTCCCTGAGTAATTAGAAGTTGTGTAAGGCAGTTGAGTGGTTTGCAGGGCTTACTAATTCAGTCACGTTTCATTATAAAAAGGGTAATTAGAGTTTTTCTTGCTTGCCATTGATCTGCATCTTCCCTCCTGCCCCTGAAGAGCAGGGATGTGGCACAGAGCAGACTCCTCAGCCCCCTGTGTTAGGCTGCTGGGATGCAGAGTGCCATGTCTCTGTGTTCACAGTTATTTCCTCTGGCTCTGCCTTCACCATGAGGGAGCTTTTCAGGCAGCAGCCTCTGAGGAAGCTGGAGATAAGAGCACATTAGAGGATGAGCTGAACCTACTGCTTTCTCCATGGAAACATGGTTGTCACTCAGCTGTTATATCCAGTAAATCCAATTATGGCCAGGGATAGATGTTTGGGGGGAAAAAGTCAAGCTTGTGTAGTTTAAAATACTACTCAGATACCTTGGAATTGCTGGAATTTGTTCTTTACGGTCTCAACTACACATAATTTTTCATGTTATAGGTGCATACTTTGCCTTTCTTGATCTGGGATGTATTAAATGAGAATAGCACTTGGCCATGATCTAAAAGACAGGGGGCAATGGGTACAAGCTGCACTGAGAGAGTTTTTGTCTTAAGAATGATTTTTTTTTGCACTGAGAACTATACATCACTGGAATGATCTCCCAAGGGTGGTGCTAGAATCCCCATTACTAGGCTCTTCTATGATGAGAGCTCATTAAGGATGAGGATGGCAGGACCCTCCCCAAATCTCACATTCTCTCCTCTGATGGCTGCCAGAGAAGACCAGATTTTTGGCTGCCCCTGTGCTCTTCACCAGTGTTTTATTCCATGGGTCTGCTCTGAGGCTGGGTTGGAGCCAAGCACCCATGCAGTGGTCATGCTTATTGCTGCAGTGCATCCTGGCCAGCTCAGAGCTAAGGGAGTCTGTGTAGAAATCATTGAGGAAGCATGTGGAACCATACACGTTTAGATTGCATTTAGACATGGATGTGGGGTGGGTGAGTTATGGTTTCCTATGCCTGCCGCCATGCAAAGCCACCCTCATCTGAGGTGGCAATGATGCCTTTGATATATTTTCTCATTGCAAGTCATAGGAAAGAATCTGCCATCAAACACACAGGTTTCAAAATGGTTTCTTACAGTCCATGGAAGGAATTTATCACTTTAACTGCAGTTGGAGGAGGGTACAAATTAATATCTTTTTAATAGGCATTCCATCTGCAGTTCTTGCTTTTCTTTATGACAGGTTTGAGGGCTATTTTGCTCCTTCTGTCACTGCATGACAAACCGGTACAGAAGTCAGGAGCCCCAGATGGCTTTTCCAATGTTGCTCCTAACTACAGCTTTGAGATGCTTATCCAAGATATGACTCAGCTCCCCCATCTGTAAAATGGACTTTGATGCTTAATCTCTTTTAAGACAAGCTTTGAGAGCTCAGGGTAAAAACCTGGCAGTGGTCTGGCTCCATGTTGACTGGGAGTGTATTTTTCAAATCCATGGCAGCCTTTTTTTAATTCTGTGCTTTGAAGCAGAGAAGCATGAAAATATTCCACTTTTTTTTTTTTTTGGGGGGGGGGGTTGGGAGGTAGAAAGCAGGGGGTAGCTTTTAAAAGCTATATAGTTTTGGACTGGTGTAAAATTAAAAAATAAACTCTTCCCACAGCAGTTTAGCCCTGTACTGGTTGAAATCTTGGAGGGCAGAATATTGCTGCTGATCGTAATCGTCAGGCCTCAGGATTTCTTTGGTGTGGAAACCAAGTATTGGTGTTAGATGTATCTCGGCGTTCACTGTCAGTCAGGGTTCTCACATCTCTCAAGTCCCTGAGCCTCTAGGCAGGGATGGGAGGAGCGAAATCCCTCCCACTGTAAGAGAAGAGCAAGTCTGAGATCGCCTCATGAGACCGAACATGTGCGTATGTCACTCTGAAAGTAATGCCTCCTATTTATTTCCATGGAAACTACAATAGACACAAATAGCACAATAACACTGTTTGATAGAGCAAATTCTCAGCTACACTGCCTTGCTGTCCTCGTGTCCGCTGTTTGGTCTCCTTAAGTGTTCAGCAAATGCCAATGAATGTCAGTGGGTGCCATTTTTTCCTCATGGAGAAATTCAATGACAGCCCTTTGCTTCAGACATACTTCCACATTAGAGGCCAATGTGTCAGAATGCCCCTCTGCTGCCATCTGTCACGTGGCAGCAATTGTAGAGGGATATTAGTATGAAGGTTCAGCCTCTGCTGTCATCCCACCAACATCTGCCTCAGAATCATGGGTCAACGTAATAAAATAGGAGGCAGTACCTTCAGAGCAGCCTTTGTACAAGTCTGTGGGCCCAGACAACATGCATCCCAGGGTCCTGAAGAACTGGCAGGTGTGGCTGCTGAGTTTCTCTCCATCATATTCAAAAAGTCATGGCTGTCAGGCAAAGTTCCTGGTGACTGGAAAAAGGCAAATGTTGCTCCCATATTCAAGAAAGGGAGAAAAGAAGACCTAGGGAACTATAGGCCAGTGAGCCTCACCTCTATGCCTGGAAGATCATGGAGCATATCCTCCTGGAAGAGATGCTAAGGTGCATGTGATATGAGGAGGTAATCCAGGACAGGCAGCATGGGTTCAGCATGACCAATCTGATGGCCTGCTATGATAGATGGCACTGGTGGAAAAGAAGGGGCAACTGATGTCATCTACCTGGACTTCTGCAAGGACTTTGGCATGGTTCCACGCCACATCCTCATCTCTAAATTTGAAAGAGACGTATTAGGAGGCAGGGCTATTATGAAGATAAGGAATTTGTTGGATGGTCGTAGCAGGAGAGTTGTTGTCAACAGCTCTTTGCACAGGTAGAGGCTGATAATGAGTGGTGTCCCCCAGAGATCCATCTTGGGACATGAGCTCTTCAACATCTTCATCAAGATGCTTCAAGTATTTGTGAGGCTGCGACGAAGAAAGAACCAAGGTCCAAGCCTAGGAAAGATGTGGAGCTGTTGAAGGCCACAAAAATGTTCAGAGGGCTGGAGCACCTCTCCTATGGAGACACGGTGATAGAGCTGGGCTTGTTCAGCCTGGAGAAGAGAAGGCTCTGGGAAGGCCTCATTGTGCCCTTCAAGTACTTAAAGCGAGCTTACAAGCAGGAGGCAAAATGACTTTTTACATGGGCTGATAGTGATAGGAGAAGAGGGAATGTGGGCTTTAAACAAAAAGAGGGGAGATTTAGGTTAGATGTTAGGAAGAAATGATTCCCTCAGGAGATGGTGAGGCCCTGGCACTGCTGCCCAGAGCTGTGGTGTCCCATACCCAGAGGTGCTCAAGGCCAGACCAGATGAGCCCTGGGCAGCCTGAGCTGGTGGGGGGCAGCCCTGCCCATGGTTGGGTTGGGGCTGGATGGGCTTTGAAGTCACTTCCAACCTGAATTATTCTGTGATTCTGTCTGGGGTCACTACAGCCAAGTGCAGACCCTGGGCAGACGGAGCTGGATTCTGCTTTGCCAACAACTGGAGCAGCCCCAAACAACGGGGAGTTTATTCCCAGAGTCGTCCTTGTTGGGTGGCTGGAAGGAGATCTCCTGGAGCTTCTCGAGTTACCCAGGTGGCCCCATACAGATAGTTCTGCCTACTGGTATTAAACAGCAGAAGATAATGTTACCACAGGGATCGGGTTGTGATCTTTGTACAGATGACCTTACATGCTGAGGGAACCCAGTGGGAGATTTACTGGGGAAGGAGGTTGGAGCACCATAGGAAGAAGGGATGCACTGCTCACAGTTAAATCCAATTGTTCCTAGGTGCACACCCTCTCTTCTTCAACTCAAAGGTTTCATTTCATGGTAGATCAGTTACATAGTGCCCAGACCATGGACCTGGGGCCAATTTCCCCTGGGAATGAATGTGATTAAACCTTTAATACTCATCATGAATACTCTTCCAGCTCATATTGCTTTCTGTGTCTGACTGACACCCCCTCATCAGGGCAGCTGGGTTTTGGGGCACACAGAGCGTGCATGCGGTTATGGACAGAAGATGCTGCGGCAGAGAGTGGTTCCCTGAATGAGCCTGTTATATCTCACACTGCTTAGATGCTCAAGCCATGAGAGCAAGGTTTGGGCAAGGGTGTGAGTCGCCTCCATTAAATAAGCTGCTCCCTTTGCTTCTGGGAACGTGGCATTAATTTCATGCGGGTTTCTGTTGGATGGGAGATCTAATGAACTTTTGATGAACTGGGGCTGGAAGCAGACAGTCAATCCTATTGAATCAGCACTGCACAAGGCTGTCCTCATTAATGAATGTCAGAAAGACTGCCTGAATCAGAGGTTTCAGGCCTCTGCTTTTTCTGTTTTAATTGCATTTTAGAGAGTTCACAGGCCAGAGCAAGTGGGGAAATTTGTGATGGGTCAGAAACGGCTGTGGTTTGGAAAGAATTTCAGGCATCCTTCAAGTGACCTCCTCCTCCTCCTTGTGCACAATTGTTGCTTTTAAAAGCAACAGTGATAATAGGAGAGTAATGGAGCTGCCTTGCAGAAATTTTGCCCACAGCCTTGCAATTTGTAAATCCTCTCTTTGATCTGTGGGGAGGCAGTAGTACATGCATGGGGTGGTGGGGACAATGGAGAAGAGCAGAGCGTATGCTTGGGGTCAGCAGGCAGATCCTGCTGGCCCTGATCTCGTGCTGGAGCAGATGACCCAAAGCCTGCAGCAGCACTGAGACATTTTACAAGTGGTGTGGCTGCAGATTCAGAATTAGTCAGCCATGCTCCTGTGCCATTAGCAGGGTTTGTTTAATCTGGAGCCTAGTCAAGGCTTGCATGGCCTTGGGAGCAGATGAGACTTGTTCCCTTCACAGCCTGTTTGAAGACTAGGGGGGAAAAAACAACACTGTTCTTTCTTGCTGACTCAGCTGGCCAGTGCAGCTGGCCTAGTTAACCTCAAATAAACCAATTAAGGCTGCATAGTAGAAATATCTATCAGTAAAAGACCTGCCTGAATAAAGGCTGTAAGATGTAGCTAGGGGTGCTGCAAACTGAAGCAGGGCATCTCTTGTCTGAAGGGCTAGTTCTGCATGTGTGCAGCTTCACACAGCACAGGCAGGGCATGGCTCAAGAGATCCAAATCCAGTGGAGAGCAAGGTGTGGGACTATGAAGTGGTGGTGAAGAGAAAAGCTCAGTGCTGCCAGGTAAGCCATGCACACAGCACTCTTTAGAGGTGTGGGGTGTCCCCCAGTTAAGCACCCAGTTATGGTAATCGGAGAATCCTAGAATGAGTAGGTTGGGGGGGGCCTTAAAGGTCATCTAGTTCCAACCCCTGCTTGGGTAATAAGCAAACTTGATGAGGGTGCACTCATTCTCACTGTCTATCTATGTCATTGGTAAAGATGTTGAAGACCCCCAGTCCTGAGATGGACTCCTGGAGGACACCACTTGTTAGCGGCCTCCACTTGTACATAGAACTGTTGACAACCACCCTCTGCCTGTGACCATCCAACCAATTCCTTATCCACCAAATAGTCCAGCCTTCCAAACTGTATCTCTCTAATTTAGAAATGAGGATATGGTGGGAGACCATATCAAAGGCCTTGCAGAAGTCCTGGTATGTGACACTTCCTTCCCTTTGTCCACCAATACTGTCACTCCATCATAGAAGACCTTTGTGTTTTCTGGAGCAAAGGACCACGGTGAAACAAATGTTTCTAGCTCTGGTCTGGTCATGACCATGTAGGCAGTCTGACCCAGCATGAAAAAGGAATTACTGTTATCCCAGCAGTTCTTCTAAACAAAAGAAATGCTTTCCTCAAGCCCAAGGCCTGGTTGCAGCCGACCTGTACCTGCAGTTCTGGAGCTGTAGGAACTTGCTCTAGGTTGAGGAGACAAGGCAGCATGTAGAGGCCCATATCCTTCCTTAATGTGTGTCAATACAGGGGAGGGTATTTGCAAGATGGGGAGGAACAGAGTTTTTTCCTCTTCTTATGTGTGTGTGTATATATATCTGCTTGAGCAAATGCTTCTTTCAAAGTGTACCTCTTAGTGAATTTATAATCCTTTAAATCACTGTTTTATGACCTTGGAAAGAAGCTCATAAATGGTTGGGTTTTTCTTGGTGGGATGGTGAAGAGGAGGTAGTATTGGGAGGGGATAAAAGAAACCCAGTACATTTCAATTCAATATGTGAAAAGATGTCCGTAAGGTGAGAGTCCCTTCTCCTAGAAGTGCATCAGGAACTGCAGCTCTGGCATCCTGAAAGCACTCTGGCCACATGGCTTGGCTGCCTATGCTCTAGGGAACTTAAGCATCAAACGTGGTTTCCTATCATTCAGATAAAGTCAGGGCTCCTCTTGGGCATGGTAAAGCCAGCAAGTGACGTTGCTTTGATCCTTTTCACTTCAATCCAGCTCTGTCCAAGAAACTGGCCTCATCCAGAAGCCTGCTTGAGGAGGGTGGGTGTTCTCTCCCACTAACTCCTTGCAGGGCTGCTATAGGAGATACATGTCAACTTCTGCCTCCCCAGACATGACAGCCTGTGTGATATTGGTTGTGCATACCTGTGGGACAGGTGGGGAGAATGAGCAGGGCTGTGGCCGGTCTCATGTGTGCATCTGTATGCATGTGTGCATCTGTATGCATGTGTGCATCTGTATGCATGTGTGCATCTGTATGCATGTCTGCAGATGTGCATACATATCAAACTGCACAGATGAATGCTGTTTGCTGCTCTGGCATGTATACAGGAAGGAGGAAACATGCATTTATGGGCTTTGTCTGCTCTACTTGCTTTTATCCACATATACATCCTCAGAAATATTGAGTATAAGATGTTGGGAAATGACTGCACGAGCCCATCCATTTGCTGATAGAAACACTTCTTCTACATGAAAAAGAATTATCAGGCAGCAGAGTGGAAAAGCTTCCTACGGAAACATGCTAGAAGAGTGGGGGAGGCCTTGAGTAATGAGGCTTTTTGTGGGCTAATATAACAAAACTGCTCCACAAAAATATTGTCACGAACATAAGCTACAGAGGGAATTATTCATATAAAATACAGGTATCTGTGTTTCACATGAATCAGTGCTTATACAAAGGGAGAGAAGGCTGAGTGAGATGAATACCCAAGACCTGCCCCTCCACATGGAAAAGATAAAAACCTTTATTATAGGCCTGGGGAGGAGGTACTCATGCTATGTATGAGACCTGGGAAAAACACAGGTTGAAGAGTCCCCAGGGCTAATGAGAAAGCAACATGAGGAGTCTGGATGACTGCTGATAGGCTTATGATTAAGGACAAGAGGCAGAATTTCCCATGGTTTTCCATGCAAGCCAAAACAAATCTTTCCCTCTTTGCACCTACACTACCTCATCTATGACCATGAGAAAAGGAATTGCTGCTGGAAGACAGCCTTGTGGGCTAACTGAAGTTCACAGGGAGCTACTGCTTTGGAGGAGACGGGAAGAGATCAGAGCGAGAGGCAGTCTGTGATTGGCAATCTGTTGTTGAATCATTTCCATTTTCCTTTCTGTCTTAAGGGAGAAATGATTCCCATACTACTTACTGATTCACAGGGAGCAGAACTTGTGCTCAAAGTACATGAGGGACTTTTTAAATCCACCCGTAGCCTCCTCCAAAAGCAGTGCTTAGCAGAAGCAGAGGATGATGCTGTGGAGAACGAGCTTGAAGTTGGCTGGAGAGCTCACAGCAGTACAAGACACTGCCCAGCAGTGCATGCAATCCCCAAGCCCAGGGGATGGTCATGCCAACAAGGTGCTCTGTGTCCTTTTGCTCACACATCATGGTCAGGCTGTTAATGCACGACATCCCCTGAGGTGCCACACGGCTGCATTTGAGCTGGGGCTCAGCTGCGTGCTATATTTAGGCTGTAGATTTGCACCATTAACTTGCTGCTCAATGAGCAGGTGAATTACTTGTTGAGTGGAGTGTGGGCTGCAGCTGCTTCTGAGTGTCTCTGTGCTGTATGGTCAATGAGGCTGCAGGAGGGGAGGAGAAATAGGCAGGTTTTGCCCAGGTGTGTGGGCTTGAAATAGAGAAGAGGCACTCTTGGCTTTTTAATAGAGACCACATCTCCCTGCTGCAGCCCTGCGTGCTCCTGCCTTGAGACGCCTCACAAGGTCTCTTGCTCAAGCAAAACGCTCTGGGTGACAAAATGGAAAAACTGGTCATCAGTGATTCACAGATAGAGCCTAAAAATATATGGCTATTGTTCCTTTCCTTGTGACCCAGCTGGGATGAGTTGTTTTTCAGAGGAAGCAGGAAGGTAAACAATTCCAACACGCAGTGGTGAAAGCTGCAGTCCAACATTTTTTAGCTGCCTAAGCTCAGCAACCAGATGCTCTGTGGCCATTGGGTCCCCTTCTCTGAACAGGAGGTGTGGGATGAACGCCTGAGGACAGCCCTGCTGCATCTGGGCTGAGCTGCTACAGGTAGGACGTGCTGGGCTGTGGTGCTTCTCCTTCCCAGGGCGCTGATACGGCTGTGGTTCATCAGGGCTGGGGCACTGATGTGCTGCAATGCTGCCCTATTGTAAGGAGAATCTTTGGGGATGGGAATCCCCTGTGGGTAGGATGTTCTGCTGCTGGTGGAGTGACCAAGCTGAATGTGACCGTGCCACAGAACCTGGATGTCCTGCTTGGTTTTGTTTGTTGTTGTGACTTTTCTTTTTAATACCATCTTTTACCTACTGACCCTGTTCAGAGTCCCACTGGTCCCTCAGTACAGTTGCACGTGCCTATGTATCCTTGCCCAAACTGCAGTGAGTGACTTAGAGCAGAGCCTAACATGGCTTTGTTTTACCACCTGACATTACATAAAATAGGAAAAATATGGAATGAGACAGCACTGTTCCTCAGTAATCAAATGTGTAGCTGGTATAAATCAGCACAGTTCCCCTGGTTTCAGCAGTTGCACCCTTAAAGCCAGAAGTGCTGCGACACCCCTCCTCCCCCTCCCCATGTGTAAAAGCTTGCTCTAAAGCCTCTCTCCTAGTGTCAGACCTCATGCAAGAACTCAGCCAGCAATATTTAATTTTGCAGGAACTTTGCCTGGCTGCTGCTCTGCTTTCCTTGTTAGCTGGCCATCCTCAGCAAGGCAGGAACAGAGTGAGCAGGAACAGCACATCTGTCTCAGGCAATGGAAGTGCTGCTGTGCTGCTTCTAGGCTGTGCGATGGCTGGGAGGCATTGGGAGGAATTAACCTGCCCGAGCAGCTCCAGTCTCAGTGCCTTCTTTCTGACAGTGACTTGCAGCTTGTGCTGGTCTTTATATTAATAACAAGGTTTTCTTGTAATTTGGCAGTCTGTGTCCCAGAGCTGATAGGGAGTGGGTATCTGAGCTTACTGCATTTGATAATTTTTGATACGTTTCCTGAAGGCCAACATGTGACCCTTTCCTAAGGGCACTTAGAGTGCTGTCACCCTCACTGCAGCCTCAGACACCTGTAGCAGTTTGTGCTGTCTCCCAGTTATTGGCTGGCTCAGAGTGATGTGCCCTGGGTGTGCTTGAGGCAAGTGCAGGGACAGAAAATCAGTAGGACTGAGGACATTCCCTGCCCAAGGGCCTCACTTGGTTCCCAGGACCTCCCTTCCAGGCCCTTCCCTGCCAGGGCTGCAAACAGCAGGTGGACTTGCAAGCAGGTTTTGGAATAGGGGAAAGCAGGGGAGATGCCACCGTATGGAATACTGTGCACAGGTGGCTTGGGCAGCTCAGGGAAGAAGCTGATATGTCCATGGTCCTCAGGCTTGTGGGAATCAAAGGTTCCTTCCCATCAAGCTCTGCTCTGGTGGGTTGGAGGTGAAATCAAGACTGAGTTTTTTCCCACTCAGCAAGCAGCTAGCTGCCCTCTCTGTTTGATCCCTGCCTTCCTCTTCTCTCTGGCTCCCTGCTCCTATCTCCAGGCACCTGGGAACAGCTGACTAATGAGGATGTGCAGATCTTCATCAACTTGTGCATTATGTAGCATATGGCTAAAAATAGCTAAGCTCATGGGTCTGAGCCCATCTCTGCTGGGAAGGACTTGCAGTGAAGTTCAGAAGCAATTTGTCCCTTGGTGCCATGGCAACACCTCTCCAAATGCAAGCAGCAGGACAGTGGCAGAGTGGTGATGCTCCAGCAGGATGTGGGGTGACCTTGGGAAAGCAGGCAGTGGCACAAGGCATTGCCTTGGGATGTTTGTAGGAGTCTCTCCCAGCAGCCCTTCCCTGCACTGCAGCCAGCAGCTCCTGGCTGGTGGGAAAGAAGTTTTAAAAGAGGATGGACTAAAATAAGGGGAGGAAAAGGGAAACAACAGTTGTGTTTAGGTGAGAAGGAGTAGTGGTCTGGGAGATTAATTCACTCCATGTGATTTTTAAAAAATTAAATAAATAAAAAATCAACTTCTACTTGCTAGAAGCTTTTGGATGCTTTTCTGTTTTCCACTCTGCTCAAACCTGAGGAAACAGGCTGAATATCCTGAACTTTATTTGTACATTTTTCATTTTCTGACCTACCTCAGGTTTCAGAGTTGGGATTTTCAAGAGCTTGAGTTTTTCAAAAATTCAGGTCCAAATACACTATGTAGCCTGGTTTGAAACAGGCCCATCATCGGCCCTTTTTGGGCCCCTTTGAAATCTCTGTCTGGGAACCCCAAACCAGACAACCCCGAATCTCCACTTCTGCAAAAGCACCCTTCGCCCTTGATCTGGGGTCACCTGTGCACACAAGCTTTTACCGAGCTGGCCACAGCTGAAGCACTGCTCATCTGAGTAGGGGAAGTGGTACAGAAAAACTGAAGTGGAAAGTGATATAGGTGCAGGAGGAGAGGAACTGCAGCAGAGCCATGTTCTGCAGACACCTCTGTCTTGGCCCACGTGTGCAGGTGCTTAGGGCTGATATCCCCCAGCTCCCCTGGGGAGTGAATCCAGCCCCTATGATTCTGGGCCTGCAGTTTGGGAACTCTGACTTCTGAGACTCTAGTCTTGGTGCCAGAATGGATTTAACAGGGTGTGATACATGATGAGTTGCTTGAAATGAAAAGGTTCTGTCTCTGGCTTAATAAGTGCTGCAAGAAAAAAAATCATGCTGCAAAGTTCAGATGCATGCAGGATTCAGATAGGTCTCCAGTAGCTCTAATTTTTAACCTCTTATGCAAGCAAATGTTTCTGCATAGAACCTGCACTGCCCTCACAGCACGTAGGAACATCCCAGCGCTTCCTCATTCATGTTCTCCACTGCCAGATGGCCTTTAACAGAGCGGAGCACCGTGCCTACTAGATCTGAATTTTTCTGCAATACCAGCTTCTTCCCTTTGATATCAGGGGCCTGTTGAGATGGAGACTGTGCGTGAAATTACACCCTTAGCAGAGTGTGGTGAGAAACTGTGTTGCCCTAACAGGAACCTGCAGGGGGGATGAGGGAGGCAGGCTGCGTGACTCGGGAAAGCTCCCGGCACCAACCCCACCTTTGTAGCAACCATCCACCATGGCAGCAGCGATGTGCAAGCACTCCCTGAGCATGGATTCAAATGCTCTCCCTAGGCAGGGCGAGCTCATCCCACTAACAGTGGCTGCCAGTGTCAGGCCATGGCTTGGTGCTTCCTCTGCGGAAGTTCTGCCAGCTACCCATGGATGCTTCGCAACCCAGGTGGCCCCCAGGGCACCCAAAGATGGCTTGCACGTTCTTGTCCTGGCCCTGCATGGATGCTCTGGGTGATTTAGATGGTTCTGTGTCAAGTCAGAAGTTGAACTCAGTGATCCTTATGGGTTCCTTCCAAATCTGGATACTCCATGATTCTGTACTTTCCAGTTCTGAGGCCAGTGGTGGGACCAGGATGTTCCTCACCTATCCCATGGAGTTGTGCCTGGTGCTGCTCTAAAAATGCCAGCCTTTGTGAAGCCTTGCTGTTGACTTTCTCCACTGCTCTAAAAATACAGGGCTATTAAGGTGAAAGCATCCACCATCTATCTCCCAGGAGAAGGAGCCATTTTCAGTTGGGTTTTGGCATGCGGGTGCTCCACGGACAGAGCTCACAGAGCCTTGGCACCAGGTGTCTGGCACTCTCAGCAATGGCAGTGAGTAAGAATGGTCATCAGTCTTCAGCTAGGGTGGTGATGAGACATGGGAGTGATTAGGAGATGGGAACATGAGTGGTAGGTGATCTATCAAACAGACTTTATTAACTTAAATGTGTCAAAGAAGTTTCCAGTGGAAGGAAGAAAGGGGAGAAGATGGTGCCAAGTCTGTGTGCTTGTAAGTTTTTCCAGGTGCACTTCTGCTTGCTGAAGACATTATTGCATCTGCACGCCCACTGCTGACCTCCCCCAAGAATTCTGAATCCTTTAGATCTGTGTATAGAGTTGTCATGTTGTTATCTGCAAAGGATCTCAAGCGATTTGAACCATATTAATGAAGTAGTAAAAATCCTTTATAAAAATTTTTTTGTGAGAGAGAAACAGCTTTGGGAGCATTCCCATGAGTGCCTTGGTAAGGTGTTGATAACCTCCAGTGGGGAGGTTGGTGAAGAGCAGTCAGAGCTGAACTAGCTGCTCTTTACCTGTGTGTGCACGGCCAGTGGCTGGGACCATCCTCTGTCATCTCAGCAGGGTGTGAAGCCAGCACCTTGGCAGCTCCAGTGCCAGGAGCTCAAGGGAAAGCTGCCTAAGCAGGCAGCAGCTGTGTGGCATGGGTGTGGGGTTATGAGCACACTCATAGAGCTGTGTGGCAGCTGATGGTGTGTGTTAGCAGATTTTGCAGCTTGTACTTCTTACTATGGCCCCTCTCATTGAGTCAAAAAAAAAAATAAAAATCACTTCTGAGGGAAGCTGAAATATAAGAAAATGCTCAAGTGAATGAAGTCTGAGGTGCTAATGGGTTTACTGTTGGACTTGATGATTTTAGAAGTCTTTTCCAATCCTAATGATTCTATGAAGCTAAGACCTATGATTTCATCTTGTTTTTTCTCATTCATAAGACCCATGAACCCAGAGAGCTAATATTCCAGTTGATTAATCCCCTTCCTACACCTCACTATGGCCTGATGTGTGTGGACCACCTCTGCAACTGCTTATGGAAGGGTATTTGGTCCATTCATTAAAGCCCATCAGTCTCTTTACTGAAGAAAATGGTAGGACCTTTAAAGCAATAATACAAAAGGAGAAGAAGAGACTATAGTGAACCAGCTCCCTCCAGGAAGTGCTACCAGAATTATGAGTCTGTTAATAGGCATGGTGTGCTGTTTTTCACACAGAGTCTGCTGTATAAAACCAAGCAAGAGGAAAGTTCCACATATGACTGTGTTTATTCTCACTTGAAAATATCCTGGAGTATCCTGAGAGTATTTCTATTGAGGTATCTCAGTGCATGTGGTATTGAAGAAAAACACTGAATTTTAAAGTGTGGCATGCCACATCAGTTGTTTTCCCATATCTGAAACCCACTAAACTGAGATATGTATCTAGATGTGCTGTTTCAAAATCCACCTTTACTTAGATTTTAGAATATTGGTATGGCTATTATACAGTGTTCTGTTGTTTTTTTTTCAAATGTGGACACCATGGGAGATGAGATTCAATTTTAAACTTCAGGAAATTCACACCTGGGATGTTGCTTTCAGCCCAGGCCTTTCAGATCTCACTGGACAGGACAGATGTGCGTCTTTTTTTTTTTTTTTTTTTTTTTGTCTCTTTGGAGAAGAAAAAGCAGAAGCTTCTATACTGAGGTGATTATTTTTTCTCCATCACATTTAATTCTGCGTAATACACTTAAATGAAGTCATCTAGCTTTCTTCTTTTCAGTTGCAATCATAACCTTGCTTATCTTTGAGGAGCAGTGCTCCCCTTCCAGCATGTGGGATGCCTCTGCATTGCAACTTGGGCTTCAACAGCTGTCCTCCCACATCCCTGCATGCATTTTCTTATCCTACTATGGCCATGAGGTCCATGCAGGAGAAGGGTAAGGAATGTGTAGTGATGGCCTCTGTCAAGAGGTGAGGCTACCGAAGTTGAACGACTACTTCAAAGTCCCAAGCTGTGAGGAATGAGGGGGCTGGATCATTCAATTTACTTTAAAACCAAGAAAGAGAATGAGGCGTAAACTCACAGACTTGGAAAGGCTGGAGCCAATTCTTGTTGTACCCTTTGCAAATTCCTTCCTTCTCCACGTAGCAAAAAATAACCCTGCTCTTCCACTCCCTTTGATAAAATCCAATCATTTTTACAAGCAAATGCCGAAAGCAAATCAAAATATTTTGGAGGTCCTGAAATGTTGATTCACTTCATGTTCCAGCCATAAAGGAAATAAAGGGCTAGAGATCAAAACTGTTTTCACGGTCCTGTCTAAAATGGGAAAAGAAATCATGGCAACTCAGATGTGTTTAGATAAACTTCGCCTCCAGGTTTGGGTTTACGCCTGGTTACTGTGTTACTGTATGGGTGTTAATTTCTATCAGCACGAGGGGCAAAGTTGTTGCTGGACTCCTCCTGGATAAAGCCTCTTTGCCCAACCTTGGCAAGCCCTAGGTTTTCCAGAACAAGGCTTTTCCAAGCTGAGATCTGCATAACACTGCCATTGCTCTGGCTGCTTATAAGATCTAGGCTTCACGTTTGAACTTTCTCAGGTGCTTTATCTGTTCTGCTCAAGGTGGCCATCTGTAAAGGCAATCCTTTGTCCCGAGACCATAGGGGTATGCAGTGGTTGGTGTCAATGCTGTTGCAGGTTACTTCCTCTGGAGCAGCCTGGCTGTACCTACATTGAAAAGTGTTTGGCTTTGGTATTTTCTGGGCCGCAGGTGATGGCCTTGACTCATCACTTGTACTTTTCTCTGGGTTTTGGTTGAAAATCTTGAAGAAACAAGGGGGTCATGTTGCAAGCAGATAGGTTGGTGCTTTTCTAATGTGATGCTAATGGTATGTGTTGCGTGCTCTGGGTTATCATGAGAGAATGTTCAGAGGAGGTGAATGTGAAGGGTCCCATAAAAGCACTGCGGGTTCTTCTCAGATGAAGGAACCAGTAGAGTCTTCCATGCCTACTGTGCCAGTGCCATGAGAAAACTAGAGTAATGGTCCCATGAGTTCTGCTTGTGGCTTTTTCTGGAAGGAAATACTTTGAGCCAACTAGTGAATATGTTTTCTGGATGATCATAAACTTATGGCATATGAGAGAGGTGGGAAACCACACTATCTGTCAGCGTAGACATGCTTATTTATGTCCTAAACCAAAACTGTATCAGTGAGTTTCCAACAAATGGAAAAACAGAATTGGATTCAGTGGCCACGCTGGGAGAATTCAGTAAGAGGAAAGGAAGGGGAAGTGGCACCTGAAAAGGTAGTACAGAGAAATACAGAGTGAACTTCAGCAATGGTAAATATAGCTAAATCAATTGAGGTTAGTTCATATCCTGAGAGCCATAAACAAACGCAGGTGAAATTTTATGAGCTTTTAAAAAGAACTTTATGGGCTTAGAGGGAGAGGCAGTATAATCTGAAACTAGCAATGGAAAAATAATGTAATATGAATTGTGGCATACCTAGAAAAACATGTTAACCTGCACAAGGATCATAAAAGCAAGGAGAAAAGGCCTGGAGATCAAATTCATGCTTCTCCAGGACTTTCTGAGCTGTATTACCTGTTGAAATTACTCTCTGGGGAGTAAAGGTCCCATGTGCCATTGCCTCAAAGGGAAAAAATGAAAAAGAAAGCAAGATGCATATCTTTAACAGGCTCTGACGGTTATCCATCACTATACTGTCCAGTTTCCACCTGAAAACCAAAGGCTGCCTCTCTTCACACTTAATAGGAAGCAAAGTACAATCAGAAATGCATGGATTTGTCTGTTTGGGGTAGGAAGGAGTGGCCTGTAAGCTCACTCGAGACAAATGATGACAAAAGATGCCATCTCCATAAACTCAGAGAAAGGCTCTGAGTCCTGGAGGCAGGCAATGTGCAAGCTCCCTCCTGTCAGTTAGACATTTAGGAGATAAGGACAGGCATTTGCCTGCCCACTGACCCCTCCTTGATTCCTGCTGAGCTCTGCTAATGCCTACAGCTGTCTGTGATGACGTCCTGCTCTGCTCCATGTTTTGGTAGGGGTTATTACTTCCTTTAGGTCAACAGTCAGGCTGAGGAGGGTTTTGGGGAGAGGAGATCTCTTGCCACTTCGCTTGAGAACAGGTTCATCAGCTTCTGTTTAACCAGAGGCTTTGCTGAGAAAGGACCGAGAGCCATCCCTGGTGTCACAGCCGAGCTGAACGATCACTTTTAAGTAGCAGTATTCTCACAAGTTTGAATAACCCTGTTTTAAAGGGTGAGTGGGATGTTGTGTGAGTGGGTGGTTTTGATTTGATCAGATCCTGTTTGCTCACAGCAGCACTTCCTCGGACCTCTTATTTTTTTGAGTGTGGTGAGGCAGGCTGTGCTGTTCAGTGTTGTTCAGGTTCATTCCAGATGGTCAGGAGTGGATTTCCAGCTGACAGCTTGTCCTAGAGCAGTAATTAGGACAAGAGTCCATTGTTAAGCTCTTCTCACAGGCTAGAATTTATGCTAGAACAGGACTGCATTTGTGAGATAGTCTTTGAAATTAAGGCTTTATTCCAAATAATACATTTCCCCCGTGTCACTAATCAGATCCGGCTTTAATAGAAAAGTCATCAACAAGATCTTCTTATGGTGCTAATATCTAAGCCTTGCCTTCCTCAGTTGTGTTAGGGTGTATATATACATTGTTAGTACGTTAATGCTCTTGTTAATACACCAAATATGCGTAAGCAATTAACAGAAGACTGCGTTCCATTACGTCTTGCCAAAAAGTCTCCAGAGAAGTTAGTGTTCATTACTCAGTGAGGAGCGCTTTCAGCCATGAATGGTGACCTTGGCAGAAGGTCCTGGAGACCAGGGAATTAATTAGAAAAGTTTTAATAAAGACTGGTGCATGGGAAAAAAATCCATATGACGGGTGCATTGTTCACTGGTGACGATATGTTTGGCAGATACTTAGGCCATTACGAATTCAGATCCTGAGTTCATTGCTGGGCTGTGCTTTACGGGGAGATCTGACGACACGCCTGAGAATGGCAGCTTTGGAAAATGTCCTTGGATGTGTTCTGTAAGATGTTTTGCAGTTTGGCAAAAGTGCCGGAACGCTTAATGGAAGCCTGTTGTATTTAGCCAGATGCTTTCTCAGAATAGCATTTCTTCCATGGCATCGCAGCTACAGAAGTGGTTGTGAGCACTTTCACTAACTTGCGTTACCTGAATTAGTTTTCTTAATGAAGAAAATGGCCTTGAGTGTTGATTCAGTTTGCTCTTGTCCTTTCAGTTGTATTTTGCTGTTCATAAATACGCTGAAAGATGCTCACAGTCAATAAACCATTTGGAAGCTGGCCAGAAAGGGAACTGCCCCTTCTGCTTCTCCCCAGCGCTTTGCTCACAGGGGATATTTGTTATTCATTTCTCCTTAGGAAGTTTCAGTGAGTCAACCAGGAAGCAGAACTGGGACCTTGAGTATGGAACCAAAAAACAGATCCTGGGATGACTGCTGCCCGGTGAATATAATCCAAATCTCAATCTGTTGGTGACTACGAGACTATCAGAATGCTGAAGTGTTCTGAGGTTCAGCAATTAGCTTACACTGATGCTGAGGTACCAGATGTATGTTTGAACCAGTTTAACTGTACTTCTCATAGTGACATTTCTCGCTGTTATCTTCTGGTCTTGTTGCTGTGGGTTTCCTGCCATTCCCTATAGACAGCAGAAGGATCCCATACAGGTAAGTGAGGTTTCAGCCCAGACCCCACTTATGCACGTTAACTTCAGCCTCTGGGATCTTCAGAGATGTTGGGCAACTGCTTCATCTCCACATCTTTGATATTATTGTATCTTAAAAAGGGGGCTGACTGGAAGGGTTAGCGTGAAAGCAACGTGCTATGTAGGCACAAATGAGTTCAGGAAGTGTTTTGAGCTCCTTAGATAACATTATGAAAGTCTATACACAAATAGAATATGTGGTGTGTCTTTTCATACTGACTGCATCATATGCCAGCAAATCAAGGGATGTGTGTTATCAGGTGCTAATCTTCCCCAGAATGACAGAAGGCTTGCTGATAATTAAAGACTTAAAGAAGCGGCTGCTATCAAGCCATAACTTATCTTTCTCTGTATCAGAGTATATTGAAGAGACCGTAGTATTATCTGTCTTTGTGAAGCAGCAATTAAGCAGTTACTGATAACTGTTCAGAGATCCTGGCCCATGTAATAATAGGGCTGTGTGTTCTTGAAACATTTGTCCCATGGCCCTGGGGAACTCTGAGCTATTGTATAGGCAGATGTTCAAGATGCACAATTCAAGCAGTTTGAGTTTTGTTTTTCCTTTTGAACAGAGAGCAACGCTTCTCAAAGACACTAAAGCTTCTGAGGGTTCTATGAAAGTCAAGCAAAGTTGTCTCCGCTTCTCCATTTCTCTTATGACTGAAACAACTCTTTTTCTCTTCAACCTTTTAAGGCAAAACGAGGCGTAGCTTAGCACAGTGCAGTAAAAATTAGTCATAAAGGTATAAAACCCCAAAATGTGGGCTAGGCTAAAAGCACATAACCAGCAAAGAACCAGCTTCTATAGTGTGGATTCATAGTCATTCTCTGGTTTGGTTTTTACACTTATATTTTTTTTAATGTTCTCCACAAACAACAGCCAAGATATCCTGCCTGAACACCTGCAAGCTTTGGATCTGGAAGAAAATTGCAGTGTTGTCATTGGCTATTTTTGTGTAATGGAGGAGAGCATGGTTGGGTTGGCGTCATTCTCGGGACTTTGGGTCAGAGCTTGGCACTGAACTTTGCCTTTTAGGAAGGGCCAGCTCTTCCCTGCCTTCCCACCAGGCGCCGGGCAGTGGAACGAGCCAGGCAATAGGAACAAAGCAGCACGCTGCACAATAAAGAGTGTTAATATGAGTAATTATTGCAGTATGTCACCGCACTATTTTAAGGTTGCTCACTGCATGCCAAAGAGTGCTCTGGGCAGGGTTTTCATTACAAAACCCTGCCAAAGCACTTCCTGAGGGGATCGTGATAAATATAGATAGCAGAGAGCCAGTCTGAATCCATTGCGGTGTATAGGAGCACTGCACACGCCTTAGGGTCCACAAAGCTCATAAACCAGAAGCTACTTGAGTTGGCTGAGGTCCCTGAATATGTCTGAAAAATTTGGCTGACTCCAGTGAGGGATTTTCAGGTAGCCTTTTGGTATGGTGTAGAAGTCGCACTGGGGAGTCAAATCCCAGCTATCCCTAGCAGTGCTGTGTGGGTCACATTTATTTCTGCTCCATAATTAAATGTGATGGCTCCCTGTGAAATATTTAGGCCAATTCCTTTTCTCTTTTGTTACATGGCTTCATTGTTGACCATCTGTGTAACATCGCCCTTTGCATCGTGTCACTGCAGAAAAATAAAGGACAAAGGGAAAACGTCTGGCTTTTTAAAAATCCCTTTGTAGAGGAATGAATCCCAGTTGTATATGTGCATAAGCAACGTTGCCACTAGTTAGGCCCCTCTGGAAACAGGGCTATTGTATTTGCAGAGCTGTTTGAGGAGTGATCCTGACTGCTCATCTCCCATGGCTGCCAGACCTTGGCTTTCTATCCAGGTAGTGCAAAGAAATGACTGTATTGAAGTGTTTGTATGTGGGGACCTGAGCAAGGCCACCTCTCCTAGACCAGCTGGTCTGGTAACTTCAGTGAGGTGGTGACCCCAGGCATGCAGCAAAGGCTGGGATGGCTTTGGTCACTCTGAAAACACCATTGGCATTTCTGAAGTAAAAGAGCATGTCTCATGGGCTGGCTGTACATTTCATATAGGCCAAGTTTCCCTGCCAGCCCTGCTGGGCAGCACTCACAGCAACTGGGAGGCATTTCATGTCCAAGTGGAGGTAACAGACTATTGAAGCAGTGTAGTGGGACTGGAGTCATAATGGAATGTACTTCTTCTGCTTGGAAACCTCTAGACCCTCCTTCAGGCTCCATCTCTAAGGGCTGACATAACTCATCTCCCATATTGTTGGTTTGGAGCTGTTGACTGTGTGTGAGACAGATGTCCTACACATTTGCCCTGGTTTCTGCCCTACCTTCACATCAGCACACCCTCTGCTGAACCTTCTACTCCAGGCTTGATGACTGAGGCAGTTGTGGAGCTGGAATTGCTATACATATAATGCATATTTCTGTGAGTTCATTTTAGAGAGGAAGAGGGTGCTTAGTTGAGAGGAGGCTGGATTATGTCTATTTTAAGGCTGTCCTGGCCACCTGAGGGTATCCCAGCAGAGCATGAATCTATCTTCAGGAGTTCCTAAGCAATTCTTAATTTGACTGTTGACTGATCTACTTTGAAACCTCTTCATCTTTTTCAGACTCTCCCATGGAGAATGCTCCTCTAGGAAAGGCCGTTGAGTCCTCTCCCTGGCCTGGACTCATGAGTGACTTCATCCTCTGTCCCAGCAGATGCCAGGGAGCTTACTCAACAGATGAAGTTATGATGAGCAACAGGGTAATCTAATGCCCATTGAGTGTTTTTTTTTTCCATTCAACACATGTATGTTTTGCAAATGATACTGCTGTGAAAGGTCTAAATGTTAGAAGAGAAGTACCATACCAGTCAGCTTACTGAGAAGGATGATGGTGCATCAGCAGAAAATGAGCTCTGTTGTTGGTATCCAATAGACTCCATGGCAGAGGAATGACATAAACCAATGGTCTTTATTGGTTCTTTTTCTTTAAGGGGTAAGACTATTGTAAATTCAGAAATGTCAGTACTAGATAACAGGTGTGTGCATGTGTGTGGTTACTACTGATTCTTGGCAAGAATCTGGATCAAAGAATGATTTTGGCAAGAAATCTGGATCAAAGACAAAGCTTCTGTACAATGTAAGCTCCTGTACAGATGTAGCTGTATAGATGTAGCTGTATAGGAGCTTACATTGCACAGAAGCTTTGTCTTTGATCCAGATGTAAGAAAGTCCCTGTTCTTAAAAAGGAGTCCACAATTCTGCCTCATTCAAGTAGGAGAGGTGCTGATTTGCTCATCAGTTTGTTGAAGGACAGTGCAGACAAAGTAATTTAGTAATAAGCCTGAGCAAAAAGGCAGGAAGGGTTGTTTCAGTACGGTGATGATGCTTCTTTGCAGCATATGCATTGATTTGGACTTAAAGAACGACATACACATTTTCAACAGGGAGAATGTCGACTCCAGTGGTTTTGCTCTCAGCAGAGAATGCTCTTTACCTGCTGGGAGAGCTGGATCAGTTGACTGCTACCTACTGTATCTAATCATCTGTTTTTGTGGGTGCTGAGAGCTGGAAAACAGGAATAACAACATGTTTAGAGGTCTGATCCTTTCTCATGACCTACAAGGACTGTTTCCACCATTCATTCCAAAGCGAGGGTTGCAGGTAGCGGAAGTGGAAAAAGTTATGAGGAAAGATAGCTGTGGAGGTTTGGTTTGGATGTGTACTCTGAGCTAAAAACAATAATTATTTCCATTTCCCACCCTCACTGTCCCAAACAGCAAACTGACCTTCGGCTGCATGTAAAGATGCGCTTTTGATGTATTTTTCTGTAGTGAGTGAAAACTGAAGATTTGGGTTTTCCACCTTCTTCTTCCTGACTCTCTCCTGTTCTCTGAACTCCTTTCTCATCTCCAGTACATGCTTTGACTTCTCTGCACTGTGCTTCAAAGGAGTTACATGGGTATGCTGTTTAAAAAATAAGGAGTTATTTCAAGCCCTAGAAGTTACCATCTCTTAGCCTCAACTATGAAGAATAAGACCAACTGCAGCAGAGGAAATGTAACAAATAGATTAGTTCACACAGCTACATTAGTTCTCGGGGCTTGTTATACTCGTTTCAATCCTATTTCACTTCTATTTAATCCCTTGGTTTCAGGTAACAGGACTGATCAGTACAAGCTAGGGGATTTAAGGACACAGCACAGTCCTGCTGTAAGGGACCTGGGGATACTGGTGGATGGCAATATGGACGTAAGCCAGCAATGTGCCCTCACAGCCCAGAAAGCCAACTGGATCCTGGGCTGTGTCCAAAGCAGTGCAGTCAGCAGGTCAGGGAGGTGATCCTGCCCCTCTGCTCTGCACTATGAGACCTCACCTGGAGTACTGTGTCCAAATGTGGAGTCCTCAGCAAAGGAGAGTTGTGGACCTGCTGGAGTACATCCAGAAGAGAGAACACCTCCCCTATGAGCATGGGTAGTGAGAGCTGGGGGTGTGCAGCCTGGAGAAGGAGACCTGAGAGTGGCCTTTCATTATGCAAAGGGAGGCTGTAAGAAAGGAGGGGACACTCTTTAGCAGGGTCTGTTGTGGAAGGACAAGGGGAAATGGTTTCAAACTAAAAGAGCGGAGATTTAGGTTGGATATAAGGAAGAAGCTTTTTACAGTAATGGTGGTGAGGCCAGGTTGCCCAGGGAGGTGCTGGATGCCCATCCTTGGAGATATCCCAGGTCAGGCTGGACGGGGCTCTGAGCACCTGATGGAGCTGTGGGTGTCCCTGTTTATTGCAGAGGGGTTGGAATAGAAGATCTTTAAGTGTTCCTTTCAACTCAAATGATACTATGATTTTATGATGTAAGGGTGGAGGAGGTCTCAGGTGAAGAGAACTGATTTTGGTGAGAAACCCTGCCTGTTGCCACAGGGTGGTCTTCAGACATACAGTTACTGGGCCTAAGGCCATGTGTGACTGAGAAGAAAAGCTCCTGGAGTAGAAAACTCCAATCACTGATTTAATGAAGACAAAATTCATATTTTTACTGGGGAAAAAAACAACAGTAAAGACTGCAATTGAGAAGCCCATCCTTGAACTGTGACCAAATGGGAACTGGAAAAATCTAGAATTTATAAATAAATGTCACATTTTCCCTTATTTGTGCTGGACCACCTGGAGCTCCTGCTAGGCACCTGGGGGCTACAGACTGCAGGGCAAGCATCTCTGACCTCCAGCTCTGAAGAAGCACCCCCACTCTGGGCATCTTTTGTAACCTGAACAGACTGCACGGAGCTTCCAGTTATATTGGAGAAGGTGTTGCTCTGCCTCTGTCATCACCTGTCTGGGAGAGCAATATATTGGTTAAGAGCAAGAAGTGGAGAAGCAACAGCTGCTCCCACAGCTCAACATCTTGAAAACTCCCTGAGGGCAGAAAGCTCCTCCCCAGGCAGAGTAGGAAACTTGTGTTTAAAACGTTTGTTTTTTTGGTTTTTTTGGTTTTTTAATTAAAAAATACCATTCTCATCTGCCTTTGCCACAGCGGATTCCCTACAGGCTGAGCAATCTCTATCCAACTGAAACACATGTTCAACAACAAGAACATCCCCTGCCAGTTATTTGAGCAAAATGCCTGATGAATCTGTCAGTGTGGGAGTTGACTTGGTGCAGACAAGTCTGGACCAGGTCAGGGTCCGTTGGACAAGTCACTGTGACCTCTGGGCAGTGACACTGAGCCAGTTGCAGTCTCATCCCTCTCTAACGCTGACACAGAGCCAAGCAAAACACATGAAAGTGTCCCCAGACGCATGTAGTTCATGCTGCTGGGGAGACCTAGTGTAAAACCCCATGCCTGTGCACTTGAACCAAAACACTTCTTGTCTGAGGGTGCTGTTGACCAAGAGCAAGGCTGAGTGTCCAGGGAAATCATGACAGTGATTTGCTGTGTGTCCCTGGCCAAGACATGCAACTTCTCAGCACTTTCATTTCCCTGACTGTAAAATCTGAGTAAGAATCCTGTAGTGTTGTCTGACAGCTGTACAAGTCCTGGGGACTTCCACCCTCACTGCTCCAACAACATAGAATAACCCAATTCAATAATCTATAGCACGGTTCACAAGTTGGCCAACATTTATAAGGCTGTAACAGTGTACTAAATGCCACATACAAGCTATGGAGTGTAATGGCTATTTTTTCTCACTTGAAACTCTAGACATTTTTTTCCTTCTTTTCTCTTTCTCTCTCTTTTTTGGCTACTCACAAAGAAGATACAGGAAGGGCAGAGCTGCAGTGCATGTGAAAAACTTTCATTCTTCATGCATTGAGATGATGCATGTGAAGTTCACAAGTAAGCAGTGAATCCCTTAACCTGGGAGATGTTTAGAGTCCAGTTTGCTGCTTAACTCTTAGGACTGCAGAACAGGCAGGCTATGGTCCCTATGTCCTGTTCTCTAGCAACAGAAGCTTGTGAGTGCTTTCTTCAGCAGCAGCAATAAAGGTCAAAGTCGAAGTGCATCTGGCTTTGTGCGGGAGGGAAGGGCTGCACAAAATAGCTTTATATCCTGGGTGACTTTGGCAGTCCAAACACTCAGCCCTGTGGGTATCACTGCTGCATGGAAACTCCAAAGGACAGACAGATGGGTATCTTTCCAGTCATTAGGTAACTAATACTACCAGCACCCTTCTGAGAATGGGAGAAGGGCACAGCCCCAAACATGCACACTCTCAAATGCACACACACTTCTGACAAAGGAGAGCTTCTGCCAGGAAATCATTCTGTGATTTCAGCCTACAAGTGTGAAGCTGAGTGCTTACACCTGTGTGTAAGAGCACTGTAGTCAGACAGCAGTCTGTATATTAAAGCCCTGAGTGCCCTTTATTTTTGTTGCCATCAATAAGAGATAAATATCCTTATAATGGATCTAAGGATGACAAAATAGGAGCTCATGTGGTATTTTTTGGTTTGTTTGTTTGTTTTCCTGCTGTTATCAGTCATGATATGACTGTCTGAAACACTGGCCTTTTGTTACTGGACATAATGTGGGTGGTTCATTCCGTGAAGGGAAAAGATCACAGGACCATTTTCTCCTAAGACATTACAGAGGAAAGGACTGTGTCACTTTATCATGATGCTATTGTACCTGCCCACTGACCACAGCCTGTGCTGCAGGTGGGCAGGGTTGGTGCTGAGCACGCTCTCACCACAGCCTTGTTGGTGCTCTCACTGCAGACATGCATGGGTTGTGGTGGCCAAAGGCTTTGTATTGCCTGAAGTGGGCTTGGTAGTAAAGGCTGCAATGCTTTTCCCACTCAGTTACACAATAGATTTTCACGGTACTGTCGACCTCCTTCGCCTCTGCCTTGCACAGTCATGCACAATGGAGCGAGCTTGGCATTAGGTGTATTTTCTGATTTTCTGTGTTTTTCTCTCCCATTGATAGAATGTTTCAACCCTCTGCCCTGTGCTCGGCTGTCTGCAGTCTGGCCCTTGCCTAATCAAGAGAGCTTTCCTGTTGTGAACTGTCGAAGCTGCAATAAACAGCATATCCATTTCTCCATTTATCTGCTTTTTGAATTCCAGTCTGCAATGCCACCAATAATTACTCAGTTTCTATATTTGGAGATCATCAGCACCTCCTGAATATCAAATTGTACTGTTATTATCTCTGCACAATAAGGGCCAGTCTCCTATCCGTATAAACATTTATATCAGTGATCATCACTAGGACTGTTAGAGATCCCAAAATAGACAAGGCTGAACAGGAGTCTGCCATTATTTGTTTACTGGGGTGGGCAGAGAGAGAGGCAGAAGAGCAGCTGGAGCTCTGATAGCACAGAGCCCATCCACCATCAGTGTGGGTAGGCTGATGTGTGGGGCACTCTACCCGGTGGGATCCCTGGGAGCAAGTGCAGAGTCCTCTGAGTCCAAGCACTGTGCTAATATTCTTGGCACTGGGATGCCTTCTGCATCCAGACCTGCTGCCCCACAAGCAAATTCCCTTGAATGCTTCCTTAGAGCTTGTTTTCAGACTCTTTTCCTGCCTGGAGAACGGGATCTCGAAAGTTTCAATCTGACCTGTTTGGGAAATCACAGAAACTTAATTTCCAAATTATGTATTCAAGTGATTTTACTGTCAGCATTAGCTGGCTGGGGGAAATTGTTGACATATCTTCCTCAGTGCCAGAGAATGGCTGTGTCTGAAGGCATTTGACTCCCAAGGCAGTGCTTGCTGTTGGCTTGCGATGAGAATGCTCTGATCTCAGGCAAATGGCAGGGTGCACAGACAGGAGGGTGGTGAGAGACTGCCTGTAAATGTGTAAATGTTAACGACGTGGATGAATGTCAATGGGTTTTTGCACTTGCTGTGGATTTTGTGTGTGTGTGTGTTTGCTTTGTTTTGATGGACATGCTGGATAGCATAGAGAAGTGCTGATCTAAACCTCTATTGTCAACCAACTGAAGCTCAATGGCTTTGGCAGCCTCCTAGGAGACCCTTTCCCTGCTCTGAATCTCCAGCTGAGGAGACTCCCAGGGGACATTCCCTTGCCATCACCATCTTTCAGAGCTGTCAGGATGCTTTAGCAGCTCTTGGCATGGCTGTCCAACTCCTGCTTGCCCTGATGTGGCCCTGATGAGCCTAACGACATATGCTGTTTTCTATGCAGATCTATACCTCCTCACATCAAAGTTGTTTTTTTTTTTTTTAAATTAAAGTAATTAATAATTGCAATGCTTAATGGAATTACCTTTTGTTTTATACTTCTCCCTGTAATTACTGCTGAAGGGTGTTTCCTTTGAGTGGGTATGGCTAGGCAGAGCCACCCGATGGCAGCATGGGAAACACAGCTCTGGATCTGCTGCCCAGCCTGCAGACAGACAGCAGGTTCATATCTCAGTCTTTAACTCTTGCCACCCAAAAAGGGCATCTCAATGGTTTATAAACACTTTTTTATTTGTGTGTGCAAAGTGAGGTGGCTAAAATACAGATGAGAAGAAAGGATAGCTTGTTCATCACTGGCACTTGGAAGGAGCCCAGGCCTTCCAAGTGTGGTAGGTGAGTTGCTCAAGGACAGGACTGGTAAGACTAAGGGACACCAAGAGGTAAAATCTCATGGGAACAGTTGATGCAGTGGGGTTGCAGGCTGTGTCATTCCACAGTGTTTTACCCCAAAGCATTGGCATGCAGATACCTAAGTACATGTTCTAGCTTCCAGCTCAAAGTCCTTTACTAACACCAGAACTAGGCCCTAGCATTGCATCGTCTGTTCCAGATAGATAGAAGAGACATAGTAAATAAAGCTGGCTCCTTATCAGTTCCTCACCCCTGAGACTGTTGTGTTACAGCTTCTGCCACACAGTGGTTTCTGCCCTAATTTCTAACACCAGCTCTCTTTTCAAAGAAACCTCTGCCAGAAGAGAACGTGACTAAGCAAGAGAGGAAGCTTAGCTGCAGCACAAGGCGAGTAAAACAGAAAATAATCATTGAGTAAACTCGTCCATTCAGCAGGGGAAACAAATGCAGAGCATTCTCTGCAGCCTTGGAGAGCTCTCACTGGCTCCAGCACAGCTGGCCCAGAGGAGCAAACAGTGTGCAAAGCAAGAGGTAGGGACTGCAGGGCAGTGCAGGGCACCCGGCATTGCATCTGTTTCACAGGGGGCTCTTGTACGTGTGTTTATGCTGCAAGGAAGCTCTCTATGTTTGGTTTGGAAAAGCGTTGCTTGCTTAACAAAACCTGAATTTATCCCTGTAATCCTTCCCTGCATCTCCACGGCCAGATTGGAGCAGCCTGTGGAAAAAATTCCTGTCTATTTTCAGAAATAGATAAAAGCATTCAGATTACAGAGTGCAAATCTCAGCTCGAAACGACTGGAAAAATCCATTCAGTGCCACTGTCACTGACCCCCGTGACCCCTCCAAGTAATGAATTTCAGCCGCTTCTCCTCCTCCTGTGTCCCTTCTCCCATCACCGCCTCCACCGCTGCTCCCGGAGCCGCATCTGCAAAATGTCAGCCCAGCGCCCAGCTGTGTGTCCCATGGGGGTGTGAAAGGAGCTCTGCGAAACAGTGCCGTTTGTGGAAATTATTATCGATCTCACTGCTCAAGACTGCTAGCGGGGGCTCTGTATGCCAGCATTCCCGTGGCTGACAAACTCAGCTGAGTGCTCTTTGCCTCCAACATCACACTGGAATCGGCTCCTTTGGACGAGCTCATCTCAGAGCCCTGCTCACTGCCGCACCTGCACTCGGCCCCTCCAGCCCTGGGAGCTCCTGGAGCAAACCAGCCTTTAGCATCGCTTCATGAGCTTGAAGATTCAGTGGAGGGGATTAGCGCTCACTGAAAGAGGTTGCGTGTTTTAGGCAGCCCCTGAGGCTAGATGAATTCCTGCTCGTGGTGGATTTAGCAAGCAAAATATTAAATGCAACTGCAGTGAGCTTACGTTTCACTCATATTTCACTTTTATGGATTGCAGGGTGAGTCTTCATAATTAATACTGAGGAGTAGGGCACCCAGCTGAACTAATGCTTTTGAAAGATTAACCTTGACAGGATTTCTTTTTTTTTTTTTTAATTTAGAACTTCGTTTTCCTTTCCGTAGTGCTCAGAGCAGATCTGGGAAGCTGATTGCTTTGTGCCCTGCTCAACAAAGCCTCTCACAGAAACCTCATGGCCCTCTGCTGGGGCTCACCCAGCTGCTGAGCACCGTGCTTGCTTCTCCTCTGACAAACAACCTACTTTAGTGTGGGTGCTTCAAGGCAACCTGTAGCACATGGCTACACCCGCTGGCTGTGTGGTTCTTGAATGAGTTCAGAATAGATTGAGGTCTTTGACTGAAAGTCTTCACCATGGCATCACATAGAGTACCAGCACAAACATCCTGTAATCATGAATTTAGGTCTGGATTTATGTATGCGTACAAGCCCATACTCATGCATGTGTATTTGCATGCATGTCCTTCCAAGTCCAGACAGAATCATAGAATGGCTTGGGTTGGAAGGGAGCTTAAACATTACCTGGTTCCAACTCCAGATACAGTCCATCTGGACATATAGGTGAACAATATATCTTGTATGTTGAACACAGGGGCCAAAATATACTGGAAAATAAACACATACTATACTCTCCAAGCTAAGATTGGAGTTTGTTTTCTCTCACTGTCTTATTTTTAAGTCCTAAAGAAATACACACACACACACACACAGCCAAAATAATCTTACTCTTGAGCTCACTTCAGTGGTTTTCATTCTTTGCAAGCAGCTGCCAGATGAGAATTGCAGCATTTGCAAGTGGCTGCTGAAATTTCAAAAAACTGTAGCATAGAATCATTTAAAAATACAAAATTGCTCTTCTTGTACAATACTGCAGGCATTTTTTATCATCTTTTACACAGGCTATTTTGGTATTGTAAATAGTCTATCTGAAACGAGGAATACAATGTCATTTTTTAAGAGAATTGGTACTCAAATAGGAATACTATGGGAAAGGCCATAATTGTCTCTAAAAGTTGATTCACCTTAAAGAAGTATGAGAGGATATGTATTGATTCCAGGTTACTGGTTCCACAGATGTGCAGTACAGGCTGAGTGCATGAGCCAAAATGATACCTGTACCTAAGAATGAAGGTGTTTGTTAGAAAGAGAAAATGAATTGCAGGTTGTAAAAAGTTCATGTTAAGTATCTTCAGAAGATCCAGAGGTGTTTGTGTGCTTATGATGAGCCTGAGTATCATAGCAACGCTTCCTCTGAGTAAAAAGCTAACCTATTGTGAGAAAATGTGTGAAAATCCAGAGAAAGAATCAACTCCAACTCATCTGGAAGACGAAACAAGGCTGTGATATCCTGTTCATTCAACGGGGAGCCATACTTATCATTGGATTGTTACATATGTTGTATGATCCAAGTGCTTAAAATTGCTTTGGACTGTTGACATCAGCTGAGATGAACGAAAGCAATTCACAGGATTGAGGATCATCCCACAGTTTGTAATGACCCCAGGAATATCTCTCCTTTACAGAACTCTTGCTCATTCCAGGAGTTCCCACAGCATTACACAAACTTTGCACAGGAGAGCTCACGTCAGCTCCCCTCGCCAAGCTGCCCTGCTGCGGGTTGATGCTGCTCAGTGCAAACCTGCTATGCTGCAGATGGCCATGGGGATGGGCCTTCTGGAAAAAAAAGAGATGGAAAGAATTGGTAGAGGGAAAGAGAGCAAAGATCAGAACTAAGTGGAATTGTTTCGATACAGATGGGAAAGATGAGTCTTCTCTGAAACTGTCCAGACAGCCCCTCTTGCCTCAGCCCACGTCACAAGATGTGTTTGGACAGCCAGGAGGACGGCTGGCTGCGTTATGCAAACACTGAGCAGCGCTCCGCACAGCCCTGCTGTTAGCACTGACTTGTCCCAGCTCTCCTCATCCAGGTGTACGGACGGAGGGATGAACGGATCTGTCTGGAGAAATGCCTGTGAACATCTCCTGTTGTCTCTTTGCTACTGGTTGGGCTATTTCTCAAGGATGCCAGCTCTGTCTTTTCCCTGTCATCTCCTTCCTTGGTCCTGACTGTTGTTCTGCTCCTTGTTTTCTGGAGTCAAGGCCTTTTATTGTTTTAGTAAGGGACTTAAGGAAAGGAGAAAGAGCATCCTCTTAATCTCATATCTGGGGAAGGTAATTTGAAAGGGTCTCAGAGTCACTTAGGTTGTTTGAATAAGTTTCTAGATTTAGAGCAGGCACAAAGTATACATTAGTCAGGCAAAAGTCTATCATGTGCAAAACCTGGAAAATAGCCAAATCCTCCAAGCATTCCCTATCATTTCTGACTCTCCGTCTTCATCCCTAAGAGTTATGCTTACTTTTGAGCTTACCCGAATACAGTGAAGAATCCAACCTAGAGTGAACTGAATTCATATCCAGCCCCCGTGTATTTCAGACCCAGTAAGTGGGTAAGAGAATGGAAGGGGAGAGCAGTACATTTTGTAATTAAAAAGCCATCCATCTCTTATATGATTAAGTTTGACTAAATGAGTGAAATCCTTTAAGTCTTTCAGACTGAAGATCAACACTTTCATCATCATCCCAAATCATGTATAAGCAGCTGCAAATGGTGAAATGCATTTGGAAATACCTTCTACAGCTGGCCTTGGGCACCACTCAGCATGGAGCAGTAGCTTCCAAATAGGTTGAAACCCAGCTACTGGGCAGAGCAAGGCATAGCAATCCAGCTGGCAGAAAGGTGAAGGTCCCATCTCCAAGCTGGGATGATGCAACCTCCCAGTCATGCACAACTTTTGGAAATCACAGCTACTGCTGTCCAGCCACCTGAGAGCAGGAAGCCTCAGAGACTCTCGTCCCCAGGGCATACCAATGCGGACACAACTTTTATGATAGTGACTCTAACGCTGACTCCATTTCGCTGATAACTGAATGGGGGTTGATGGCGTTCTGCTGCCTAAACCCCCCACTCTGCAGCTCTGCACCGCGCAGAGACTGATGTGTCCCAGAGATGTTGTGGCATCTCAGTGTATGTTGTCATTAAGTGGTTGAGCAGCCAGGTGGAAACTCATTTATCAGTAACACAGGCAGTGTAGTTGGGGTCCTCCGCCACTGCCTGGGGTGAAACTGCTCACCAGTCCTGACCTTGGGCACGCTGCTGGAGCTATGGGGCTCTCCTGGGGCAACTTCACTAGAGGGAGGGAGTGGAGGCAGGTGGACCCCTGCCAACAAAACCAAGAAAGAGGGGTCTTCTACTCATTATCTGCATATATATTGCCATTGCTGGTTTTGCCTGGCTTTATGACTGTGCTCCCCTGAGCCTAATAAAAAGCTGGGAATGCATGAGTGGTGGAAATCCATCTCTTTAAGAGCTCTCAGGGAGGGTATGTTTGGTTTTCTCAGGTTTCTAAGTGAAGACTGGAATTCAGTCCTTTATCAAAGGGAGCCATGGGTATATTAAATCCAGACGTTTTCTCCGCTGTTAACCACCTGGCAGAAAGGTTACACTAATTACATCAGATGCATTTTGTCACATTTTCCTGCTTCCATTATGAGTTGTGAGGCTTATGGCAGAGGAACTATTCTGACCACAAGGAAACACAACTTCTCCTATCTATATCTTTGTTCTCAAATAAAATACGTGACAAAGAGACACTCATGGGAGATGAGGCGCAGTGACAGAAACATGCAGATCATGGCTTTACATAACGAAGGAATAGAGCAGGGCAGAAATGATCCAACTCTGTTGCTGCAGTGCTCAATGTCTGTGTGTGTGGGGTAGTGAGTTGAGGGGCACTGTGCTAGTAGACAGTGCTCTAGATTGGGCATGGACCTTGGCTTTGTAGGAACAATGAAAGTCTTTTCTGCGCTGTGCAAATGGCTTGCTATCTTTCCCCTAATGCTTAACAGACATGTTTTGGAGTTATTGGGAAAACGACGGAAGCAGTAAAGCAGATGTTGGCTTGATCAGGATAGAGAGGAAAAAAAATGAGAACGAGAAGTGGGAGAGAAGCCATGTTCATCATACTACAGATGAGCCTTCGCATCTCTAACTAATCTGTGCTCCTCCAGCAAATGCTGCAGTATTGCTAGCCATCATCTCAGACCTTGCATTATCACTCTTATGAGCTGAAGTGTCTGGTCTTTTACTGCTTTTCCTTGTTTAGTGTTTTGGGCTATTTTTTTTTTTTTTCTTTTTTCTAAGGGTGCCTCAAAATTTGGAGATGTTAAAATGTTGGCCAGCCTTTGGAGGAAATGAATGGTGCTAGGATTCTCCTGGAAAGCACCAGGGTTAACTTTTATCTCCGCTCGAAAGAAAATTGCCCAGAGGTGGAAGTGGTAAAAGCTGTTTTTAGTAGAAGAGAAAATGGATGTCACATTTAAAAGAGAGAAGCACAACAAAAAGACACAGTTAAAAAGGGAGAAAACTAAAGTATGATTTGATTCTATTCTTTCAAGATGAGGCCCAGGCGTGAAACTGCATTGAGAGACAAAACTCTTAATGACAGGTCTTCTGACACGCTCCCACCAGATGCTTATAGAGACTGGAAATGAGTAACAGGGAAGAAATATGGTATTTTCTTACATGATGCAACAAGATGTTGTGCTTCCTGGCCACATATAAAATTAATTTATAACAGAAACATACCAGAAATGCCTGAGGGTAACACTAGCCATAGCAGAACACTGGGGCTTTGCCTTATTTTTCTTTCTTTTTTTTCTTCTTTTTTTTTCCTCAGCATTGAATAATGGGGACAGCAAAGATCCATGTTTCCAAGGGTACACTGGGAGAAAGTTATTGCCTAATAAGATCTTGCACATACTCAGGTACACAGAAGTCCTCCATCCCACACACTAGAATAAATCTTGAGGTTATTTTTACCACTATAATAACAACATAATGAAATTAGTAGTATTAGTTTGGAATAATTATATTATTGTCTTTGATTTCAGTTGTTCTTTTCTTCTAATACATGCATGTTGGTGGTATCCATTGCTAGATTGATTGGGAACATGTGAAATGGTTTGCAGTGGATAGATCTAATGTCCTGTGAGCAAAGGGGACAAATACTCTTTTTGGTCCTAAAACTATCGTGGGCTACCAGGATAAGTTTACATTAAGCTATAAAAAGTCTCCCACTGATTTCAGTAAGCTTCACCTTTAGGAGAAAAGACCAGAGCAATCAGAGTTGTGTATCAGTACAAAGAATGGGAAAGATGGATAGCCAATCTTGTAATGTATTTTCAATAGTAAATTGACTTGAACCAAGACCTGTGTGTCTCAGAGGTCGGAATGACAGCACGGAGTGGTTGGTGGCGAAGATCCACATGGGGAGAGAAGCAGATTCAGGTGTTGGTTGCAACAGTGCAAATGTGCCTTCCTGCAGAAGACGTGCTTTTCCCCTGACAAAGTGAGCAGAAGAAACCACCATGGAGAGTAGGTTGAGAGGTCGTGAAGATGTAATGATTTAGTCAAGGGCTCTTTGTCTTAGCATCAGCTCTTCCACAGTGATGCACATATGCATTTCTAAGTGCAGGGCAACCCAAATCCTCCACCTTGGTTAACATTTCATCATTCACACTCTAAGAATTACCATTTCCTCTAGACATGCTGACAAAACTCATTGTTTATTGCTCACAGCATGTCAGAACTGCTGGTTTTGCTTTTTCTGCAAGATGTTTGGAGAGCCACATGCTTTTCCTGCAGCCAGCTTGGTCCCCTCTCTGCCAGCCTCAGCTGTTTGCAATGAGACAGAGCAGAGGAAAATAGCAGCTTGAGACAGACCATGGGCATTCCTGGGGTCTCGCCCGGGATGCTCTGCAGGGATTATAACTGGGAGGAGGCCCGAATACAGCACCTGACTGTTGGCTTTGCTCTACCCCTCCAAACAGTGAACAGGGTGGTTGGAAAGAGAAAACTGGGAGAAAATATGTGCAGCAAAATGAGAAATTGGGGTTGACTTGGGTGAGGGTTGTGTATATCATGAAATAAAGACACAGTCAGGCACCCTATTCTACCCAGAATGTCAGCAGGTAGCATAGATAGGAAGGTCAAAGTTGTACATATGAAAAATGAGGACAAAATGTATGCACACTCCTCATATAAAAACAAGCAAGCTTTGGCAGCTTGCAACCTCTCCCAGAAGAAATGGGCTAATGCCTGGCTGGCCACTGAGCTGTTACCATAGCACACTCATTAATGGCTGCTAATGTTCAAGCCAGAGAAACACAGATGATTATTTATTAGTTACTGAATTTCATATGACTGGACAAATCTCTCTCTCTCTCTCCAAGGTGGGGAGAAAATTCCTGAGGGTCCCCAGCACCAATGGCAAGCAGCAGCTTGTGTGTGAAGACCATGGGCAGGAGCATGCTACTGGGAGTGCTGCTCCTCGTTCCCCTGCAGCAGCTCACTTTGCCTCAATTCACTGCCTTGGTCTAACAGGCCCCTATAGATGAGAGCTGCCTCTTGCAGTTTGTTATCCCACATTTTATTTGCAGAGTGCTGAATCTATCCAGGTGGTTAAACAAAAGGCATCTTTTTTATTATTGTTGTTGTTTTTACTGTGCAATTGCTATGCTTTTTATTAGCCTAGTTTTCCTGTGAAGAATCAACTCTGGAAACTTGGATATGATCCTTTGGCTCACGTTAGAAAAAGATAATAAAATCCTGGGAATGTTTTCACTAAACATCTTTTCCCATCTTGAAAAATGTGCTTCTCTCCTCAGATTTGCTTCCTGATTTAGGGAAAATTTCTTCCTAACTTGCCGGTTTTACTTCTATCCAGCAGCCCCGAGCTCTCCGAGGGCTCCAGGAACATTACTTCTGCTCCCCACCACCCTTCTGACTCTCCTTCCACCTACAAGGAAGCCACTTACTTCCGCATCGCTCCGGATTGTCCATCTGTCATCTTATGATATAATATTTACTTTCCTTTTCAAAGCATTTTAAATCTCTGTAGGAATGCATTATAAAACTGCATTAGTATTATTCTCCATTGTGTAACTTTGAGAAATGACTTATGCAAGGCTGGCTCCTCTGTCCCCTTTCTGATCCCCATCCATTGTTCGGGTTCTGCTGTCTCCTCCAGGGACAGCATTAATCCACCCCCAGTTTCCCAGTTACACCCTTAGGCTCCTACCCTGACCCTGGGGAGCAACCACCCAGTTCCCTGTATGTTGCTCCAGAAACAAGCAGCTTTGTATTCAAAAGTTGCTGCTTCTCTTTCTGCTCTGCTATTGAACATGCCTGCACGTGAGTCCCAGTATACGTTTTTAGAGGCTCCAAAATGACTTCTATGATCTTAAAGCAACCTTTTGTACCATGAGAAAACTGAAGAACGACTTAGCTGAATGCTGATGTGCTGCTTACTCTGATGTGTTTTCTCTGCCGCATCATTTTTCTCCTTAGTACCAAGCTATATCCTTTCATTCCTTTTGTCTCCTATCATGCCCAAATGCTTATTTTCAGTGAGACAAAAGACTGTCAAAACAGCAAGTATCTGAACTGACAGCACGTGTAGTTGTCATAGAAGCTTCTACTAAACAGGCTGATGACAGGAATGCAAAACTAGTGAGACTCTTCCATGTTCTTCCCCCTCTATCTCCTCCTTCGTTTCTGAAACATACTGGTCAACATCCTTACCATTTGACGTTAAACAGCTGCCATGTTTCAAGCCAGAGGTGGCTGCATTTCAGAGACAAGCAAATGTACTTCTGTACTGCTGCCAGACAGTGATCTCATGTACATTAGCTTTTTTCAAAAGGCTCCATTGGATGTCAGTGGTGCAGCTCCAGCCTGACCTCAACATAAAAGAGATCGGAGCCTGTTTGGCTAAGTTTTGGCATTCAAAAAATGTTAAGTATGTGTCTTACGATAACGGACCCATACATTCTGCCATCCTGTTAACTCCTGTCACACGAGCATGCTCTCTCTTCTAACCAGCTATTTTGACCAGAACCAGTGACTAATGGAAGGTATTTGTAGAAAGCATGCTGTTCCCAACTGACCAGCAGTAAATTGCCAGTGACTGACATTAGAGTGACTGTTTTCCAAAGAGGAGTAATTGAAAGCCCACTGCACACAGCACCAATCACATTTAACATCAAAACAAACCACTAATACTGACCCCTGCCATCTATCCTGGCTACTACTTGCCTTCTTTCTCTGGCTCATCTGTCAGACCACACTGAAACACTGCAAACATGTATTTGTTTACACAAACGTGAAATTTGATTCAAAACACCTTGGTAATGTGACCTTCTAAACTGATGGACAACATGTTCAAAATACAAATGCACTGCACAGAGCAGTTCTGCAGTGTTCAGGAGATGGATTGTAGGACTTAATAGATCATTTCCATCTCTGAAATTTCTGAGTCATGATGAATGGAATATTTTAGTATTTTAAACAAGAGGGAGGCATGTTTAAAAAGACTGAGAGGGATGCAGTGTAAAATCTTTGTACTGTAAAAAGGCAGTCTTGGTTTTTACTGCCCTTGTGGGAAGTCTCCTGTGAACCAAACAGCCAATAAATCAAACAAATATTTCTGAATTAAATCCATTTTCTCTTAGGCTTTGAGGAGTTAAAAAAAAATAATCACACACACACACACACACACACACAGAAAGCCCACAAAACCAGCAATGTATTGAATTACCTTTCATGGTTATACCTGCAGACGGCTTTTGAATTTGAGAGCAAAAAGCACTTAAACTCATGGTGTTTCACAAATCACCTAAATTCATTATATCACCTGTGCCAGTTACTGTATTTGTAGGGCAGTAAATAGTGGCCTTTGTTGTTTGCTTTTCATGGGACTGTGCAAAAGAACAAGTTTAGTCTGTCTCCAGAGATACATGCCTACCTTACTGGCACCAGAAATATCGTACTAGCTTAAATCAGTGCAGTCTTTCCATGCTGTCACTGCCTCCCGTTTCGATGCACACTGCTGTGCTGATACCCTTTGAGTCAGGGCCCCTTCTTGAAAAATTTAACAAGTGCAGCTTAGGCATGTTATGAGCAGCTAATGAATTTCCACACCTAAGAGGGTATGTGGGATCTGGTATCTGGTTTCCTTTATAAGCAGATGGAGAAGTGAAAGTCCTTATGTTGGCTTGTCAATTCCTTATCTCTAGCTCTCCAGAAAAGCAGGAAAACGAAGGCAAGGAGGTGAATGAACCAGATATCCTGTAACTCAGCTCTTCTTACAAGCAGTTAAATTTGCATAGAAGCTCAAGAGAGAGGAAAAATCCAGGTGGAATACTGCAGTTTTTGCAAATGAGCCACATGAGTTGTGTTAGGGCACATCACAGGGATCAGCACTAAGCCGCTCTGAAGGGGTAACAGAGTACACAGAAGCCGTGATGGCAGTATCTCTACTGCTCTCTGGGGTGGAAGTCTTTGGGAAGAGCATCTCACAACCCCTCACCTGTTGCATTTATGATCCCTACTCATCCTTCCCTTTCAATCACACAGTCCTTTCCTCTTCCGATTCTTCTCACTTCTTCAATTTACCATTTTACAACTCGAGTCCAACTTTGCAGTTGCTTACATGTCAAAGGATTTATTTAGGAGCTGGAAATAACCATGTGAATAGCAGGTTCTTGCCAGACACATAAGGTGCTTGCGGGTCACAATTTGAAGACATTTTGATGCAAGCATAGCCCAGAATATATACAGCATGAGCTGCTAGAGTGTTTTCTCAATCAAGTCACTGAGGATTTTGCAAGGAATGGGACAACATGAATTTTTTTACCTGCTGTTTTTTGGCAGTTCTAGGGGGGCTGTGACTGGCTGCTTAAAGATATTTTCCACACTCCTTATCTATTTTTTTCTTTTTTTTTTCTTGAGTGCCACATGGTCTGTCATTTCCCTGGGCACTGATAGAGGCCCCAAGGGGGCCTTATCTGCAAGTAAAAGACAGAGCTAAGCAATGGTGATTAAAATGCAAAATGTTAAAGGTGTGTTGCTGTTGTTAGAGAAGCCAGCTTCAAGCTTCTCCTCCTCTCTGTCATCACTTTCTTAGTGCTTTTTCATGAGCTCTATGATGCTACTTGTAAACCCCTGGTGAGCCATGCCTACAGATGACAGATTGACGGGGCACATAGCAAATCATATCACTGAAAACCTTTTACAAATCCTGCCCTGGGTATTGCCCCAAAATATTCTTTTGCTGTGTTAGTACTGAGGTCTTAAATTCTTAGCTCTTCATCTATACATTTCCAAGCCCTATCAGTGGATGGATGATAGCTTGCCTCACCTCTTTTCTCTTTTCACTTTCTACTTTTCAGGTGTTGCACAACTACAAAGTCTGAATCATTTTTTAATTCCAACCCCATCCAAAAAGATTCTCATTGATTCCACAGTTAATTTCTCTCTCTCTCTCTTTTTTTTTTCTTCTTTTTTTCAGCCATGCTGGCTTTTAGCCTGGCTGCAAGTTCTCCTCCAATAGTTTGAGAGACAAATTTCTGTCAGGTGTGATGGAAGAGCAGTGGTTTCAGAAACAATTACCTTCCTAGAAGATTTGTTAATACCAACAGCATCTCAGAGGAGAAAGAAATAAACTTCATTAAACATCATTATTGTTCTTGGCAGCTGGTACACTCTGGCCAACCTGTACCTACCACTTTTTACCTAGCAGGGTTGATGATCACGGTGTGGGGAGGAGATGAAATCAATGTAGTAGGGAAGGAGGTGAGTCGAGGGATGCAGGGAATAAATATGTCATAAATCAGGCCTCCTTACTGCCAGCTCTCCACACAGGAACTGTTTTGAGCCTAAATTAAATCTAAGTTGTTTTATTTCAAACATGTCAAAAGCTTGACTGCAGCTTCAAACAGCATTATTTTTGCAGAGGTAAAACCGGTACCTAATATTATTTTAACAAGGCCTTTTAAAATGTGCATACATTTCCAGTCAGCCAGATTCTTTCTTTTTGCTGAATACTGAACATTCTTTTCTTCCCCTCACTGTTGTCTTTGGCTGTCGAAATCGTACTTTCCACTTTCACAAAAACTGTAGGGGCATTATGACTGCATGTATAGATTCAAGTAGACCATTTGCTTTCTCACAAAATGGCTATGTTAACTCACCTCAGAGAAGTTCAAGGGCTTATATACAATGCCTGTGTAGCTGTGGCTGGAAATGCAATTCCGTGCATTTTCTAGTAGATTGCTGTGGTGAATAGCTGAAAAGAGCAATGTTCTTCCTTACAGGAGACTACACTTCAATGACAAAATGATGCCTCCACAAACTACACAGAATGGGGTCCTTGAGGAAAACTGGAATGCAATTGCGTGTTATAATCTGTCTTAACAAACTGTTTTCTCCACAGGCATAAGTAAAATGTCCTGCCTGGAAGTTCATATAGCTAAGTGTTTTCCACCATAACAAGCAAAGCTGCATAATGTTTCACATTTTCTTATCAAATTATGAATATTAATTAGTATCTTCTGATAGCACTTCCAGGAGAAAATGTCATTATTCCTGCTTGTACAAGAGGCAGAAGGAGCCATTTGTCCAGAGCCACAATGACAGAGCAAGATGGTAAGTGTAACCTCCTTATGTGCAAAGAATTAAACGCTGGTGTGTGAAAAAGACTTGCTTAGCTACAAAATCTACTTCAGCATTTTATTAACCCATTTTAGCATGGGTTTATTCACAGAGAACTTCATCCTATGACATTAAGTCACAGGCATTTTTACCCATTACTAGTTTATCAAGTTTATGAAGAGCCATGGTTTCCCTGTGCTACAAATACAAAGAGCCATACTTTGATTACAGGCTCAGGTTTTTTGCCCTGGCACTTGTGCTTTGTAGAAGGTTTTCCAAGGGATTTGTTTGCTGTGCATACAGAATGGCTGGGGGGTCAGACAGAGAGCCCAGGTCACGTTGGTCCTAATGCAGCACATCCATGGAGTTGGACACGTTCCGTTTGGTCTAACACAGCATAAAACTTCACTTGAAAATTCCTGGAGTTTTCCTTTTTGGGTTGGGGAGGTTTCACCAGATCCATTTTACCTTATAAAAACACATATGTAGAAAGGGTATAAAATGACTGAGCAGCAGTAAAGTTAGGTGCAATAGAAACTGAAATATTGCCAGTTTCAGAGAGAGTTCAGGGCAACCACCCCCAGCCCTGCTCTCGTAAGGATGGAAATCATTCCGTGGCCCCTTGCTGCTGCTTTGGCTCTTGGCAGATTATTTGATGATAAAATCTGCCATTAGCAGTAGCACAGCTTTTTGCCCACCGTCTGGCACTCAGTGGCTGATTAGCCATCGTCCTTTTTAAGCTAATAGCAAAATTAAGAGGAATGCTTGTTGTTTCTGTTTTGTTTATTGCCGTTCATTGCAGCCCTACACGCACTGACCGACCCGGCCCTGCTGAGAGTCGCAGCCGAGCTGCCCTGCTTTTGGGGGAAAGGCCTGGCAGCGGCAGGACAGATTTTGCAATGCGAATTCCTGTCATTTCGATCAAACCGTTGCTCACAAGGACGGCACACGGCTGATCTGTAAGCGCTGCAACGCGTCGCGTCTCTACGTTAAATCCCCCCTGCCCGAGCCCAGCAGCTGCCAGCAGGGCTTCGGGGGGGCGCGCTGCCCCTTTAAGGCCGGCCGAGGCCGGGAGCGGCGCCATAACAACGGCTTGACGGCCGTGACCGGAAGCGATTGGGGGTCAGAGGTCGCCGCTGGCAGCGGGAACATGGCGGCCGTGGCCGCGGCGGCGCTGGGCGCCGTTGTGGCCGCGCTCGGCGGGGCGGCGGTTCCGTGAGCGAGGCGGGAGCCTGCCGCCGCTGCGCTGCCCCTTTTCAGGTGAGGGCGGGCTCCGGGGAGCTTTCGGTCGGCGCGAGCCGGGGCTCTGGGCCTTGGTTACTGGTCGAGCAGCGGGCAGGCCGGCTCTTATGGCCGAGGTGCGGCGTGCCGGCCTGTCACCTGCATCCCGCTGCTCCGCGGGCGGGGCCGCCTTGTGGGGGATGCCGGGCAGGGAGTGGCTGAAGTGAAGTGCTTGAGCTCGTCTGGAAATACGTTCTCTGTGTGAGAAGCCTTGCTTTAGGGGTTGTTACGTTTGTTACATAGATGAATAAACGGAGGGTTCCTGCTGTGGTCTGACCCTTGGTGCTTTTTCTTTTGGAGGCAGCGCGGTCTCTTGCTGACTTGTATGTACGAAGAAATCAGTCAGGTTTTCCCAGCTGTAGCTGCGTGCTTTGCTGTAGTTACTGCACCTGTTGTTACTTCTGCCAGCATTGCTGGTTCCTGTGCTGCTATCTCAGCTTTGTTCACTCTGTAGCAAAGCTGAACTTTGACCTGAATGGTCCCTAACGTAGGACGGGGAGCTCCATCCCACTGGCAGTCAAGGCTCTGGCAGTCAAACCACGTGGAACATAACTGCCTGCTGAGACCTGAGTGCTGGAGTTAAGCTGTGTGTGCTAGCTCATTTTGCTGCGTATGTATATTGATGGTGATAAGTGGATGTAACTGGTCTATTTTTAAGCTGTACTTATGCTAATTCATGGAGTGGAGTATGCTTATGTAACGGGCAGCTTATTGATTGCTAAGTGTCTCCATAACTCATTTACTTTGTGGTAGGTGTTTCTCATTTCAAAAACACCGCCTACGCTCTGCTTTTGGACTATGGACTTTTCAGTAGTGATTATTACAGCTGCGTTCTAACCTTTATCAGAGCACAAATTAATTCTGCTGTAGCATAGGTTGAGGTGGTTTTTCTTATGACTGTACAAACGGGGAAACATGGATTAAAAAGTGTCTTAGACTGAGCACAGAAAGCTGAAAGATGTTGACTGACTTTTTTGTCAGGTTTCATTGTATTTTCTTAATGCTCTGAGTATAAGCTTCGGTGGCAGCCGTGCAATTTTAGCTTCTCAGCAAGTTAGGGTACAGTTAAGTGTGAATACGTTGGTTGATATGTGGGCTGCATCTAAAAGCATAGTCTCTCTCCTTCACAATTGCAGGTTACAGGTTACTGCTTTTTTCTTTGTAATGGATCTGATGGTTGCAGGGACAGTTGATCCAACAATTCCAAGGGGGTGTTCTTCTGTCAGTAGGAAGTTATTCTATTGAGTGTTTGATACTGTATGAATGAGAACTTTGTCCTTTTGTACTAATGTGGGTTAAGGTGCAGCTGTACCTCAAAAAACCGAATCCCAAAATGCTCATTCAGTAGAGTAAGGACTACACTTCAAGCTGCTGAAGTTTGGATTTTAAAAAAAAAAAAAAAAAAAAAAAAAAAAAAAAAGGCAGCCCCTATGTAGGAAATAAGTGGTAAGAAGGCAAGGATTAAAAATCTAAAGTGACTTTTAGTCCCACTAATTCTCTGTGTGTCAAAGAGCTCCTGTGCAAAAGAAGAGAAACCCCTTACAAAATGTTTTTTAGACTTTAAGGACAAGAGTCATGGGGGGAAACCGTATTGTGTCTTCCTGCAAAAGCCAAACTGAAGTTACACAGAGAACCCTTGATTCAGGTACATTCTGACTCCTCAGTCTTAGCAAATTTTAACTTCTGTGGAGTTCCCCAGTTTTTTCACAGAAGTAATCTGAAAAGAAAATTAAAGTGTTCACTAAAACATTCATGTGGGTTTTAGCAGCATTAAGGTTACTTGATCCAGCAAATCTTTTTTCCAGTCTCACAAGTGGGAGACTGGCATGTATTTCATCTGTTTCTGCAGAGCCTCTGCTTCCTCAGCTGCTACTTCTAAAGATGCCAAACTAAATTCTTAATCACCTGAGCTGTCCTAAGCACAAACCCTGTGCTTCTGCTGGCTTCTGCTGTCCAAGTCTTCTCCCGGTGGAATTTCACTTCCTAGTTTTTGCTTTGTCGGTCTTAATTTATTTTCTTTCTTCCCAGTCTTGCCTTTGGCTGGCAGGCTGTCATCTCCCCTGCCCCACACATCGCCCTGCTTTGCCAGAACATGCACCTCATTGCTTTTGCTGTCTTCCACTGCAACTCCTTGGGACACACAGGATACCTGTCTGGGCTTGTGCTGATTGTGTACAGGTGATGTTTGTTTTCCTTTCTCCTTTTTTCTTCTCTTAATTCATACTCTTCACTGACCCATTGTTCATTTGTTTCTTCAGGTTGTGGTGTTGAGAACAGGCAGGTAAGATTCCCCGCTGTCTGTATCTGATATTGAGTTGTGAAATTTGGTTTGATGTTTTACTAGTTATGGATTGGTGGCAGCTGGCTTGTTTGTGCTATGTGTGTTGGTCAACAGTTGGAGCTGTTGGAGGGGAAAATGGAACCTTTAGAGAATTGACTTTTGAAACAGATCCCTTCTGAGTGTGTGAGAAGGCCTGCAGTTTGTTTTCGTGTGCCTTTTTGTTGATCTGTTTGGAAAGCTGACCACCACTGAAGACAGTTCTGCTTTGTAACGGCCCTTGTTGCTGCTGCAAGCACGGTGAGATGCTAGAGGAAAATGTTAGCAGACTTCTTTAAGCCTAGACATCATCTCTCTCTTCTAGATATTTTTTTCTTTCAAGTTGAGCTTGTTTGCTTGTGAACTTGTTCTGCTATTAAAAAAGTATATATCCTTAATTCAGTTTGTGTTTATTGGGGTTTCTTATATGCTTAGAAGTACAGAACAGGGGGAAGCTTTCTGATCAATATAAAAACAGTTATTCTGCTTAGTTCACTCACTGTCTTCTAACAAGTTTGAGAAAATGAATTTACTTTTAATCTGACAATGGATTTATTCTTTTCTGGGATTTAATTGATGGAACTGTGGTGGTGGTTGTTTTTTTTTCTCCTAAATTTTACTGCTTTTAAACATGCTTTTCCAAGGCTGCTACTTTGTGGTCCTGAGACTTCTACACTGTTGAGTGCTGCTGTCTTTTGTCACCCATTGATATAAGCCTGCTATTGATGTCCTTTTGAGTAACAAGAGAGCAAGTAATGCTTTAGTTCCAGCGATTCTTGATGGTACAGCATAATCTTGAGTGCTTTGAGCTTGTAGCATTTGAGCTCTTCTTAAGACATTCACTGTTCTTCATGATTGAAATCAGTGTATATCTGTTTGATTGAATGAATAGACAGCCCAGTGAATCTGTATGAAGCAGTTAGGAGGCTTTCCATGTTTTGCTTGTAGAAAGGGATTCAACTTTTCTGAGGACTGTTCTAATTTCTTACAAAAATTAGTCTTTGAATTGTGGCAGTGTCCTACAAACTGCTGTGTCCTCAGACGTGCTCACAAACTGTTTTGTGCTCCTTCACCAAGTCAGTGTAACAGCTGATGACAGTGTAACAAAGTGTAACCAAGTGTAACCAAGACAGTGTAACAACTACAAGAGTCAAAAAGCAACAGAACACCCAGGCTTCTACAGGAAAACAAGAAATAAAACCAAGAACTTCATTTCTCTTGCTCATCCAAACAGAAGCAGTAGGAAGCAGTGCAGGTTCTGACAGGTCCATGCAGTCCTGATCAGTTCTAAGTAGGTGGGGAGTTACTTTCATCACCTGGGATCTGGATTGAGAATCAGTCTAGTGATGGTTGTCTCAGATCAAGATTTAGGTAACTGTTCAAGGTACTTGGAAATGTGATATGATTGTACATAAAATAAACATACAGATCTGAGGTTAGTGTGTGGAGTGTTGTTTTTTTATTATTTTCTTCTTGTGTGGATGGTATGATAATGAATTCACCCAGATACAAGTGTGAATTGGAAGTTAGAAAAGTATGTCATCTTTCAAATATGTTAGGAAGACCCTCCCTGGTATTGAAAGGTGAGAACATTACTGTCCTGCTTCACGTGGGAGTTTGCATGAAACACTTCATACAGCACTGATACAGTTTTGAAAGTGGGGAAAACAATCACAGAACAGCCAGGGTTGGAAGGGACCTCGAGGATCATGGATCTCCAACCCCCCTGCCACAGGCAGGGCCACCAACCTTTCAAACATTTAATACTAGACCAGGCTGCCCAGGGCCCCATCCAACCTGGCCTTGAACACCTCCAGGGATGGGGCATCCACAGCCTCTCTGGGCAACTGTTCCAGCACCTCACTACTCATAGTAAAGAATTTCCCCCTGACATCCAACCTCAATCTTCCTTTCCTCAAAAACCTGAGAAGCCTTTATTCAGTTTGTTGAGCTCTCAGAGGGACAGAAGCAGTAGGTGAAGAGTCGAAACACTCCTTCCCCTTCCTTTAAACAGTATTTTTTTTTTTTTATGTCTGAGTAATTAATTCCACATCACTTGGTAGTTTTGCTCTTAGGTTTCATTATGGTTTCTCTTAATCTAGTGCTGTTATTGATTTTTGACATCGATTTGCTCATTTTCCTTACAAGAAACAATCTACAGACTGCATTTGTTCGGATCAAGCATTAGCATTATGTGTTTGAATTCAGCAGATAATTGGATATCTTGCAAATTACTCAATGGGTGTTTCATCTTGAAACATTTAAAAATCCATTTTAGTTTCCTGTAATGTTTTAGTTAGACAGCAATCCAAACTTAGGACGGCGCTTTGGCAGCGATATGCTTATTTTCTAAACTAAGCACAGTTTCTGTGGTTAAATTTTCCTTTCATTTAAATATAAGTTTTAATCAGCGTAGGCCAAACTTTTCCAACCATGCTTAAAATTAGCTTGAGCCGTATTTCAGAAGATGTGTTCTCCTAATGTGATTGAACATATGTAGAGAGATGTACGCGGCAGTGAATGTTTTTAAGCTGATTAATGCTTGTGAAGTGTTTTTATAACTTAAAAACATTTATAGACTGCCTAAATATGACTCGATACTAGTACTCTTTATGTAATTAATACCACTGAAAGCACTTCATGCTGTGTTTCTGAAGGTTGAAAGGTAGCTGTTTGGAAATGCCTTGTGAATTCTACCGGCACGCAGCCAAGTTCCAACATGAGAACAAAGTAAAATGCAGGTGGTTTTGGAGATGGGTCGTGTTGTACCTCAGGCAAGGTGTCACTGCCATGTTCTGGCGGTGTGCTGAAGGTGCAAATGGGTCTGTAGCAGATGTTAAGCTTTGTGTGGGAAGTGCTCAACATTGCTGCTGTTTCTGAAGACATACAGAAAGAATCTGATGCCAAAATTGACTCTCGGGTGGTTATTACAGCTCCATGAATTGCTGCCAGAAATTTGATAGGCTCAATCTCTAGAGAAGTATTTAAAACCAAACCTGTTGCCAACCTTATACCCCTTAGTATTTACCCAAATGTAGCTTAAAAAAGTGATGTGGGGGATGTCCAGAAGGAGGCATGTATGGAGGTGAAGGGCACTGCTCTGCCAGCAGCCATCTTTTCAGGTTGCCCCTTGTTAGCACTTGCACTCATGGTGATGTGCTCTCACAGAGAGTAGTGAAGGCAAATGTCATGACAGGGAGATGTGAGTGGCATGGATGTCCATTACAGGCAACACAGTGGGCTTTTCTGAGACTTGCGGGTAACTTTGACCCTCTGGTCCTTTGGTGAGAATGATTTAGAAGTGAAATACTGGCCGGGTTTGGATGTGGAAATGTAAAACTTAGTTTGTCAGATGTTTCACTTTATGGGCTTCAGTTTGCTTCTACTTCCTAATAGTTAATTTTAGAATAAGTGTAGGTTTGCTCAGATGGTTAATTCCATTTGCTGTCACATCACTTTTGTTACTGCTATTTACACTCTACTAGAATGTAATGAATGTGCTTTTTGAGGAAGCTGATAATATTACAGCAATAGTAAGCAATAGCAACTTTATCATGATTATTTGTGGCTGCACCTTGTACAGTTACACTGAATCCTATTAAACTTAGATGGAATAAATATTTTTGGATTTTGCTCCATAGTTTTTCTCATAACCAGGACTGTTACCTGGAATTCATATGGAGCATTGCGTGGAGCCTGGTAAAGTAAGGCGAGTCGTTTCCTTCTAGTGCCCTGCCTTGACAGGACCTTTCTTTCAGATTTCCCTCTTCATGTGAGAACGTCAGTAAATCTGTCAACTTGAGCAGTGGTTTGCTTTAAAGAGAAAACAGTTTTAGGCATTTCTTCCAAGGTTTCTTGCCCCGGTTTGTCTTTGCAACAAGTAAATATGTCGCCACGGAACTTATGTGTAAGCCATCATTAGACACTGGAAACAGTTAATGTTTTGGGAATTGACATACGCCTCCTATTTGGAAAGAGGGTGTTAGAACTGGTTTAATCTCTCCTAAATAACTGGAAGATGGAGTATAGCGTTCTGGGAGTGTGCGATCTTTCTGCAGTTTGGGATGGACTGCTCCAGGAAAAGAAAATACAAAGGGATCAGACTTGCTGCAGTTTGTGCTGTCTCCAGGAGATGGATGGGTTTTGCACTGTAGCTTCCTCACAAAAATCCTCATGTGTCACTGTGATTTACAGAAAGTGTTCTGCAGGCTCATCCATCTGTTTCTGACTGCTGGCAGTGACAGTGTCTCCCAGAGTTACGGCTTTTCTCAGAGAAATGGGTTCTTTTATTGGGAACATCAGGTTTAAATTTTCTCACTCAAATACCGAGTTTAAAATAAAACCCAGTCAGTTTCCACTATTTCCAGTGTTTGCATTGGTCTGCCGTACGTTACAAGATGAATACTTCATTATTTTGTTATGTATGGTTGTATCTTTGAGATCCATTTCCATGGTTTACTTCGGGCAGTCATTTGTGTGACTTTGTTCACTAAAAAGTTTTTCTGCTTCTGTTACATTGCAGGTTGTTGTACTTTGTGTATCTCAGTGCTACTCCGAAGGAAGGATCTTGGTCTCTTAAATGTTGAGAAGCAATTGGTTTTGCACCTCTCCATTGGATATAGCACTATGTGTTGAGCAGTATTGGCTGTAATAAGCAAGAAAAACCTCCCAAATTTAAGTCAGTGCTTTAAGTAAATGATGTATCTCGTTTAGATTGTGGCAGTATTTATATTATCTCTTCTCTACAGGACAAATAAATAGAATTCTTTTCTTTTTAAAGTAGTTGCAGTAGGTTATTCTGCTGCAGAACAGCACCATGTGAGACACAGCCCCTTGTGCTGCACACCACGTCTGAAAATACACTAATAGCAGGTATTTTGAATCAGTGAAAGTAACGTCATGAAAAGTTTAGAGGATTTAGTAAGCTTTGATTGCATCAATCACATGTTAGCATGATTTCCTTCGGGCCTGTCCTCTCTTTGTGCCTTCAGCTTTGCCAAACGTTGCCCTTGTGTAACGGCACTAAGCCTCTGAAGTGGCTGTAGCAAATACTTTCATAAGAATAAAAGCTAAAACCTCTAAGCTATTCAATGATTCCTTTGTTTCCTGTGGCCCCCAAAGTGTTCAGATTCTTGTCCTTTTACATGTAGGTGGTGGCAGAGAGAAGTGGTAAGTTTGGCTTTTTCTTCTTGCTTTAGCTTTGCATAAGGCATCCATAAACTCAGTTAAGATCTGCAGTGCTTGTTTGCTTGTCCATGGCTTTGATGTGAGTGCTAAGGCATGCAGGATGAATCTTGCTTTCAGAACTAAAGGTATTACTTTTGTGAGCTGGGTGCTGAAATGAGTTGGCCTGTTAGAAAGAAAGAATGTTTCCTGCATCCATCTTCTCTCACTGTGACTTGAAATGTAGAATTAGTTGAGGAGGGCATATTTTGGATGGGCTTTTGCTGAAGTTTAGAAATGTGCCAATTCATAAAGCAAAGATAAGCAAACCTGAACTTGTAGAGAAGCTTTCTGGTAACTGACTTTCACTATTGTGTGTGTGCAGTTATTAACAAAGATAATCACAAAAGGGCACGTTGGCTAGGAGATACCCCGCCTCAAATGGAGAGTAGCTGCAAAAATACCATTGTGCATCAATTTGTATAGGCTGCAGAATACTGAAGATTGGAAATTTTGTGCAGTACTGACAATGGTCTGATCTGTCACAGTAGTATTGTGATTTATAGCAGTATATGGCTTTATAGCATGACGGAGGAAGGAAATTATCAAGATGTATTTCTTAATCAGTTAAAGACTTGGAGAGCTACAGCAGTGACAGGCATTTGGCTAAGTTTTACAACCTTTCAATGGTGCAGGCACTGACTTTAGACTGAATGCCTCTGTTTGTGTGCAGTATCCTGTAAGGAGCCTTTCCAGGGGTCTGTGCATGTGAGACCTCAGTTCTCCTACATGCAGCTCCTACAAGTCTCCCAGCGCTTCAGGGCAGTGGATCTGTTGTTAATGTAGAGGAGCGGCCCACCCATGGCAGTTGCATCATCTTTTGTCAGGCTGTAGTGTCTGTCCTTCTCTTGAGAAAGACTGTGGTGTGCTTTTCTTCTCATTTCAGTGGCTTGAATGATTTTAATGTTTAGAGCTTAGTTATTGAGAGCTGCTTTTTCTGGTTAGGAAGCTATTTGATATGGAACTATCAGTCTCTTGCCTCTCAACAAGACAATTGTTTTCTTCTTACCTCTTTCCCCTAAGATACTATCAGACTTCCACTGGGCTTGTACTGAAGAGCTAGAACATAAAAATGAAGTTCATGTTGGAATGTGATCTGGAAAGAAGCAAAGTTGTGGGCAAGTATTTTTCCTTTTTCCAAATGTTAAGCTACAGCCACATTAATAATGTTTCTACCAAGAAAAAGCTATTGGGCTAATTTAAAGCAAAACTCTAGAACTGTTACATCCCACATGGCATGAAACATTGCTGCTTTTTTTTCCTGCTGTATTAACGTCTTACACAGAAAGGAAATGAATTTTAGAAGGAATGTTATACATAAGCCATTTGAGACATTCTCTGTTAAGGAAATACCAGCTGTCAGGAAAGATGCAGCCAATGTTGAGTTATATTAGAAACATTGTGAAGGAACTATTTGTCAAGGAAAAGTGGATTAATTAAAACATTTTAAACTATTTTTGCTCTGGAATAGAGTTAGGGTAGTTCCATATGTGCCTATTCTAAACTAAACCTCTTTTTAAAAGCCACATTTGTTTTTTCAGAAGCAAGCTCCCTTAGGTAGGTAAGTCATTCCCTAATGTAGAATAAGGAAGTTTTCTAACTGAAATGTAACTAATGCAGGAGGGAAAAAGGTTTGGAGTCATTTTGCTTTATCTTTATTATCTTCAAATTCTAAAAGTTTGCTTTCAGTGATACTCCTTAATGGACAGAATTTATATGGAAAAATAATAGGCTGCATTTCAGAATTATCATATTAAGTTTTTATTCAAAGAGGTGTTTTTTTTATGAGCAGTTAATAGCAGCAGGAGGCATTGTTTTGCTTCTCCACAGGGAAATAGTGAAGCACGTGTAAAAGAAACCTGAACCAGGCTTGTGGAATATTAAATGGGATAGGATTTACTCCTTAATCCAGGGTAGCCTGCTGGCTTTAAGGAGTTATACAGTGAATACACAGTCTTACTGTAATGGTTTGAATTGTAAGTGGTAATTAAACCCAAAGCTTTGTTCTTACTCTCATTGATCTGTTGATAACAGATTTTCCCTTGCAGAAAAACTTACGCCTGTTACCTCTTCAGATCATGCTTCAGTCATTTATTTACACGAAGACCTTGCAGAGGATGCTTAGGTGTTACAGTTGTGTGGCCTCATTAAGTGTCGAGTTGGGATTTTGAGAAAAGCATAAATATTGCACAAGGAAATGGCCAGCCTTCTTGTTGAAGCTGTCCAACTTCTTCATTATGACTGCTGGAAATCCAGGAAGAACAAAATGCTTTCTTCCATCCCGTGGAATTAATGAAATTAAATTTCTCAAGCTTGTTGTTTTGACAAATTCTCTTTGCATTAGATTTGTGAATTTAGCCTGCATTATGGTATCATCAAAACATAGATGTTCAATGACATTTTTTTAACTTTTTTTTTTTTTTTACATCTCATACAAATTAACTGCCCCTAACTCCATCAGTGTGTTATCTTTCTGCCTAATAGACTTACTGTTGAGAATGGCTTGTATTTTAGGAATGCCTTAAGCATCTGTAAGCATATGATCTATAGAACCCATTGTGCTAGTTGTATGTGCTTGGTGTGGTATATTGAGTTGGATGAGGGATTGATGATGGTCACCTGGAAGTTCTTTTTAGTTGAATGCCGCTCTTAAGAATTGGATTTTGCTGTTTACATGATAGAGACTCTTAGCTACTGCTAAAGCAATGCTAATTGTGATCCTTCTATTGAATGCTAAGATTTCAAATTGGACACCTATAAAATGAGCCATGTAAAGCTTCTACAGCTGAAGCTAATAGTAACTTTGAATTTATGCACAGTGACAAACACTCTGAAAAATTAGACTGAGAACATTCCAGATCGGGCACACACAATTTGTATGCGCTGTGCTGTGGATCTTGAGTTGCAAAAGCATAATCTGTTGTGAAAAAATGACATGTAACACATTCAGATTGTAATATCTTGAGCATAATATAGAGGGAGAAAAACAGCTTTTTTTTTTTTTTTCCTTTTCCTCTTAAGATTTGAGTAGTTTAGGCTAATTTTAACACTGCACTACGAGAAGAGAAAATGAAGTTAAAAATAATGTATCCCTGCTAACTGGTCTCAAACAGTGTGCTGTGGATGTGGCAGACACACCAGCTGGGAAGGAGCAGCCTTAATTTTGGTGTTAGGTAATTTCTCTGCATTCGGTTGAATGATGGTGGTGATTCTGCCACTGGACGGTCGGAGGGCTTGGTGTCCCACATCACTGTGTGCAGCCTTGGCCTGATGATAGGATGCTTGAGGGTAGGAATGTTAAGCATTTGCTTCTACCTGAACTTGGCTTCCCCATTGCAGCATGGTACCGAATTCAGTTGTCTCCTTGGTGATCCAGCCACGTGTCCATGAAGGCAAGTTTATTTTAAGGAGACCACGTAGCAGCTAATAGGTGGTGGAAATCACCTGGCATTCCCAAAACAGGCACTTGTGGCACTTAGGGATGTGGCTTTTTGGGCAGTATTGCTGACAGGTGGGTGGTGGATTGGATGGTCTTAGTGGTCTTTTTCAACCTTAACAATTCTATGATCATGTAGCTTCAATATCCCAGATGTTCACTGAATGTTTTGTAAAGGTAACAGTTCAGTAATGGGTGCTGATGGGTGCTGAACACCTCACACCCTTTAAGCTGACTTTAAAACTGACAACATTCCAGTTTGTTTCTCTGAAGCAGTTAATGATCATAAACGATCCTGCAGTTTGAATTGTACAGCTTCCTCTTCAAATTTTGCTTTTGTCCAGAGTGAAATAGTCTTTTATATGCATGATTGGGCATGTGGTTTGTTTTCCAAGGAGGAGTAATAGGAAAACAGCTTTTGTAATCGATCAGTTAAGATTTTGAATTCTCCTTTGCAAAATTCCATGTTAAAATTGTATTGGCTATCTAGGAAAAAGCTATTTGCAGTTTCAATCTGATGCCTCTGCAGTCAAGATAAAGGGTGTTGGTTGAGATGCCTTTCCATTGGGAAATCAGTGCTAAGCCACTATGCACTGATGGGCTTTTACTGCTTAATTAGTGAGCCACTTTGTTGGCTTTCACCATTAAGTTTATACTGTGAAAATATACTTTGATTTACTTGATCTAAATACAGCTTTGTCTTTCATGATATTTAGAACAAGACAAAGCTTACTTGATGAACTAGCTGATATCTCTACAGTTGGGTCAGTTGGAGATGTGTGCTATGAGAGATGTGTGAGATGAGTGAGGCATGAAGTTGGGATTTTTAGTTTCATTCTAGCTTCTCTTATTTGATAACAAGTTGAATCTTTTCTTCAGCTGTTGGATGCAGTAATCGTCTTTACACATATAGATGACTACAAGTTACAGTTTCTCTTAAATTCCTTGCTAATGAAAAATATTACTCTTCTACGCATTTTAAAGAGCTTCAGAAAAAAACATTATCATTGCAGAGTAAACTCTGTCCTGCACAGTAAGAATTGACTAAAATAAACGATCAAAATGTGTAACATTACCAACATTGCAGGTTGTAGATGCTTTTCTTTAATAGAGCATCTTGCAGCCATGTTGAAGTAATTGGAATTGGAGATTTGATTCTTATACGTAACATACAGCAAAACCTACTTTCAGCTTGTAAGGGTTAGTTATGATATATCGTGATGTAATTTTCCATGTATGTGCTTGATATCTTAATCTGAGAATCTGCAGATGGAAAGTTGTAAAGAGGAATGATTCGTCTACATTGAGTATTGTGGGACAATTGATAGATGATTCCCAGCTGCGTTGTTTTGAATTGCAGCCAGAAAATTTAAAGTATTTTCAATGTATACTGTGCCTGAAGAACTGTTAGAGCATTCTTTCAGAGCATTCTTTCTAAAAAGGATTGTAATTTATTTTTGTTATAGATGGGTTGAAGAATTTCAGTGAAGTATCAGGAAACATTGCATTTTTTCTCAGTGACGAATACAGGCAAACATGACTTGAAGCTTAGAATCTGTTAACAGTACAAAAGGCTTGCAGTGATGGTGGTAGATGTTTTAGATCACTTCAATTTTCCTTTTTCCCATATAATACCTAAGATTCCGCCTGTTTCACTCGTAAGCCATCAGTCTGTACACCTTCACTGTGTTCTGTTACTTTCTGCAAGTTTTTTTTTTTTTAATAGGCTGTGTTACGTGCAAAGCTGGTTTTGCAAGCCTTTTCTTTGTTCGGTTCATTAAGGCTTATTAAAGCTTTGCCATTCCCATAACCTGCAGTGTTGCTGGTTTACCAGCAAGTTAGTTAGAGACATTTTTTATTTTTGAGGTTCAGAGTGGTTTGAATGTCTTTGCAGTGTACAGGTTGAAATTTGTAGCAGCTGCTTAACTAAATTCTGAAACAACGCCAGGATGCATAGGCTGAGTTTCCTAGAGTAACTTTTCTACTTGATTTCTTGCTTTGTCACCGCTGATCGCTTTCTTTTTTGCCATGTTAGATATTAAACATGTTGACATCTGAAGAAATGATGTCATCAGATGGTCATTAATGCCCAATCTTTTTCATCATCTTTGTCAGTGACCTGGATGAAGGAATAGAGTCTGCTCACAACAAGTTTGCTGATGGTATGAAACTGGGAGGAGTGGCTGATGCACCGGAAGGCCCCACTGCCTGGACAGACTGTAGAATTGGGCAGAGAGAAATGTCACAGAATTCAGCAAGAGTAAGTGTAGAGTCTTGCACAAGGGAAGGAATAACTGCATACATCAGTACAGGTTAGGGGATGACCTGATGGGAAAGAGCTGTGTGGAGAAGGATCAGGGGGTTCTGGTGGACAACAGGTTGGCCATGAGCCAGCAGTGTGGCCAAGGCCGGTGGTGTCCTAGGATGCATTAAGAAGAGCATAGGCAGCAAGTCAAGGGACGCGATCCTCCCCCCTCTGCTCTGCCCTCATATGGAGTACTGTGTCCAATTCTGGGCTCACCAACTCAAAAAAAAGCAGGGATGTGCTAGAAAGAGTGTGGTGGAGGGCCACAAAGATGATAAAGGGCCTGGAGCATCTCCCTGATGAGGAGAGGCCGAGAGACCTGAGACACTTCACTTTGGAGAAGAGAAGGCTGAGAGTGGATCTCATCGCTGTTTATAAACATCTGAAGTGAGGGAGTCAAGCTGATGTGGTTGGCTCTCTTTGGTGGTGAGCAACAATGAAGCAAGGGGCAGTGAGCAGAAACCAAAACAGGGGAAGTTCCATAGTAACACAAGGAAGCAATTCTTCACTGTCAGTGCTGGAGCACTGGAACAGGCTGCCCAGAGAAGCTGTGGAGTCGTCTTCTATGGACATACTCAAGACCTGCCTGGACGCTTAGTGACCCACTGTATGGAACTGCTTTAGCAGGGGGACTGGACTCCATCTCTTAGATGTCCCTTGCAAACTTTATAATTCTGTGAAATCAATCTCGTTTTCTTTGCTGTATTGTATCCTTTATGCATGCTGCAGGTAACTTTGTGCACACGATATAAAGGCTTTATTGATTTGAGATCACCCACAGGTGCTTCTTGAGGGAAGATGATTCTCTTTAAAATAAAAGGTAACTTACTTGAATTCCTTTAAAGCTTTCATCCACTTCGGAGGAGTTAAATACTTGGCTTAAAATAAGCTGCAAAGTCAGGGATGTTGTTCTGGAAGAAGGTTCCTTTCCTCTTTTAAGTCTTAGGAAGGGTGTGAATTGAGAACCGAAGTGGTGTTTTTAAACCTGCTGCTGTTAGAGCAGTTTCTGTGTGTTGTAACGGGGCTGCCAGAGGAAATAATTTTCCTTCCTGGGGGAGGAAGGAAAGAGAAGCACTTGCTATGTACTCTTGTTTGTGTAATGGTTTTGCACTGTAAGAAAGGACAGAAGCACTTTTAACACAGGAAAATGTGGTTGTTAAACCCCCACCAACAGAAAAAAAACTAAGTTTCAGGAGCATGTGTGGTATCAGAAACAATTTATTGTTCCTGATTTTGCTTTCGTTTTGGGAGTGACAGTTCTAAAAACTATGAAAGCGTGACTTTCTATTAGTTGAAGGAAACCTTCGTGCCTTTTTGTAATGACAAGTGCTCCCCTTTTTCAGCTGCTCACTTATTTTCACAATTTTGTTGTGCCTGTAAATTCAGTGACTTCAAAACGTGCCTGTATACTTTATTTAACTATCTTGGCACGCTTCTGTGGTTAAATGAGATTTCTTTTGGCACAAAAGCACTTTCCTCACCTGTTTCCATTTGTTAGTGGTGGGATCAGTAATGATACAGGCTTTGTAAAATATGTGAAGTCATTTCCCAGCTGTTGTTTATATTGATTTATGCAAGAATAGTGGAAATCAATTACGTTGGTTAACTTCTGGCATCTAAGTATTGAGTTTGAAGGCTGACATGAGTAAGCATGCTGCAAGATGCAGATTTAGGCAACTTACACATCAACAAGTTTGGCTTCCTCAGGCAAAAATTGGGTCTTGGATAATGACAGAGAATGTTGGCAATAAAGGTCACATTTAGATTAAAGTAACCTGGAATACATTGTACTGAATTATGGAACAAAGGAATGTAAATACAGAAAATCTTCTCTCCTCTCCTTTTCAAAGTGTCCTGACCTTTATTGAGTTCCACTAGCTGACATTTTTAGAAGACTTTTAGTTCTAGTTTCTTTCATTATGAAGGGCTTATTTAGGTATTTTCTTCCACACATTTCTTTGTCATCTTCTTTGCCATTTGCTTTTCTTCAGCTACAATGGCACCTACGTTTCATATCAGCATGCTTATTGCGGTAGTGATGCAGCCCTATTTTGTATAAAGTTCTAGAAACACATTTGTCTGTAGTCTTCTTACTTTAGTAAACAGCAGAAAAATAAAGCAAGCGTGAGTGAAAAGGAATGGAGCAGCAAAATTGGTAAGCACCTACAAAAACGCTTTCTCTGGGCAGCCTGTTCTAGGGGTTGGCAACCCAACCATGGCAGGGGGTTGAAACAAGTGATCATTATGGTCCTTTTCAACCCAGGCCGTTCTATGATTGTATGGAAGGTGAAATAGGAGAAAATCACACAGTCGGTACATCACATCCACATATTTCTATTTCTAGTTTTAAATCATTGCATGCATTTTCTGTTTAAAGGTAGTGATATATTTAGTCAGACTTGGTGCAAGTGAATCATGGTATGTACGTTGTTCTTGTATAAAATAATGACTGATAGTTGCATTTACTATTTCTGTGTTTCGGTTGGAAGCTTCTTCCAGCACTTCAAGGATGATTAAGTCTTAGTTGGCATGTTTTGTTGCTGGCAAGTTCAGCAAGATCTTCCTGGCTTGGAGAGGCACCCATTGCTCTATTATAACTATCCAATCCTAGAAGATCTAATTTTTTCCTTCCTACTTTCCTCTTCTTTAATAGTTTGTTCCCTGAAGCCTTTAAGTTGTTTTACGTAATCTGAGGTGCTGTTCACAGCTAACAACATCTCCTCCTCCTCTCTCCTCACTTCTTCCTACCTGTTTGTTAGTGGTAGCTGAGTGAAGCTGGGTGGGATTTGTACCTTTGTTGCCCTAAATGGGCAAGTTGACTGCTTGCTGTCAGTCACTCATGTTTATAGATTTGGATGCTCAGCAACAGTGAAAAAGGCTTCAAAGTATGTTGCTTAAGCAGGCATAATCCCTTTGTTCTTATGGAAAACATAAGATAAGATCCATCTGTTAATGAACGAGTAATGTTGGGAAGGACATAAGAGCATGTATTTTATGGTTACAGATTAATGTCAACAGACTAAGAATAAAAGTGCCATAACTGCCTACTGCAGGCTTTCTTCCTGCCCCTTCTTCTGAAGGTTCAAGACATGGGCAGGCATACCACTGGGTGGGCTACTGTTATTACTGTTCCTCAGTTGGGCAGTTTTTATGCTTCTTCCCCTGGTATTTTTTTTTCCCAGCATCATATACAAGATACAAGGTATCTTAGGTCAAGACACTGTAAATACTCATTCTCTATAAATGTTATTCTGTTAAACACAGATTAGATCAGGATTTACAGAATCCGTCCTTTCTTTAGCCCGGGCAATCTTCCAATTTGCTGAAGGCAGGAAGCCCAGCAAACACTCCCTCAGACAATTCCTCATCTTTATCCTTTTTCCAGAATAAAAATCCACAAATATCAGCAGTGGGGGCCAAAATAACAAATGAAAAGAGGGTGTTGCCACTTCGTGCCAGGTTTTGTGTAAATGTTGCTCTACTTCCTTGTCCCAGGATAACAACAAAGCTTCCCAAAGAATCTATAAAACAAACCAGACTCTTTTTCAGATCTGATTTAATTCACAGTAGGTGCAGCGACAAAAATGCCAGGGAACAAGAACAGTGAAGGAGACTTGATCTCTCTGTTAAGGTTGCAGGAAATATTAAGGCATATGCTTGCTCTTTGATACCATCCATTACTCTTGCAGCTGGAGCATCAGTTAGCTGCTTGGTGCTTTTCTTCTAATTGATTGAGATGAACCTTAAATGGGGCATGGATGAATAGACCCTATAATTTAGAACAGGTTGGGATGAAATACTGTGGTGAAGAGCTGGAAAACAGTGATGTACAAGGAGCCTCTGTCTAGAGAGCCTGTGATCTACACCTGCTTGTTTCTCCTCTGGCTTCAGTGATGTGATCAGAAGAAGCTGGAGTGAACTGGATGTGGTGTGGAGTGAGATGTAGGGGGTGGTGTTGAGTAGCAGACCAGAGACAGGGCTGAGAGCAGAATGCATGCAGGCAGGAGGAGGTGATAGGACTGGAGTGCCAAGAGCCACTGCTGAGGAGCAGGATCAAGCTGAACAATGTTCAGAGGGACAGGAAGCAGATTTTTAGAGCAATAATTCAGGTATTTTCTGCAACTACAAAATAGCTGTTTGGGTTGTGTGTGTGGCAACCACTAATGGCTGTCACACAGACAGCTGACTCTGGGAATGTTGGTGACTGACTGCAGTTTCACTGTCTTGAATTGAACATGTTGCTGTTTTCTACAGGTCATTCTTTTTTTACATTCTAGGAGTTACAATGAATTCACTATTAAGAGAGTTTAGAGAGAGGAAACTTTTTCTTTTCCCCAAAGGCATTCTATATCAGCAAGTCATTGCTTCTTCTCTTGTTTGGGCACTACTGAGAAGAGCCTTGTTCCGTACCCTCTGCACCTTTCCTTAAGGTACTCACAGATACTGATGAGATTCTCCCAAGCCATCTCTTCTCTAGGCTACAGGGTTTCAACTTTCTCAGCCTTTCCTCACTGGGAAGATGCTCCAGTCCTGTCATCACTTCCATGGCCGTTCATTGAACCCTCTCCAGTATGTCTGTGCAGCAGTACTGCTGTTGAACAGAGAAGGACCATCTCTCTTCACCTGCTGTCAATAATTTTGCTTAATGTGTACTGGGATACTGTTAGAATTCTTTGTGGCAAGGGCACAGCTGGCACGTTTTCAGTTTTGAAACTCTTGAAACTCAGAGTTCCTTTTCTTCAGAGCTGTTTTCCAGATCCATCAAGCTGGTCATTTTTATTATAGAAGCTTACATGGTAGGTTAAGTGTGACTTCCTGCTCCTGATGATTTTCTTGTCCATCAGCTTGTGCCTGGAAATAGTGTCCAGGATTAGCTGCCCCTTCACCTTCCCAGAGTTTGAGGAGAGACTGACCTGTTTGTAGTTCCCTAGGACCTCCTTACCCAGTCTCAAAAATAGGAGTGGCCTTTGCTTTTCTCTCATCTTTGGGAAATTCTCCCAGTCACCATGTTTGGTCAGAGATTGTAGGTTGCCTTGCTATCGCATCTGCCAACTCCCTCAGCACTTGTGGGTGCATCCTATCAGAGCCCACATGGGCTTACAAGTGCCCAGCTTGCATAAATATTCCCTAAGCTGATCTCTTTCCATCAGGTGTGGATCTTCCATGCTGCAGCCTTTCAGTTTGCTCTCTCAGACCTGCACATCCTGAAGGCCTTTCTCGTAAAGACTGAGGCAAAGCAGGTGTTCACAGTACCTCATTGTTTTCCCTGTCTCCCATTTAATAATGATCACAGATCATAGAATGGCCAGGGTTGGAAGGAACCTCAAAGTTCATGATTCTCCAACCCCCCTGCCACATGCAGGACCACCAACCTTTAATACCATAATAATAACATTTAATACTAGACCAGGCTGCCCAGGGCCCCATCCAACCTGGCCTTGATCTCCTCCAGGGATGGGGCATCCACAGCCTCTCTGGGCAGCTGTTCCAGCGCCTCACCGCTCTCTCTGTGTATGAGATACACTGTGACACATTCAAAGAGTCAGTAATTGATTCTGTGAAACCATTTCACTCAGTGTAAGTCATGGTGGGACTTGCAACCTCTTTGAGATATTTTTTTGAGGAGCTCACTGATTTTCAGACTGGAATTCCCAAACCAGGAGGAGCAGCCACCCAAACTGAGACAGTCTGGAATCTGAGGATCATTGTCTGTCAAAAAAGCTCTTTTCAATTCCTGTGCTGCTGCTTCTATTTAGCTTTCTTATACAGTTTCTGCTTTTTTTGCTTTTTGAAGAGAGCAAAAGCTAAAAATCTGGTTCAGGTCCATGGAAGGTCTCAGTGGAAGGCTTTTGGAAAACATGCTTGTTTTGGAGACAAACATGATATCATTTTAGTAGCAGAATCCTTTTGTGAGCCTACTGGAAACAGATGTTTTGCATGAGAACTCAATTTTTCTTGTTCTGAACACATTCAGACAAATTACCCTGCAAACTGTGTTAAACTTTATTCAGAAATGCAACCCTATTCAGAATCCAGACCAAATCTAACTGGATGTTTAGAAGCTGCGGAGGCTGGAAGTGTATAAGCAGGGAATTGTATCAAGCAGAGCACCGTGACCTGTGTGCTGAGAAGTTCCAATGTGCTGTGCTTTCTGTAAAAAGAAAAAAGGGGAAAAAAGGGAAAAAAAAAAAAAGGAAAAAGCTATGCTGACCTGGAACAGTAAAGTACTTTGCTTTTCTCTTTCTCTAATTAAGTGATGACATAAGATATTGACAGCAGAAAGGCAGAAAGAAGCTCATTTGCTTGAATGAAGCCTGTTGGACCTCTGTTCATGTATAGGGGTTTTTTTTTTTTTTTTCCCCTCAAATTTTTGGTTTCTCTGTGTTTTACCCAGCAAGTGGCTCAGCACCACACTGTCATTAGCTCACTTCTTCCCCCTGCCACCCCCCCCCCCCACTCCAGTCCCAGTGGGGTGGTAGAAAGAACTGGGGAAGAAAAGCTAAAAGTAGAACTCATGGGTTGAAATAAAACTGTTTGCTAAGAGAAAAAGAAAAGGATGATAATTATGCCTAGTATATACATATGTATATATGGCATGTGATACACGAGGAATTGCTCACTGCCTCCTGACCAATGCCCAGCTAGCCCCCAAGTAGTGGAAGAGAGCCAGGTGAACTCCCATCCCCTTCAAAACACCTTCTGCTCGATGTCATACAGTATAGAATATCACTACTATCCCTATGGCCAGTCTAAGGGCTGTGCTACTTCTGTTCCCTCCCAGCTCCTTGGGTCCTGAGTAGTGCAATGGCCTTGGCTCTGTACAACTCTGCTTAGCAGGCAACTCTAAACATTGGTGTGTTATCAGATTGTTTTTCTCCTAGAACCAAGCCATAGCATCATACCAGATGATCTGAAGATGACAGTTCTGTCCCAGCTGAAGCTAAGACGCTCTAAAACAGGAGCAAAAGTAGGAGGCTGACTCAAAGTTTCAGGGAGTGAACTGACATCAATTCCAAATGACCTTATGGGGACTTTGGCATGTTTGCTTTACAGCTGATTGGAAACACAGCTGCAAGACAAATGTGCTTGGGAATTTTTCACCTGCCTGCTTATGTAGGATGAGAAAGGATACATGTGGAAACTGGACATTCCTCAGCAGCGTGTCTGCAAACTGAAAGTAGAATGGTTATCTAAAGTGTTTAGAATTTTGGTAATCTGAATCATGGCTCTTGAATGCTTGTCACAGCTAGTTTGTGAAACATTATGGATGTTTTGTTATTTTTTTTTTAATTCCTTGAGTGAAAAGATGCAACCAACATCAGGACATCAGAGTGCAACATGGTCTATTTTCTATTTCACTCTCTCTTCAGCAGCAGGAAAAATAAAAGCATTTCAAGGCCTATCCTCTGCCATCAACCCTCTGGGAAGGAGGAGGAAAGAAAAAAAGCAGGGTGGGGGGGGAGGGCAGTGAGCATGGAAAATTCTACGAAATTGCTTGTGGGTTTCCTTTTCATGTGAAATTTCCCTGAAATCTTCCCCATGACTCATATCCTTCATGATCCCTTTTAAGTCCATAGTTTGGGCTGATTTTAGACAAGTAGGTAGCTTTTTTTCCTGCCCAGTATTCCATGGATTTTGCAAAGGTGGATATTTGGTGTTATTCTGTGTCGTCTAAGTAATCAGGCCTTGTAGTCTATTCTCCATAGGGACTGATTGCCACTTTTTTTTATAACCCTTCTTCTCATCCTGTGGACAAAGATCGGAAGTAAGGAATTTACTTCAGAAGAAAACTGCTATTAATCAGAGGTGTATTGTGTGAGGGAATAGCTGGGGGGAAGTAGGAGGCTTTATTTTAGCAGGTGTTTTTGATGGTTGCAAAGACCTGGTATTGACAGGAGGCAGTGAGTGTCCTTGTTAGGATTTTGTGGCTTCTAACTCAAGTTTTCGGTTTGTGCTGATTTACGTTTCTGTTGGGATACAGCCTCTAGAACTCATTCCCTGAAGTGCCAGCTGATGTCTTTTACAAAGGTGAGGGTAGCTGTCTTCTGCCTTGACCACTGCATGACTAATTTCTTCTTATGGGAGAAAGAGAAATGAATACACCCCAGTGTGATAGATGTGAAAGTTTGATAGGTGATTGCCGTGCAAGCCTGATACTTCTCTCACCTCCTCCACAGTTCAGATATGCTGTGTTATTTACAAAGCCCTCTAGTATTTTGAAAAACCCTGTGGTCTCCCTAATGAAAAGAATGAAATGATTTAATTTCTAAATGATTCATTTGTCAGAAAACAAAACTTAAATGCTAGAAGTAAGATTCCATGCACAGATGAATTCAGTTCAGATATGGACTCCTAGCATCTTTGATTTGTATGAACACGTACTAGTTTTTCTGTATCTTGCTGCTTGCTTTCTCTAAAGTTGTAAGTGACTGACTGAAAGGCCTGGAATCAGGAATGTTGCTTACTCTTTCATTAGAAACATACCTGTTTTACTCGTAAGCAACACAGGCCTATAATATTGAGAGTTTCATGGTTGGACTTCTTCAGTCTCCGTGAAAACTGGGCTTATTTTGTCAAGAAATTATGCTGGCTGCTTAGTTTAGTTGGATCAGCTACTGCATCTGAGCCGTGTTTGAGATATTTCAAAAGCAAATTATCTTGAGAACAAACTAAACACTGAAACTCAAAAAAAAAAAAAAAAAAAAAAAAAAATCAAAAAACAAACCCTAAATTAAACCAACAGCAACGTGGACTCTAACTGGAGCAATCTTCTCTTTGTTAACCTACAGCTGTTATGTCATAGGTAACTTTTCAATAGTAGTTGGAGGAAGTGGCCATTTCCTCAGCTGTGACAATGCTCACTTGGTTCCCCTTTCAGAGATGGAGGGAATTTTCCATGCGGGATCAGGCAGATGTGCAGCTCATTTTCTGTGTAAGCATGTTGTGCGTCTCCATTTATGAAGTGTAAATGCTCAGCTTGTTTTGGAGTTCAGATATTCTGGATATGAGATATTTCTCAGTTTGTTAGCCAGGTAGGAACCCTGAGCAAGAACTTGTTACCATGTTTGATTGTTACAATCCTGTTTTTGTATTCTTGTCTCTGAATGTAGACATAATGATAAGTAGTTGTTGGAGGGCCAAGTTCTTGTAAGTAAGTTAGATATGCGCTTGGAAAGTCCCCAGATAAACTAGAAAAGTTCCCAGTTAGGTTGCTGTTTATTCTTTTGAGTTACAAGTAATTTGCCTGGAGACAGATGATACTGTTTCTGAATTTGTGGGGGGGGGGGGGGGGGGGGGAAGGGATAATCTAGTGAATAACTTTGACAAAAGAAAATTACTGAACTCAAAGTCTTACTGGACAGTGTTAGTGCTGTAGTGACTGGCAGTACTGAATAGTCTGTTATTAAGGCTGCCCAGAGCCGTATTCAGCCTGGCCTTGAATGCCCCATCCCTGGAAGGGGGATAGTTTGCAAAAGCACTTCGTTTTTAAACAGGTTTTTAAATTGCTGATGCCTTTTGTTATTCATCATATGTGTAGGCGCTTCTTGTATGTAAAAAGAAACAGCAGTTTTCAGTGTCGTTATTCATATGTGTGTCTGCAGTTCTGATACAATTTTGGTCTTGATCTGATCTCAAAACCAACTTGTCAGAGCTAAGTTTTATGTTTTGCAGCCTTTTAAGACAGCAATCTGTATGGGACAGCAGCAGTGATGTATTTTGTAGGAAAAGCTTTATTCATTAGTGGGAGCTCTTCCAGGGCATCCTGTACACCTTTCCTTTCTTCCCTTTTCTCAGAAGAAATGTGGAAGGATGTTGTGTCTCATGAAGCATAAGGAGAGTTCCTGAGGCCAAGTGTCTGTTTAGATTTCCCTATTGTGCTCACCTGTTTTGCTCAGAAGTTCTTAATATTAAACCCCTGTAGGTCAGGCGGCCGTGAAAATAAGCTGTGTATGTATTTGGTGCTTCACAGGAAGGGAAAGTGGAGATTTCTTTTCTCAGGCTAGATTATAGGAACAGTCTAATGAGTGGAGAGACTCGAGACAGGAGAATGAGGAGGAAAATAAAAAGCAACCAAACTGCTAGTCCAGAACCATGGCAATGTAATTGTAATGTATGTGCAAAGAGGTGATTTAGGGGATGATTCTTAAAATTACTTCTTTGACTTTTTAAGATAAAAATTGGAGGAAACCTGCTCCTTTCCATAAGAATGCCTTGAGCTGGGAGCTGCTTGTGGTTTGATGTTTCATCACAGTAATGGCAGCTTGTATGTGCTGCCAAGAGTCTGTAGCTTCTTCCTCCTGTGCTCACACTGTTCCAGCGAAATATCTTCAAGGTGAGAACATGCGTATTTAACAAGGCATGTAATCATCGTCTCCTTGATGAGAGTGCTTTGTGTGTGAACTTCTTACTGCATCCCACCTAGGAAAATTGCTGATGATTCTATGAGGCAAAGTGGTGGTTTCTGTTATTGTTTTTGAACTAAAAAGAATAAAGAGGAGCTAAATGTTCTGATGTTCTCATCAATATATCAAAATTAGCAATGATATTTAAGTGCTCTGGAATTCTTGACATCACAAAATCCAGTGATTGATTCCTGCTATTAGCACTGGAGGAGCATAGGTAGCAGAAGCCAGAGAGGGAAACTCATGGATGCTTGTAAGTATCTGCAGGCTGAGTGTCAGGAGGACAGGGCAGGCTCTTTCCAGAGGTGCCCAGTGACAGGACAGGGGGCACCAGCTGGAGTAACTTTACTGTGAGGGTGATGGAACACTGGGTCTGGTTGCCCACTGCGGTTATGTGTTCCCTTTCACAGATACTCAGAACCCATCTGGATGCTTTCCTGTGTCCTTGCTGTGGGGAACTGCTGTTGGGGGTTGGATTTCATGATCTCCAGAGGTCCCTTTCAACCGCTACAGTTTTGTGATTACTTCAATAATACATTTGTTAGATTCTAAAAGATCTTTTAAAAGTTGTTGTGGAAGCGTTTTTTGTACAGCAGTGGTTCAGTAAAACTGGTAGGGAAGCACATTGTTATACCTTGTATTTTCTGCTGGAAAAAAAAAAAATAATAATAAATCTTAACTGTTGTTGAGAACTCAGTGCTTGTTGAGAACTCAGGAATCCATGTTCCTGAGGTTGTTTTCAGATGTTATCCTTAATGCACCATTGAAAATTTCTTAGAACCAACTTTGCCCCCTCCTTCAGCGATGAGTGATGAAAAACTCACTTGTATATGCTCGAGTCACTTTTGCTTGGCCTCTATTGTAACTGGCTTCTAATTGTCTGTGTTAGCAAGCGTGCTGTTTTGTCTTGCTTAGCTGTAAGGCAGTACTTTCAAGTAGCTACGAGCTATCACTGTAACAGAATGTGTTCCATCGTTCCCACTGTTGCATTGTTTTGGTGCCTTCTGTCCTCTCTGTGACAGCAGCAAGAGCAAGCGAAAATGATTTGGGTGTGAGAAGAAAGTTTTGGATATTAGGCAGATTTACATAAAACTAAAAGTGATTTTCTTACCATCCTAACATCAATCATTTATTTCATCCCACGTGACATCCTTGTCTTAAAGATGGAGATATGTGGATTTCAAGGATGTGCCATTTAGTGGGTAAAGAATTAGCTGAATGATCATAAAGAGTTGTGGTCAGTGTTAATTCCAGTGACGAGTGGTGTCCCTCGGGTTAGTTTTGGAACCAGCACTATTTAACATCTTTGGTAGTGACACAGAATGAGGGGTTGAGTATGCATTCAGCAACCTGGTGGATGACACTGTACAGTGGGGATGCCATCCAGGGGACGTGGATAGACTTGAAACGTGGGCCTGAGGTTTCAACAAGGCTGACTTCAAGGTGCTGCACTGGGATTAGGGTGGTCTTAGAAATGAATATTGGCTGGGTGATGAGTTGAGAACATGCCTGTGGAGAAGGACTTGGGAGTGGTGGTGGCTGAAAAGCTGAAGTGAGCTTAATACAGGAAGACTGGGGATGGACTCCTGGTAAGGAAATGTAGGGGTAGGACAAGGGGGAATGGCTTTAAACTTAAAAGAGGGGAGATTTAGGTTAGATGTTAGGCAGAAATTCTTCACTCAGAGGTTGGTGAGGCCTTGGCACTGCTGCCCAGAGCTGTGGTGCCCCATCCCTGGAGGTGCCCAAGGCCAGGTTGGATGGGCCATGGGCAGCCTGAGCTGGTTGGGGCAGCCCTGCCCATGGCAGAGGTTGGGGCTGGGTGGGCTTTTGGGTCCGTTCCAACTCAAGCTATCCTGTGGTTCTGTGCAGAGCATGTAGCTGATGCTATAACAGCCTGGAGTTTTTCCACATAGTTCTTTTAGAGATATCATAGTATAATTTGCATTTAGCTTGTATTTCAACTATGAAAAATAAATTGTTATTCTTTAAATAAAAGTCTAATTCTGCATTTCTGTGTAGCACTCCTAAGGCCATAAACATGTAAAGAACTGCCCCCATGGAATGGACAGCTCTCTTGGGTAAATTAAGATCAAAATACATCCAAGAAAAAAAATCAGTGTTAAGCGTGGAAGCACTCAACAGAAACCTCCAGAATGGTTAAAAGCCAGAACTGGGAGTTTTCAATTTAAGAACTGCAGTGTAACCTCTATGGAGGCATTAGTGCTTCAGTTGTTGCTCAGGCTAAAACTTCTGAGCGGAGAAGACAGCGTTGCTTGTTGCTGAATTTGATCAGCAGCATCCTGTGTGTCTTTCTGGTTTTTTATGCACCTGGGAAAGATACCAGAAGAGAAGACCCAGATTCCACTTAGTTAATTTGTTGCATTTTAGTTGAAACGATTTTACCAGCCCTTGTTTAATGAAGGTCTGGCAACTTGAGTTGCTTGAAATAACTTTTGTTAGTGTTTGTTTTGCTGACATAAACAAATAGTTTTAACAAACTCCAAGTAGTAGTGTGTGTTACCAAGTTTTTGTATTGCATCACTTGCCATTGCTATGCTTGCTTCTGTTTACCAAGCTGTTTACTTGAGGGGTCATTCTTGGCAACAAAAATGATGTCAAGGCTGTAGATCTCAGCAGAGGGTAACGTAGCTGTCTGTTCCACGCTCATCTGAGAAATGTCACTTAGCTCTGGGACATAAGAATATTTCACTGTCACTTCTGCTACTTTTAATTTTCTTGCTTTTGTATTCTGCTTTGCAGCTGTGCTTGTGATGTTTTTTTCTTAACATAGCAGCCCTTGCAGTATGGATTGATTTCTATATCGTCTCTCTGTGGGCCATTATATGTAGAAGGAAAATGTCTTAGTGTATGAAGATGTACCCTGCTTTGGTTGTTTGGGAGTAGCAAGTGTTTTAGCAGTGTGTTCACTTTCATTGTATGCGGGGAGAAGCATCAAAGTGACGAGGAAGAGAGGGAAATGGAATGTCATTAGTGTCTGTTTTTGACAAGTCCAGAAATTCTAATTTCCTAAACAAAAGTGTCACCTCTATATGCTTATTGGAGGCATCTCAAGCTCTTAAAGGGATCCATGACTGCGTTTGGGAATTCTGCACACACAACTCAGAAAATGTGCATGTTTTTCCATGCGTATCCTTATTAATGAGCTTATTTTGTAGCTTCAAGATAAGCTCTTCTGTGTTCTGTTTCAGAGGTATTACTGTGCTAATTGAAAAGAGCAGATCCTTTCCAGGAATTCCGTGTTCTTTGTGTAAACACTTTAATGAAAGGTCAGGGCTCTTGCTCAAAATTGAAGCAAAATTGTGTCAGATTGCGTTCCCGCTTGGAAATAACTAAGAATTCTAGATTTTCTTGGAAGAGAAACTCTTCTAAAGAAAATAATGAATTGCTAGGTCGTTAAATGTAGGTGCTCTACTCCAGGTATGGCTGTTATTAGCCATGTTCCACAACTACAGAGGCTGTTAGGAGAATATCCATAGCTTAAATATTTCTGGTAGCATGATCTGCACTGTCAAATCTGGATGGTATCTTCATTCTCTGGATATGATTTATCTAATACAAAGATGGGCTCACAACCTTCCCTGTACTATGTATGCCTTGTTGCATGTCTCCCACACGAAACTGATGGTGTAGGTCTGGGTATTTTGCATTTCCAGACCAAGTTACAAGCAGCATACTTTTCTTTACCATCCAAACAGTTTTTGCTTCAGCAGTTGCTGCCTTTTAAAAGTTGTCCTTTCATTTTGTTCCTTTCCCAATTACTTTGAAGCTTTTAAGGCACTTTTATGGCAACATCAACAGTGCTGTGACAGAGGCTGGAAGCTGTTCTGTAGCAGCACCCAGTGTGTGTGTGTTGGGAGGCTCTTCTTCTACAGCTCTTGTGAGGCTTTCCTTCTTTCCTCCCCTTATTTTTCTTACTACCTCTTGTTAATTTGGAGCCTTCCTCAAGTATAAAATGTAGTAGTCCCCAAGTAGCTGTTATGGGTTATTACCCTGACTAGGGCACTCGCTGTTCTGTGATTATTTCATGGATACTTTAGTCTTGGATTGCTTAGCACCTATGTGTCAGCCGTGGCATGTATATCTAATGAATTTGCAACTGCCAAGTCAATTTGCAGCTGGCTTGAAACTCACTGTAATTTTGACCTGGTCTTTGTAATGGGAAATGCAATACCTATGAAAACCCTTTTAATTTTTTTTTATGATCTCTCTTCGGTTCTGGCAAATGTTATTAGAAGTGGAGGTTCTTTTTCATTCTGGCTATTATTTTACATAAGGCTAAAAATCTTAGTCTTACATGTTGTTTTTTTTCCATTTGCCTTCTGGATGCTTAGTAAAATATTGCATAAGCATTAAGCACTGGCAGTTAACTTCCCCAGTTGCTTCAGCAGTGAATTCTGTGATCAGCATCCTGTACTGGTAATTTGTTATGGGACAGAATGACCTTGTTAAGTGTTCATGCAAAACATCCTGTCCTTTGCATCAAAATGCAAACTACTTTTTAGAAATAAGGACCAAATGTTAGCTCTTATCTTCCTGTGCTTTTGAGGGACCAAATCCATTCAGCTTTAACAGGAAACAGCAGTTGCTTTATTGTATCTTGGTAGAACACTTTTTTACTTTGCCAACACTTAAAGTTTGAAGAAAAAAAAGTGTGTATTTTATAGAATCAGATTCAGTAGCCCTGAAACCAGGAGCAAAAGCGTCAACATGGGCTAGAAATCCCTGCTGAGGCATGGAGCTTTGTGAGCTTAAGTAGAGCTCATCTAACTCAGCTGTGCATCTTCCTGAGCAAACCCAGCATCTGTGCTAGCTGAATGGGGTTGAACTAGATGATCTCCAGAGGGCCCTTTCAAACCCTGCTCTCTGTGCTCTCCTAAGAGCTCTGGAAAGCACTGCAGAACTTTGCCTCTTGCTCTCGAGTCCCGAATCAGAAACAGCATTAACTACTAGTGGGGCAGTAGTTTGGCATCCTGTGTATTTTGGCTATGCGTTTTTTGGATATTTCATCTTCACCAAAACATAGCAGATGGAGCACAGGATTTCATGTCCAGAAATCGCTCAAATGTAAATGAGCAGTTTGTAGTGATTCTGGTGGGGATTAAATGGTATTTTTTTTTCTGCAGAACCACTGCATTTTTCCTCTTTTTGCTTTCAAGCCTGCCAGGTAACTGATCTGTTTTTTCTGTTGTGCTTACCTTGAAAAGCAGCCAGCCTGCAAGCAAACTGAACAGAAAATTACAATTTTCGTGGATTTTAAAGTTATTAGAAACATGTAATATTTGCTGATGCTTAAGTATGCTTCCACGTGCTACGTATTCTTGATACAAAGGTGGCACTGCTAAGTTCTCTGTTGCATGGAATTTTCCATTTATGTGGCTAGAACATGATTAACATTGATTATGAATGTGTTTTTTTGTTGATATTTGTCTTGGAAATATATTTAATAAAAAAAAAAGCCTGAGGCAGTAGCACAGACTGAAAGATTTGGCAGAGTTCTATGTGATTGATAATAGCAATTTATTATTCAAAAAAAAAAAAAAAAGAGAGAGAGGAAGGCATAAATCTGTCTGTAGGCACAGTTCTTCATCTCTTACATAAGGGCTAAACGTCCTAAAAGTATTTAAAAGGTGTTTATAAGCAGGAGGAGAGCAATAGGGGATATAGTGGTAGGACAAGGAAGAATGGCTTTAAAATTAAGAGGGGAAACTTAGGTTAGATGTTAGGCAGAAATTCTTCATTCAGAAGGCGGTGAGACCCTGGCACTGCTGCCCAGAGCTGTGCTGCCCCATCCCTGGAGGTGCCCAAGGCCAGGTTGGATGGACTCTGACAAACTCTGAGCTGGTTGGGGCAGCCCTGCCCATGGCAGGGGTTGGGGCTGGGTGGGCTTTTGGGTCCTTTCCAACGCAAACCATCTTCTGTGATTGTACTGTTTAGTCAGGATGCTTTAAAGCATAGGGAAATGAAGGTAAGTCTTCAGTGGAGCTGACTTCACTGCTGAGTCTGGGTGAGGCCTTGGTGTTTGCCATTGGGATGGCTGGGGCTGGCCCTGCTGAAGTTTTATAGCCTGTAACATGCTGCCAGGAAATGAAGGAATTTGGCAGTTGAAGTTGTTTTATAGGTGGCGGCTCTCATAGCATAAATAATGCTAAGTATACATCAGAGTCAAGTTCACTTTTTGCAACTTGTATTTGTAGCATACACAGTAACTGGAAAAGCAGGAATTATTTGAGTTAATACGTTCTGTTCTAAAGCACAAAGATTTTACAGAGGATGACTACAAAAGCTGTCACTGGAACCTTCTCCAAGCTGGATACCTTGCTGAAGGCCTGAGAGCTTGCCTTTACATTCCCCCTTTGTTTCCAGAACCGATCTGTTCAGAACAATGTGAGTTGGTGTGGGTTTTTTGTCACGCTGTTACTGACCTGGTGATGGCTGGTAGTTTATACAGCTTGTGAAAGAGGCTCTTTGGATTTTGTTCACATATTTGTCTCCTGTTTCTCTTCAGTGTTCTTAACCCAATGAGAAAGTTCTGTTTGAGTTAAGGATGTATCCTTAGAGAGAAGGAAGTGGTGCCTTACTCTTCTGTGAGCAAACTGAGCTAACAGTTGGAAATGGTGGGCACAGCAAAGGTTTTAGAGCCTTGGAAATGCAAATTCTAATGAGTGTGTGTTGAGGCTCTGTTGCAGCAGATATGAATAACCCTGAAGTGCTTTTACTGTTCTCAGGGGGTGACGTTGGTTAATTCCAGTGGCAGTGTCGGATCCCCCATGGAATGCGCTGCCAGTTTTGTCTTAGGCTCTCCTTTCTATTGCTTGCAGAACTTGATTTCTGTTCCCCAGTTGGTGGTGTTACTGCTGAACAGCTACTTCTGAAATTAAGAATGCCTCTCGCTAAGAATAGCTGTGAACTGGAGTGTTGAGATGCTGTTACACAGGGAAGATCATTTGATTTAACACTTTGATTGTAACATCTCCAGTTTCAAAGAGGAACACTTTTTTCAACATTTTCGGGTGGATTTCTTATCTATCAAAATTGGCCAGCTTGGTTATTCCTGCAGCAGCCCAACCTGTCGATTATACTTGATTTTCTGAATATAGTGAAGATTTAAAGTTACTTCTTTTTCCAATTTTTTTTTCCTGGAAATAGCCATAGCTGTCACTTGATGCCCTCTTACAAACTATTTATAAGTACCTTTGTTGGTGTTCTCGTTCAAGCTTTGCTGCCTTCGTGGTTGTCTAGAGCAACAGTGGAAATAGTGCTACAGTGAACTACAGTGAAAAATCATCAGCCCGATTTGATGTCTGTACCTTGAGTGAATTATCTGCTTGCAGCATCTAAGGGCTGTGCTGCAGAGAATCTCAGCCAGGTTTTTTGCATTTGGAAAGGCACGATTACTTGGAGCAAATCAAATACTCCATTACATCTTTTATTGAAGTGTGATAGTCAGATTAAGTCTGTGCAAATAAAAGAGATAATAAATGGTAAGGTGCACACCAGCAGTCATATTTTATCAATAGTATTTATGGAAATTACTGATTAATTATTGTGCTTTTTATTTGTGTATATTATTGTTGGAGAGAGTCAGGGATGCGGTTTGTGATCGTAATTATCTTTTATTGTCCTCTCCTATATCATTTTATGGTGCATATATTAAATCTCCTGAAGGTTTTTTAAAGGCAGGAACTGAGTAAAAGGGAAATAGTTTTAACAGTCAAGTGCCCATTTCCTCACATATGGTGTTGATCTGTGCCATATGCGTATGTTCCTTATAACACTGAAGACTCGAGAGGCATGAGAAATAAAATGTGGTTCATAAATGGATGTGTGGAAACTGATGGGGCTTCTTGCATGTATCTTATGTGCTACTAATTAGAGGGGATGTCTATAATAATTATTATTATAAATATACATAATATAATAATTCAGCTTCTTCAAACTTCTGTTGTTTCTGAAGTTCTTTTAACAGAGGGACAAGTGAGAAGTTATGTGATCGGAGACGGGGTGAGTTGTGGATCTGAAAAATAAGACCGAGTCAGTCTACAACAGATAACTGTAAGCAACTTTCTTTTTAAGATAGCACTGTGTAGAAACTCATTTCTTGCTCTGAGTGCAAGAATTGGTGAAAATTTCCACTGAACTGTTACGAGAAAAGCTGTAAAACGCTGTAATAGAAAAGGCAATCTGTTGGGCAGGAGGCATTCTGCTAGGACGTGTCATTTCCATTCCAGTTTCTCTGCCTACCCGGTGGTCTGTCACTTGGCCCACCTGGGCAGGGGCTGCTGGGACCCCTGTGTTGTTTGCCTTGAAAGCTGGGAAGGGTTTTCTGTCTGCATGCTCTCCTTTCCAGGCAGTTCTGTTTGTGTGTTCACTGGTCTAAGGATATGAACAAATTGCATCATTAAGACGACCAATTCACTTTACTTAGGTGAAAGGTTTTAAAAACCTATCTTCTGACTTGGGAGCATTTTTCTTTGTGAGTGCATTGGAGAAAGACTGTATGAGGTTCTGCTCAATTTTAATTGAAAGTCGTGTTTACGTTTTCCACTGGTAATTGACTGAAAAAAAAAATTAAACTGAGTGCCTGGTATTCCTCATTCAGCTCATAAAGACTACTGAACAAGCAGTTTTATTGCCCGTGGCTATTGAAGGGGACCATACCGACTAGAAACCACGCAGCATTGTTTTATTTGCCATTTATTTTGGTGCTGTAATAAACCCTGATTTGTTGACCGCATAATGCTAAACACTTGAAAATTGCTCTCGTTATCAGGAAGCTGGCCCTGTCAGGTAGTATTTTGTAATATTGTTTAAGGGGATTGCAGTGAAGGTGGGGGTCGGCCTCTTCTCCCAGTAGCAGTGATAGGGTAAGAGGGAATGGCCTTAAGTTGTGCCAGGGAAGATTCGGGTTGGATATTAGGAAAAACGTCTCAGAAGGAGCAGTGAGGCGGTGGTACAGGCTGCCTGGTGAGGAGGTGAAGTCACTGCCTTGGAGGTGTTCAATAACCATGGAGACATGGCACTGAGGGACAATGTCAGGGTGTGATGGGGATGGGATGGGATTGGACTTGGTGGTCTTTTCCAGCCTTAATGACTCTATGATTCCAGTTCAGTAGTGTGGGCTAAATCTTGTTTGTTTGTTTTTTAATTGGATTTGGAAGACAACTAAACTGTACAAGAAACTCAAATTGTCCTGAAACTGTTCAGGAAATGTGAAGCATGTGTTGAGTCTACTACTGTGAGACTTCAAGCTTTAACTTCAGAGGAACCTTCTTGTTTCTAAACAGATATATTTGTGTGCATCTTTTGCACACTTCTAAGCCATAGAAAGAGTTGGGAAGAAAAACTTAAGAGCATGATCTCTACAGCAAATTCACAGATCCTATTTAAGGCCTTCTGAAAACATCATAATAAGCCATGGTTTGTCTTTCCATCTATATCTTAAATAAAATCATAAAGATGATAAATGAACTGAATCAGAATATGATCACAGGAAGATGCCTCTACTTTATGTTACTATGCAAAAACTGCATGGAATTGTGAAATAAATTCAAGAAAATATTTTAATTAAGATGAGCTTGACAGAAATGCAGCTGCTTTGGGAAATAATTTATCCCATCGTAGCCAAGAATTTTTAGAATTAACTAAAATGTAAAACAAAAACTGTATTTTAAGAATTACTGTTTCCTGTTACCTGGAGACAGCGCGTGTTTTCCTTCTGCTATGGCGACAAGAACACGAAGAGTATCTCGATAACTTGGAGTTCTGCCACAAAACAGATGAAGAGCTCTAAACCCAGAACGTGGATGCTGTCTTTCTGTTTGCAGCTTTGAGCCTGAGTCTCAAAATAGTTTTGACCATCTTCCCGCAGCTCTGATAGAGCTCCAACAGAGAGTGGCTCTAAAATGGACAGAAGTCTTTATGTATTCCAAATCCAGGGCTAACTACTGCTATAGGAAGAGAGAGTTGTCAACAGCAATAAGGAAGTACTTTTGTACTTTGAAAATGCTTGGTTTCTGTTGCTCAGACTTTCCATGTAATTGTTTGATTGATTTCTTGGGTATCTCATCTCTCAAATGAATCAGCTCTGGGTTTTCTCTGTTTTCAGATTTTCACTTTTGCATCAGGCCATTTGTACAAGTTCTCATGAGGTACCTTTCCAGTGTGGTTGCTTTTGCAATCATGTTTTGAAACTCTTGGTGTGTACTTTTGCATTTTTCATTAAATGCATATGCTAGACTTAGGGTAGGTGATGTGTGTGTACAAGAACACTCTGGTTCCAAGCTAGGTGTGAGATAGGAGTAGAGTTATCATACTCCTGGGCTGGTGCAGTCCCAAGCACTAATATAGACTGAATGGAGAATGGCATGAGGGAAACCCTCAGGAGAAGGATTTGAGGGCGTTGGTTGATGAAAGACTCGGTGTGAGCCAGCAGTGTGCACTCACAGCCCAGGCAAACCGTGTTCTTGGTCACATGAAGAGAATCGTGACCAGTAGGTTGAGGGAGGTCATTCTGAAGGAGCGTTTTTAATCACGTAACCTGTTGTCCAGGCTGTAATTCCATCATGTGTACCCACAAACAAGAGCAAATGAACTGGGAGCGTTAACAATGTCACCTGGTTACTAAAATGGTCTTGCTGACTGCTGCGTGCAGGAGGCCAGCTGGATGGTTACGCTCTGCTGTTCTTCACCTTAGCACAGGGTTCTTTCTTTGCAGTTCTGCTTGAATTCATTAGGAGCTGTTTTTCTGTTTCTCATGTGTGCTTTCATGGTATGTACTTCATTGTGCTGGAAGTTAGTGAATGGCAAGCTCTATCCATTATTCTACATGAATGCGTGTGTGCAAGTGTGAAGGTAATATGTTTTATTTACATACGTAATGAACAAAATGCAGTATGTATCACAGTTTCAAAATGTACCTGCAAGAGATGAATGACAAAAACACATGTTATCTTTCTTCTAGCTGTGGGTGTCCCTGTTCATTTCAGGGGGAGTTGCACTAGATGATATTTAAAGGTTCCTTCTAACTGAAATGATTCTGTGGTTTTTATGATCTTCTGTATTTAGGAATAAGCATGGCAGTGTTCATCCCAGTGGGATGCAGTATATATTTATATACTGTTATAATGAACAAAATGCTGCTGGAGTGCAGGTGAAAGAAGGGAAACTTCAGAACTTCCCCAAGTCTTTACCACAGCTCACATACTTCAATCTTGAAAAAAAAAGAAATTATGTTTACAAGACAGTCTTCTATATAAAATACAGAAAGGATTTTTCTTAAATATTTGGCTCCGTGCTATAATTTGAGGGAAGGAATAATGTAAACTGAAAAGCTCAGTCTGCAAGCAAGTGACCTAGATTGCTTTCAAAAAGACTTTGGGAGGATGGCAGAGCAGTGCCTTCTCTTAGGAAAACTGTGGGTATCTGGGTGCTGCCAGCTGTGTCCTGGGGCCGGGGTGCCAGACAGATGTGTGCGTGCCTGCTGTGCTGAGTGGTGGCTCTGAGCAGCCTCCAAGAGAACTGCTGCAGCTGGCTGAAGCTGACCAAGTGCTGTGCTTGTGCTGCTAGTGGGTTGGAAAGCTGTTTTCAGTTGTTTTGCTGTGTTTGTTCCTCAAAAAGTGCATGTGCCTGATCAGATCAGTGATATTGAATTTTAATGCTATCTGTTCCCTTTTGCAGGACTCAAATCTGGGAATTTTAGGAAGAGTGTTTCTAGACCTGCTACAATTAGTGCTTTCCTTTGCGTGTTGCTATTTCTTTTATTCTCTGGGTTTCTTTTGCCCTCAGCTATGTTTGTTTCAGCCTTCCTTCCTTCACTGTTGTACCACATACAAGAAAGCATGTAGAGCAGTTGGCGCAGTGCTCTTCAAGGACCCTTTGATATGTTAAAATAAATCCTACTTAATGTGTGCAGATGTGACCGGCTGGTTCTTCATGCCTTGCTTCTTGCAACAAAAAGAGGGCTGTGCACTCCAGAATGTAAACAGTGTGTAGTTTTTTAAACAACTTCAAATTCTACTCTTTCCAAAATCTTTCTGATACAGCTATCGTAGTTAACGTTTAGTGTTACTCTTCTTGCCATGCTGCAGAAATCAAGTTTGGTACAACTTTGTTTCCTTCATGTGTTGACAAATCTGTATGGTCTCTGCTCTCAGCCTTCCTTCAAAAATGCACATGATGAAGCTGTTTAAACATAAAATTATCCCCAAATGCTGTTTTGTGAGTTATCAGTGTCAAGTAGAAGAAGCAGGTTTCTGTGCTAGTGACAATCGGGATGCGGTTTTTGACTTTGGAGTACTTTGCTGTGGAAACAATATTGCTATGGACGTGGCACAAAACAAGCTTGAGATAAATCACGAATGTACACAAGTCTTAATGGATTAAATCTTAGAGTACACAAGTCTTAATGGATTACTTTTCCATTGCTGACTTCCAATTAAGAACACCAGCTTCCTGTTTTTCTTCTTTTGAAGTCCTGTCCATCTGAGCTCTTACAATTTCTAAAATAGCCTGTCGAAACAAGAATTCAGTGAAGTGACTGGAAAGTGACTTCTACTTAACCTTTCATTTTATAAACAATTGGCTGAGCCGTAAATAGTTGAAAACAGTCTATATTTAGGCCCTAATTTAAAGAACTGATATTTCCACATCTGCTTTGTCATAACTGATAGTAGTTGCTAAATTATGAAAGCTCACAGCTATTACAGTTGCTTGGAGGATCGCTGCGTGTTCTGCCATAATGCATTCAGAAGCTCTATGTGTTGTGCATTTATAATAAGGCAGTCTAGCAGCTAGCATGGGCACTGAATTACTTCAAGTCTCAGTGACTTTCTCAAGCAACAGCTATTGGCTTTTTGGAAAATAACTGAGAAGGACAGTGGAAGTACAGCAGACTTCAAAGAGTCAGAAATGCACTAAGAGTGAGCTGGGAGACTGCAGATGCTGCTTGCCTGCTCTGTTGCGTTGAAAAAGAAGATCTTGCTCAGAATGACTGATCAGTTGTAAGTTCAAATAGTTTCTGAAGGTCAGACATTGACCCTGGTTAGACAGTAAGGCAAACTTCTGTAATTATGGGCTTAGAAGGAAGAAACAAGATGGAGAAGTAAAAAAGCAAAGTTCCTTATCTTTAGAAATTGCTAATGTTTGTACTTTACTAATGTCAAATATCTCATTGGTATTGGGACCTATATCATACAACATCTTTGGCGATGCAAACAGTGGGACTGGGTGCATCCACAGCAGGTTTGCTGGCAGCACCAAGCTTTGTGATGTAGACAGCACAATGGAGAGGAGGAACCTGGCCAGGCTGGAGAGGTGGGCCCATATAAACTTCACGAAGTTCAGCTAGGCCAAGTGCAAAGTGCTGCATCTAGCTCAGGGCAATCCCAAGCACAAATATAGGCTGGATGGAGAATGAATTGAGAACATCTCTGTGGAGATGGGAGCTGGAGATGTTTATTGATGAAAAATGGCACATGGGCTGGCAGTGTGTGCTTGCAGCTCAGAAAGCCTACTGTATCCTGGGCTGCTTTCAAAAGAAGTGTGGCCAGCAGAGTGAGGGAGGTGATTGTCCTCCTCTACTCCATTCCTTTGAGGCCCTACCTGCTGCACTGTGTTCAGCTCTGGGGTCCCCAGTACAGGAAGGACTAGGAACAGTTGGAACAGGGGCTCTGAAGATGATCAAAGAGCTGCAATGCCTCTCTTGTGAAGAAAGGCAGAGGGAGCTGACTTGTTCTGCCTGCAGAAGGCTCTGGGGAGCCCTCATTGCAGCCTTCCAGTACTTGACGGAAACTGAGGAGCAAGAGGACTTTTTACATGGTCTGATAGTGATAGGAGAAGGGAGAATGGCTTTAAGCTATAAGTGGAGAATTAGATTGGATGCGAGGTGGAAATTATTAAGAGGGTGGTGGTTGCCCACAGAGCTGGGGCTGCCCCATTACTGGAGGTGCCCAAGACCAGGCTGGTTGGGCCCTGGTTGGGGGTAGCCCTGCCCTGGGCAGGAGTAGGGCTGGGTGGGCTTTAAGGACCCTTCCAAGCTAAACTGTTTCACAGTAAGGCGTCTTCTGTGCCTTCCCATGTTAAAAATAGCCTTCTTAAGATTTCAGAATGGAACTGCATATTGCAGTAAGTGGTGGAAATTATGTTGTAGCTGGTACTTTTTGACCCTTATGCTAGTGTGTCTTACAGATTACTGTGTTTATGTAGTTGTTCTCCAAAAGCTACTTGTGAGGTAGAACGCTTAGTTTGCTTTTTGCTTTTACTGTCATTTTGTGTTGTTAGCTATGAAGAGAAGGAGGAATGCTACCTCAGACTGAACCTACAGGTCTGAAGAGTTCTATAATTACTTTGCCTCTCTAACGTATTGCCGACTTTCTTTTTCAGAGCCATGGTGTCATGGAAAGGAATATACTTCGTAGTTGCACTGTTTTTGGGAAGTTTTTTTGGAAGTATTTTCATGCTTGGTCCTTTTCTACCTTTAATGTTTATCTCCCCGGCCTGGTATCGCTGGATCACCGACCGCATTGTGGCCACGTGGCTCACACTTCCAGTGGTAAGTTACAGTCTGAGTAACTGTTCATTTCGCTTACTAATGCTTTTTTCAATAATTTGTTTTTTTAAACAGACCGTAACTTTCTTGACCATCTATGATGGGTAACACTTCAGCTCAGTGAATGTTGGCTGTATTCCTGTTTACAGTCCCTCTCTTCTACAGCTTAATGTATAGATAAATTACTGCTGTGTGTTGTTTGTACTCTTGAAAAGGTCTTTTCATGTTATCTTTATTCATTGTCAAATGCTGATCTGAGAAGGGTGGGTGAAACACTAACAAGCAAAAGGTTCTTTTAAATTGCAGAGATTCCTAAATGACTCTTCTTATAAACTTCTGCTTCCAACTGTGCTCCAGCTATCTAATTACAGAAATTACTTACTGTATGGTATGCGCTGCTGACCTTCGCTATTCTCTTACTTAATCCTCGTAGAATTTAGTTCATCTAGTTATATTAGACAAATGGTCTCAGGTCGAAAAGAAGGAATTCCTTTAGAGATAAAGTTGTCCTCACATTGCATCAACTTTGTAGCTGGGGGTCTCTTCTTTGAGCTCTTCCTGTAGAAAGGTGATGTGCATAAGGTCTCTCCCTTCATCTCTTCTCCAGAAATCAAGGGACTTTGTTCCTCTCCTTTTAAGATTTGTTTTTCTGGAATAAGATACTGTATTGGTGCTCAGAAATGCATATCTTGTGACATAAATGAAGGTTTGTTACATATCAGATTGTGGTTTTTTTTTTTTGTTCTGTATGTTTTGAAGGGTTGCAATCATCTTCTAATATTTTACCCTTTTCTCCTTTACTAAATGCAGTGAAATGAGGAGGTAAGCAATAATTATCAGTGAAGAGAATATAGGGACTGTAATTTCTTGCTGTGATGAAATATAGCTGAGTACTGATAGTGTCACAATCTTGATCCTTGTTGAAAAGCTGTTTTTTTATTAGGAAACAAATTTGTTTACCAGTGATAGTGAGCGTGAACAAATGAAGTGATGTCACTGAGATTAATTTGTATTGATGATAGACTGTTGTTTTTCTTCGGTGAGTAAAGTCATAAAATTAGATGTATTATTTGTAGGCTTTGCTGGAGATGGTGTTTGGTGCCAAGGTGGTTGTCACTGGTGATGGATTTGTTCCTGGAGAAAGGAGTGTCATTATCATGAACCATCGCACACGAATGGACTGGATGTTCCTGTGGAACTGCCTGCTGCGATACAGCTACCTCAGACTTGAAAAAATCTGTCTCAAATCCAGTCTCAAAAGCATTCCAGGATTTGGTAGGTCTCTAAATGTTTTAATTGGAAGGGAAGATCTGTTCAGAAATTCTTTTGTACAGCATTGTTTATGCCCAAGTTTGAATTCTATTTCAGTTTAAAAGAAAAAAAAATCTTCTCTTAAATATACGTAGTATACAAGATCCTTTGTCTTCAAAGGGATCCCTGGACTGCATGCTTAAGCATTTATTTGTAAAAATATTGCTACTTTTTTCACTGAAAGTAAATTTCAAGTTGTAAATTTGATAATTTCAGAGAAGATTTTAAAATTCTTCATGGTCTTTTTCAACACTTTAGCTTTGGTGGGACGTGAAATAATCAGTATTTATAGTGGCGTAAGATGGGAGCGCATCTGAGTTGCACATACTCAGAGAAACCATTTTAGATATGCCAAAAATTGCTGCCTAAGTGGTTTCTGAACAAATCAACAAACTTATCTGAAATAAAAGCATCCCTTTTGCATTATATTTATCTCTTAGATTTATTTGCTGTTTTATACAAAACCAGCTTGGGCAGAACATGAGTCAACTTTATCATGTTGAAAGAGTAACCTTATTTATGGTTGCTTTTTGTCAGGTCATTTATCTGAACAGATAATTCTGGCAGCATTCCATAAGGAGGAACTCTCATACTGTTGTGCTTATGCTGCATTCGCTTGCTGGGTATTTAGTCCTAAGTAAAAGCTGCAACTAGGTAACCCCCTTTTTTTCCTAATATTCAAACATGGTCAGTTTTACTTGACAAAAGACATCTCCTCTAGCATTACAGGAAATGAGAAAATACGTATTTAGATAAATGTTTTCAGAACACAGTGGAGATGTTTTGAAGTCTTGGAATCGGCTGCACATGCAGCTTTTAAAGGAAATATTGGAAGATGGAATCCAGGATAATGCTCTGCAAGTCTGATAGATTAATCTTCAAAAGAAGCGTGTTTTTGGGTTGTTGTTTTTTTTTTTTTGTAACTAAGCATACGTGTGCCTGCTTAGTATTAGAATGCCTTTAATAAAACTCGAAGGTCAGCTCGAGTCTGGGATGTTATGTGTGCCTGGCAAAAGTTTGCTCCTGAAAATGCCTCTAGCTGCTCAGAAGTTTTTCAGTCCGCAGAACATAAACTTAGCATATCTAAGAGATGTGATGAATGAGCTCTGGCAAACACGGTTGTAGCAATCTTACCTGCTCACAATAACATCTTGGTTCAGAGTTCTGACTTAGGTGCTTAAGCTACTGCTGGCATTCTGGATTTGTACTCCATATTGTTAACTGCGATGGTTGGGGTGGTACAAACAGACACTTCTTTTGTTCTTGTTATGGGATGACAGTTCCTGGCAGTAGAGTGGATGCCTGGATCTGTAGTGTTATGAACTGCTAGTTACGTGCCAGATCCTTAAATATCCTCTGCAGTATATGTGCTTTGAGTAATTTTGATTGCAGCGTTGATATTTTAGCTTAATTTTTAGTAAACTATTAATCTGATTTATCACAGGAGGAAATTCAGCCAAACCACATCCTTGACTCAAGCCATAATTTGATAGTCTAAGTCATGAATGATAAGCATCTATTCAATTGCAGTATACCTAAAAAGAGGCCTTAGAAATTCAAATCTCTGTTCAGTCAGCCTGTATTTGGGGTAGCAGATTCTTGCAAAAATGAAGTATTCCCAATAGATGGCAACTGAATGGTGAGACTCTTGGATTAAATGAAGTTTGACAAAAGATTTCATTATGAAATTACGTTTGGGGTGGATGTTGATGCAGAGAATGGTGTCCATAAAGAACAACCCTGCAGTAAAAGTGGAGTTTCTTCTATTTACCTCTAGTGGCACTGCTGCGTTATGTGATAGACCTTCAGTAGGCATTTGCCAGATGTTGTTTGTTGAAGTGTGTTCTGTGGTTTTTACATAAACATTTTGCTCATTTTATAAGTTTTAAGGCCAGAACATAGCTTAAAAATCAGGTGGACAGTTTCAGTGCACTGCAGCTATGGTTCAATACATTATGTATTGATCATTAAGGTATGTATGAGATTCTCCTGCTCCAAGTGATATAAATGGTAGGTAGAGCAAGGCTGTGAATGGAAATAGATCCAGAGTCCTTGTCACCTCCTTTGTAGGTGAAAAGTGTAAAGGTATCGTATTTAATAAGTCTATATTGCAAGTTGGCAATTCTTTCCAGTTAGTTATAATTAAAATCAGAAGAGAGTATTTCAAGGAGAAGCATAGAGTCACTTATCTAGTTGTTAAGTTATTAATTCTTTGCATTCCAATATATCCAAAAACTTTAACTTGATTAAATGTGAGCCTTAAATAAAGAAACCCAGCAGAAAAACAGATGGACCTTCTTTCCTGGAACTGTACCTTTGGCTTGATGAATTGTGTGCAGTAAAGTTTTTGAAAAGTGGTATTAAATTTCAGAAACATTCTTGCAGCATTTCAGTACAACTTGCCCAGGCTGGAGTCTCAGGAGAGCGCTGCTCTGCTCTGAGCTGTTGCTGCAGTTTCTCATATGACATCATCAGCAATTACTGACATACTCTGCAATGTCAGTTTTCAAGGAGAATTTCTAATAGCGTTGTCAGTTTCCTGCACAGCTGACAAGATAGGACTTTTGTACAATTATAGATACGCACAATTTATATTTTCCATTAAAAAAAGTAGCAGAGGAAGTGATAGAGGTGGTGATGCTCTTGTGTTCAACATACGCTGTGGAATACATAATGTCCAGATAGGTTCCAAGGAGCATACACAGTAATGTCAGATGACCAGGTAATGACTAAGTGATGAGTTAGTTGCACCTTTTCATGTTTTCTTCGTAGTTTCATTTGTACAAGCCTTGATTTGACATGAATTTCAAAGGAACTGGAACTAGAGATGTATTTCAGTGATTGGCAATTTGGATGTGCTCATTGTTGTAGGATTTTTAACTCCTGGTGGGCTTGCAGTCATACATCGATTTTAGTGCCTAAATGTGCCTCAGCATTTGTCCAACAAAAATCAATTAGTTTTTCATTACATTTGATCGCTCTCAGAAATGGGTGGAAAAATGAGAGGGTAACTAGGGGTAACACAACAATTCATGGCTGCTGTGTGAGATAATGTTCATTCTGGTTTTGCTTAACGGAATGGAAAAGATAACATAGTATCTGAGTGCACAAATGGAAAGTATGAAGGTGCTTTAAGCACCGCTGATGGACAGATCTTGAAGACTTAACGTTTTAAAAACTGTTTGCTGAGCCTGGAGTGTATTGTGGCAGAAAACGTCAAGGCGATAAAGGAAAAAAAAAAAAACAACCAATAAAATAAGCAAAACTGGCAAATCTAGAGTAGTTAAGATCTGAGTTAACTGACTAACTCTGCCCAGATCTTCATCTGTGTATACAAGTAATTGTATGGCTAATATTGCTCTTACATAGACTGTAGGATGAAGGAGCTTTTTGGTTATTTACCACTTGTCTGTTCACTCAAGTTTGTAACTCTCAAAGGGCCAAATCTAACTTGAGCCTTGTTTTGTTAACTACCAGGGAAGAAGAGGATTTGTGATTTATTGCAGCACTAGGCTTAGCCCCACCAGTATTCTCCTTCATGTCATTGGATCCATTATAGCTGTCCATGTGTGTGAGCTTAGCCTGAAGCAAATTCAAAGAATTTGAGCCATCTAAGTTTTCAATGAAGCAGGACAAAACAGCTCCAATTATCCTGCCTTTGCCATGGGCTAAGAGCGTACATACAGTCAGTTGTATGTATGTGATGGATCAGCTATCTTGAAGTAAAATATTGGTGTAGCTAACCTTACAAAATACTATCAGTTAACCAAAGTACAGTTACAGCGGAACACTGCAAGGAATCTGTACACATTCGTATTGGCAAAGTGCTTGTGCTACTTGCAGCTGCTTCTATAGGTGAGATTGTAAATACTTCAGCATAAAGCATCTTTGTTCAGGTTACAGTGGATTGGCATTCACATTCTTATCAACAGAGCGTACTGGTTTTAAAAATTAAAACTATAACCTATTGAACTTTCTAGTATAGCTCATGTTTCAGCTATCTTTGTTATGATAATATAGTCTGAAATTAGAGTTTTCAGATGTGGCATCTTGTCTTGTGGAAATTCAATTATGAGCTGCCAGACTTAATTACTTTCTAGTTTTTATCCTAGGTGATTTTGAAAGTGGAATTTAGAGAGTATGCTCTCTAATGGAAAGCACAGTTATTATTCACGGGTGTGTGTGGCAGTGGGAGATCCTCTTGCATTCCTCTGGAGATCGCTGCAACCTCTACTCTCTTTTCTTCTCTGAAGTGACTGGATACCAATGCATGTAGCAGGAAGAATGATCAGAAAGATTTAGAGCTCAGTGTGTAGCCGGAGGATCACGACCTCACTGCAGTCAAGGAGATGTGGTGGGACATGGTAGTGGAGTTGCTCATTATGATGACCTGATGGAGATGAGGACCTGGGAGTTGTGGCGGACAACAGGTTGGCATGAGCTAGCAGTGTGTCCTGGTGGCCAAGAAGGCCCATTGAGTCCTGGGGCGTGTTAAAAAGAGCGTAGCAAGCAGGTCGAGGGAGGTGATCCTGCCCATCCTATAGTGCCCTGGTGAGACCACATCTGGAGTACTGTGTCCACTTCTGGTCTCCCCAGGTCAAGAAAGAGAAGGAATTCTAGAGAAAGTCTGGTGGAGGGCCACAAAATGGCCAGGGGCCTGGAGCGTCTCCCTTGTGAGGAAAGCCTGGGAGACTTGGATCTGTTCAGCCTGAAATAGACTGGGAGGAGATCTTATAAATGCTCATAAATACTTAATGGGCAGGAGTCAAGAAAATGGGGCCAGCTCTTTTTGGTAGTGCTCAGTGACAGGGCAGTGGGCACAAACTGGAGCAGAGGAAGTTCCGTGTGACGTGAGGAAACGCTTCTTTCCTGTGAGGTTGGCAGAGCACTGGAACAGGCTGTCCAGAGGGGCTGTGGAGTCTCCTTCTATGAGGATACTCAAAACCCGCCTGGATGCTTTCCTGTGCAACCTGCTGTAGGGAGCTGCTGTAGCAGATGTTGGACTTGATAATCTGTAGAGGTCCCTGCCAAGCTCTACGATTCTATGATTTATTTACAAAAAGACATGTGGAAGGCTTTCTTGGAGGAGCAGCATTAGGAGTGAGGGAACGATTATACCTGGAAGCAAAAATGTAACTTAATTTGCTCGCAATTTTGCATGCCTTTTTCATGTTGGAAGAAAAAAGTCTTAGGTTCCCTATCCCCAGTTTGATCTAGTTTTTACTGGATTACTCAGTGAACAAATCATAGGAATATTTTCAGATGTATACAGCAGAAATTCTCCCAACTCTATCAGGAAAAATATATGCTGTTCTATTTCCATTAAAACTTTCCTTATCCTTTATCTATAATAAAAATTCCAGTCTCTCTTTGCCACCTTTGCCTCTCCCAGAGAAACATCAAAAGAGTGAGATCAGATTATAACCTTTCTCATTCTCTCCGTTGTACAAATAGCAGTTGGTGAAGAGAATGTTTACTTTGAGCTCACCTAATAAATACAGCACAATTTGCATGGCATGTTTTTCCGATTTACATTCCTTTGCTGTTATCACTAGGTTATGCTGCTGGACCTCTATGGATCAACTCTTCAGGCCCTGTTAGTTAGGGGTAAGGTCTTTCTCTGCCCATCTCAGCTTGGCTGGTCCTACTCTCACCTGGCAGCACTGGACACCAGCTTGACTGCGAATGTGGGCTGAGAAAGCTCACCTTTGTGGAACCCAGTGCAGAGATGCAGCTTGAAAAGTTAATTATGCCCTCTTCTGCTTTCAGGTTAGGCAGCCAGTACTTTCTGTAGTCTTTACTTTTTGCAGTCTTCCCTTAAGGAAGTAGAGCATCTGAAGAAGATGCCAGCCAATGGAAGAAGTATTGAATTGTGAAGAGAAAAACCATCTCTCACATTCCTTTTGAATACTTAAGTTTACATGCACGATTTGACTGTGTTGCTGTATTTTTATAAAGCATTAGAAAAAGCAGCCTTTCTGCCATTCTAGCTGCTAACCCTTTGCTTTAGTTGCAAATTATGTTATTAACGATTTCATACAGAGCATCAAATCACATTTGAAATGTTATTTTAAGATAGATGTTGTAACTGAATAGGTTTAATGTTCCTTCACAGTAACTAAAGCATTTTAGTGCAAGGTTTATTTGGAAATAGCACTAATATAGTTGTAGATTTAATAGGTCATCTGATTGTCTGTATTAAGTAAAAATAATACAATTTAGCAAATACAGAATGAATATTTGAGTGTTAAATGTCCAAATAGGATATTTCAGAACCGTGATTAAGGGATTGAATATTGAAAGAAACCTTTGTATTTACTGTGATAGATACTGTGCATCTATTTGGATCCTGTCTTACAATTCTGTGTTTCTAGCATCGCCATTTGTTCACTCAATCGTTGAAGAAAAAAAGGTTTGTTTCACATGTGTTGTAATAGATTGTTATTTGGTCCAAGTAATAAGCAGGATGTGAAGTAAATACCTGTATAAAATCTGAGTGTAAACTGAATGTGACTACAAACATAACCAAAAAACCAGATGCAGATTAAAGTAATATACAAAATCTGAAAGGGCAAGGTAATAGCGAAAGCATACGAGTGTTAAATAGATACTTTAACACAGCTGAATCAGCTTTTTCACTATGGAGCTGGGAGTGCTAGAATGGATATCCGTGAATTTTATCTCTTAGCTAGTTTTATAGTTCTAATTTGCTCAAAGAATGCATCAAATCAGATGGTAGTTCAATTCACACCGCTATTAACTATGTTATTGTTAATGAGTGTTGTTAAAAACAATTGCAAGGAGTGGAAATCGTGCATTGCAAGGCTATTTCAAGAAGCATTTCTTTAATTACTTTCCTAGTTTGTGCACTTAAACCATTATGTGGAAAAAAAACTTCTGATTTTTAATTTGCTTTCAGCTATTAGAGATAAAACTATCCAGAAAAGTGCAGTAAAATGAATGAGTCTGATTGAACTTTCAGAAATCTGTTCAGCACACTATAAAGATTGAAACTTAACCTTGTATGTATAATAACACTAACCCTGTTTTCCAATGTAATTTGCTGCGTGCTGACATGTTTTCCATACCTACAAAATCTGCAAAATAAGGATCTGCAAAATAAGGAGTACTTAGAATTGCGTGCTAGTTGCCTTGTATTTTATGCAGTGAAACACTTGGAGTACCAAACTCTGATTGGACCTGTGATTTGTATGCATGATCATGAGCTTCCAAGTGGTTTCTCTTACTAAGCCTAGACATGTGGTTCACTGTTATGTCAGAAGCCTGAGCAAGGCTATGTCCCTATTGAATATACTCACTGAATAATGCTTTTATTTGACCAAGAGAACTCTTGATATGAAAAACAGTGAAAAATCTGATGGAAGAAAAGAGGGAAAATGAATGGGTAGAGTAAGGAGGCCCCATAGCTAGGCCTTACACTTTCCTTCTTAGTTTTATAGTTCTGAATCATTTATTGGATGTGTGTGTGTGGTTTAGTTTAGCAGTTGTAGGAAATACATGGATACTATTGCTGGTTACCATGAAGTGCATTGGAAATGTTATTACACCAATGTACTCAGCATGAGGAACACGCAAGAGCAGCTAGAAGTCTTGGTTCAGTCCCAGAGCTACTACATCCTTGGCATAAGTGAAACCTACTGGGAAGAGTTCTCCTGTGACTGGTGTGTCATGTGGATGGTTCTTGTTGGTGGCAAATGTCCCTTGGCAGACCAAAGGTTTGGGGGAGATAGAAGTGTAGTCTTAAAATAAAGATTTGTAGTTGCTATTAGCATTTTTAATACAGTGCTGCAAACACTCAACCTGTATAAGCTGTAATTTGCTTTATCCCCAAGGTAGTAAGGAAACTCTTAGGTACATCTTACTTCTCTTGTTCAGAGATTTGAAGGTTCATCTTTTATTTTATTTTTTTTTCAGCTAAAAAAAAAATAGTTTAAATGTCACTGTGGCTAGGTATTCTACCTAGTAGAACTTTTGTGCTGCTAACCATTTTGCAGGTTTCATTAAGAGATCTACTGTTGTATGCTTTTCCAAGCTGTATTGGTTATCGTAAATGTTGAATGTTACAAGATGTTTTCCTAATCCAACATTTCTCAAAAATCTGCAAACAGAAAGAGAATGGTTTTTCCCCGTTCAAGTAAATGCTGCCTTTGGTTGGAAAATTCCTGTTGCCCAGCACCTTCTGGATGACCAAAACCACTGTGCAAGCAAGCACAATGTAATTACTTTTGTCAGACAATATCTTGTCCTAAACTTAATCAGCTGAACAGCATCTCTTCCTGCAGGCAGCACATGAGAAGGTACTTCCTTCTGCTTATTTTTAGATCTTGCTTATTGTCAAAATCTTTCCTTTTGCTCAATGCTATATTGAATTCCTCCACCTTCCTTTGTCCTCCCGTTTGGACCTCACATCATGTCTCAGACTGGTGCTGCCTTGTTTTTCCAGCAGCATGATGCAGACAGACTGTGGCATGGAAATCAAAGCAGGAGCCTGTTTTCATTCTGTTTAAAGACATGTGTTGGCCAGCTTGTGCCACGTTTCCTCTCGTGAATCTAATAGAATGGTGAGCCATGCAAACAGCAGACATCACCATCACTGGTTGTATGGACCAGGACTGTGACTGAAAGCAGGAATTCACATTCATGTCACACTCCACTGGAGGCTTTAGTGCTGAACAAATGTGGAAGATTGTTCAACTTTCATAGAAGTCAGAATAGTTTGGCCTGGTGTGCTGTGCTGGAGAAAATAGGGAGGGAAACCAGGATCCTTTGCTATCTGTCGTCTGACTGTTAGATAATCTGCTCTTGTAGGAGCAGTCAGGGCTTTTTTATCTAATTATATACACATTTAAATATAGAAAAAACCTTCCAGTACACTGAATGTTATATTTAGATTATAAAATCAAACCTGTGATTATTTGTAAAGGCTAGATGCCTCCCAACTCATTTCTGTCTTTTGTCCTTCTTCCTTGACACTGTCATTATATCACTGTCTGTTTAATTTTTCATGGCCTGTATATAACACCACCACTTAGGATAGGAACGAGGAAATGTTGGATATCTTCTGCTTTAAGGGATGTTAAGCAAGTAAAATACAAGTCACCCAAGCAGCTTTCTTGTTAGCTACAAGTGTTGTGTAATTTGATGTTCTTGGTGATGTTGGAGGAGGATCACTGGAAAGAGTTTACTATGGAAGCTTTCATGTAATTTAAAGCCTCGTGCTCCTTGCAGAGATCCAAGGGAGAGAATGGAATCTGACAGGTTTGTGTTTTTTTTTCCATGGTCCCTCTCTATTGTGGACCAAAATCACATTTCCTGAGGAGCTGCTGACCTGGGACGATATCAGCGTGCTTCCCGACTGATCACTTCTTCTGCTTCTTGCTTCCCTTCCTTCCACCCACAGGCTGTGCTGAGAACTTGAGGACTGAGTTATTTAGATCTGATGTGTGATACCAAACAATAAAATGGCTTAGCACAGTACAGTTTTTGCATAAAGTAATTCAAGGGGACTGACTTGAGTACATAAAACATACAGAAAGTTTAGACAGTATGGTAAGAATGAGTGGAAGGAACTTACCAAAATGGCTGTAGAACTTTCCTAAAATGTGTTTTGCACTCTGTCTGATGGAGCTTGCTGTGTCCTTGGAGTTGTGACTGGGAGAAGGCATTTCTGTTACAGCTTAGAGGGCTTTTTTCCTTTGCTGTCTCCGTTTTGAAGAATTTAATTTCAGTTGGGGTGCCCCCTAGAATAACTGAATGCTGTGGTACCGTTTGGTATTTGACATAATTTTGTATGAAAAGATCTCCTCTTTGCACTATTGTAGTAAAACATGCTGTAATAATAGAAGGTGGTTAAATGCCAGAACAGAGCATATTTCAACTGTGGAAGTCGCATTTTAATTATTTCAAAGTTGATCTTTATTTTTTCCTGCAAATGATTTGTTCAAATGTGGATGGCCTGTACTGAAAAAGCTGTATGGGCAGCTACTTAAAGATGTGGGCTCACGGTATGTGCAGGGATGCACATCAGATTTGGTGGTGAACATATTGGTTTGTGTACAAAGGTTTTTTAACAAGATGCAGTTTAGAAATTTGCCAGGATTTGCTGAGACTGCATCCCAAGCATTTCCCTTCTTAATTCACGTAACCCTTTCCAGGATTCAGCTCTCTGGATATCGTTCATAATCTGAGTATCTGAGACTCATTAGGTCCAGATTGCAGAAGGCATGTTGGCTGCGTGGGCTCCATCTGCTTTAGCTGATTTTAGATAAAATGTTGCGTCTGACACAATCTGTACAGTATTTAGGAATAACAGACACTGTGGCAGAATGACCATGAAATATTACTAAAGGTGTATTTTTAAACTACAGGCTGGGCGATGCAGGTTGCTGCCTTTATTTTCATTCAGAGAAAATGGGAAGATGACAAGGGTCACTTTGAAAAAATGCTGCATTATTTCTGTGACATTCATGAGCCACTACAACTCCTCATCTTTCCGGAAGGAACTGATCTCACAGGTAGGATAAATTTGTTGGTTTGTGTAGTGATTGATGTGGAAATTCCTCGTTGTTTGTGGAAATAATTGAAAAAACATCCAAGCTAGGAGCAATACTGCATTCTCTCAGGCAGTAGAAAATGTAGTTAACGATCTTGATGTGCTAATATACCCAAGAAACACAGGTGTGGTTTCGCTAAGGGGTTTAACCAGGCTTCCAGAAATAACTGTTAAGTTTCAAAAGCATCCCATAATTGAAAGAGCTTAACATTGGTTAATTCTACCTTTGTACTGTATTGGAAAAATAGTTTACAAGACCTGGAATAAATTGCTTTTATGTTCCTATTTTCCATGTGACTGGGATGAACAGTGCAAAATTGTGAAAGGTGATTGAAGATGAGAGCTAATGATTCTATTAGATTTCTTGCTTCATGTTTTAAGAGGAGAAAATGGATATGCTTCTTCATTAGGCCATGTTAGTTGCCTGTATCTGCATCTAAAAGAAAAAATGTTTCCTGAAAACAAATGTCAGTGTTATTGTTGTAATCAATTTAATGAGTTAAATGTTTGCTTAATTCTTAGTAAAAATATCTGTGTTAATGCAGGTGTGTTTTACAGCAGCGATAGCAAGCTGCTAACTGCTGTTGAAAAAGACTCAAATGCCAATAAAAGAAAGCATTTTATGAATGTTCTGTGGTTCTTTATGCCTGCAGCACTATTTGATAAGCATCAATTTTAAAACAGAAAACCATTACAACTAGACTTTTACCTTTTAGCTTATTTTAGATCTTTACTATACTTTCCTTTGCAGCTGTTCTCAAATCATGCCTTATCGCAATGTCAGATCAGTAAATACTAGGCACGGTGTGAAAATCCATAATGGAAACTGCTATTTTCTTCTTCATGTTCCCAGTATCCTTAAACACGGATACGTAATGTTCAGATGGCATCACACTGCGGGGAGTTGTTGTCACTCGATCCTTCTTCCTAAAGGAGGATAGATCATTAAACATTCTTGGGCTGCATCACATGATATCTCTTGCTGAATTAGTAATTGTATCTAAAATTAGGAAGGGGGATGGAAATTATCTCTTTTTTTTTAATTAATGACTACCTGTCTTCTGGTTGTTCTGAGTTAGGACAAATTCTTAATCTTACTCCGTGTCAGAAAATGTCTCCTTGGGTCACCCAAGTGTTTCCATTCCAAGACGGTTAAAGAGGATTGGGTTGTTCATAATTTACCCACAAATTATGTATGCCTTCCAATCTCTCCGAGTATTCCTCAGAGACAACAGATTTTAAAGGACTGAAGAAGTTCCTTATTACAGTTTTAAACAAGAACTAGCTGAGGACTAAGGCAGCTGCAGAATATTAGCAGTTGTGCTGTGGAGTCCCAGAGGTGGTGGTGGGAATGTTCCCCACCCAAACGTGGAGTTCCATAAGGCAGCAGAGGGTTGTCTCTTCTCCACTGTAACTGGTTATAAACAACTCTGCCTATATTTAGGTATATGCCATCAACTCAGAAGTTGATGCAGGTGGGATTCTTCTGTTGCTCTAGTTGTCGTTTCTCATGCTCATGTAATGCAGCATCACCTTGCAGCAGCAAATAGATGTCTGCACTGTGTTTACTCCGTTCTCCTGGTAGCTTCAGCTACCACTGATTGATGGTGCTAATTTCCCCCCAGTCCACTGGGCAGCCCAGGGAGGAAGCAGTGTGGTACTTCAGGGGAAAGGAGTATTGCTGGGCAGCTCTTTGCCACTGTAATTCTTATCCTCTCAAGCTACCTGGCAGCGATAGATTTACTCTTCTTGTATGATGTTTTCAAATATTCAAGAATGAAAGATCTAAAAGAAACACAAAGTATATGTGGTCTGCTGCCTGAGCTCAAGTTGTTGAGGTACTTTGCATTGGAAGATGATACTTAAGTAAGTTTAAAAAGTAGTAATGTCATTGAACCCTGAACAATGTGTTTGCAATCTGTGTATAAAGTTGATGATTATTTCTGGTCAGTTGGTCATCTTTTCCCTCTGGAGTGCTTGAAGCTTAAAACTAAATACACCAAAGGCATTTTATTGTAGTTGTTTAAGAAATCAGACTTTCTGAAGACTTGAAGAAAACAAACATCTCGTGCAGCCCACCATTTTGCTCATTTTTTTTTGTTGATGATCTGTGTGAAGCTCTCGTAGTAACTTTCTACAAAGTAGTAAGACAACAAAGTTGCTGTACTGTTCTGGGTCTGTTCCGTAGGATCCATTGCCTGTGGATTTGTCTGCATCCCTAAACGTGGTTTCTTCTTCAATTTTTCCTTTTTCCTGGGTTTCCTTTCACGTGACATTCCCACAAATCTTTCTTGCTGCTGTTTCTGCAGGAGGCATTATGTGCTGTGGTTCTCCTCTCCAGCAGTCGTGTTAACTGCTGCACGCTGTGCTGAAAACCCCAACAGGCCCACTGCCTGCAGAGGATATGCCAGCTTTTCCCATTACTAAGATCTCTACTGCTGGCAGCTCCCCTTTGTTCTGCCATTCGTTTTTCTGAAAACTCCTTAGGGCTTAACTAGCTATGAATCTCTTCTCTATGCCAAACTGTGATTCCACAGACTTTTTTTTTTTTTTCATAAGAAATAGCTTAAAAACCAAACAAAAGTTGGAAAGTTTGTTGATGCCAAAATTTAGGCAGTTGTGATGTGAAACTATTTTATCTAGAAGATAGCATAGTACTGTAGTACTTATCTCCTTTGTAGTAATGTGATGTGCTGGAGTAATGCACAATTACTCAAGACACGCTGGTAGAGTTTAAGAGGTAGTAGTTTGAAAACAGTGCGAACAAGAACTGCTTAATTTTTTGTTAAAATGATAACTGTGAGCCAATATAGCTATTATGCTCTCAATGCAAACTTCTGATAAACAGATGAATGAGAAATTGTTTAAAAAAAAGACTTTTGGACTGTCCACTTCTTCTTTCCATCTGGTACCAGTGGCATTTGGGAGTACTTGACGCCATGGGAATACATGTGTGCTTCTATCATAAGCCTGATTAAAGAAAAGGAAGTACATGATATCCAAATTTCAGTGCTAATGAAAAAGGAAGAAAAGAGTTGAGAGTTGTATTGAAGTTGTCTGACTTAGCATTCCAGTAGGATGATGAGGGTAATGTATCGTTCTTTTGAGTGATGTCCAGCAAAATGCATCAGCTGGAAAATGCTGGATGTAAACACACATGAACTTGTTCTTTTGAGGTGATTTCATGCTGCTTACGTGTTTTTGGGGAAGCACGGACGTACCTCCTTCTTTGGCACAGATTATGGAGCTGTAGTTCCAAATCTTTACATTAGCAAGTGCAGCTCATTACTGTGTTATGGCTCCCTTCAGAGTCAAATTCTAGAGGTTTTTGTTTTAATCCAAAAATGCAGTATAAATTATAATGGTTTTAAAAGATTGGGAGTTTGTTCACTTTTCCTTCTCTGGATTTCATGGGTATAAAGCAATTCTAAGTTCCTGAAGTTTTATAGCTTGAAGACAAAGGAAACAGATTAACATAACGTCGTCTTCCAGTTCACTTCAAATGAGATTCTGAGATATGGTGCCTCTGTGATGCTGCTGACGTCTGAGCTTTTCCAGCAGTAATGCAGTTACTGGGACTTCCCAACATAAATTTTGAGATAAGTGGAGGAAAAATTGCATAATTTGACAAGTGCCCTGCAGCAGTGTGTAAAGGCCTCGGGTAAATGGGTCGTCTTGTGCTTGCCACCTGCCCTCCAAGTAGTTGCATGGATCAGCTGAGACACTGGAACACAAGCAAGCACAACTATTAAATGTTACCTTGTGAAATAATTGTTAGCCTATATGACAGGACTTAGATGAGGATGTAGGGAGGTTTTATGTTTGTATATAGCTATTCTAATAGGGGTTACATCTGGCTGATAGAAGATCTGTTTGTGAAAACCAACATTGTTTGCCATTATTTACCTACATCATCTGAAGTTCTTTCTTCAACAATGTAGGGTTTGATACAGTCCTAGTTGGGTGTCTCTTAAAGGTGCACGTAGCATAACCTTACCATGAGAATGAATACCTTACTGGACATTTACTGCCTTTATAATTTGTGCTCCTTTTGAAATCCATATATGAAGTTTTTTCATAAGAATAGATCATTTAACCTAATCCTTCTTATTGGAACCAAGGCATTAAGATAAAATGCAAAATTCATCTAATAGGAATGATGAGTGAAAGCTTAGGAGGTAGATTTACTTTGGCTTAATTCTTATTTGCAGAGGAAAAAAACAGAAATATTTGTTTATAGAAAGCAATATGTTTTGTGTGTGTGAGTGAGCAAGAGGGAGCGTTACCTTTTTCCAGATGATGTGAGTGGCATTTTGGGACTGGGAAGACCTGAACCAAGTTCACTTCTGGTCCCTGCTCCAAGTGCTCCTTTATACAGCTCGCATCACACTTGCATTTCCCCTTTTTAAGGAGGTGTCTTCATTAACAGGCTTGCGAAGGCATCCTACAGTTCTATTTCTTCTTCTTGCTTCCACCTACAAATATTACAAGTTTGCCTGCAGAATAATGAATCACCCACGCAAATTCTGCAGTGTTGATTGCTGACTAAGGGGTTTTATAGGAGGTGACTGTTGTGTAAATTCACTTAGGCTGGAGAGGATATAAAATAAATGTATTTTTAATTTCCTGCATCATTTTTTTAACCTCGAAGTTTCATGTAATATGGAACATCCAATTTTCTGGCTTTTGTTGAACTTTGTACTAAGCAGATTTGTTCTGACTTTCACTCAGAAGGTTTAAGCACGGGTGTCTCATGCAGGGATTGCAAGCAGCAGCATGCACTGAGATGCTTGCATCAGATAATGTAGCAGTCAGTGCATTTATGCAGAAATAATATCAAAATAACATACTGTTTTAAAAAATGCCAGGTGAGGCAGGATGGGGAGGAAGAGTGTGATGCTTACTTTTTGGTATAGTGGAAGTCTATCCTGCGCCTTCAGGATAGCATCAAAACCCCTTTGACCCCCTTAACTTGCTGTATTACAGTATTGTAATAATAAATATAATGCAAAAAGGCCCGTGGCTTGATAGATGTTACAAATTGCAGAGGAAAATAGTTGTTCCAGAAGAGAATGATCATTGTGTTAGCTGTGTCACTTTGCTTCTGAAATCCCATTACACTAGGCTCATGAAAAGGAGGATGGAACAATCCATTATATAAAACTTACAGTCCAGAGACAAGAGGGGCACAAATGGAATATAAGGAAATAGCTGATGAGTGTTGGCTGGAGCACCAGTGTCCAGCTGTTCACATTTTTAGAAAGGCATTGTAGTAAATGGAAATTAAGAAGATGCTTTGCAGATGTTTACAGTGAAATCTTTCCAAGTACAAGGAGGTGAGTGTGAGTTTTATTTCAATGCAGTGAGCAGCACAGGTTCTGACTTTATTTACAGGGTAAAGAAAAATAAGCTGCCTATTTACTCATTGTTTTGTATGTTGTGCAAGTAGAAGTGTTCAGCAGACAGAACTTGTTTTCATGCTGCCCTTTGTAACAGAAGTGCTAGTGAGCAGGCATATAGAGGAGTAGATTCTGGGTGCACACAAACACTGTGCAGTTTCAGATGCTTAAGGTTTTGATTGTTTTAAACTGCTCAGCTAATGTGGAACTGCATAGCACTTTTGTCTCAAAGCTTTGACCCGATTTACAGATTTGAAATCTTAATTTGCATATGCAGAAAATGAAGTAGAAGCTTATAGTGTCTTTTGGAAGAAACAGCACAGTAGCTTAGAAACTTTGTGATAAACTATTTTTAAGCACATTACTTGAATCATCACAGAATTTGGAAAAGAGCTTTAGAGCTTTTGACTTGTGTATTTTTTAGAGGAAACCTAGTGGTCATTGTCCTAATAGTACAATACAGTTATGGCAGTAAGATAGAGCCCAGCTTTTCAGATGAACATTTAATACTTAGGGGATTATTCTTCTCTGCCACTCCAAGCCTTGCTTATGACTCATTTTTCAAGTTTTGCCACAACAGAGGCAAGGATCCCACAGGCAAGTTCCCTTCACTGATTCACAATAGTCTATTTTCAACACTGAAATAGCAGTCTAGCAGTCAAAAATAGGTACTCCAGTCACGAGAGCCATCATACATATGCTCAGGGAAAGATGAGTTTAAGTTATGTAGCCAAATGTAATTTTAGCATTTCAGACATTCTATGATTTTTACAACACTGCTGTAAGATGTAATATTTTCAAGTATCTGTAGGTTTTGACAACTTGGCAGGAATTAAATCTTTGGCTGTTCCTTGTTGAACCATTTGGCTACTGTGCAGTAATAATTTCCTTTCCTCCAAGTCACAAGGTCAGGAGATGTTGTGCAGTAAATGTTGAGGAGTACAGGTCTGTAAGGCGTGTAGGTAACGTGTTACCTTATACAGGTAAAATAGGCCACAGGGGAAGAGTACCTCGTAATACTAATATGATATAGCACTTACTGATAAATAGCTGATAAATAGTGGAATACTGATAAATAGTGAAAGAGAGACCCACATTGGCTGATAAACGATGAGCTCGTGCAGTTTAGAAATTAGAAAGATGTATTCATGCAAAAAAGGCATCTGTACTACTGTGCTGATTTGTCAGCATGTTCTGTTGCCCCTTCATAGGGTGAAGTTTTGAGTGTAAGGCAGAGAACTTGCCTATATGTGGCAGTTGTGTTAAATTATTAAGCATTGGTATGATTTTCCAGTAGTTTATCTCTCATCTCTGGTAAGGTTAACTGTGGGCACTTAGAAAAATGAGCTGTTTCTGCTTGAGAAAGATTATGAATTGCTTAGGCAGTGATTTTCTTCCACAGATGTGTGCTAGAATTTCATCTTCTAAAACACCATGTGGGACTCTATAAAACTAGTTCTTTAATATGTTAGTTATGTAAAATGATTTCTTGTTGCTATGGGAAAATTGTATGAGTCCTTTGCCTTTTGGCCCAAAGCGAGGTGCAGAAGTACCCACAGCAAAGGATAAGCACAGCCCCCAAGGCTGTTGGACTTCTGCTTTTCAAGTTGCCTACGTGTGGGAGAGAACAAATTGCTGCTTCTCCACTTGTTTTGAGGAGTTTCCACTGTATCTACCTCTCTCTCCCTTAGTGGGCTCTGTTAGCAATTGACTCTTAAAACTTCGGTTTGCTCTGGGTAGAATTCTTTCTGCCAGAGTTTTGATCTGGTGAAGCTGCACCAGTACTTGATATTGTGTTCAGTTTTGGGCCTGTCACTGCAAAAAAGACATTGAAGCCCTGGATAGTATCCAAAGAAGGGCAGCGAAGCTGTGAAGGGTCTGGAGCATAAGTCTTATGGGGAGCAACTGAGAGAGCTGGGATTGTTTGGTCTGGGGAAGAGGAGTCTCGGGGGAAATCTTATGGCTCTCTACATGCCTGAAGGGAGGTTGTGGCAAGGTGGGAGTTGGCTCTTCTCCCAGATAATAGAGGTAGGATGATAGGATGGCTTTGAGTTGCTCCAGGGTAGACTCAGATTGGATAAGAGGAAACATTTCTTCTCAAAAAGAGAAGCAAGGATCAGGCTGCCCTGGGAGATGGTAGAGTCACTGTCCCCGGAGGTGTTCAGGAACCATGGAGATGTGGCACTGAGGGATGTGGTGAGTGAACGTGGTGAGGATGGGCTGGTGGTTGGAATTAATGGTCTTAATGGTGTTTTCCAACCTTAATGATTCTATGAAATCCATGTGTCCTGGGGTTTGGCCTGGTGGCCTTCCAGGTCCTAGCCAGTTCTGTGTCTGGCAACAACCTCGTGTTGTGATGTTGGGCACTAGGTCAGAAAGTTTAAAATGGGGAATGTATGTGTAGAGCAGATTGATGAATAACGTGTACCATGTTCAAAATGAAGAACTAGAATACTGCTTCAGTGTATTTGATTAACTATTTTTTTCTACTTAATGTTTTCTTTACAAAATAAGTTTTACATGGTTAAGCTGATATAAAATCAAACCTGCATTACTACACATCATGTTTTTTTTTTATTTAAAAAAATGCTAGTGAACTCATTAATACATTTTATTTTAAAAATGGGTATTGAAGTATCTGAAGAACTACTAAACTTCAATTTCTAGATTTCAGGTTGCATTTGATAAATATGAAGGATTTGCTGAGTGTTTTCTTAGAAGAAATGAGCAAGTAGGAAGGCTGTTTTTGCAGTAGACATTGTTCTTTATCATGCCACAACATATATGTATATATATATGTATATATATATATATAAATATGTATGTATGTATATGTATATATGTATAACCAAAAGCATCTTGCAGTTGGCCCCCAACTGAAAAGCTGTTGTACGTTTGTGCTGTGTGAATTGTTTTTCTACTTGTTTTCCTAACATATCATGATTATTCTTGCTCTACATGCACACTCATAGAAAATTGTGCTTTTTTATTGTCTCCTCCAGCCAATACCAAAGCTCGCAGTAATGACTTTGCTGAAAAGAATGGGCTTCGAAAATATGAGTATGTGTTACATCCAAGGACTACAGGATTCACTTTTGTGGTGGAATGTCTAAGAGAAGGTAATCCTGCTCTCCATTTCTACATACATTTTTGTCTTGAATATACCTCTCTCCCCAAAATGGTGGAAGTCAATCTTCACAAAGCTTGAAGTGTTTCCAGAGATACTTTACGTATGCTGATTACCAAAAAGGTCTTGCTTGCCGTTGTACTTAAAATGATTGTAACATGGATAGATTTGAGAGAGTTGGTAAGGAATACTGAAGAGGCATAATGAATGACAACAACAACATTTTTGCTTTTTTTTTTTCTCAAATACTGTAGCTTGCTTGTCAGTCTACTTCAAGAAAACAGTGGAAAAGATCCCAGGGAATTTCAGCCTTATTGTCTGTGCCAGTCCTTAACCTTCATGGGGTTGACACTGAACACACAGATGTGTATTTCAAAAGCTGCCATGTTCAGCTGTGAAAAAATGGCTGTGTTCAGTGAACATGGGAAATGCTCAGCAACATGCAGATGCAGCAAATCAGCTGCCCAATGTTGTCAGCTTTTCCAGGCAGTGCTGATTTGGAGAAGCTGTGTAAAACATGAATTATGTTGCTTGGCATGGTCAGTGGGTGAGAGAACGTGTGGTGCTCGCTTTTTAGCTAGAAATGATCTTCCATTCTTGTATTAATCTGGTGTTAAGAGACTGATTCCGTATTGTCAGGGGAACAGAGTATAGAGATGCGATTGCTTGTTAGGATGAAACATCTGGGGGATGTTTTGGAAATGGGCATTTTGATGAGATTTCTGCCAGGCTTTAGGCCATAATGGTGTAATCGCTGTAATAATACTGATATGGCAGTGATTCAGATGCAAATGAGTGAATGTTCTCAGGATGTATGAATGTATGATTGAAGAAAATAAACGTGTACAGTAAATGTAAAGTGACTTATTTATAGGCTAGTTCTTCTGGAATAAGCATTTCCAGATCTTTAACACATGTTGGTTATTCTGTCTGCCAAAGGGAGAAGTTTGAGATTATTAAAAAGAATGAGGTCTTGATGGTAGGTTTTTTTTTTTCCTTGCTGGAATCCTTGCTTGGATTTTAAAAGCAGAGCTGACTTGCATTTTGCCTGATTTCTGCTTGAGCAGAAGCAATATAAACACAGCTAATATTCAATAATTTGTCTGACTGGATATCTTCATAAAGAATTGTGTATCTATATGGCCATATATTTACCCAGCAGTTTGTGTTAGAAATCTTAGATTTTCACGTATCTTGGAAGTTTATTATTCATTTTGCTGTAGTGAAAAATGATACATGAAATTTCAAAACGTGTTTTACTGGGAACTTTTCAACACTAGGTTTAACCTGGTTGTCAATGGTTTACGGGCTGGTTCGGCCTGGTTCTGTGACCAGCGGGGTGGAGGGATTTCACAAAATCTACACCTCTGGAAAAGGGAAACAGGGGACCCCAAAATAATTACAAACAGCAGCGATCTGAGGAGAAACAAACTAATTTACTAAATGTAGTATCAGCAAAATATAGTCTCACCACAACGCTGAGGTGAGAAGTGCAGTCCAGTTGAGCCCATGAAGAAGAGCCGATGCAGGCGAAGAAGAGAGCATCAGGTCACCTTGCCAGGAGTTCTATCTCCTCACTGGCCACAAAGCCCGTGGGGAATGTAGTTCTTCTTCCCCTGTGGACAGGCACCCAGAACTTGAGCATCAGCTGTCAAACCCCCCGTGCATTACATGATGTTATGGTGTGGAATACTGATAACCAAAATCATAAAACCATGACATAGTGCATAATGGTAATTCTAGCCTGGAATAAGTTTTCAGTTAAAGAAACGTTCTCAACCTGGAATGTTATCAACTTAACAAATAATAGATTCTGTAATTACCTCAGAAATGAGCTTCACAGTTGTACGGTCATTTTCTAATTTTTTTCTCTCATACTCTTTTATAAAAGGTCTATGCAAATTAGATAGATGTTGGGTTATAAAAATGGAAATATTTAAAGGCAGTTAGCTAGTTTTACACAGCACCAACCTAGGGAAAATGCCAAAAGCATTTCTAGATATTTTTTTAAGCTTTCAAATGCTTTAAGTCCTACTTTTATTTAAGTCAAGCAGATACTATGTGAAATATTAATGTCCCTCTAGCTCTTGGTACATTGCTAGGCGTTGTATGCTACATACACAATGACTGTGGGTTATTATGTAGTGTTGTATGAGTGAGAAGGTAGTTCAACCAGCATTTTCAAATACTAAGTTATCACTTCCTCATGTAAGACTTTTTCTGTTGTTGCAAGTGTGCTAAATATGGAACATTTGTGTGGAAGTATTTTTATGGACAACCAACCTGTAGCTGCTTTACGAGAGCATTGCAGAGTATTACGTATCTGCATGCCTTCATCATTTTGTGAAATATTGATGTCCAGGTGGATTTTTAGATCCAAATGGCACATTTGATACCAAACATTATCATGCAGTTCTGGTTTGACTCATCTGAACTGTTTTCTTACAACTCTAATTTCTGATACCAGCAATGATAAAGAAAACCAGGAGTGGTAAGGGTAGGGTGTTAACACTGTATCTGTGTCTCAGGAATGTCACTGTGCTACAGTAGTACCAGTAATCATAAAAATAGTGTTGTTTCCTTTTTACTGGTTGTAACGGCCTGCAGAAGACGGTGTGTGTGACTTTAACACTGAGGAGGGAGTGGTGGAGACTTTAACATCATATTTACATGTTTGGAAGTATCTTTGTGCGTAGATGACAACCTTATTGCCCTACAGTTCTACTGTGAATACATTCAGGCTCGTGGCTGTTTTCCATTCCCAAAGCTCGGGTGTCTACTTCAGGCCTTTACTCCCAAAATAGGCTGATGAAGTGAGGGGGAAAAATGTCATTAGTAGTTTAACTGCATTTTGAATGTTGAAAGAAACTGTAATTATGCAAGAACACTGATTAATATGCATCACGAGCTATAGCGTGAAAGAATTACCTGTTATTACATAAAATAAGTGAGAATATCCCATCTGAATAGGAAATGAAAAAATAACCTTCAGCTAAACGTGGCTTGTATCTCTACGGGAGAGCTTCTTCCTGGAGGAGGCACTATCTGCATGCTGGCAGTATAATCCTAGCAGTTACCAGTCCTTGGCTTTCCATAGGTAGCACAACCTCCTGAACCACCTGGATGGATTTTTGCCAGGGATGACCAGCACACAAATTCCTGTGACCACCTTCTTGCTCTTGTACGGTCATTAGTTCAACTACTTGATCTCTTTTGCCCAGAGATGCTGCTAAGGTGTCATTTCTAAGATTAAAGAAGCTTAAAAAAAAAAATAATCTATTTAGCCTCCACCAAACAGGCTGGCAATAAAAACAGTTCAGGCAGTGCATTTCTTCCTTGGCTTTTGACTCCCTCTTTTTCATTTATTTGCTTCCCTCCCACCCCACCGTATCCTAGCTCTCTGTACGTGGTAGTGCTTATCTCCCTGCACTAAATCTTTTAAACAGAAACCCAGGTAATAGCTGACTGTGTTTTCCTTTGATTGTGCTCAGGTGCCACAATAGTGAAAATACATGCAGGTAAAGGTCATACTACAGGTTTTCACTGATACAAACCAAAGAACCACCCAAGAGTGAGCACAGAATGATGAACGTGCTTTAGATGGGTAATTAATAATGTACTGAGTAGAACAAGGTCTACAGTTGCTGTTTTTTAAGCAAGAGAAAGACATAATTTTGATTCAGCATTGATTTTTTTTTTTTAAGAAGTGTGTTCCTTTGGCTCAATAGCAAATTTAAATAGGATGATTTAGTATGGTGTTGTTTGTGTGGTAAGAGAAGATGCTGTATGGACATGTGAAGGTGAAAAGACCACATGGTTGTTGCGTAAGGACAGTTTGCCACCTGATAATGCAGTATAGTAGTGTGTTAACTACGATGTGGGAGGTGAATAAGAGAAAAAGAAATTTCAGTAAGGACTACTGAAGATGGAGAGGCGTTAAATACACCTAGGCTAAATTTAGATTAACAAAATATATGCATTTTTCACCCATGTGAGCTGTTCCTTCATGGGAACGGTTATTGAATTTCCATTTGCAGGTTTGCAAGCTACTTCATTAATCTTTACTGATGCACGTTGCTCAGAATAGTGCCAGTCTTCTTTTCCTTCTGTGCTTCTCTGTCCTTTGTCTATCAAAATACTTAAATTTTATGAACTCGCTGAATTCTACACTTTGTCAGCACTGAAGCCCATTAGTTTAGTTGTCATGGCAGCCAGAGGAATTATCCTGTGGAAGACCAAAGCGCGTTTGACCAAAATGACTTCTGCGATCCCGTATACTTTATTCACATCAGCTTAGTTGGCTATTGATAGGAAGCAAAGAGAAATGAAACAGTTGATTTGCTGCTTTCCAACTCTTTTCACATGATTAAGTGTATCATTTGTCTTGCCTCAGCTGTTATGAATCCCAGTTTCAATGAGCACCTGGTAAAAAATTATTAGTGCTTTTCACTGTATTTCCTTGGATAACAAAGGGGAGTGTTTTTGGAAAGACAGTCACAGCATGTTTTGATATGAATAAGCAGTGAAAAATGAATTCTATACACCAAAATGAAGATTGGTCGTAATTTTATATAATAAAATAAATAATTGTTATGTACCACTCTTTAATGGTCACCTTAATTCATATCAAATCCTTTCAGACTTGAGCCTTGGAATAGATGCTGTGTGTGGAGTCATTTTTGGCAGAGTTCAGCTTGATGGAAATCATCCCCTTTTATAACCTGTGCAATCTTGAAAATGACAGAAATAGGCAGGAATTTAAATAAGGCGTTTATAAAGCATTCCTTTAACAAAGTTAATGAAAAACATTTCTGGTTTATATAATGCTCTTGGTTTACATAATGCTCTTGACGATCTGGTTTGTCAGAGATCAGAGATCCTTCTCTGGAAGGTCAGGAAGTTACCCAGAAATTGAGTGTAGGTTTTCAGACCTCGTTGCATTTTATAAAGTTTTCCTGAAGTGCCAAATGACACTGGACGTTCATATGGCTCGAATGTTCAGTTTCAAAAGGGTGGGAAATAATCCCAGTTGATTTGATTCAATATGGAATGAATTCATTGGATTACACGTTATCTTGACATAATATCTGCAGCTGAAGTCAAATAATCTGTCAGGAGAAAATAGTCGTTGATAAATGTGTTCTGAAAATTGCTTCTTGGCTTTGAAGTATTTTCGCAGGGCTGTATAAACGGCACATGTGAAGACAGAACTAAGGTTTTAAAGCATCATTAGAAGACTGTTCATACTCTTGGAGGCAGTAATTTCTGTCAACACTAAGTTTGAACTGACCTCTTTTTGACACTCTCTATATATCCATCACCAGCCTTTAATACCTGGATACATTGGGCTGTGTGTTCCTGTAACAGGGTTCTCATTTCACTGGCTTTGCAGTATGACAGAATCAGAAGTATTTGGATTATTACAGTACTTCATTCAGCTTCAAATTTATTTTGGGTCATAAATTAGCCAACAGAAGAGAATACTGCAGAAAAGAGCTGCCAACTTCAGCATCCAAATATAGAAAAAGAGAAAAATTTAACATGCTTGCCTTCATTGTGTATTCTTAGTGACAGAAATAAGCAGCAATTTGCATCTTTTTTTCTATAATTCATTCAAAATTGATAGTTTTGCCCCAAAGTAAATGTTTATACACGCAGTCATAAATCGGTCTATCTGCTTTTGTTTGAATCTGTGTTGTACAGTGCTACAGCATTTCAGTAATTGCAGATATCCCAATATATTTCATTGCTGGGCAGGAAAGTTGTATTCAGGTATTCAATACAGCCAAGCATTTACACAGCAAAGCGGCATCCAGATGTCCTTGCTTTGCACAGAGCATACAGTAAGCTACCACTGAAATCCCTACATCTCTTAGGACTGCTGTGGTGATTCTGGAGTTGTTACATGATGCTTAAGTTTGATGTATTTGTGTAAATGGTGATTGAAGTCAGGACTCCCAGTTTAGTGATGTGACCCTCCAACCTGAAGGAGGTGATGTATGTTATATCTCCCAGGGCTGCTTCTCTGTATGGGTGCTGGTACAGTGATAAAGCCAAAGGCTTGTCTTCTGTTTTAGGTGCTGCTTCCAGTCTCTGCTCTTAGAGCTTACAAGATGGATGTGATTCATTCTTCCAAATGTAAATCAGATACTAAGCTCTAGGTGCGTTGAATTTTTGTGATTTTTTATGGGAAAATTGAAACAGGTGTAAAAAAAGCAAGCTGTAATAATTCTCTTGATTGACTGAACAGCTCAAGCTGTTTAGAGTTAGGTATTGTGTGGCTGAAGGTATTAAGTATACTGCTTTCTACTTTCATGTACAAAGTTTGTTTTCACCTATACTTTGAGTGCAGCAGGCAGAAGTGATAACTGTAGCATCTGCTGAGTTACCTTCAGAGGAAGCAGGAACCAGCAGTTTCCAGGTTTGTGCCCACTTTGTGTTCTGCATAACAGGGATGCAGAACATGAAAGGGCCCCTTGTCACATTGCACTAAGGGCGAAGTCTGTTGTTTTAGTGAAAATTAGCCTCCCTTTTTGTAGCTGCACACACGTATGACTTCCAGAATGACATGTGGGACTGCTACCAAAACCTGTATGGATTTTGTGAGCTTGCACACTGAGGAGCACTGCAGCCTCTCCGAGCAGCTCTGACATGTTTGCCATAGTCGTTCTGTGCATGTGTGAACTGAAACCACTGTTCTCTGTCACCTAATTTCACCTGTATGTCCGTAGGATTACAGATCAAACAGCAACACTAAACAGTCATTCCTTGATGCATGGAAAGTTTCTCCCTGTCTTGTTTTGGTCTGTGTATGTCTGCCTCCCAGAGTCATCTTGCAGATAAAGACCAGTACTTAGAAATTGCAGAACTATTGTGAAAGTACTCATAGCATTCCGTTAGCTGAAAATAAGCTTTAATGTTTGCTGTTGTAATTGAAAACGTGTTTTCATAAGAATTGGAAGCTGTGCAGTAAATAGCATAGCCTCAGATATAGAAAAATATCTATAAATTGAGGACTGCATGTCTCTTGTGCCTTCTAACAAATTAGTTAATGAAGGCAGTCAAGGACCTTGTTCACAAATGCATTTTTTATCACTAGGCATGTCTGTGAAATTCAGTAATGCAGAAAATACAGGGCAGGCTGTTATTCTTCTTTACATGTCCTGACAGTCTTTGTCATTTGTAACATGGGAGAGAGGGCAGCTTGACTTCTTCCAGAATTGTCTGTCGATAATTATAGTGTCTTGCAAACTTCTGCATGTGCACACGTTGATGTGCACACGTTGATGTACTTCTCAGAGCGAGCACCAGCTTTCTGTCAGATCGTTTCTGCCCTCTGTTACACACTGAAGTCTTTGTTCCTCTCTCTTCTTTCTTGTGTTCCTGGAGCGGTATTCACCTCACCTGTGTGGCAGACAGCCCATTCCCTCAGTCATCCTTGGAAGGAGTTGGTTTTTTCCAAGCCGTGCTCTTCTCTCAGATGCCATTCTTTCCATCCTCCACTGCTTTTGAGAATTAAGTGCAGCATTTCACTGCAGTGTTTACAATAGATTCATGTCAGAGTCACTATCTGTGGGTTTGCAGCTTGGCACATTTTTGTTACCTGCACATCCGTGCAGCTAATTGGAACTATTTCAGGTTTTATGACCAAGAGCCTATCAAGACCCATCAACTGCAGTAATCTTCTTAAACTCTCTTACATGTGAGTCATGGCTTGTGACAAGCAGATATACCATGTGGCAGATCGTTTTCCACTTATGTCCTCACAGGTTATTAGTAGTTGCTGTAGAAACCATATTAAAAAGTTATTATTTGCCAGCAGTTAACCCACAGAGGTATTAGAGGTTTCCAGCATTTTCCCTTACCTTGGAATACACAGTATCTGTGGTAACTACGTGTAATGTTTAATGAACGTGCACATTTTAATTCCTCCAGCTGCAGGCATGGAATTATGTTAGCCCATCACATTGCATACGTAGAAATGAAGCTCTTGCTTGTCCATAGATCAGAAAAAAATGACTAAGTACAGGCTAAATCTCTTCAGAATTGAACACGTTCTTGATGTTCTCTATCTAATGTTTGTCATCTTTTCAGGATGCTCTAATGAAAGGTTATTCTGGTTATTAATGCTTTTTAGCTTGATGGAGGACTGAACATGTGAAGTAACGTATATCTGCTGCCCTAGTCAGCATCTTTCTGGGTGTAGGTTTCAAAAGGTCAGTCATCTGCTTGGAGCATTTAATTGGCTTGTGTTTTTTTTTCCTATAGCATCCTTCACAGCAGTACAGTAAGGTCAGTGCAGTGCCTTGACATACTTCTGATGCTCCACTGAGTCCACACAAAACAAAAACCAGTCCCTCTTGTGGCTTTGTGCACGGTATCCTTTTGAGTGGCTTGATGCTGAGAAAGCATGCTGAATACTTTAAGAATTATCAAGTGGTTTTGGTATTTGTGTCAGAATACTGAATGTTTTGGGTGTGTTTAAAGACTTATGGCGGTAGGACAGACAATAGGTGACAGACAATAGACCTCTGATGAAGGTCAGGTTTATTAGTTACTACTTGTTTTTTGTCGGTTCATGACCTGTAATTTTGCAGGTGATGTTGGTTGGATTCGTGGCATACTTTATTATTGCTGAAGTTGAAATTAATTCCTCTGAAATAGATGAGTATAGTCGTTATACTGTTTATTTCTCATGGCCTTACCAGGTGCTGTGCATACCATATCCATTTCTCTCTGCTTATTAGTAAGACAAATACTGTCTTCAAGCAGTCTTGAGTGCATACTTTTCCAGGACAAAATACTGCTTTGGTTTTACTTAGGAGATGATGTTTCCTGATGTGTTATATTAGAAAAATAGCAGCATCTACTGGCTGAATAGACTAATCCCAAATCAGTGTTCCATTGTAGTGGAGATTCTCAATCATGTTTAATGGATTCCCCACTCTTCCACTTTTCGCAGATGCTGGCTCTTTTCACTTCCAGCTGCATTAAAGTTGCTGCAAATGTATTTTGTGTATTTCTGATATCACATTTCTATACGAGTAACTGCTGGCAGGGGAGAAGATTCACTTGGAGTCACTTCAGTTACTGAAAATGCTGGAATCCTTACACTGTTGATACATTCACGAAAGCTGTAAGATAGTAATAAAACTTTAAATCTCCTCTAGTTATGGAATTTGCTGCTTATATGTTAAACTACAAGCAGATTTTATTATTTCGTTCTTCTCTGCTGTTGCAGCTTCAGCTCCTTCCTTTTGCTTTCCTCCCAGTCCCCTGTCACTGTTTTGAGGGCATACAAAAATTAGCCCAGCATCTTATTTCTCCAGACTGACTCGTATCCCTGAGTTTGGCAGTCATTTGTAAGGCTCTACTCCAGAGACAGAGAGCAGTGCCACATTCATGAGCCCTGGATGTTGCTATGGTACTGATACTGAAAACTGGAAAACATAAGAGGGCAGAGGAGCTTGGGAAAAATTGTAGTAGAGTATAAATGCTTTTTAAAATAGATTTTTATCAAAACACAAACTTCAGCATGAACTGAACTCTCTACTTCATTCATCACCTTGTATGTAATCTGAAATATTGTTGTCTTTGCAACCTGTTTTGTCAACCTTTTCCTGAACTGCAGGATTCCAGAGGGCATTGCTGTCGGTGTTCTCACCAAACATTGGTAGATATAGGAAAGGTTTCCCTGTAGTGTGTATGTTCTGTGCCAGTTATTTGAAGAACTATGCAATGTGAATTAGCTGAAGTATATACAGGTATAGTATAGACAGATTCAAGTAAGAATGGATTTTCCCATCATTTCATTTTCCTGTGGAACGGCTGCCATCTGAGAACTGCAGAACTGTGTTTGACATACATTCTCTGTAGTAATCTTTCTCCCCAGTCCCATTTCATACTGTTAAAAGCTAGTTCTCATGTCTTAGAAAAAGCCTCTCTGAAATGCGTATCAGCTGCATTTAGACAGATGCAAGTCTTTGGTTTTGTTTGCATTGCTAGTCGTTGTTGACTCTGCAGTACAGCAATAAAAGTGAGTGCTCTTAATTGTTATAAAGCACTTGCAGAAGCAGGCACCTGAGCATCCTTCTGGTTGGCTTGCTCTGATAACCAGTCCTTCATTGCTCTGAAAGGAGCTGGCTTGTCCTGATGGTTTAAGGCGTTACATAGACAGTAAGCACATCTATTAGGAGGAAAGCATAACATGCACAATAAATAAAAAGAGAGACATTTTCAGAAATGCTTCAGACGCTTTGGAATTTGTGAGCAATGGTGCGTTTGTGTTGCCTGGAAGTTGCTATGGGTACTGATGTTGAAAAGCCAAACAGACAGAGAGCAGACCTTAGGGACATAAGTCCCATTTAAAATCCTATAAGAATGACTGTTCTTTAAATCTGCTTGGATGCTTTTAAAAAATCTTCCCTCAAAAGGATTGTTAGCCTAAGTCTCCAGGTTCATCCCATCAGCAGCGCTGCTGTGATTTAACCAGTCCTTTTTCTTCTGTCTTTACTTACCCAAAAAAGTATTCCTTCCAAAAGATCTGAAAGCTCCTTGGCTTTCTCTGTGAACTCTTTGCTTTGCTCTTCTTGCAGCATGAATCAGAGAATTAAATGAAACGTATGCTCAGCAGCTATGTGGCTTCTTCCCATTCAAATATCTGCTCACACTGTGTTTTGTTGAAGCTGAGATCTTGTTCTGGAGTGTCTGAATCAACCATTCACACAGGTACATTAGTATTGTTGAAGCAGGTACCAATGAAGTGAATGAAATGCAGCTGCTGCAAGTAGTGCATTCTGCATGTCCACAGCTTTGCAGAAGTTAAACAAACCCATTAACAATGCCGAGAAACCACAGAGGTTTATTAGGATTTCTGCTACCTGTGGTGCTAATGAACTCAGTAGACATTACACACTAAGACGTGCACACAAGCATGCAGTCAAATTTAAACTATATACACAATTCCTAATGCACTGCTGTACATTAGGAGAGAACATTTTGAATGCTTATTCACCTCCTTGCAGGGATGAATTGTCTTGACTTAGTCTCATGCCTTTCAGTGTTACCTGACACATTTTATAATCAACCAGTGGCATATTCTTTTTCATGTTTTGTTTGTATAGCACTGAATAGTACAGAACTCATGAAAATAAAACAGATAAATGCTGATAGAATATAATGAGCCTATGGCTTGCATGGCATATTTTTTGTGTAAGGTAGACTATATGGTGTACATATAAACTGTACAAATGGAGAGATGTATGTACATATATATAGGGGTTTTGGTAGCTATTTTCTGTCTGTCTTGGCTAACTGCCTAGGATGAAGATTGCATTTTAAGATCTTGTTCGTACAGCAACTGTTTCTTACTCTTTGTGATTTTATGCAGTAAGAACCTATCTGAGCTGACAGAAAGCTCCATCATGAGATCAGGGCAGCTTTACACTCGAAGCAAAAAGACTGTGGTAATGAAGCCAATTAGTAGATTTCTCTCAGAATATGAACAAAGTGAAGTCACTCCATCTGCAAAATATCTTGGGGCGTCCTAACCCAGGATGTCAGAGCTGCTTTTCAGAAGGAGTTTCACTGACTTCTTGCTCCATTGCTTCCTCATAGCTGACAGAGGAACTCAGTAGGTGTATATGACTTGAAAAAATTCCAAGATTCACTATCTGGGTGATCTGTCCTGACCTACAAGTCAAATGGCCTCATAAGGCGTTGGAGAGTAAAACAGAAGAGAAGCGTTGAATGCTCAGATTGCATAACAAAATGCCCAGAAACAGGAATTTCAATAAGTGAGATTGAATGCAGCCCTCTTGTGATGTTTGCTTTTGGGTGAGAGAGCAAGCATTGTTTTGCCAGCCTGGTAATTGTATTATTTTAGTAGAAAAGTTGTGGCAATTACAAAAAGGATGGAAGTTCTGGAGACAGCTGAAAGAAAGGTTTTGAGGATGTATACTGTGGCAGGAGATTCTCAAATTCAGATCTTGCAAATGTAATGTTTCATATCTGCATGTAATCCAGAGTAAACTTAGAGAAGCAGTGCTGTATTAGATGGGCTATTGGATAGGTTACATAATAAGCATTGCCCATCTTTCAAATTTCATCTTCTAAAAAAAACCACACAGTTCCAGTTTTTAAGTGGCATGTTTTTTCAGTGACTTTTCTAAATGGCACTTCTGCTTTATGGAACAGAAACATCGTGTCATTTTCTCCATGGAATTTGCAATGCATATCTGGTGTGGAGAAATAAAAGAGCAGTTACTGTGAAAAGGACATCAGCATAGTTATAATCCCTGAAGTACAACACAGAAATTTTTCTCTTAGAAAAATAAATGCAGTAACAAGTGAATTATAAACAAGCAAGAACATGCTGGTCAGTTTTTGTCACAAGACAAAAGCTATTGAAAACTGCATGTAATGTATATTTTGTCAGATATTCAACACATGCTATAGCTAAAATGGAAAGTTCTGTAGAGTCGAATGATAGCACTAAGTGAATTGGTATTTGCACTTAGTTTTCCAGCGGTTTGGTTGGTATTAATAATGCAGCAGAAGGACAGGATATCCTTCAACTAAGTGTGAAAAAAGGGTTGCATTAGCATTCCAGTGAACTCTGAGAACTGGGTATGCTTACTCATTAGAAAAAAACAGCAACTGTGGGGAAGCAAATTGCATGTTTGAAAATGTTCTTTGAATTTCAGAAAATATCCAAATGTGACTGATCAGAAATTGTTTTCATGCATAGTGTAGGTATAAAATGCCTTTTTAGGATGCCACTGTAATTCATCAGATGCTATGTTCAGCAGGGTTTGTTAGACAGCAGGATGTTCAGAACCAAATAAATACAGTGGAGAGTCTAGTTAAATAGGAATAAGCCAGAAGAGTTAATTGAAGTTACAAGAGAAATGAAATGCTGAGATAGATTCAGATAAACTGTTCTTTCTGTTGTTTTTCCACGATAGTCTACACTGGTTAAAACCAAAGAGCAGTTAACCAGCATGCTTATATACCTGTGGTCATGTTTAGATGAAGATCACAAATATTCTGATTTATCACCCAAGATAAAATGAAATAGGTGTGGAGGACGTGGTGCTTATCGGTGGAACCTTGGAGTTGAGAGAGGTTAATTGGAAGCTATGAGGTGCAAGTTAATGACTGGATAGATCAGAAAGCAGTATGCCTTGTTATAATTTTTGTCACTGCAGACATCAGAGCACTTGTGTTATCAGGACAGTCAAATTAGTCCAGCCTTCAAAACAGAGTGTGCAGTTCTGCTGAAATGGAAGGTGACCATCTGACAGCCTACAGTAATTTTAGAACTCACTGCTTTTACTGGTGTTCCTTATCCAGAGCTCTGTGCTTAGATTCCAGCTTGATGTCCAGCTACATCTTTATCAGCCTACAATTTCTTCAGGTGAATTACTGTTTGCAGTATTACACAACAGCTCGGGATCATCCAAATTCATGGTATTTTTCCCTTTTGTGACTTTTTGGAAGGATTTTCTTATACACATCCCTTCAATAAGCATTCAAAATGCACTTTCATTTCCTCCTTCACTGAATTATTGCAGTTTTATCCTCCGTGTGCCATGCTCAGAAAAGGTCTTAGGAGAGTGTTGTAAGTTGCCTCACTAATTCTCTGGAAGCAAAAGTCAGTTCTTTAGGTTCCTTCTCTGCCATGCCACTCTGTCTTTGTTTTTGTTTTCATCTGGGTGTGGAAGGAGGCAGCTTTCAATTCTGATGTTCAAGAGAAGAAAGAAGATTCCAAGCCTTCATAAACTCGTCTTTTGGACATTCCTTCCATGTATGTCTCTTCTTCGTGCGCTTTCTGCATTTGAAGGTGTCTTGGTGAGCCTTCTGCCAGTTCCTTCAGTACCCTTGGGTTGATCCTGTCTGGCCCCGTAGATCTGCGTATGTTCAAGCGATGTGTTATGTCACCAACCATTTCACCTTGGATTATTCCCTCTGTCTTCCAGCTCAGCAGGCTGAGTACCCTGGGAACAATTAGTGTTACTAATAAAGACTGAGGCAAAGTCATTAAGTACCTCAGCCTTTTTCTCATCTCTCAGCATTATGTTTCCATCCTGCATGCTGTAAAGGGTGGAGCTTCTCCATAGTCCTCCTTTTGTCATCTGCGTATTTATGAAACCATTTTAAATTGTCTTCTACTGCAGTAGGCAAGTTAAGTTCTAGCTGGACTTTGGCCCGTTTAATTTCCTCCCTGCTAAACCTCAGAACTTATTCATGGTTGTTCTTTGTTGTTTGCCCCTTCTTCCAACGATTGTTTACTCTCTTTTCTTTCCCCCAGTTCCAGAAGAAGCTGTCTGCTCAGCCAGCCTTGTCCTCACCTCTGCTTGCTTGTCTTTTAGCACATAGGGATAACCTGCTCCTTGAATATCTGGCCTTACTGGACTCCTTTGCCCTTTAGAGCTTCCTCTCAAGCAAGAGACACTGTCAACCAAATCACTAAATAGGCCAAAATCTGCCCTACGAAAATCCACAGTGGCCGTTCTGCTGACCACATCCTTGCTTCACCAGGGATTGAGGATTCTTACCATCTCATGGTCTCTATGCAGTATCTCTGTCTTAGCAGTATTTCTAGTTCAGCATTTCTGAGGGCTTTCTTACTTGGCTGCTTTGCCCACCAGATATATGTGGGTCCTTCTTTTGTCCCTCATTGTCCAGAAGAAATTATACAACCTCATATTTCAAGCCTATGGGGCGTTTCAATTGAAATTCAATTAGCAAAAATGCAAGTGGGGTTGATTGAGTTCAATAGTTTCCTGTTGTTTACCAACAGAGGACGGTCAAGATTACAGAGCAGAGCCAGTTTGGATTTGCTGTTTTCTATTGAATAAACAGTCATGAATAATAATGCCCCGACTGCCAAACGTGCAGCCTGGATGACATCGGGCTGGCTGGTGACTCTCAAAGCAGTTTGTTTCTAATGGGCTATGGGCTCAAATGATCACATCTGTCAGATCTAAAGGCAGGTCAGTGCCGAGTTGCTAGAGGAATTGTGAGGGACAGGAAAATCTGTACCAGAACTTTGAATGGCATGTGTGGAGTGCAGAGAGCTGGGCTAATGGGCCCTGGCTGTGCGTACTGCTGTAGCTTTGGCATAAATTCCTGTCTGGACTTGAAAGCAAATGGCTGTAACACCAAGTCTAGAATGGAAATAGAAATTGATCCCCATTGGAGAAAAAAAAAAAAAAAAAAAAGAAGACTATCCAACAGATAGCCTTCTTGCCAACCAAAGATGAGTTTTGATCCCAAGTGTGTAGCCAGAGAGCAGCAGAAATGAGCAGAACTGAATCTCAAAGCTGTGAACTTTAAGTATCTTAACAGGGGCAGAAATGGTAAAGTTGTTACTGTCAAACCTGTGCCCTGGCTCTCTGGCTGTTGCCGGTATCTCAGTATTGCTTTATCTTATCTTAGTGTTGTGAAGAATAGAAATATGCAGGGTTGGTGGTTTTTTTTTTTTTTTTTTTTGGTTGTTTGTTTTTAAAATATAATAGTACTGTCTTGTTTCATGTTTCAGATAGGAATTCCTTTGCAGGAATTTCTGCAGCCTTTGGTGCAAGGTTACACTAAGATAATTCTAAGTGTCTCTTTAGGTGTTCAGCTCTGGCTACATCTATCACTTGTTGAAAATTGAATACTGAATGTTTCCAATAGGGTAGTGGTATGTGTTACTGTGCAAGACAATATGTGTATAATGTTTTTACACAAAAATGTTTGAAGTCCTGGAGTTTCAAACAGCTGCTTTAATTCTTAATCTCGGTGAGGCTTCGTAAGTGCAGCTGTCTTACATGTCAGTATGTTGTAATGGGTAGTATGGTTTGGATTGAAGGTAGTATAGAAGGGATGAGAAAAGGTCAGCAATTCATCACTTGTGTTGAATTCCTGGTTTAACTTGAATAGACTGGATGCCTGTGAGGTGTATCTTCAGTAACTGAAATGTGCATAGCCTTCATGTGTAAAACATCAGAAAAAAGTATCAGAACACGGAAGAGGTGAAGATGGGTGGGAAATTGCTACTCATCTGTTGAATGGAAATTTGATGTTGAATAAAGACTTCTTATGTTTCACTGTGTGAAACGTGGTAAGAGTTGCATGAATAATTATCTAGCAATTAATAGTGATATGGAAATATATTAAATATACATAAATTTCTAACCATGAATGCTTGATGTTTGCAGAGGAAGAGCCTAATTTTTATGTTAATTAAGCAATTTTGAAAGTGCAATATAATAAGCAACAGCACTGTTTTGCATTTGAATAGAACAAACTAGCAAACTTAATGCTTGAAATAGACGCTTTCTTCTTAAGTCTTCTTTTCATGAGGAGGTATTTTATATATATTTTATATATGTATATTAGGTGTTCTATACATTTTAAAATTGTAGTCTTCAAAAGTATAGTCTTGTACAGAAGCAGTCAGACAAGTACACCTTTTAAAAGCTAATTTAATTCTGTGTTGGGTGTCATGTCACCATCTGTCCCTTTCAGTGAGTAATAGGGCTAGCATTGAATCAGTGTGAGAAGCAGTTAATGCAGTCATTGTTCACAACCCAGATTCCCAAGGGAAAGTCCTGTATAACCAACTCAATCTCCTTTTGTGACGAGATAACTTACCTAGTTGACCAAGGGAAGTCAGTTGGTGTGATCTCTGATTTCAGCAACTGTTCTGCTGCTGTTTCTCACAGAATCCTTCTAATCTACTCTTGAGTTTTATTAGGTTTTATTAGTTTAGCCACCATTCAGCTTTCTGTAAGACAGTGATTCCTTAATCTGAGGTAAACACACTGCCACAGTCATGCAGAACACAAACGTTTGCCTGTATGGTTATGCAATGCTATGAAGCTTTGAGAGTTTCTTCACAGATCAGGTTTGACTTTGAGTTTAAAAACTAATGAATGCCTTTGTGTTTGAAGGCTTAATGTATTCTTTCAGAGTGGGGCCAAATTTCATTTCTTTACCATCTTTCAACAGCAAGTAAAGAATAACAGAATCACAGAATGACCAAGGTTGGAAAAGACCTACAAGATCATCCACTCCAGCCATCCACCTATCACCAATAGTTCTCACTAAACCATATCCCTCAACACAAAATCCAAACGTTCCTTGAACACCTCCAGGGTCGGTGGCTCCACCACCTCCCTTGGCAGCCCATTCCAGCTCCTAACCACTCTTTCAGAGAGTAATTTTTCCTAATATCCACCCTGACCCTACCTAGTACAACTTGAGGCCGTTCCCTTTTGTCCTGTTGCTGGCAGAATGCTTGGAAAATTTGGCATTCAGAAATCCACTAACATCATAAAGTTGTTTGTTGAATCTTTGTTTGGTTTCCTTACATGTGTATACGAGATGATCTTGGTCTTTAACTAGATGATTGCATGTCATTCTCTCCCCAAGCAGGCCCTTTGCCTCCCTGAGCACTCACTGAAGGAGCAACTTCAAAATATTTTGTTTTCTTCTCATCTTCAGTGTGTGGCCCCACTGCTCCAAGATTCAAGCTCTTCTCCGAAAACAGAATTTCCTTATAAGCATCTTTGCTGCTTGCTGCTCTAGTACAGAAGTGCTTCATATTCTTAAAGGAATTTATTTTCAGTGTGTCTGCATTTATCTCATGCATGTCTGAAATTGAAGTCCAGCAAGACTAAGGTCAATGTGCTACCTGGTTTTAGACACCCGTGGGCTTATTTTTTTCAGTCATAGTGTTTCTGCTGGCTGCGTCTGGGAATGCAGCAGAAAACTGACCTTAGAAACTTCCAGTTAGCCAAATCAGAAGATGAGAACAAAGTTTGTTTGTGAAATAAGCAGAAATAGTATATATACTTCTTCAGGGTATCATTTAGAGCTGCGATTGGGTTGAGACTCCTAAAGTTGAGCTTGTTCCGTTTCCCCCCCGCACACACTGTTTTGTTCACTGCAGACTTTTCTGGTCATGCAGCAAATGAAGCAAAGCTCCTGCAATCTGTTGTTACATAATCCTGACTCACTGCAAGTTCAGATCTTGGGGCAAAGCAGTATATCATCATGGAACAAAAGGTAATGTCCATTGTACAGTCAGAGATGACCTTAAATCTGGTGTTTTCCTACTTCTCAGTATTGAACTTTGCAACCTAATGTTCTTTACTACTTTTTATGTTATTCAGAAATATTTTTAAATGCTAAATCAACAGATGGTCACACAACAGACACTGCCGCCATCCTTCCTCAGCCTGTGTCGTTTCTTTGATTACCAGATTCTCTTCCAAGAGCTATCACATAGTTGTCCCCTTTGTATTTGAGTCAGGCTGTTTGCTTCCCCGTGCTACATGGGTGGTCACACTCAGGAAGATGAGGGGCTGTAGCATGGTTTTTTTGTGAACTGAAGGCTGGAAGAACACTCGACAAGGACAGATTCTTCTTAAATTTCAGCTATAGACTTTATAAAATGTTTGCTGAGTGTGTGCAAAATTGAGATTCTTCAAAGGCTCGTAGTTGTTGGCCAAATTTGGGATGTTTTCTTGAAAGTTGGCAAAAAAGCTTATTGCTAACAAAAATACCATCTCCTGCCAAACTTTAAGTCCCATTTTTAGGTTTTGGGGATGCTTGTCCTCTCCAAAGAAGAAACAATCTGATTTTATTTTTTTTTAAATGGCTTTTTAAGTTACAAGGTCATCTTTTCCATAGCCTTAGTCTTTAATATAGCTGAATTGCTTAGCTGTGATTGTGGTACCCTTTCTTCCCATCAGCTAAATTAATCTGAGGCTAAAAGAGCCTGGAAATTTAAACCACTTCAGTCTAAGTGGTTTAAACACGATGGTCTACATAACAACTACAGAAGGGTATTGTAATGAGAGACATGGTCAGTTGTAATGTGGAGGTACTAACACTGCTTTGCAGGAAAAGAAATTGGCTGTTGCTGTCTGAGTTGTTTCATAATAGCGTAAAATTGGTGTTCAAGAACTTTATTTTTATCCAAATAACCCGATTTGGACTGGACAGCTTGTCCTACTTTGATTTTTGCTTGATCAGGAGAATGTATGATATGTTGGCATTATGCTGTGCAGACTCGATCCAACCATCTAAGGTTAGTTTGTTAGGATATCATCTTGCAATATGAAATGTCTTTTTATGAAAAGAATGTGAAGAATTTTATTACTAATAACATCTTACCCTTTATGGGTAAAGTTATTTTGCTCCTTTCCAAGATGAATGCAGCTGTCACTGACACAAGGGAAGATCTGCTGCTTTTCTGTTTGTCTGCTTTTTCGAGACTGGATCGTTAGCTGGGCGCTCAGTAGAAGTACATAAAGCTTTGCTGATTTACATCCAGTCAAGTATTTTCACATAACTGAGGATGCATTTATTTTAACCATAATGTTTGGGTTTGCGCTGTGGAAGTTCAGGATTTTATTTTCCAGCTGAACTTCAGTAAAACAAAGCAGGAGGCAGTTCTCAAGTTAGTTTGCTTCTTAACCAGTTGCACAACTCAGGGAGAGATGATAGAAGGGAATTTCATTCCGTGCCGTCTCTGCAACCAGCGCTGCGGATTTATGTATGTTTAAAACAGCATTGCCACCAGGGAAAAATACAGGAAAAGAATTTTTTTTTTTTTTTTTCAAGTGCTGAATTTTTTTATATGATTCACTACTTGGCCTGCAAATGCTTGTGTCATAACAGTGGTAGTGGGGGAAGAAGGAGCCATGGCATGCCGGAGTCAGGGAGCAATTTCATTTTAATGCCAATGTCAGATTAATTACTACAGCTTGACATAAGCAGCAGGGCAATTGGGCCAGGTGACAGAAGAAAAATAATTAATCCTTGCAGATATAATACCTGGATACCTGAGTCAGTTTGACGTGCCTGAAGAGTCTGAGGGCTGGTTAACTTCTTGACTTTGAAGAAAAAAACATTAATTTGTTAAAAGTCAGTCTTGGATATTAGGTGTCAAACATTACTATTTTTAAATTCTTTGTATCTTATTGATAGAATTCGAGGGAAAAACCAGGAGCAGTTAAATAATTTCCCTTTGTCCAGATATCCTTTGGAATTTTTTTTTTAAGCTTAACAAAAGCAGTGCTCTTGGTATAAAATAAATTGGATAAAATACTGGTAGTCTGCTTTTCCAGGTTGTTTCTTTTTGAAAGTGACTGCACTAGTAATTCTAAAAGATACTTACCAACACTGCAAAGAATCATCTCGTGTTGTCATTTCGTGTACATGATTTCATGTACAAATATTACAGATACTGCCTGATTTAATTTCTCCTGTTTGTAAACAACGGGAACAAGAACAAAGGAAGCAAAATGCTCCACCCTTTGTGGATATTATCCTTTAAATAACAACGTTTAACTTGAAATTAGTAAGATAATAGCAGCCTATGTGTTATAATCACATGAAGAATCAAGTATGATAAAGTTGTGACGTGGTTTGTGCCGTTCTGTATTTCATTTGAGATAGCTGGTAATCTTGAAATGATCCTGTCCTCCTCACACCAGAAAAACAAAAATCCTTTGAGAGAAATGACATAACCTCATGTACTTTAATGAGACTGTTTGGTAGCTTTACAGGACTTGCAGTTTTTGAAATGCAACAGAAGAGAAGCTAACTCATCCTTGAACAACAGTGACAACCCTTGTTTTCCTCTGAATTTTCAAAACAGAAAACAGCCACTACTTTTGTTTCTTTGAAGAAACTTGAAATGCAAAGCCTCAGCCACAGAAGGGCTTCCTCAGAACAGTGTCTTTTAAAGTCCCTTAATCCATCAAAGGTTTTGATACTGTTTCTTGCATGACGATTTTGCTTGGGAAAATGGCTTTTTGCCAGTTTCAGTTCTGTTTATCATTCTTTCCTCCTTTTTCTCTCTTATTCCTTAGGACAGAGAACATACAAGTGTTTGGTTAAGTTGAAGCATGTACTAGTGGTTTCTTGAACTAGATCTTGCTTCCCTCGCTCTGCTACTCCACCCAGCTGTTTTCTTCAAGTTAACTTTTATGTTCTAAAAGTATTGGAATCTACAGATGGTCCTTTCTCCACTGCCTTTCGTGCGGGTCCGATTTCAGACTGCAGTGAAATGAATCCGTGAAGCTCTTTGCAAACTGCTTGTTCTTCCCACTCCTCATCTCAGTAACTCCTGGAAAGCATGGTGCATCTGGGGGCCATTACACTGTTCTTTCTGTGGCGGTGGTTTTTACTCCGTTCCGCTGCAGGATTAAATGCGGAACCAAATAGTTGACATTAAAAATTAAAAGGTGAGGCATCAAGCAGGCTAGCATAAAGAGCTGGGCTAACAGGGAGTCTCCTGTGCTCAACGTGAAGACTTTGGGAAGCAGAACACTGCCTGCTGAAACTGTGCTTGAGTTTATATTGAAATCCAAGCAAAGGATCAGATTTGAGAAGACATGGGAGACTACTGCTGAGGCTTTTTTTAATAGGGAAGTAACTTGGTAGGCAAAACCTGACAGTCAGTGCATCCAAACTTCTAGTATGCTCTTCAGCAGCTGCTTCAGGGAAAGATTCAAGGCACAAAGAAATTGTGTAATATCCAGCCCAACTGTGAATCACATGAAGAAGTAAATACTTGAGACCTTCTACTGTGTTCAGCTGAAGTCATTACTGTTTTGCTTTTGAGAGAGGCATAGATTTGTATATGCTACAAATGGGTGTTCAGCAGGATTTGCTTTTGTATGCTGTGGCAGTGACTTTGTGGGTAGGTAAACTGGAAGGACTCACTGAGCTCTCCTCCTCTAGGATTTTGTATGGAGTATGTGGGGAAACAGCTCAGTTTAAAAAAAAAATGAGATTTCAAGTAAACTAGCTGCAAAATGTCCATCATAGCTTGGCAAAAGCACTTCCAAGATCCTGATTTTTTTTTTTTTTTTAACTATATGAAATGTTGGTTCTCCTATCATCACTTACAACTCTGCAAGAAAAATGAGATATCTGCTTTTTTTTTTTTTTGTGGTTTGTGTGTTTGGGGTTTTTTCTCTATTCTTTTGTTACCTTAAATGGGACTTCAGTATTTGTGTATTGTCTGTTTTTATTCGGTCTTAATTCCTCTGAGTTTAGTTTTTTTGGATTCCCATTATTGATGCATTAAAGAGCATCATGGACAGAGGTTACCAAAAAAGGGTGTGACTTGGGAGTGAAGTAAATTTAGCATATCCACATTTTTAAAATTTATGACTCATAAAATGCTCAATATTTCACAGAATAGCCAACTGACCCTCATTTTGCTTGTGCTGATGGATGTCCTGAAGCTTTGCCAAATAGTTGTGGAATTCTATCCTCCAGAAAATATTATTGTCTATTAAAAGCTTGAATGTGACCTTTTCTCCTTTTTCTTCTCTCTGACCTCTATCTCTGGACGCATCCCATCTTGCAATTCTTCTCTATCCACTTGGCAAGAGGATGACACCTCCTGCACACCCTCAGTTGTGTGCTGGTAGACATAAAAATGGACGTTTTTTGCATGCCGCACCATCTGCAGCGTGACATCTGTCTTTCAGCATCTTTGTTTCTGATAGTTTTGTACATGGATATTGAGGAATTGGTGCTTCTCAACCAGAAACTGTTGAACTGTTAAGGGTGCTTTTTAAAATCTTGTTATGAAATGTTCCTTTTGTTTTTTTTTTCCTTCCCTGCAGCTGTTGGTATTGTAAGCTGGAAGTTTACAGGATATATGTGTCTGTGGCTGCAGCTTATGATGGTGTCGGCTCTTCAGTAGTTTTTCCTGTTTATTGACTGGAGAACACTTTGGGTGGAGGGAGAGTAATGTCAGTGTACCCTGCTGGGATTCTGGCCACACTAAATTCCATTAATAAAATCCAGGATCTGCATATCAGCATCATATAGGATGGAAATGTGATATGATCACTTTTTAGTACAAGCTGAAAGATGGACTGTAAGATACAACCCTGAACACCTGCTGCCTGCACTGTTTCTGGTACAAGCCAGGATGCCATTGGCCTTCTTGACCACCTGGGCACACTGCTGGCTCGTGTTCTGCTGAGCATCAACCAATACCCCCAGGTCCTTTTCCTCTGCGCCGTCTTCCAGCCCCTCTGCCCCAACCTGTAGTGTTGCCTGGGGGCGTTGTGAGGGTCCAGCTTGATGTAGGTGGGTGTACAAAGATGTATTTTTCAAAATGGACTCAGATTTGTGCTCTCACCTGCCTTGCATCCAGATACAGCAGTAGCACGTACAAACAAAAAATACATCAGGTCTGTATTCCTCATTCTGTATTAGTGTGCCTAAGAAAGCCAAGTGATGTTTGTGAGAAGAGAATAACATGTTATATAATATTCTGTTGTATAATGTGGTGCTTCTGTTATTCGCTTACTGTCTCAGCAATCTTATTTGGCCACTTTATGGCTTCCTTTGCTTGCACAGAACATGATTTATGGATTGCAGGAAATGAGGAGAAATGAAAGGTATAGGTGACTCAGTGAAAATGAATAAGGATGCACAGAGAGGCTGTAAATTGTTCAAGGCATTGGTGCCTGTACATATGAATACATGGGCATGAGAGGTTACAGAAGGTCCTTTAAATTTTAGATCCTAATCTAGCAATTTCATTTGTGGTCAAAGGACTGCACAAATACACAGAGCAAGCTATGCAAATCTGATTTCAGCCCTGTTAGTGCATTAGGTTTCTGAAAATAAAAATAAGTAATTTAGATGAAACCCAAACAGCATTCTTTATGTAATGCATCTTCTGCAGGCATCTTCTTTCTTTCAAACATGTTGAAGCACAATATATTTTTATTACTTACCCAGTGCACTAAAACAAACATGCTTGATTTTTGTTTTATAATATTTTTCCACCAAATGGATTTTGCAGATTTAGTAGAATCTGTCAGCAGACACTTTCTGTCCAATTTGAATAATTTTTTACTTGAAAACAACAAGAAAAGCCTAAAACCTGCTTTTTAAAAGCATGCATGAATACAGCAATATGTGGGTGTGTATATATATGTATGTATATATACGTGTATGTGCAGTATCATCTCAGGAGTTGATATTTTTAATAGACTTAATACTTTTTTAGGCTCTAATGTGGAAATATTTTGCTATATGGAAAAATTATTTCAGAATGCCCAAGGAAGTTAAATGTGTCAGAGCTTTTCTCTCTAACCCAAAATCAGACAGCTTGCTGTGCAGTGCCTGGCTGGAGGTCTCCTTCGTACACAGGGCATACAAGGCTGTCATGTGGGTATGGAACAAAGACTTGGACCCAAATTCAGTACGTTTATGCTCTTGTCAGCCTCATTTCAGATTGTCTGCATTCTACTTTATATTTTTCCAAATAGTCCCTTTCTGTTTTGGGCTGAAACATAGAACTTGGATGATTTCACCTATAACTGCATGAGCTTAACATTTAATTGCAATTCTGTGCAGGAGACCAGAGGTGAAGCTATCATTTTGTAACAGTGTTTCTACTTAAGAAATGGAAAAATACAAGCTAAGGATTTGCTTGAATATGACATCTTTAAACTGTTGATTTCCTTAGTTAAGCAACAGAAATAAGTGGGTTTACTACACCAAGAAGCTAATTTTCAGAAGCAATCAGTGAAACACCACAGGAACTGTTTAAGTGTCTGAAGGAAGCTTTTTCAGCAGCCAGCACGGATATTTTTAAGGTAAATCATGTCCCATGCCCTTGTAAGAGGAGTCCCTACAGTCCATTTGAATGGTCTTGAGATTCATCCATAAAACTGAAAGTTATTATAAAGAATGGCACTATAATAACTCATACAGGTCTCAACCAGGACTAGTGTGTTCGATTCGTGTCTGCCAAGCACAGTGAATACACAACAACCACACAAAGATATAAATCCTTCCTAGAAGATGATATTTTTCATACAGAATTGTTCTCCACTGTGCTCAAGTATTCCCAAAGTGCAGCATAACAACATCTTTCAACTTCACCGCTTTGGAAAGTGGGGTGGTGGGTGGGAGAGGAGGGACTGAGGTCATCGACATACGGTGTTGCCAGCAATGTGCCTGCCATACAGTTGACTACAGTAAGCAGTTCTGGGCAGATTACATTTACATGGGTGAGTCACGTCGTTTATAATAAAGAATCTTGTGTGTAATTTAGGATGGAAATTCTAGATGCGTTTCATAAAGGTAGAAAAGATAATTAGACAGGTTTAAGCACGCACGGGTTTTGTACTTATTATGTATGGAGAACATGTACCTAAAATATCCTGCAAATTCCAGACATTAAATGAACAAACTGCAAATTTATTTTGGGAAAATATGTTAGCTACCATTTATAAATCCTTTCACTGTAGCAAGAGTCATAGAAGAAAGTGCCCCGTCTTGTTGAAGGCTATTATTTTTATGCCATTTTCACAGCAAGTCTTTCTTTAACTGAACTGGGTTCTTTTCAGGGACACTTACTCAGAGCTTTATTATGGAATAGGTACCTGACATGGTTTCTTGTCAACAGCCCGTGATGGGATTCAGTATTATTTTTGTCTCTGCAATTAATTCCCTGGTCAAGCACTTTGCCATTTGTAAGGCGGTGAAAAGTCAGGCAAGCAAGAGTAAAGGATGATGCGAGGTCTTGTCTCCGGTACAGTATTTGATGTGCCGTGGGCTATTTTTAATTTTCTCAACAAATGTGTTTACTCTGTTTCAACAGCATTTTTTCTAACAGAAGTAATTACATTGCATCAAATTTAGCACTATTTGATCTGTCAGTTTACAAATGTATGCATTAAGCATTCAGTAGAAATTCTTATTTTGAAACTGAAAAGCACTGGAAGCTTGAAATGCAGTATTTACTAAAGACAGTACTGCCTAATAGTGTGTCATTAAAGTGGCTTTATGGATCTTGTATGGAAATAAGAAGGAGAGGTGTTTGTGAGCTCCTTATCACTTAAGATCATCCTGAAAGAGCTGGGTGAGTGATGGGAGGCAGGAAACATCTTGAAATTGCTGTACCAAAACACAGAAACTCAACCTTAAGAAAGAAAACAACCTACTCTCTCAAATAATAATAATAATAAACTACAAATTGAAGCCATTTCTGACTTTTTTTGATAGTTCAGAGGAGTGAGAAACTTAAGGAGTGCCTCTGCTTATGATTCTGTTTTCAAAGTGAGCTCTGCAAGATTCAAATGTTTAAGTCCGTGCACATCTGGAGGAGGTCGTGTAGATCTGGCTTCCTTCTGTTCTTCTCCTGAGATACTCCCCAATTTCTTAAGTGTGTGAGGTTGTCAAGCACGGAGAACTGACTGGTGGTGGAGGGTGACACATAGTGTGGTTGTCTGGGACTTTGTAGTGTCAGAAATCTGTTGAAGTTGTTGCTGTTCTGGATAAATGCATGCATAGGGTGCTGAGGGAGAGACTAAGTGCTGAAAAACACAGTTTCACTTCAGTTTTTATACAGCACGGTTGTTTTATTCTCACCTACCTTAGAGTTGTTTGTGCTAAAGCATGCAAGACACGTACCTCTTCCATAATCAGAACAATTTTGTGCTTTGTTGGTGATGAAGAACTTTGGATCTGAATGGCAGCAGCGTGTCTAGCTGATGGGCAGAGCATTTATCTGGCAAAGCTCAGTTAGTGCCTGCTCTTTCAGAGAGAGCTGGGAGGGTGTGCTGCTTGCTTCAGCTGGAGCTTGCAGTCCAAAGGTTCTCCTGGGTCCTTCACCATTTCAGAAAAGGAGCAGCTGTGGTTCCATGCCTTTGTTTTTTCCATCTGTTGCTAGCCAGGAATTTGTGAGCATCCTCCTCGGATGTAGATCTTGCTGAGGTTATTCATGTCTTCATCATCTCCTAGGATGAAGTACTGCAATCCATGCTTGGAGCAAACATTCACAAGCCTCCAGAGCATTTAGCTGGTGTGTAGAAAGCAGGGGCATACATGCTGAGTGGCTTCAATCATCATGGTTGTTTTTTTTTTTTTTCTTCTTTTTTATTTTTCAGAAACCTTTGAGCTTTTTAATTCTACAGTGTATTTGCTGAAACTGCAGGTGTGTTGTATCTCTGAAAATCAGGTCTTGGGAACACACTGAGCTCATGTCTGTTACTCTCTTCTGGCCACCTAACTTTTTCCAGATGCTGTTCGAGGTAATAGCAGCTAACAGAGGAAAATGCCGCACTAGGCAACGGTAGAATAATGAAGAAAAAATGTTCCAACCCTTGGCCCAGAATTCATGCAAATTACGGGAGGACGCTGTGTTCTGAGTAATCTTGTTTTTGTATCTTACCAACACAACAGCTGTGAGCTGCAGGTTGGGTCTCCTGCCCCACGAAGACGTGCCTACACCCACCTCTTGGATGGAAGGGAAATAGAGAGCCGATCCTATTTAGTGAATGAAGGACAGGCAGGACTAGCTTCTGCTGGCTTCATCTGCTGCATGGGCTCACCAAGGAGTGTTGGGAGCACTCACTGGGAGGCGGTGGTCAAGCAAGCTTGCTTCTTTTGAGATGGATTACTACTGGTTTGGTTTAGCGGTGTCATCGGCATCCTAAGAACAAAAGTGGTTTACAAACAGCTAGCTTTGGGTAGAAAGGTATTTGCTGCCACACTTAACAGGTTGTGTTTCTAATTCTGTAGCACACTGAACGTGCAGGTACCCAACCTTTTGTCCAGGTCAGTCAGCTCAGTGCAAATAATGCAAACAGCAAATCCAAAGCTGTCCTAAGGGCCAGGTGGCAGTTCTGATCAGATGTGTTTACTTGCCCACAAGAACGTGGGTCATTCTGCTGGTGACACAAGCATCACAAATCTGTGTTTGCCAGCTGTTCTTCCTGCTTCAGCATTCCCATGGCAGGGCATGGTGAGTGGTCCTTGATATCCTTCCAAGCAAGGGAAATAAAATATGACCTCTCCTTGCTGTTCTTTAGCTCTAGGTTAAAGACTCAGGAGAAGAGCTGAGTTTGGAGGATCAGTTCTGTGTTTTCTGCATGTCTCCTGCCCTGCTCTATTCCCTAGTACTGAGCTATTATACCATCTGGAGCAGGCTTTATGTCAAGACATCTTATGAAGTGAGAAGTTGGACTGTGGAAGTCAGATGTATGAACAAGAATGGAGTGAGAATTAGATTTATTTTATTTATTTGTATTTGTTTTTCAATACTGTAACAGTGGTAGAAAGTGGAAAAGATACTACACTTCTTCACAGGATTTCACAGAAATTTTGAGAAAATGTCTCCATCATTACGGTTATCTCATTCTCTAAGTAGAAATGTTATATTTAAAGCAAAACCAATATTGATTCATTACTCTAATGGGAAATAATGGGCAACATTTATGCACGTCTATTCACTGCTTACAGTGAAGGCAGAAAATGAAATGCACTCTTTCGGTGGCACTTAGGAGCAATGAATTGATGGTATGCACTAATTCCTTTTCAAGAGTGTTTCACGATACATGGTGGACTTGCATTTCCATCAGTTGACCTCAGTGTCTAAATGCCTCTGCTGCCAAACAAAGTCACAGTGTGAGTTATCCACAGACTACGCTGGATTTATGATTTCCTGCTTCACCGTTGGAATCCAGAATGTTTTTTTCTTCTTGATAGATAAACGTCTTGCAGTAAAATATTTGTATGGGGATTCCTGGAGCAACCAATACAAAAGCTCTGGTGGCATTCTATAGAATTAATGGTAAAACTTTCGCTTTGCATTTATTTTGAGTTACGGAAGTAATAATGAAATCTCTTTTCTTAACATAAAATCGATTTTAAATCAAGCATTTATTATGCCTGGATTTGATAAGGCTACTTACCAGCCTAGACTTGTTTGTACACAGCAGTATCTTCTCATTTAAATTCAATCACAGTCACAAAACAAGCCTGGCTTAGACTAGCTGAAGATATAAACTTCATTTTCATCTCATTAGGCCACCTGGAAGCAGCAATCAGTGAGTAGTCCTGACGTCAATGGTCTCTCTACTTCATTAAAATGTTAATTTCATGGCTTTAATTCCCTTTGTAAAGCGTGCTGCTGCAAGACACTATATGCAGATTTATTCTGAACCAAACAAATCTGCATGCCATATTCCCTTTTTAGTTCCTTAGGTTTCTTTGGATTTTTTTATTTCTTATTTTTAGCCATTTCTATTTTTATAAACTGCTGTGAAAAGATCACCATAACAACCAAAAAGTAAATATTTTCTTAAAACAGCCTGTTGAGAATGTATACTTAAGAATCAGGAATTCAGGGCATTATGCATTTAGTGGTATTTGTTATGCTGTTCCCCTTTTTGGTATTCAAAAAGGAGGCAGGTATTGTTACTGGCTTACCATCTCAGATAAAAGATCCCAAGGAGGAAGCGTGGTAAAGTAAACCAGAATTTCTTACATAGATCAGCTGTAGTGTCAGCATTCTTTCAGGATTCTGTCGGGACAAAACGACAGACTTTTCATCAGTTTTCAAATCCCTTCTTGTTGTGGAAGAGTCTGAGTAATCTTACGTTCTTCAAAGCGTTATACAAGCTAATTCCGTTTCACTATGTCCGTGCTATTTATAGGTAGATGTAATTTATATTTCTGTTGCAGATGTTGCATCTAAGGTGCAGGGTCTGGGCTTCTCAGGAGCCATCGGTGGTTACTGAGCCGCGTGTCTCAGGAATGCCGTGCGCAGTCAGGTAGCTCTTGTGCCACACTTACGGCTGGGAGAGCAGCGCAGATACGGCTGTATCAAACCACTGGGTCTGTCTTTGGGGGCATATTGCTCATCTCAGTGGAGAAGTTTTAGAAAGTCAGTGAAGACCGATGGACAAAAGCCACTTCATTGCCATCTGGGGCTGTTGTCGACAGTTGTTTCATCACACACAGCGGCATAACTCACTGTACCCGTCGATTTAAATTGCCCGTGTGTGCCAGAGCTCTACTCTACCGATGGAATTATTCATTCATGGCTGCAGCTAGTGAGAATGAAGTGATGTTATGATGACTTCTCAGATTGCAGGTTGACCTAGAAAAATACTCCATTTTATAGTCTCTCTGTGATACTGGCTATTATTACAGCAGCGTGTTCACTCTTCTAACGCTGCTTTTTAATTTGACATACAATATGTCTTATAAACTAACCAAAGAATACTTCAATTTTGATATGCAGTACACTTAAACATGTCTCACCACAGGTGTTTAAATAGAAATTGTCAGCTTGCTGAATGAGTTTTGTTGTTAGAATGAACCACCACAGTTAAAATTGGTTTCAACACTTAACAAAACTATGACTGTAGGTTGACATTGCTTTGGGAGAAGAAAAATATTAGGTCTCACTTTGTTTTGCATTTCTTTTGTCTTGGTCACTAACTGTGTTTTTGCAGAGGTATTCATGCGGTGATTGCTTATTGTTTCTTTTGTTTGCTTTCAGAAGGTAGTGTGTTCAGAGGAGTTGTTGGGAGTTTGTTTTTGTCACTGTTGCTTAGGCAGAAAACAGTGAGATGGGTTGGCTTTGGGTTTCAGCATTCATTTGTCCTGTTTTCCATATACAGCAAAGTAGCTCAAGTTCTTTTGTCTTGCTGGGCAAGCTCAGTTTCTACCAAGTACCTCTTACAATTAAGCTGTCTATGAAATCAGTGGAGTTGCAGTGGATTTTTCATCACCCCATCATTTATTTGCAAAAGACAACTGGTGCTTTGTCATTTTGCAACCCTTGAAAAGTTCAGTATAAGCTGTTCCTCAGATGGTAGATGCTCTTCAGATAAAATCAAACTTTTCTCCCACCTTTGTTGATGTATAATAGGAACCTGTGGCAACTTCTTTGTTCCCATTTGTAAGCATAGTCTTTCTCCTTCCCATTGGGCTGGAAAAAGGGAGACATCCAATTGTACCTGGCTGTTAAATAAGTTCTATGCCATGGGAAGCTTTCCTGCAGGCAGATCAGAGCTCTAAGCAGTGATTCTACCAGCCCTGAGCCAGTTCACTTCCCTGACCTTCCTTCTTCCAGGGCAGAGGCATGCTGGCATTTGCCCATGGCCCAGAGACTTTTGGCCCTTCTGTCGTGGCTGAAGGTCTGTACACCTGGTTGTGTCCATAAGGCAAATATTGAATTTGAGTAGCTGTTTTCATGTCAAGTCATGGGCATTGAGACAAATTAGCAAGGCGTCAGCAGCTGGAAGCTGGTTAGAGTGGATTATGCTATGTATGCAAGCACTAGAAGGGGAAAAAAAAACAAGTTACAACCAAGGAAAGTGGAGTTTTCTGAGGTCTGTTACTGGTATGTGTGTTTCACGTCTCTCCATTTGCTTCTCCAGCCTGATTCAGGATCTCAGAGTGGAAGAAGTTGTGGAGTAAGGACCATGTGATGCCTTTTGTGCTTGCAGTGGTAAGCCTGGGGAGGTGTGCTGAGAAATTGTTCAGGAGAACTTGAGGGAGTGTGTTTCTGAACTCAAATGTGTTAGATCTATTTGTTTCCTTATAGCAAAGTGTCCTTAGGGAAAACATAGCTGAAAGGAATTTCCTGCAATGGCAAGTACTCTTCCCTTAATTAAGCATTGTCCTCTCAATGCGCTGCACGAAGCTTGGGGGCTTTCATTTTTCTCTAAACCAAAATGCTGAAGAAAAACAATTGCCTGTTGACAACAGTGGACTTTCTTTCTGTAAGTCCTGTGAAATAAACCAAACTGCCTTGGTTTGTTCCTTGTGAATTAGTTGTGTACAAACTCCTATTTGTGTCAAAAATCAATATTCAAAATGTTAGTAACAACTGCTTTCACTTACCAGCATGTGATTACAAGACCATGGCTTTCTGCTTTTCCCACACTTGTCACTTCCAGATCAGGCAGCACTGAAATGTTATGTTCTCAGCCCACCTGTGAAAAAATATCAAAGGTGTAGGTTGTCTGGTGGAGTCACTGCAAGGCACATTGTGATCTTCTGCCTCACAAAACTCCTGTGGTCTGTGAATTTTGTGTGGTGCTGTGTAGAGCCAGGAGTTGCACTCAGTGGTCCGTATGGGTCTCTTCCAACCAGGATTATTCTGTGATTATCTTCTGATTTGCATTAAAAAGGAGTAGATCATTGTCATCCGTGGCTTTAACAAGAAGGTTGAACATACCGATTATAAACATCAACCTGTTCTTACTTGCCTTGGCAGAATGCTACCTTTGGCTCAATACTGGGTCATTGTGAATGGTCTGGGATGAATGGTCTTTCTTGGCCTCACTGTGGAAATAATGAGACCAGATCTGAAGATGAACCACTGGCCCCGCATCTTACTTTTGCTTGAGATAAGAATTGGGTTTTACTTCTCTGACTGGCAGCTTGATAGCATCACATACGTGGAAGTACAAAGATGGGTATTAAGAAGTCAGCATCCATCTAGACATGGGAATGTCTGGGTCGGCACTCTGCAATCTTCTCTCATTTTCATTTGAAGGATTGACTGACATGATTTTCTAAAGCATCCCTATGAACAACAGTAGTTGGAACAAAACCATAAGCTAATCTTCTTATTTCTGCCCTAGCAGAAGGGAAGATTTATGTTGGATGTCGGGGAAGTTCTTTACAGAGAGAGTGGTGAGGTTGGAACAGGCTGCCCAGAGAGGCTGTGGATGCCCTGTCCCTGGAGGTTCAAGGGCAGGTTGGATGGGGCCCTGGGCAGCCTGGTCCAGTATAAGGTATGGAAGTTGGCGGCCCTACCCGCAGCAGGGGGGTTGGAGCTTGATGATCATTGAGGTCCCTCCCAACCCAAGCCATTGTATGATTCTGTGAGGGTGTGTGTGTTACATGAGGTTACTCTGACTGAGGAGAGTCCAAAGACCCTTCAACTTGATGGCTTCTTTTGCAACACTGGAGCTCCACCAAGTAGCTGCAGTAGGGCTTGGGTCTGATCCCACGTTGTTAGGGAGCAAAGGAACTGTGTAATCATTACTACCCTTTTAAAACACTTTTAACTGCAGCCTGCAAAGGCATGGCAGTGCTTTATCTGACAAGCATGTCGCTATCTTTCATCAGCTGATTATAATCATCGTCGAAGTTCCAGTTTGTCTGTTTTTCCCTTTTCTTTTTTACCATTGTGTTTTGTTTAACTTTCCCTAATGAGCCCAGTGAAAAGCAATTGTTCTAAATAAATCATGTGCGCTACAAAGCAGCATATCACAATTAGGTTTCCATTATACTTTAATTAGGCATTCCATTATTAAATTGATGTCTTTGGCTTCTTCCAGGTCCTCAGACTAATCCTGAAACAAATTCTTCTTTGTGGATAAATATTAGTCAGTCATAATTAAAGACTATTCATAGGAGTTGCGGCTTTTCATTAAATCCCTTACTGATTAAGATGGCTCCCCCAAGTACCAGGCTGATTAAATTTAATGAGATTTGTCCACTTGTGTGTTGTGGTCTGGTGGAAAACTGTTTTAGCACCAGGGGATTGGGTACAATACATCCATATCTCTCAGTGCACGCAGTCGTGGGCCTGCATGCCTGTTATTTGCAGTGCTGTGTTTAGTGTTGGGGGGGGTCTATGTTTTGCTTTGTTGGTCAACAGGGGAAAAAAACATGGAAATGGAATTAGTGGTATTAGATTTGAACCTCAAGGGATTAAATCCCATTAAATAACTGAGTGTATAAGGTTAGAGGCTGTGTTTTGTCGATTAATTCAAGAGGCTGTGCTGGTTAATTGAAGCCCAAGTGCCTCTCTGCCCTAGACTGATACCACCTATTGAGATGTATAGATGAGCTTGCTTCTGTGTAAATATGCCTCAGCTGCACATTTAGATCATAAAACACACATTCTTGGCAGAAGTTCCTCAAAAGGTAGCGTGTGACATGTTCTCACAGCAAAATCCTTGCCCTGCATTTTAAACCGGGTGGAGCAAATGGATAATGTGGCTTTCTTGTGTATCAATCAGAAGGAAGTTATAAGCCTAACGATTTTCTCTGTGCTCAAATTGTACCTTCTTGTCGGACTGCTGGTGCTGTTCTGCATTCCTTTCACTTTGTGCGCTGAAAGGAAAACAAACCACTGTGACCAAGAATGGCAATAGCACAGACCGGTGAGGCATGAAACGGGAGAGATTGGCTCAGGATGTCTGTAGAAACACTCCATTCAAATATTTGAGGTGGCTGCTAGCAGGTGTTTTTTCAACGTCTAGTTTATATTCTATTTCTGTTGCAGGGTACATTTTCATCAATTATTTTGGACTGGTATGGGCCCTATTTGTAACACTGAATCTCTCAAAAGTTTTGAGTGAGTGTTTTGAGTTTCTTCTCCTGTATCCCAGATACAACGGCTCTGGGTTTATCATCTAGCCTACCTGCAGCCTTGCTTCCACTTGAAGTTTATTTCTGATGCCAGGTTGCTTCAAATGGGGCTCCTAGAGGGTCAGTAACCATGAGTAATGCCAGGGACAGTTTGAAGAGGGCAAGTCTGTCTAAAAGTAGAAGGTCACTGAGCAGCTAAAGACTACTCTCTAGCGGCTGATTCTGGGTAGTGATAAAAACAGCAGCATGCACTGAGTTAACAGATTGTAGCAATTAAGAAGGGAGAAGAAGTAAGGGGAGGCAATTAAGCTGAACCTTTATCTTGGTCATAGAAGAGATTGAATGTAATTCAGTAGAAGCCCTTGTTTATTTATTTATTGCTACCGTTGCAGTACAGTTGGATAACATTATGCTACTCAGTGCCATTGTTCCATTGCACGAACTAAGGGTCTGACCAGAAGTGACAATTCTGTGGCATTCCTAAAAAGATAGGATACACTTTGATCAGATGATTACTGTGCAACAGCTGCTTTCTTCTGAATATTTGTGGTGAATTATTTTTTAATCCTCATGCTCCATCTCATGCTGACTTTGCAACCACTTCACAATGGACAAGACTCAAAATGTAGGGTCAGTCTGCAGATCAGCTGGAGCCTAATGGTCCTGCATTTAAAACAATTTGAAAAACATTAAAAACTGTGAGAAAATCATGAGAAATTCCTACTCTACATCCTGGCTAATCCCAGATTCATTAAATTAAAAAAAAAAAAAAAAAAAGTTGTTTGAAAAGAATATAAGCAAGGGCTTTGGAAGACATAGAGGAAATAAATAAGTTGAACAGGGAGATGGGGAAAGGCAGCCCATTGAATGCTTTCATTTTAGTTGGGATGCTGAAAGCTATAACGTGACAGTTGATACATACTGCTGTTCCTGACAGCTTTAGGAACGTATCACTTTTTATTCCCAGTACTCACAGACTTTGAGCTGGCTCAAAGGTGAAGTGCTGTTCACGTAGCAGTGATGTCCTGCAATTCTCAACATCACTGGTATGGCAGTTGTGTATGTAAACTGTTCCAGAGTGTTTTGTTTGACTGTTAACTCAGTGAGGCCAGTCGTCATGACAGTGGAAATTTCAGATGCAGCAGCTGGATTGTAGCAGGACTGGATTGCCTCCAGTAAGGATATGGTTTTGGTTCCAGAGATTGATGCTGAATTCCATCGGTGCTGCAGAGAGATTGTTCATCTAGGCAGAGTGCAAAGAAATACATGTGGATGGATTGCCTCTTTCTCAGATTCTCAGGGATTTCAAATGCCTACCAAATAACTGAGAAATTAGGAGGATAGCCTGTTGTGTTACAAGATAAGAATCAGCTTGAGTTGTTTGTTCATGCATCATATATAGATGGGATGTATTTGAAGGTTATATGATACCTTACTTTTGCTTAATTGTTATGATGCTTAGCTTTACTGAAGTACTTGTACGACTAATTGAACTTCTTTGGTTTTAACAAACAACTAAACAGCTGTTCAGCTCTTTTCTGGTGAATGTAAATTTGTCTTTCTGCAAAGATACCTTCTGACAAGGCAGACTGCATGTGATGCTTCTAGAAGGATTTCACTGCAGTACAGTAAATTATCTTTATTTCAAACATAATTGTGATTTTCATGTCCGCTTGCCAGGAAATTCATGTTAGAGCTCAGTGGAGCTGATGAATGGTGTACCAGTGCGTCGGAGTCTGTCTCTTACATGAAACATCATTTACAAATCAGTAATAGTGACTTAGAAACAGTATGTTTTCTCCTTTCTAGTGTGTAACATGCATTTGAAAACCAAATTTCATGTTTATATCGTGGAGCAGACATGAAGTGTGGGAAGCTAGGCAGGCAAGGGAATAAATATGGTATATTTGTTATCTGGATTTGATAAATATAGTTCAGGAATGATAGAGTAAAGAGTGGTGAGTCAGTTGTGCCTGGTCATCCCTATTGACTGAAAATAACTTATTATTCCATCCCTTTTATCCCTTCGCTCCCTCCTCTCCACATATTTTGTATTTTATTAATAGCACAAACAGCTTTCACTTTGCAGTTCCTAAATAACCCTTTGGATTCTAGGAGGGAAGACTGAAGGGCAGCCACCATCTGGCAGCCTTGCAGATGGAGCCTTCTGGTCAATGCATTCCTTATCACGATAGCTGGGTCCTTCACTTCCCCTGCACAGCCCTCCTTCATGTGCTCACACACTGAACACACAGCAGATGAGGCTCCTGAAATCACTGGAATAGTGGTTGCAGCATCACCCAGTAGTGACACACAGCATTTCACGCCTGACTTTGATCCCAAGGCCAGTATCCAGAGAGATGGTGAGGAGGGTTGGAGCTGTAAAATGTTAATGCTGGTTCTGAAGTGTTGTGAAACAGGTGAAATTCAGCACCGCTGCCTGTACTCTCTGTATGTTTAGATGATTCTAGAGCAATTTACAAGGTTGATAGATCAGACTAGCACTGCACGGCCCATTTTATTTAGCAGAACTCTATGGTCAGGAGGTAAAAACAGTTCCTTCTCTGTTTCCTCCCTAGACAGCTTCAGTTAATGATGTTTTCTTGCACGTTTTCAACACATGGCATCAGACTGCAAAACTGTGGTTTGAATGTGCTGAACAAAACACCTAAACTTGTGTAATGTATGCTGACACTTTTGAGGATGTCCTTAACACCTCCCAACCTCTGTACTATCAAGTGAAAGGTACCTTGGGACGGTTCCCAGCAGACCTCTGCTCCCATGCACAGCACCCAGAGCGCTGCTTCTTCCTGCTGCTGACCAGAAAAGTTGGCTTCCAGCTTCAGGGACAAGAGGTGCTGGTGCCTGAACTCCATCTTCTCTGGAGGAAGGTCTCTGTATCTCCTTTTATCACAGGGCCGATAGAAAAAGGGATAGCTAGAGTAAGAATTGGTATGCAGGATTACTGTTCTCTGTTAATCAAGGTCATCATTAACCTTCTGTCTTTTTTTGTTTGCTTATTTGATTGCTGCACTTAGCCAAAAAAGATTTCCAATAGCTACTGAATTGAAAGTGATTTAGGTGAACCGTGGTTGACACTGCTGCTTTAGAGAGGGCTGCCTGAAGTTTTAAATCTCAGCAAGGATGATGCTTCCCAAGAGAAGCTGTAAATTCTTGAATCTGCTCCATTTTGATACTCTGGAATGTATTTTTCTCAAAGAAAAATGACTGAAATCTCAGGAGCCCACACAGTAATATTTCCTAGTAAGCTGTTTTAGGTAACTTTTGTTTTAATGTCCAAAAATGTATCTTTGTCTCAAAGCTAGCGTAAAAAATCAGATACTGAGCAGTGTAGACAATCTGTTCTACTCATTTCTAGCTTTGCTTTCATTATGTTTGTTTACAGATGCTGAACTCCTCTGCCTGTTTTCCTAAGGAAATATATATAAATATATTGCAGATAAAGTTATTTAAAGAAATGGTGGTGAGGCACTGGCACAGGTTGCATCACAGGGGGGTGACGGGGGCCCTGTCCTTGGAGATATTCAAAGTTGGGCTGGATGGGGCTCTGAGCACCTGATGGAGCTGTGGGTGTCCCTGTTTATTGCAGGAGAGTTGGGCCAGATGGCCTTTAAGGATCCCTTCCAACGCAAACGGCTCTGTGCTATTGAAGGGAGGGTGAAAAAGCTACAGGTGATGTTTATGGAAGTATGAAGATGTGTGATGCATTCAGAGTTGTGTGATTATGGGATAGGTATGCTGCAATTACACTGTGGTGGGAGATGGAAGGGACGAGGCTCAGGGGCCTTGTGTATATTCACAGAACGGTTTATCTTAAGTTTATCATGGCTATTTTGTTGTGAAAGCACCTTAGCATGCCTCTCATTTTGACTTCACCACTCATCAGCTCACTGCTCTGTGATGTACTGCAGTTAAGAATAGCATCTTCTCTACTGAATTAATGCAAGGGAAGAGACCATATAATCTTCGTACGATTTAAGGTAGTGTCAGTGGTAAGTAAAGTGGGATGAAGTCCAGCTGCTTAGATCCTCACTAGGAATGGAAATGGATAATAGCCACCACTGCTAATGTTGAGGAAACTCAGCTACCTGTTCACCTTCCAGACTGTTGAAAGCCTGAGTAGTGCATTACATGGATTTACCTCATTTTTGGCACAGTGATGGCCATTTTGGCTTTTAAGAGCTGCTGCTCTGAATCATCATTTTGGCCCTCAAGTCACTGCCTATATAGATCTCACAGTGAGCTTGCTCAGCATTGCTCTGTCCCAGGTATGAGCAAGAAAATGTCCTTGTCACTAGTGTGAGTCATTGCTGGGGAATGAGCAGCAATCCTTACACTGCAGGGGATGAGGGTGTGCGACCAGCCTTCTTATTTGGGACTGTGTTCTTGGGCTGAGCATCAGTTCTGGCAATTTTCATCAACTGCAGCTCCAAATGTATTTGAAAGAGGCTTAAAATAGTTTAATCCTGGCTTTATATTCGGACTCCTTTTTCCCCTAGAAATATATTGTGCTGACCTTGGGTTTTTTAACACACATCATTAAAAGAATTCAAAATTTACCTGTGATGTCTTTACTTTGAACCTAAGAATAGACTCCTGGTTATAAGGTTTTATAATATTGGGTTGTGAGATAAAGGGCTGATCTGTGCACACACAGGGGAGCACAGGGATGTAATAGCAGGCAGGAAAATCCCAAAACACAGACAGAGAATTAGAGTCCTGTCCTGCCTCCTCCTAGGGTTGTCATGGGCCATCAGCCATGAGCTGGGGTGGGTATCCATCACAGTGTGTCAGTGACGGAGGCACCTGCCCATCACCTTGTAGACCAAGGTGATAGACCAAGACTCCTTGCAGGACTTTAGGGATCACTGTGGGATGCAGAGGAGAGTGTTTGGGGATTATATGGGATTTATGGGATATTCGGGAGACAGCTATTGAAGCTGCTGTATGTATGAGTTGGATGCTGGGAAGATCAGATGGTGACAAGTTGGCTATTAGAGGGATCAAAAGGTTCAACGCAGCTGGGTCCAACCCAGCAGCATAGGGCCTGGGCTCAGCTGAGACCAGGTTGTGTGTATGTCTGTCTCTGCGTAAAACTGATGGAAAAGAGGGCAGCCTCACATCTATTGGGCTACCACTGCTGACTCTGTGACACAGAACAAAAATGCTGATGGAACAGCTGGTGTGGTGAGAGAACATGTCCTAACTTTTTGTTGGAATTCTTTTTTTTAAAGAAGGCATCATTCTTTGATGTTTTTTCTCTTGGCTAGGATCCTGGTAAATTCTTTCTATGCCACCTGTAAGTTCAGTGCCCATAGCAACCAACTATGCATTGTGGTTGCTTAAACTAATGTTGTGTATCAGCATATCCTGAAATATCAATCACTTTGACTGGTGGACAGAACATTCAAAGAGAAAAATAACTCTGTGGCTTTTGTGCCATTCTGTCATCCCAACATAGAGATTGCCACATTTATTAATCATTCACCTTGTATTTGTAGCTGCTTAAGAATAATTACAAACAAATTTTATAATCGTTCTTGGGCACAGTAGTAACCTTTCTTTTTCTGAAGTGTTTCTGTAAAGCGTAGGACAGAATAATGTTCATAGGTCTAATTCTGCAGAGTGAAAGCAATGAGGATGTAAAGCTACTCAAACTCATGTGTTTGTCCGGAAGGACTGGGCTAGCTACCTGACATTTTTGCCTTAATGGAGGTTTCTTAGTTAAATTAGATTTCAGAGGCAACATTGTGAATATTATTTGATTTTCTCTGTCCTTGTCACCAGGACAGGTGCTTTGGGGATCCCTGGCAGTAACTGGCCGCAGGGCCGTGGTTGTAATTAGAGATTTATTATTACATAAGAAAGAAACAAGCAGCATAGCTCATCATCTACAGTTTCTAGCACTTGGCTTACAGTTGCACTGAGTTTTTAGAAGCCTGAGTTACAACTTGCTTTTTAGGTCATTTAGGAAGATGCACTGCAGGTCAGGTCAGATTCAGTCAACAGCACACAACACTTGGGGCACAAGTCTTACAATGAGTGGAAATGGGTAAGAGCAGAATAAAGAAGATCGTGTGGACATCACAAAGAGCAATGTAAAGAGGGGCTTGTCCACTGGCAGCTTCTCTAAACTATGAACAAACACATTTAATTCACTTCATTTTTTGATCCAGTGGAGAAGTAGAACGGGGTGACTTCCCTTAGGGTGATTTCTTCTTAAAATGTACAGAAATAGAGGTTTTAAGTGGATCTTTAAATTCAGTCACCTCAGTGCATCTCTAGTCAGGATCACTCTTTCACTCACTGTCCTCCATCTTGCTGTTCATTTGAAGCATTTGCTGTTAGCTATCTTCGGGCTGCAGAGGGAACCAACTTAACTTCAGAGAGCAACAAAGGTGGTAAATGTGCTCTAGCCAAGGATGCATCTTCAAAACTGCCAGATTAAACATAGCCTAAGGGAGTTTTGTCCTTGTTCGTGGATGGTGTGGTTTCATCTGCTGCAGTAACTTTTCTAGCAGATTCACTTGTAGCACATTTGGAAATGATGTACAGACCCTGACCATATTCTAAAATACTGCTGACGTATCAACAGAGAATATGCAGAATTCTTTTGTTCAAGTGTATGGTGTGGATCCAGCAGCTTCACTGCACATAACAAATGGCAGGACATGCTTCTTTCAACAGCTGTAGAAAACTGATTGAAGCTGGTCCTTTTCACCTGCCTGCCTCACCAGGGAATTAAAGTTTCAGTCTGCCTTTTGTGTGTTTTTAAATATGCATGACCCAAACAAGGGACCTGTTGAGAGGCTCTGATGCTCTTGCATGTGAAACCCGGTATTCTGATCTTTTCCTTCTGATGTTTCAGTGCTTCCAGATGTGATAAATCTACCTCTGAAATAACCGTAATTTCTTCTTGAGTAAAATTGAGTTTAATAGGTAAACTTTGCAGCTGGCTGTTAGAAGATGCTGATTCAAGTTGGCCACACTGAGCAGATCACCCAGGGGGTGGTGATGCACTGGAACAGGCTGCCCAAGGAGGCTGTGGATGCCCCATCCCTGGAGGCATTCAAGGCCAGGCTGGACGTGGCTCTGGCAGCCTGGTCTGCTGGTTGGTGTCCCTGCACATAGCAGGGGGTTGAAACCAGATGATCATTGTGGTCCTTTTCGACCCAGGCCGTTCTGTGAGTCTGGGATCACCTCATCATCATTTGCTTTAATTTCCCTGTTTGTGATGCAGAAAATATAGAGCTCACCCTCTTGTATGCAGCTCTGGGAGCTTTGTTCTGAGTAGCTTATTTAGAAACCTTTGTGTAGTGTAAACATTCTAGAATGTGGTGAAGTCCTGCTCCACATTCATAGGTGGGGATTTCTGAACAAGGGACATCCATAAATTCTAGATACATCCCAAGCAAGTTTTCGAGCTAGGAAAGATACCATGATCAACCAGATGTGCACATATAATAGGAAGTATGTTAAAAGCAATAGTCTGACGAAGAGTTCATAAGATGTACAAGACATAAATGCTTCTTTATCAGAATAATCTAGTACTAAGCTGTTCAGTGCTTAACACAATTCTTATGATGATGTGGAAGTCTGTGTACAGCTTTGATATTCCAAGAACATTTGCACATTCTGTAATGACAAACTGCCTGTTTAGCTTCTGAGACACAAATGACTGCAAGGTGAGTGAGACACTCAAGTAGCCCAAAGAACTTTTCACAGAAGACTTTTTTTCATATGGGGATCTCAGGAAGACTGCACCTTGTCTGGGTTGCTCTTTAGAAACCCAAGACACTCTCTTGAGAGAGACCATTATAATATGCTACCGTTGTAAAATACTCTGATGGATGGCATAGGGTTTTTTTTTTTCCTCCTCTCTTGTGATAGTTGGAGTTGAACTTTAGATAACTTATTTTGAACATGGCCATTTAAAGTCTCTGTTCTGTTCCTGTCATTTTTGAAGATGTGAAAAAGGAGAGCAAAAGGAAAGGGAGAACAGAGCTGAGAAGAAGTTGTTGTATTTGTTTTTGCAAGAATTAACGTAATCTATGAGAAAAAACGTCTTCAGACACTGCAACTACAGACAGCATTTAGTCTCCAATTCTATTTTGCCCTGAGACAGCCAGCAAAATAGAAACAGCAACACAGGATAAATCACTGCTGGCAGAACTTAACAGTTATGCAATGTCCAGCGCACCATGCACCTATTTTTAGATCAGCTTTATACTAGCAGAATTTAGATTATGAAATCTGAAAAGAATGTCTAGGCAAAGGCTGAGGGCAAAGAAAATACTGGGAAGAGCATCCGTGTAAAAATGGTTAGTACAGAGATATGCTTGTAAAAACAGCTTTGGCAATAGTGCTGTCCATTCTAGAGTGTTGGCTTGATCGGGCATGGTAATGCAGATCCGTTTTTTTCATCAGTATTCCTTGAATTTCTAATCCAAAGTTGCTTTTCAAAGAGTTAACTCTGGCCAGATAGTGGTATGTGGTTTACATAAAGCTCAGCTTCTCCACTGTTTGCACTGCACTTTGTGTCTTTGTGTTTACCAGCTCTGGAATGAAGTAAGCCACAGCTCACCCTATTGGAGTACCAGGTCAAACATAAAGAACTGTGTTAGATGGAGTGCTCTGCAAAGCTGGACGAGCTACAGAGAGGCTCCTCAGCCTTCGTCAGTCACCCTAGACTTAATGAACCTAGTGGTATTTAAACTGGTGTATGCTCCATGTATGTTCTTGCAGATGTTTGGTAAATTAGGACTATGTGTGCTGTTTGCTTCAGATCAAAGTTCAGACTAAACATTTTGCTCTGTTCGCAGGAGTACATAGTAGGTTATGTTTGATGAGTTAAAGATATGTTTGCAACACACATATGACTGTTTTGGAAATGTGTGTTAGTGGATTAGATGTGCATACTCTGTTCTTCTTCCAAGATCAGATTTGCATCTTTTCTCCTTCTCATTTGACTTTATCCCCTTAGTCCCCGTGTTGTAATTCTACACTAGCTTGTGGAAGTGAGTGTCATTTTGTTTCCAAAGGTTTTGCTCAATTCAGAAGAGGTAGTGAATGGGAAATATCTGACCTCTCAGCCTTTGGATTCCAGAATATAAAACAATCTCTGCATAGCTAGCGTATCTTTGGGATTCCTTCTACAATTTTGGCAGTTTTCAATGTGCCTTGAAGTGAATTAGCACTCTGGTTGTTGTACAGCCTGTATTGATCTTTTTCCCCACATCTTTCTTCCAGGTAACAATCTTGATGCTATCCATGACATAACTGTGGCATACCCCCAAAACATTCCTCAGACGGAGAAGCACCTTTTGAATGGAAACTTCCCAAAGGAGATTCATTTTCATGTCCAGAGATACCCTGTAGAGACAGTGCCCACTTCTAAGGAGGAGCTGCAGCTTTGGTGCCAGAAGCGTTGGGAAGAGAAAGAGGAGAGACTTCGACGCTTCTATGAAGGTGGAAAGTGCTTTGATGAGACGGGGCAAAGCTTTATTCCCCCGTGTAAGTCTGAGCTCAGGGTCCTGGCAGTCAAGTGCATCTCACTCCTGTATTGGACGGTGTTCCCAATGGGTATGTTTGCACTGCTGTACCTGTACAGCTTTGCACGATGGTATTTTGCAGCCGTGATAATCATTTTTGTTGTGCAGCAAAAGGTATTTGGTGGGCTGGAACTAATTGAACTTGCTTGTCATCAATATTTTAAAAAGCAACAGAAACTTAACGACACAAAAATTAAAGAGAAGTAGTTTCTTGCGTAAAGAAGGGCATAATAATGGGTGGCTTTGGGACGTACTGCAAATTTTATGGACAGGAGAGAATTTTTGCATGAGAATTGTCTTTTACTATTGTCATTGTTTGCTAGACATTTGCACTTAATTCTGTGAACAGAAAGAAAACCGTTAGTTATCCCTGCGTGTGAAAATGATAGTTTTTATCTCTGAATGTAATTTCAGCATTGCTCTTGCGAGCAGCTAGCAACTGCATTCTGCTGTAATTAAGAAACACGTTGCTGGATTATTGAACAATCAAAGGGATGTTAATAAATATGACGTGCACTGAAAGTCCATGTACAAATCCCAGCTGTCCGGCTAAGAAAGACAGATGTGTAACTTCTGTACAATCACACTGTCATGAAGCACCGGATTGGAAAAGCTGCTATGTTTAACAGTGGTTTGATGGTAGGTGGAAGCTGGAAGAGGATGTTCCATTTCTTTTTGTTGCTGTTTCAAATAGTCACACTTACTTTAAAATGCTTTGACTTCAGCTTCTTCCAACACTACTGAACCTAGCACGCTATTCAACCTGCTCTGCCTCAGTCAGTCAGAACTTAAAGGGTTTTTAGGCCTGCCAGTGTTGTGTTGTGGTCTGAGAAACAGTGCTGGCTTTGCCTCCAGTTAAGTCTTTACTGATTATTTAATAGATCTATGCAGCTAGGTTTTGATTTTTCACTGTTGGTGCTGGTTTGGTGTCCCTCTTAGCTGTGGGAGATGAGTTCCTGCTGTAGTACGTAGAGCTGCAGGATAGGGGAGCTGGCTTTTGTTGTTTAATTGGTGGTTTTTTTTTCTGGTCAAGGCAATAATATGTGTCTGTCTCTGGAGTAGCTGGTAAATGGTTTTTCAAAGAGGTCTCATTATAGACACTATTTGATGATTTTGATTTTTTTTTTTAAATTTTTTTATTTTTGGAGAAGGCAAGGTATCTTTTTTTGTTTTTTGAAGGCTTTTTTGGTTTATTCTCACGTTACTTCTGTAGACATTTCAGTTGTCCAAATGCATAAAGAAGAAAATTGCCTTTTCTGTGCAAGCCAGCCAGACCTGTTGGAATGTATCCAATGCAATGGTCGTCTTTCTGTGAGTATTAGAAAAGGTGGGTTTCAGACCATGACAGCACAGGGAAACTGAGTTTCAGCTTGTTTTTGCAGAATTATCTTGCATTGCCTGACTGCATCACTTCTTTTCCATACTTCTTCACTTTTAAGCTTTTATTATTTTGGGAGACTCCCGCTGTAACACGCTTCCTTCTTTTCATGATATTGAGGCTTTCTAAATATCATGAAATCCAAATTAAACTCTGAAAATGCACTTTGCAAGTGTAATGAATGTAATATCTACAGTAAAAGGTACAAACATTGCCAGCACTTAGGAGACACTTCAGGTTAGACTTGTTCAGCCTCAGCAATGTTAGATCACTTGGTCAAATGTATTGCTGCAGAACTTCCTGGACTTTCTGAGCATTTGTTGTTTATTGCATGGAGACTTAATTGAGCTAAACCAAAAGAGCCTGACTGTATGTTGAGTTGTTCTGCTGTGAAATACGAACTGCCTATTTCAAGCACTGGGTCAGCACTGTAGGTACATTTGTTTCTTCTACAACACTGAACGTGTTGTCTCCTGTGTTTCTATCAAAGGCCATTTCTGAATGAATCACCAGCCTCTATTCGACTGTCCCTCACAAGGTGACAAGTATTTTTTAATCCGTGCTTATAATAACTGTTTATTATGCACAAAGTACTTGAAGCCATCGGTTTTATTCTAATTTTTTAATCCTTTTTTTCTTAAAAGATAAATAAAAGTAGGTTTATATTTAGGATTATGTTTCTAAATGATTTTTCATATTTATATGGTAGTCCCTGAAGTCGGGTAACTGTTGTTTTGTTGCAGTTCTTCTGTGGTGCGGTGATGTTCCTTAATGTCATTTTGTGATATCAAAGGCATTTAGACAAAAGCCTAGATCTGCATAGCTGGTGTTTTTCCCTTAGTATTCTGCTTTGGTGCAGTTCCTTGTATGTCCACATAACAGTCACCACAAGGGAAAAACTAAAATTGGCATTTATAGATAAGCAGAGGAGACCCAAAGGCCTTTGAGTCTGTCCTGAGCCACGGCTGTGCTTTCACACCAGGACTAGCCATGGCTGGGGCACACCAACAGCCTTAGAAGTCTTTGGGAATGACTTCAGAGGGCAGCTGTGACATAAATACCAGCTACACTTTTTCAATCATTCAGAGAACTTGGTGACATCATAAAGCATACCAGAAACATCAGTGTGAGTCCTGGTCATGCAGCAGGGAAAGATTTCTAGAGTATTTTGTATCTGTGTTTGATTAGAGTTCAATTCTGAAAATGAAATATAATGCGGTTCAGAGATGACCCTTACAAGTTTTCTGTCCAGCTGGAGCCAAACGTGTAACTAATGTAATGTGGGAAATGTCCTGCAAATCTGTAATTCATCCTCCTCTCCCGTGGATTCAGAGTGAGCAGAAATAATCTTCATCTTGTTAGCTCTAAATGCTGCATTTGCACTGCCTGGCTGCATACAGTAGGAGAGCCCATGGTAAGGGAGGGATCCTCCTCGCAGGGAAGGCTCTTGACTTTGAGACAGGCAGGACTTTTCGGACTACGTGCCTCATTTTTCAATTAGAAATGCAAGACAAAAAAAATCAACTTTTGTGTTTAAAAAGTCGCTAAAGTGATGAGGAAGATCCTTCTGTGTATGTTCTTTTCCTATTCGGTCAAAAAGAGCTTTTACTCGAAAGGTTTAATATGCATATTTTGGGGAGAATACTTTGTTCTTATTCACCATTTCCTTTTTCAGACTCCACTAACTAAGACATGCTGGTGAATCACTTGAAGTGTTTTCAGTGCTGTTAGACTAAAGGTGCTAGTACTCCAGGAATCACACATCTACCTTTTGAGGACCTCATATTGGCACCCAGGTTTATCTTACTGATTAGCCCAGTTTCTCATGGCTTGTGTCCTCTCGCAGTCCCGGTAGACAGAGCACGTCGTTCAACCACGGCTACTCCTACTATGGGGCCTCCATCTCTGCTGTCTTCCTTATGTTATTTGAGAAACACGACTTGCTTTTCCTGCCTTTGGAGATACTCTTCGTTTGTTCCTTCAAATGTTTCCTCATCTGTGCTGTGGGTTTCTTTCTCTTTGCTACGAACTGAAAGTTGAAGTCCTCTCATCTGTGTTTGTGCTGAAACTCTTCTGGCTAACAGAACATCAAACCAAGACATTTCTCTTGTGTTCAAAGCTGTGGGGCTCCAAGCTGGTCTGTAAGGTGTTGTCTTGATCATACGAAATGTAGTTTCTAGCTCTGTGCATTGCGTACATCTCTGTTGTTTAAAAAAGATGAGTGTTTTTATAACTTGATTTTATATGTACATTGTATGAAAGAAAATGCCAGGATACTACAAACCTACAGAAAGCCTTAGTTTTCAAAGTTCATTGGTTATATTAGGGTATTTTAACCATGTATCAGTTACTCTACAGCAACAATAAAGTCTTGAAGCATTGCATGTGTTTAACTTCACTGTTTTCATTTTACTGTGTCACATATTTGGTATGCATCCTTAAGGAGCCTTGTCTCCACTCACGCTGATGTCTTGATCTGCAGGTACTTGGTTGCTGGTTTATGGCTGTTACGGTTGTTGAGGTGACATTTCCCTTCTGTTCCTAGGAAGTGGAGAAGATTGTACACTCCCTGCTGTTCCCATAAAGTGATGCAGAAGCCCTTGGGCAGGCCGGAGCTATAGCTCAGTATTAACCTGGCTTGGCTTCTTAGCCAATATTGCTCAAGAATTGGCTTGTAAAAGCACGTTAAGTATTGATATGTAGATAATTGCTCACCTTTTACCATCAGTGTAATTAGACAAAAAATAGTTTGTGGCAAGCTTCACTTACTCATAGGACCTGTTTTTATATGGCTTTGCAGGCTCAGTGTGATTTGTTTCTCCATTGTCTGGAAACTAATTTGGTGTGGAAGGGTAAGAGCTCTGTTTCTTAGGAGTTGCTGTGGCCCTTTTATCAAACAGAGTAACAAGGGTAATGACTTTAATGTGGCTGCTTCATTGTGGTCAGAAAGACTGTAATAAACAGAGACTTTGGTAGCTGTTTTTACAGCTGGAGATGGTTTGGGATTTCTGTGTATGCTCTGAGCATTCAAATCAGTCTCCAGAAGTGGAAGTGTGCTCTACTCTGTACTGAGTGGCTTGTTTCTCTGAAAAGGCTGTTGTCACTTCCTTTTTGTTTCCTCAGGGCTCAAATATGCACTGAACAAAATATTGTATGTCTTACCTGGCATTAAAGAAAATAGTAGTAAAGAAAGCTAAAGCTCTCACCTTCTGTCTGCCCTCAGCACACCCCGTTTGGTTCAATACAGCTGGCAGAAGGTTCAGTTTTGTTTTGTGAGGACTGTGAATCAGATGGCAAGTTACCTCGACCAGAAATTATTAGCACAGTCAGTGCTTATAATGTGCTCGAGTGAGTCTCGTCTTAGAGTGCAGTTGGAAGGGAACGGTTGTGCTGAGGCACAGCAGAGGCAGAGGGCTCATGTCTGTCCTTGCTGAACCTCTCAAGAGTCCCGGCTCAGGGTGTCTCGATCTACACTCCAAATGCCTACCCTAGCTTTTAATTAAAAAGCTGAAGCTCTCAGGCTTGCTGTGACTCTTCTGCAGCCACAGCCAGAACCACGACTGTACAGCAGCTTAAAAGCCTACCGGGGCACTCAACAAGCCTTTCCTGCAGCAAAGAGCAGTAATGGAGACAGGAGCCCAGCCGGAAGCGTATCATCTGTTGTCTTCATTTCCACACCAAGGTTATCTGCAGAGCGTCTGTCTCGGGGCTGCAGCGGAGCTGCTTGGGCCCTGATGCTGGGTGAGGGCAAACCTGACCTTGCAGTCACTCGATGATGACATGGAGTGTGTGCCTTCTCCAGCCTCCTCTGGATGGATGCCGACCTCTCAGGAAGGTTTGTCTTTTATATCTTTCCATGCAGAAAGAGGAGGATCTTTGCCATAAGCCCCAAAATGCAAACATAGGAAGTGTGTAGGCATGATCACAGCAAGGGCTTGGATCTGCCTCTATGTGAGGTGTGAAGGTTAAAGGCAGTCTCTCAGCTTTCTACCACAGCTAATGACGGAAAGTGCTACGTGAGAGAGTGCTTAATTAGGGATTAATGAGAAAGGAGCCTGTGGTTTTATTATCTGTTGGATGTGAGCTCTGTGGATGAGCAGGAGAGCTTGCATTAGCTGCTTCCTGCAGAGTCTTCACATAAGAAAAATCCTTAGCAGGCCCAGAGGTGGAGGAGGGAGCAGTGCTCAGCATTCCCCTCTGCAGGCTCCGGCAGACCCCAGACCTGTGGTCCTGTGGATTTCTGTCAGCAAGGAGACACTACATTATTTTGTAGAACCTCTTTGAGGGTCAAAGGAGCTCTAGCTCCATGACAGCAGCGTGCCCTTGTGTTTTGGCACACATGTCCCTTTTTCTCAGCCTGTTGGCAAGCCGTTACATGTCAGGAGAGGGCTGGTCCAGGAACAAAAGCAGAGTTCTTCGCTTCATTGTAGGACCATGCCTCCTCTCCTTTCCGTGATGAAGCTGCCAGCAAGAAACACAGGTGACTGAAAGAGGTTGGATCACTGGCTGTTAGGTAAAGACAAGGATAACGCCAGGGAGGTAAAGCACTTAATCTTTAATTAGCTCTGTTGTTCTAAGCTGTTGCATAAAAGCTATTTAAGTTATAACAGGACATAATGTATGCTTGCACAGTAAGAACAACAAATATAGGCAGAACAGTCCTGGTCATAAGTATCCCTCAATCCACCGCAGCAGACCTCTCTGCCATCATTATGGAGCTCATGGCCAGCCTGGCTGAGCAGTGCCAAGCAAACAGCCAGCACCAAATGCATTTAATGGCAGCAGCTCCTCCTCTTTCTAAACAATATGTGCAAACATGTCTTTCCGTCCCCTGGGGCTTTCATTGTTTTATGATTAGCAGGTCCCTGAATGTTCCTTGAGGAGAGACATCAAGACAAACCCACTGCAGGCCTTCCCCAGTCCATGGGGCTCTTGCTGCATGTGCTACAGGGAGACAGAGGCCAAGGGCTGAATCACTGTGTAAAAACATCGTTTATGTAAGTGTTTCTCATGCCTATTAATTCTGTGAATCTTTTTGTATTTTGAATGTTTTAATGATTATTCTGCATTTTGTCATTCAGTTGTTGCAGTAACATCTAGATCCTAAAGTTGTCAGTCCTGATTTTTGTAACATCACAGCCCAACTCCATTAGCCTTGTTATTTGATAAAAAGCTCATGAACTTTTCAAGCTTTCTGTATTGACACAACATGCTGTTGGGTGCTCTCTTTGCTTTATTAACAAAACCAGGCACCTTTTCTGAACAAAACCAGGTTTCTTTTCTAGCTCTATACCATTGTACACCTAGGTATGAAGTCCTTTGCTTACTTCTGTGTCCAAGGGAAGTCAGTCAGTGTGATCTTTCTAGATTTCAGCGATGTGTATGATGCTGTTTCTCACAGTCTCATTCTGGACAAAGTGCCCAGCATACAAGTAGGCAAAGGCATGATGTGATAGGTGAGCAGCTGGCTGATTGGTCAGGCCCAAAGGGTTGTAATAAATGGGGTTACATCAGGCTGGCGGCCAGTCACTGGTGGGTCACACAGGGCTCCATTTCAGGGCCAGTTCTCTTGAGTGTTTTCAGAAATTATTTGGATACAGCACTTCAAATTAAACAAGCACCAGTGTTGGATTCTCAACCTGGGATGAGGCAACGCTGGTTATACGAACAGACCAGGCTCAGGCCTGACCAGAGCTCAGGGAGTGTTGGAACAGTGATCTCAGCCATAGGGATTGGGTTTTGAGTGGTGCTATGTGGGGTCAGTGATTCTTGTAGGTCCCTTCCAACTTGGTTCTGTGGTTCGGTTGTCTCCTGATTGGCCAAATGCTCTCACATGCAATTAAGAAACAAATCCTTTTTTTTTTTTTTTTTAAATCTAGGTCTTTCTATATCCTGCTTGGTCTTATTTGTATTCATTCCCTTATTATTGCTAAAAGCCTTCATACTGAGAACAGAGATTTCAGTTGTCAGCAGCAAAAAAAAAACCAACCACCACATGGCAAACACCACTCTAACACCAAAACTTCCCAGCCCTCTTTCTTCTTAGCCTCTCATTGCTGATCACGCCCATTTCAGATTTTAAAATATGTCTGACTAAAACTTTACCCAATACAAGTGGGTGCAACAAGTCAGAGACGCTGAAGACATTCATCATTAAGGTTGGAAAAGACCTCTAAGGTCATCTAGTCCAACCGTCCACCTACCAGTATTGCCCACTGAACCGTGTCCCTTAGTTCTACATTTACACCTTGAACATATCCAGGGATGGTGACTCCACCACCTCCCAGGGCAGCGCATTCCAGTGCCTGACTGCTCTTTCAGAGAAGTTGTTTTTCCCAACACCCAACCTAAGCCTCCCCTGGCACAACTTAAGGCCATTCCCTCATCCTATCACTGTTACATGGGAGAAGAAACCGACCCCCACCTCGCCACAACCTCCTTTCAGGCAGTTGCAGAGGGCGATAAGGTCTCCCCTGAGCCTCTTCTTTTCCAGACAAACTGCTCCAGACAAGATGCTGCCTATTAGAGGCATTTATATAATTGAAGTGGTCTATATTTATCAGAAGTGCATGAAGTTCCCACCTCAAGGGTTGGATGCCCAGCAACTTGGAAAACATTAGCTTTCCTAATGAATCATCAGGGAGAAGAACCTAAAAATATGAGTGACTCTAAGAGGATGTGTCCTGGAGCTCAGGGAGTCAAAGTCAGGTAGCACCAAGTGCCATCCTGGCACTGACTGTAGTTGCTCAGAAACTCCTTGCCTGTGAGAGCAGAACCTGTGCTGGATCCTCATTTCAGACTTCAGCTGTGATGTTTGATGTTGAGCCAGTGTTGAGCTAAAGAGAAAGTCTCCTGACCCACACAAGGGTCTGCTGACAATGTTTTGAGGACCACTATTGCTGCTTCATCTTGAAACTGAAAGCCAACACAGATTCAGCTTTGCCTGTGAGATCTTACTGCCTGTGGCTGGAGACAGCAAGGTGATCAGACAGCCTGAGGGGCACTTCTGCTGTTGTGCATGAACAGAAGTGGTTAAGAAGAGATATCTTAGGCAAATAGAACAGCTGGAGGAGAATAATGAATAGTCTCTTGTTTGTTTTTTACTGTTGTAAGTGGTTATGTTTCCCCACCGTACCTGAGAACACAGCTTAGTTTGGGCAGAGTGGTCCTCTCTCTGCAGGCCCTATGTTGATTTTGTGCAGTGTCTAGTATGTGACAGCTGTCTTTTTAAGCTCTTAATCACTATGTCCTGGATCACAGTTCTGCCTTCCCTTATACTAAATGGAAGACCTGCCTGCTGGAGGCAGACACTGGCCATTCAGCTGTCCTGCTGCATGTTCTTCTCAATGTCTTGATGGTCCACTTCGGTGACCATCTTGATGGCTCTGCATCCCTGTAGTGCTCCTTGCAATGCCTTTGGTCCCCAGCATCACCTAGTTCAGCATCTTGCTCCATACAATCTGTATGTTTGCTAAAGGAGGCACAAAAGCAGTACGTGCAATTCACACAGTGAATCCACTTGAAGTGCAACACAATGATTGAGAGGTTAAACTGCACTGAGCCAGTGAATTAGTGGCCCATCACAACCAAGGTCAGTGTGCCTCTCAGTAGCATCCACAAAGCAGTCATTCTCTCTGACCCATCTGGAGCCTCCACATTTTGTTATGGTTTGGAAAAGCTTCATCAGAAGGTGTTCTCTCATTGCTATTGTTACAAGTTTCCAAAAAACAGCTCTCTCCTGTGAATGCCAGGCTTGAGGTTACCTAAATGAGCTGTAGAGCTTCCCGACTCTACAGCCAGTATTAATTTAGCCCTGAAAGAGGGATACTGCTGAGCTGTGGGCTATGAGAAGAAGCAGAGTCTTGGGGATGGTGGAAGTGATGCGCAGAGTGAAAGGACAGGAGGTGCAGCAACTCAGGGTCTTCCCCAGGATGGAGGGACACGGGTACAGGCTGCCATCACGTTGGTGCTCTGCACAGATGTCTGTGTGCACTCTTTGCATGAACTGCACCTGGATGCTTCCCTGTGGGGTTCCTGTGGTCACTGCCCAACCCACCCAGTGACCTGGGCACCCATTGGTGAGACTAGACTAGTCTTCCTGAGCTATTGCTCCAAGCACCTGGGGGCAGCTCCCTGCCACTGTGATTTGTCCACCCAACCCAGTACCCCCAGCACGGATGCACTGGTCAGTCTGGGACCAGGCTGGGAAATGAGGCTCTGTTGCACAGCAACCAGGAAAAGACACTGATCCAAAACTAACTGTGAAGCTGCTCTGCGCATTGCATATTTCTTAAGCAAGGTAATTTATTTGGAAGAGAGCTGATTCTGGCAGCGCTCCTCATGCACATTTTCTGCTCTCCTCCATCCTCCATGCTGACAGCTCTGCTGTTCCAGAGCTCCTCTCTCCTGCCCTGGCTGCGAGTCCCTATCCTGCAAGAGCTGCTGCAATTGCTTTTAATTTTCAAGCCCTGTGCCACAAACACCTGACCTTGATCATCCACTTGCAGCCCTAGCAGTTTCACACATCCTCATTTAGCCAGCAATAGTAACTGAATGGGCCCTACTGGTGCACAGGGTGGAGATGGCAGATCAGTGTGCCCACAGCTGCTCCCCTAAGTGAGGCTGCAGGGGCTGGGCTCACATAAACCCTGCCGGATTTTCTGCTGGCAACAAAGAAGGTCCTTCAGAAAGAGTTAATGGGATGGAAAAGTGGATTATGGCCTTTGTGATGTTATTTTCCTGGTTTGAGACCCAATTTAAATAACCTTTCTTTTTTTTTAAATCCTTCAGCCCACCCCATGAGGGAGGATACTGTACACCCTCATCCGTCATTTGGCTGTGCGCAAGGAGATGCTTGTGATAAATCAATCTGAGAGGAAGCTTGACCCCTCAAAGCAGGGCTACTGATGAAGAGGGTATGGGCCCGCAGGCTGTCATGCAAGGAAGGATATTAGTGCAGACTCGGTCAAAAGAGAAAGCCATACCACCATGCTCAGGCTTGGCTGTAAGTACCCAGGTATTCAGAAATGTTGAACTCAGCATTCTGGGCTTGAGTTTTGGTGGCACTTGCTCCCAGCTGGCTTATCGAGCTCCCAAATTCACTGTGGAGTTTCCTAATGCAAAGGCACTTGGCAAGCTTTCCCTTATTCCTTGGGCTGAAAGGTGAAGTTGAACCTGGAGGGTTCATGAGTGCTCCACCACGTTTTTGAGGTGCAAAGCCAAGCACACGCAAAGAGAGATTTGCCATGGTACGTGTAAAGATCCGGGAAATGATGGGAGTCTGCTCGTGGGAAGAAATGGTGCTGTGCTGTGGTGATGGGAGAAAATATGCTGCAGCCAGTGCTCATTTAGGGGCCAAGAATGTGCTTTTGGTACTACAGCCAGGTCTGCTGCAAAATTTCAGCTTGACTGGAATGCCCAGGATGCTAAGTATGCCCTTCTGAGAGATCCTTCACCCTGAGACAGGCACCAGCTGATACATAAATTAACATTTTCCCACCAGCTTTCAGAGGAGGCTTACAGCAGGTTCTCTAATTGCACAAGTGTTTAGCACGACTTGACTAAATTTCTCCGGGCGCTGCTAATGAAAGTGAATCTACTGGGATGACAAATGTCTTCCTCTTCTCACCCACAGCTGCTGCAACCGCTTCTCGTGCTCCAGTGCTGCCTTGCTGACTCTTGGATGCTGCCTGTGCAAGGCCCAGCGCTGCCTTGCCTGCTTGGTGCGGGTTATCAGTGGTCAGTTCCTGTTTCAGCAAATAGCTCTGGTGGAAAAGGACTGATCTGTAAGTCTCTTGTCGTCCTCCTGTCCATGCTTGGTGGGGAAACTGAATAAAATGCATTGGATGCTGCAGGAAGACACAAAATTTAAATAAATTCCCCTTCCTTCTCAGTAATCAAAATGTTTCTCCCCTAAGAGCCCCTTGATTAATCGATCTCGCAACTGACAAATCGAGGCTGGGAATTCAAAATCCAATTGAAATGGAGGAAAACAACATTATGCACCATCTGATGCAGTCAGCGATGTCACAGAATGAAATGACTGCAGAAAAATAAGGCCTTGTGCTGGAGGAGCCGTCATTAAGATGTGGCGAGGGTATTATTAAGTAAAAGAACATTGATTTTGTTTGAAGGATTTGGCCGTCCATGTTAAATATCATCTCAGTAATGTGAGCTCAGTAGTTGCTTGAAATGTCAGACTGATTTGGCTACATCTGTTTGCTGGGGCTGCTGCCGGAAAATGGAAATGAAATTTTTTTTCTTTATCAGCCATTGGTCTGCATTAGCAACTCGATTGGCTTCACCCATTTGGGGCTGAATTAGCATATGAGCTCACTGCAGGGAATCTAGGTGTGCCAGGAACGCTGGTGTCTATCAAACATGTGTGATGGTAACAAGATGAGTATTTTCTGCAGGCAGAAGCAGCCACCACAGCGGGGTATTCCAAAGCCAGGATCCTCTGTGAGCTCTGGGCTTTCATGTGACGTGCACTACGGATCCATAGCCGGTCCAGGTCTTCTGCTGCACGACTACACGCAGTGCTGCTGGCTTCAGCTCCACGTTCCTGCTTTGGGGGAGCACGGAGCCTGCATCTCTGCACCCACGGACACTGCTTCTGTCAGGTACCCAAATGCCAGTGCCCTTGGTACTGAGGGAGGTAGAAACACATCGGTGTTCTGTGTGAGTCCTGCTGAAGGCAGCCCTTGGCTGGGGCAGCCTACGAGGCCACCCGTCACTGCTGGGGACGTCTGTCTGTGTCTCTGGGAGAGGTGCTCAGCCCTGCCACCAGCTCAACCTGCCAAGAGGAAAGCAGCAGCCATGTCCCAGCCTGGGCAGGGGTTGGGACCGGGTGGGCTGTTGCGTCCCTACCAACTCAAGCCATTCTATGATATTTTCTACAGAAAAAAAAAAAAAAAAAAGAAATAGGAGAAGAAAATGGAAAGAGGATAATTCTGTGTTTGTTGGGTGAGCCTGGTAGCCACAGAGCACAAAGGGGAAAATATACATGGAAAGCAAAACACAGAAGCTTTTGTGTGATGCCAGCAACTTTTCTTTCCTTTTCTGAGAAAGGAGCTGTGTGAATGTGAGGTGTGAGATTCTGCTCTTTTAAATGGCTGAGTCAAACACTATCTCAATTACAAAGAGCAGTGCAGGAACATGAAGGACACAGAATGACTGTGTTTTGTCATTCCTCCTGCAGACTCAACACGTGTAGCGAGCGGGAAGGAGGGAAAAGATTGTGAGAGAATTTGGACAGGATTTGGATAGCAGTTTTCAAATGAAATTTAAAGGTGGTTCTTGGGCTCAAATGCAGGGTGCTGCTCCAAGCATGAGCAGACTGGCAAACGATCTGCCTTTTTCCACTTAATATTACTTCTAGGGATGTGTTTACCACATAAGCAGAAAGAATTACAAATGTTATACTGGGTACATTGTCAAAATACCAAGAGAGCAATGGCTGGAATTTATAGATTTTCTTAACCTAAGGATTTTCTTCTCTATAACTGACCACTGATGCTATTTTTTATTTTGCAAATGAGCAGTAGTCCGTGTGGCAAAAGCCAAATGTGGAGGAGGATCCTAAGGAGTGGTTGTTGGCCACAGTGACTGTTTTCCTTAGGGGTTTGGCGACCACTGGAGATGGACCACTAGCATCCCTAGCCGAGTGCTGCAATATGGGGTTGGTTTGGAGCTTTGCTGCCCTTGCATTCACTCCCCCTCGCAAGCTTCCCCAGATGCTGCCCTTCCTTCCAAGCAGCAAAGGGCGAAGGACGCTGCCACCCTCCACACTCCCCTTTGAGGCCACGTTCTGCTGTCCTGGCATGTGCGCATTGCCTCCACCGCCGCCCTCCGTTGAGCTGTGCACTGAATGATGATGAAGTGACATCGTCATGGCAACACGTGTTGACTTCCCCGTTGCATAGCAACCTGATGCAGGCTGATGTAAGAGGTGTGCTTGTTTCCTCTGCTGGCTGCGCTCCTTTGATGTGTCTACGAGATTCGGGCTTGTTTTAGTCTATTTTCTTTCATTTTCTGGACATGTTGTGACATCAGCGTGATGCTGTGTGTGTGCACAGAGGAAAAGAGATAAAACTTATCTCCTTCAAACGTCCTCCTTGGGGCACTAAGATACACAGCTCGTTTTCAGAGGCTCAATAGTATTCAATCTTGTCATTGTTTTGTGCAATATAGACTCGAGGAGACCGGAAGACACCGTTAAGTGATTTTGTCTCCAGCTTCCCTCTTGATTTTGCATAATCTTTTCCAAATGCCCAATATCTTTGCGTGTGGGGCAGGTCTGCTTTTCATGGTATCACAGCTCAGTGCCACAGTGAAGCTGCAGGTCTGATTTTTGTGCATTGTCGGCTGGGTTTGCTGTTTCATGGGGCATCTGCAGTGAAGGAAGACTACTAAATCTTTGTTTACAGTCATCAGATTGAATTTTTGCACCCGACAGGAAATGATAGAAATCTGCAATGTCCTTCTTGTTGTAGGCTGTGTTTCTTTATACTGAAGCAGAAGAAAGTTTGTCCGTGTAGATCAATGGAAGATGGAGAAGCACTTCTGGTAAGGTCACGCGTGGCCCAGGGAGAGAATTAGAATATCCTGAGTTGGATCACCGAGCCCAACTCCTGAAGCAGCAGGTTGTGAGACAGTCTGGAAGGGGAAAGGGCAACATGCCCTTGTAGACCAGACTCTGCTTTAGGGTACCATAGACGTAGGGCACCATGGGAATGCCAGGACCTCCTCTGTCAGGCACCTCAACTCAGAGAGGGGTGAAAGTGGAGATAAGGGCCTCCTGCATACAGATCTGTGCCAATATCTTCTTGTACTATGTGAGGTGGTAAGACTGGGCACCTGGGGATGGCACCTGTGCCATCATTCATGAGCAGGTATTGCCCTAACTGGTTTTGGAGAGAGACTGCTTAGCATGGGAACCTGCTGGTGTCCATTAAGGGGAAAAAGTCCCCACCCCTGTTGGAAAATCTGTGTATGCCCTGATAACTCCAAGATCTAAATTCTGATCACGGTAAATACACAGTAAATAAATTTAAAAAATGCTGTCAGGTTTCATCAGTGTGCCATCACCAGTGCTGTAATGTAGTGGTTTCAGAGTCAAAGCACACCTGTAACCAAATTTTCCTATCATCAGGTCCAGGAGATGTAGATGCAGAAATCTGAAAGGAGAAATTGATCATTTATTGTGCCAAAGACAGACTGAATCTCTGTATACATCACTCCTCAAATGTGTGGGGTGTTATTTAGTGATGGCAGCCTCCAAACAGCTCTTCCACATGACTGATGGCAACAGAAAATCATCTGTCACTGCTTGGCTTCAGGCTCTTCCAGCAAAACCATGTGTTTGTCAAAGAAGAAAAATACTTTGACAAAATCTGTGGGAGGCTGTGAGTGCTCAAACCCAAAAAAGTTATTGTTGGCTTTTGACATGTGCTTGGGAGAGGCAGTGGCAGCCTTTAAAAGACCTCTTCAGTGTCACAGAGATGACTAACTGGCTAGCACAGCTCTCCCACCTCTCACCCCATGCCCTTCACCCCTCCTCTGTAACGAGCAGAGAATCTCTCTCATTTCTTCTCTCAAAGTTCTTCTACCTCTGTAGGGGCATTAACAAATTGCATTTATGATTTCTTTCCTGTCCCATCCCAATCCATTTGGCCTTGTCATTTCTTGGAGGAACACAAATAGTTGTTAAGTATCCCTTTGTTTTCACACTTATTCCTGGGAACTAAATCTCAGCTCTGAACAGAGGAACGCGTGGACGCGTGGCACATCGTTCTGCTCACAGCCTTGGTGCTGCTGTCAGATGAGATGAACAATCAAAGCCCCACAGAGGTGGGAGCGCTGACCTTGCTTGCAACAGCTCTTCTGCTGACTACTGTGCTTGGATGGACCACTTATTCTTGTCTGTCTGATTGCTTTGCTTTGCAGCCCATTCACAGGAAAACGGGGAGCACTGGGTCTGCTTCCCGACCAGGAGTGAAAACAGCCATGCTGGTGGATGATGCTTGCTGTTTACTTTTCAGGGAATGCAATTGCTGCTTTTTTTTTTCCATCAAAGACTGAGACTACCACTCTGTTTATAGATTGATCTGTTTGCTTCAGTTTTGTCTCCTTTGATTGATTTTCTGGAAGAAAATTCAGACATGAGTGGTTTGGTGGAGAAGAATGCTCTCCCATGCGTTTGGCACTACGCTTGTCCAGGAAACAAAGGAAAATGATTTTTTTTCTGAGCAACTCCATGTCGTTGCAGCCTTTTTGGCTGCAGGCAAAAATGTTCTGTGACTTTCATACTGGGGCTTTCATTGTACTTCCCAGTGCACAAATGAGGCAGCAGGAAAAGCATCTGGGTGATGTAAGACTGAGCAGTCAATCTGCCAAGAGAGACAATTGCCTGTGTTATATATCTCTGTGGACAGGTATTGTCTGACCAACTCCTGGACAGATCTGCTGGAGAGATCTCCAACCAGTCTAGTATGGCCTTCACTGAATGCTGGAGAGGTCTTTCTAATATTCAGTTTCTATCTTTCTTCAAACAGTTGGCATCTTTTCTAATCCCAGCTCAACCTATCTTTCCCCATCAGTCATGTTTGGAAGAGCCACAGTTATTCTCATTGCCCTGCAATGGGCAGCACAATAGGACCCTGCCCTGGCTCCTACATCTTCTCTTGGTCCAGGGAAGCCCATGGCCCTTTGCTGGGCTCCTGGCTCTACACTGAGCACCACAGCCAAGGTATCACGTTCCAGGTGCTCCCAAGAGGATTTCACCTCATGCAGGTTTCAGGATGGGGACCACACTGGGCTCCAGCATTTTGCAGCACCGTGATGCTCTGGTGGCTGCCTCTCACAGCTCCGAGGGCAGGGCTGGTGTCAGGGCAGATGCTGTGTGGGCTGTTATGGCTCAGAGATGCAACAGCTGTCAGAGATGTGTCATGCTGCAAGAGGAAATAAGGAAATAAAAGCCCAATACCAAAGACAAAAACAAGCGGTAGCACTTTGCCTCCAAAGTCGCTCATTCCAACCGTGCTTGAGAACTGCCTCTGCATAACATGTAGTGCTATATTTGTCTGCGAGGCAGGAAGAGAGGGAGAGAAAATATTTTTCCATCGAGGTCATTCTTGCTCACTTTTTCCTCTAAGAAAACCAACATGCTCCCTCACCCTTGCTGTTGCCCACCATGCTGCAGGCTCACAGCCCTGGGTTCTCCTTGATAACAGCAGACAGAGTCTTCAGAGCTCCAGTTTTCACATCTCTTTGCAATTTCTGTCCCAGTAGTCATTTCTACCCCCACATCAATCCCTCTTACACCTCCAACCTCACTCCCATCTGAAAGTCCAAGCAAGAAGAGGCAGCGAGAAGCCTCTGCCTGTGGCCAGTTCCCCATGGTCCAGAGCAGTTGTAAGGGAAATGCATCAAAAAGGCTGTGCTGAAAAGAAAAATGGACTGAAGTAGGAACATGAAAATGATGTATATTGAGCAGACTTCAGCTGGAACACCTCTTCTTCCCCTGCCCAGGGAGATGTCTGATCCCACAACGAAAGAGTTTGTCTAACACTATCCTTGAAACACCTTTAATGTTTTAGTGTAGGCAAGGTTGGTTTTTCCTATAGGGGAATCACAGGATCACAAAACTGGGCTTCAACTCTTTCATTTGCTTGTTTTTGGCTTGAAATTACCCCCACAGCTGGAAGACTTTAGTATTACCATAGGAAAAACTAAATGGAACTACTGACATTTCTAATTCCCTGGGTACCAAACTCAAAAATGCAAAACGGCAGCTGTGCAATTCAAGGAGAGCTGTTGTGTCTTTCTTGCCGGGTTGTGGCTGTCAGAAATGAAGATTACTTCATTTGAAGAGCCTTTAAGCTGTGCTTGAAACAAAGCAGGAAGAGCTGGCAACCTGCAAGTGCTGCTGATGGCTTCCTGCGCTGAGAAAGGGGCAGCACAGAGGAGCTGTGGGAATGAGCTCCCTACAAGGCACTTGTTTGCAGAGCCCGCTCATTGGCCAGTTTTCACAGAATCACAGAGTCATTAAGGTTGGAAAGGACCACTAAGATCATCATGTCCAACCACCAACCCATCCCTACCATGCCCACTGACCATGTCCCTCAGTGCCACATCTCCATGGTTCTTGAACACCTCCGGGATGGAGTCACACTCCATCGCTTTTCATGGATTTACCAAGTGGAGACAAATGAGGTGCCAGAATTCTGCTTCCTTATCTGAATTTCTTCATGCAGCAAAGCATGTAAAAAAACTGTAAAACTGTAATCTCTATTTCCAAGTGTAAGAATGTTATTATGTTTATTGTCTATTTCATAGAATGGTTTGAGTTGGAAGAGACCCTTAAAGGCCATGTGGTCCAACTGCCCTGCAGTAAGCAGGGACACCCACAGCTCCATCAGGTGCTCAGAGCCCCATGCAGCCTTACATTGGATGTCTCCAAGGATGGGGCATCCACCACCTCTCTGCGCAGCCTGTGCGGTGCCTCACCACTCTTTAGTGTAAAAATCTTTTTCCCTATACCCAACCTCGATGTCCCCTCTTTTACTTTGAAACCATTTCCCCTTTTCCTATCACAGCAGACCCCACTGTAGAGCATGCCCTCTTCTTTCTTCTAGCCACATGTTAGATACGTTGACAGGCTGCTCTCAGGCCTGCCCGTACCCTTCCCTTCTCCAGGCTGCACAGCCCCAGCTCTCTCAGCCTGTCCTCACAGGGAGGTGTTCCATCCCTTGGCCCATTTTTGTGGCCCTCTTCTGGACACACTCCAAAAGAATACAAGATGGTGAGAGGAGAGGAAGTTCCCACAGTGGATAAAGGTTGTGATTCAGCTCCCTTTCCTGAAGAAAAGGGGGCAAGATGTTACATGAGCGCCTTGTAGGTATGATGCTGGTGTTGCAGCAAGCAGATGGTTCCTGCTGATGCCACATTGGCTCTATTGAAGTGGAGTGGGATGAGACAGCTGGGACACAAGCATCCCTGGACCCCCCCCCCCCCCGCCCCCCCCACCCCCCCCCCCTCCCCCCCCCCAGTCCTGCAGATTTGGTCCCTTCCTGCATATGCAGCTGTAAGTGGATTCAGCAGGATTGGTAGGGATTTGGGGAGAGGCAGATTAGAGGGCTAGCTGTGGGCAAATGCAATTATGGGAAAGTAGTTCATTGACTAGAATTACATGCCCCCACCCCAACACAGAATTATACCCAGGATTTGAGCAAATTTAGGATAAACAGACATTGAACACGAGATGTGGAAATTACAAAGGATCTGGAGAGAAGCCAGTGCCTGCTGCTGAAGGAACAGTCCTAATATTCTTGTCATCAACCAGAGCCTTTGCATGGACCCTGCCCTGGGCCAGACTGCCCTTCTCCATGGGCAAAAGCCAAAGCCCCTCCTCCCCTTTCAGCTCTTCAGTCTCTTTTCCTTTGCTCAAGTGAAGTTCCAGGTGGTGGAGGCCCACAGAATGCCACCACTGACAGCAAGTACCTCACCCAGGTGTGTCAGGCTGAGATTGCCACACTTCTATCAGAAAGCTGCAGTCTTGACTCTAAGAGCCATGAAGCCACTATTGTCTTAATTATGTGTCACCTCTGCGTGTATTTTATCTGAAATATTGAATCATCCTTTGGTCATATTTCTGGCAAGCTGGATAAGCCAGCAAACTGAACACCCAGACATCCAGTCTGCAAGGGTAGCACACAAGGTTCTTTGAGCGATGCTGAGAAGCCAATGGGCCTGAACTACAGATGATTTCCTATTATTCCACCACTAACCACCAAGCTGTCGTCATTTTGGGAAACTCCAACCATCCTGTGTAACCTGCTGGTCAGCTTCTCTGCTCAGTGCAGTATGAGATCCTCTGCTTCCTCCTCTGTAGCTTCAGCAGCATCTGCTCTCCTCACTCTTGTCATGCTGATGGCAGAACATGAGCCGGTATTTAAACAGGGAAGGAAGAATCTAGCATTGCCACATCAAGCTGCGAATTGGGTTTGTTTCCAAACTGCCATTTAAGCCATTAAAAAAGCCTCAAAGGGAAGAGAGGTGTTGAGAAAAGCGCTACATCAAATGCTTTTACTCCTAAAAGGTACCTGAGAGGTGGTGGAGCCCCCAGGTTTGTCCTCAGCTGAAGCTTTTCAGCTCTTTTCTCCACACCCCGCATCCCGAGGTCCACCTGCTGGATGCTCCACGGAACGGCTCGGCTCTGCTGCTTCGGAGAGCCTCGAAACGAGTCCGCAGATCAAGCGTGCCACCTGCAGCCCGCGTCTGGGACTGCGGGAGGCTCTGCTGCTGCGCCTACAGCAGGGGTGGGCAAGCAGCCCCTTCCTTAAGTAGCCCCTTCCTTCTCAGCTAAACTGTCGGTGCTTAAACTTCCCGGAGGTGAGAACAGGAGAAACGGGTTTTTAAGAGGAATTGAAGAGACTGAATGAGAGATATTTCCCTAATAATTGAGTCGTTAAAACACACCTCTTAAATTACAAATTAAAATGAGGTAAGGCTCATGGGTGTGCTGCCCTATCAAGAGTGCAGAGGGTTTACTGCTGTGCTCTTTCTCAAGGGTTCTTCTCCAACCCATCCATTTCACAAGTGAAAGGGAGAAAAAGTTTCATTCAGGTGCTTTGGCCGAGCGGCTCCAACTGGCTGAAGCTCTGAATGTCTTTGGTTGTGGGGTTTTGCCCAGGAAGACAGTGAGGAGTTTGCCTGTTTCTCCAAGGAGTGGATCATAGAATCATTGAGGCTGGAAAGGATCTCTAAGATCACAATGTCCATCCCTACTAACTGTGCCCCTCCCTGGTTGAGCCTAGGCCTTTCTAAAGGCTCTCCGGTCGTTCAGTCAAAATTAAACGGGGGTTTCAGCAATCCTGCCCTTCTCTTACTCTTTTTTTGCTCTGCTATTGACTTAGAGAAATAAAGAACTCTTCTACACCTCAGTTCCCCCACCAAGACAACAACAGAACCAATTCACCCACAAAGTATCTTGAAAGCCACGAATGCCTAATGGCAGTGATTTCTGGTTAGTGGTATGGCAGAAACGCATTATTATACTGAAATATCCACATGCTCGTGCTTAACATCTCACACAAAATCACCATCTCAGTCCATTCATCAGGTAAATTATGCAATTTATGAGCAACTCTTGAATGCTGCTAATACAGGTCACTGGGAATGTGGCCACTGTTGGCCCAGCAGCACTGCAGGCACGTCCTGGAGAGCCTGCATGGACAGCAAACTGCGTCTTGAGCTGTTCCCAACAGCACGACCTCCCCCCCATCCCCCAAAGCTGTAACAAATGAAACTGCACCAGAAATACAGAAGTGATTTTTCCAGATGTGATTTAATGGAAACTGAATTCCTTTATCCCATACTCTGAACTTTGGCTTTAGAAAGTGTCTGCTATCTATGAAGAAGTGTCTGCAACGTTGTGCTTCCACCTCCGGGCAGCAGAGATGAGTGAGTGCTGACATCTGCCTTCTCTAGCACTTGCTTCTATTAAACGGACATTAAGAGAGGGCTGGAGCTGTGGCCTGCTGTATGCCTTGAGGTACAGATGTTCACAGGAAGATGCCTTCATCCCCTGAACGGTCAAACAGTTCCTCCCAAAGAGATCCCCATCTCCTTTCCCAAACGCATTCCTTTTAAACACATATTGCTATTTGCACAGCAGTCTTTCTTCTCACACAACCAGCTTGGTTTCAGAGGTGTTTCTGTGTCAGCTTGGCATGTGGTGAATAGCACTGAATCTAATATATGGCATATTAAACAAGGAAATGCTATTTCCTAAAGTGGATGGCTATGTTCTTTGTTTAATGAGCATCAGCCTCACGTGGAAGTTAGTCTCATGTGGAAGGGAGCCGGGTAGGTGCCCTGAAACTGTAGCATATAACATTTCCTCAGGGTGCTACAAAAGGTGATACCCCCACCACTAAAAAAAAAATGCCAGGCTGGCCCCAGTAGATGAGTAGAATGGAACATCAGATCACTTTTATCATCGTGCTTAAAGAATGGAGGTGAAGTTTCTGTGCAGGTTACTGAGAAGTTACAGACATTTTTCAGTTTTAAGTACCGTGACATGTAAGCAAATAAGAAAACTCAGCTTCATGCCTGCAGCGTTTGTTTTTTCTAGAGCCCCATGGATGGCTGTTAATGGGATAACCTGGAGGTGCCTCATACCAAATTGGAGAAAAGCCACCTGAAAGAGAGGTAAAGAGACTTGCTCAGAACACAGACATCTGGAGGTCAGGCTTTGGAAATCATTGAGGCTATTTTGCACATCAGAATTTTGCAACACAATCCGTGTGTTCTTCCACACTACTCATGATTTGTCTGGCTGTAGTTTGAAGAGTTTCTGTCCTCTGAGGGGCCCATGCTGTTGCTGCCCAACCACCATTTGCAAGCAAGTGGGGAACTGCTGAAGTGAAAGCTTACAAACACCCTACAGGCAAAATTTCATTCAAAACTGGTAAGTGAAAATTATGATTAATGATCTATTTGCAGAAGTTATGATCGGTTTATGAATGATTCATGAAAGGAGAAAAGGAGACTAAATAGACTATGAATATCATTTGCAGGCAGTAATTTAAGCAACTTAATCCCCAAAGTGAGATCCTTCTAGTCTCATATTTACCTAATAACACCATGTGGTGCAAGGGGTGGGTGCTGTGTTGTTAATAACCTGCTTCTACACAGCATGAATACACCAAAATACAGCTTTGTTGTGACAAAGGGAAGGTGTGCTGTCCGAGGCAAGTCTGCAAAGGGCAAACCTTCAGGTAAATAACTACAAACACACTTGGAAGGGTGAAAGCATCACAGTGTTGAGCAGTGAGGCCCAGCTCCTGCAGCAGCTGAGCACAGCAGCTGCAATTAGCAGCCAAGTCAGGGGAGCAGCTGGGCATGAACACTGTTCTGGAGCCAAGGGTGAAAGGCACAGAGCCTTGGGTCTGAATCCACCTCTCTGTCTCCCTGGGATTGGGATTTATTATCTATTTTCCCTTCTAACTTCTCATTGAAGCTGGCATTCAATGTCAACTGCCTTCAGAAACAGGACGTGAGATACCAGACGTTCTGTTTATGTATTATTTATGATCACAAAATCTGTCTATAGAAAGCCTCACATGGATGCAGTCTCTGAATTCCAATGAAGACCCTGAGTTTGGTTTTGTTTTTTTTTTTTTCCACTCAGATTTTGAACAGGGTTGATAAGGCAAGCCTGTGACTTTGCCCAAAGGTGCACAGTGAGTTTCTGGGTCCAATCTCAGCACATCAGCCGGGCACTTCTGGTTCTTCACCATGTCCTTTCTCTAAGGATCGGTTATCAACTCTGTTCTCTCCTCAGCGCCAGCTGTTTGGAACCAGCACTAATGCCTTAGCACTGCAACTGGGAACAGCTGCATCCCAGTGGATTAACCAAAGTAGGAGGCTGAGGTGGTTTATTAATGGGACAAGTTTTGTAGGAAAGGTACAGTCCTTCTCTAGAACCAATTAGCAAAGCCGGGAGATTTAAGTAAACTTTGGGGGCACTTAATGCTTCTCTCCAGGCCTGGCATGGAGGTAGCAAGCATCGAATGAAACACAAGGTGGGGATTGTTGTTCAAAAGTAAGCTAAATTATGTAATGCAGTTAAAAATGGGCTATCAAACTGACAAAAAGATCACATCTCCACCCTCTAGTTGGTTTTAAATTTGCCACTTCTAGGTCACATGTGCAGGAGTAGTTTCACACCTCAGAGGCAGACAAAAAAGCTAAGTTCTATTAATTGATCTACTGTAAATGTGTCACCTCACGTGGAGAGAGGGCGAGTGGCAAACTGAGCCACTGGCAGTCTGAGCACCCTGTAGTGCCATCAGCAATTCCCCAAGGAAAAAATGCCAGAAGTCCAGTTGCTGTCCATTTCCCTTTGCAGCCCTCAGATGCCATTGCAGTCCCTTTCCCTCACACTGCAGCACCCCCACACTGCAGCTCTCACCTTTTTTCTTCCTTTCTAATCCAACCATAGCCCAGGGTGAGCTGTCTGTAAAGCCCTCCAACTCGTGTTCCCTATGGCCAATGTAAGGGCACCTACCCCTTCTCTGTTTGTACAGTACTAAGGAGATTTCTCACCAGCACGTCGAGCTCTGACAACTCTTCAGGTGTACATGACAAGAGTCAGCCACTGGAAAAAGGAAAAGGCATATTTAGATAGTGATGTTGCACTAAGTCTTCAGCCTTGTGTCTCAGTACCTTCAGGCTGGGACTCAGTCACTGTGGTCCTTTTGTCCTGCACAGAACAGTTAAGGAGTTTTGAAGCTGTCTTTTTCTCTTACTACAATTCAGACCCAGAAACACCTTCCATATGTTACTTTCCATGATAAATTACTGCAGCAGCTGCAGTGGGAGCAATTGCTGGGAAAGGATGGCACCTGCATGGCTGCAAGCAGAAGAGGTAGCAGGCTCCAGGAATGTGGTGATCCTTTTAATAAAAGCTTTTAAACACTGTTTTGTCAGAAAAAAAATAGCTTCCAGACTGATAAAATACAGCTCTCAGGCACATCAGTATGGAGCACAGCAGGATTTTTGCTTCAGATTGGCTCAATGAAAAGCTCAATATATCCCCATTCTAGGCTGTGCTTTGTAAGACAAACAGCAACAGCAAGCACTTGTCTGCTCTTTCTTTCATAAAAACAAGCTGTTTTGCAGTCCAGAACTAACAGATGGGGCAGTATGAAATGAGGGTATGGATTTTTTTTGTTTGTTTTTGTCACTTCCTCAAAGGCACAATAAGTAACATTTCCACCAGTGACACAAGTGGCAGCGCACGGGAAGGGACAGTGTTTTAGATAGGGATGGCCACCACTGAGCTGTCCTCATACTAGTAAGGCTGTGTGAGTAGAGATCCCTAGGTAATATCTCTTGAGGACCATTATGCACACCCAGCCAGGTAAAACCCACACTGCAGCAAAGCTCCTGGCAACACCCACAGCACTGACACAGCACCCTTGGCATCGTCATCCTGCTAACTTAACTCTATGGTCCTGCTGTGGAGCTGGGGAGAAGGAAGGAGCATCCTTACCTCCATCACCGTCATCAAAACTTGTGGTCCACCTTTGGCTAAGTTTTGAAACGCATCTAGGAGTAGAACAAAGAAAAGCTTTTTACAGGAGAAGGAAGCAAGAATGCAACACAAGCCGCAAAATAAGCCCTGGAGCAGAGCTGTGGTCCCCGTGTTGGAGCGCTGTGCCTCACTCAGGTGTCCACATGCACTGTGCTGCCTGGCCACATCGTATTTCTGTGCTGGGCACCCCCTGTGCCTCAGCCCTAGCATCACAGCAAGTAAAGCATCCCAACTGCACATCCAGAGTTAAGCAAAAATATAGGAACAGGAGCGCTCCACGTGACTGCTTCCATCTCCTCCCCTGATTTGTTTCAGTGGTTCCTCCTGCCTGAAGGATGACGGAGAACAGCAGACTAATGAAACATCTTCCCCCAGGGAAACTTGCCTTGGTCCTTTTCTATCCTCCCTTTCAGTGAGTGATTACAGTGTGCCCTGAGGAAAATGATTCTCTTGATGTCATTAGTATGCCTTACGAGGTTTTTCCAGGGAATAGAAATGCAGATGCTGCTGTTATTCATCTCGAGTTTGAAATTAACGTTGCTTAACATTTTCTGACAGAACCCTTTGCCATCAGAAAATTTGAATTCATTCAAACACTGATATTCTAAAAGCACGTTTCTATTTCAGCTTGTCTAGAAGCAGCGCTAGCAAACCTAAGTGTTTGGATGAAACAAAAACACGGCATTATGAGCTCCTATTTATTTCGAAATTACTTTTCTCCTAGAAATGTGCTGCTATAGACAGTAATGAAAAGTTAAAACAAATCTAAGTTTGTCTGTCCTTGAATGAAACATTGCTCTAGGAGCCTGTTTCAAAACCTACCCAGCTTTAGAGAAATAGAAGGCTGCTGGGAGAGCATAGGAATAGGGCACAAGGCCCCACTGCTCATCAGCCCCTTAGGACAAGGTTTCCTGGGCTCACAGGCAACCAAGAGCTACCTATATGACCCAGAGCAGAGAGCAGGGAGGGAGGAAAACCAACATAATGAAGAACAGCCACCCTATACTGCTTTGAAGAAAGTGCATAGAACAAAGAAATGCCCGCATTGCACCCAGCTCCTTAGCAAGGCTGCATTTGCAGGCCAGCTTATGTTCAGCAGTCTTTCTAGGAAAAAAACACAGTGCTGAAGTTGCCTCCTCTGAGCAGAAGTGCCCCTTTACTGCTTCATTACCTCCAGTTAAATAGAATTTGCAAAGAAGCTGTTGCTTTTGGTTTGGGTCTCATCTCTGGCGATCCTGAAAGGATGAGTAATGATTCAGTGAGACAGATTTGTCTCCACTGCTGCATTCACATCCCCATAAAGGTGGAATGTCTCTTCTTTCCACTTGGCTCAACATCCATTCCACTTGGCTCCTGTATGCACTCCTCTAAAAATCTTACAGTGAATTGAAAAGATTGGGAAATGCATTACACATTAAACCCTCTGTAAAGCAGTAACTGAAAGGCTCAAAGAACATCTTTAGACACTCATTACAGGAGGCACTGAAATTTTTAAAGATTCTTGTCCAAATGGATTTAAAGGAGTTGTCTTTACGCTGGCACTTAAAATTTAAAAGGACATTTTTTATGATGAAAAAATTGCTATGCTACTGCATTAGGCATAAGAATTCCCATCCATGGTAAGTGACATAATCACAGAAATAAAGATATCTAAAAGTTGTGGTTTTAGTGAAAGTATTAAGATCTGGACCTGCTCTATCTGAGCTGCTTCTGTGTTCTGCTGAAATGGAATTTTAGGCAGCCTCATCACCCAGGCAGATCTGCTGACAACTGGCGATTCCTAAAACATCAGTGCTAAAACATGGGCAAAAAATAACCCCCCAACTCCACGTGCTGCTGAAACACAGCTTGTTCCAAAGACGAACCAAATTGCTGTAGCAGTGTTCTAGCATGTGGGCTACAATTGCTGGATTTCTTTAACTACTGCTATTTCCAGTCAAAATGCTTATAATTATAGCAGTAAAAACTATGCTTTTATAAAACAGAATTAGGCACTTTCGTTTACAGTCACTCCCTTCCTTGCCAGACAATACAAGGACACAACAGAGGAAACGCATTTGTTTTCCCACTGAAAGGGTCTCACGCCTTCTCCTTACCAAAACTTTGGAAGAACTGTGCAGAAGACAGAGGGAATATCTCTCCAGTTAAAGAAATAGAAATAAAAAAGAGAGAGAAAGCCTTCCATTTCATAGGAGTCTCATAGGAGACTGTATGGCTCTCCACAGCTGCCTGACAGGAGGTCGTAGGAAGGTGGGAGTTGGGCTCTTCTCCCAGGTAAGAGTGATATGATGAGAGATAGTGGCCTCAACAGGGGAGGTTCAGGTTGGGTATTAGGAACAAATTTGTCTCAGAAAGAGCAGTGAAGTACTGGAACATGGGCTGCCCAGGGTGGTGGTGGAGTTCAAGGACCATGGAGATATGGCTCTGAGGGATGTGGTCTGGAGTGGTCACAGGCATGGGCTGATGGTTGGACTAGATGATCTTAGAGGTCTTTCCAACCTTAACGGACATGAGTTCACTGGACATGAGTGAACACAGTCTCCCTCCTGTGGTACGGGCAGTGCCACCCTGGAGGAAGATCTAATGCAGAACAGGATGCTCAAGCTTTTGTGAAAAGCCACCAGTGCAGGAAAATTAGTCTGTCTTAGTGCATGGGAGCTCTCAGGATAAGCCTAAGTCCAAAGGGACATCTGGGCCTAGATTTTTACCCCATGCAGTTCCATAAGCCTGTACTGTGGTGTCTGGCAGTTTTTCCCTTGCCTCCTTCTGTCAGCCTGGCTTCGCAGGCACCCTGTGATAAAGCTCCAGGACTCACAGGTCATGGTTTCAAGGCGCATCATGCAGCTCACGAAGTCAGCAAAGCCCATTCTCCTGTACACATCGCCGTAGCGCAGGGCCATCAGGTGCAGGATCTGCTCATTGACGGGCAGTCCTGTGGGGGAGAGCAGAAGGACAGCACTGGGGATCACTGCAGGGTGACAGACTGGCCCTGCTGGCCTCGTGCTCTTACAGATAAACCCTCCTCCTTGTCAGACTGGGTGCCCTCTGGTCCCCCACACAGCAGCATGCCTTCTCCCAGCTGTGGGAAGAAGAGCTGGGGCAGGGTAGTAGAGAATCCAAGCCCTTCTCATCACATGAGCTGTGGTTATTGCAGAATTACAGATTCTAGTCTTACTTTGCACTTTTCGCTTTTATTTTCTCTAATAAATGATGATTTTCTTTTCTATGGTGCATAACTGCTGCAGTCTGAGCGCAGCACTCACAATACCACCGGCGTTTTCTGCTAAGCAGGAATAGGACCTACTGCTATTATGCAGTACAGCATGCCCAGGATTCCTAATTTTTACATTTTCTCTTATATCAGAAAATGGTGAAAGGTGCATTTCGTTTCTTATTAGCTGATTATTCAGTATTTGTGTCACAGTCTATTTGGATGGAAATTGGTATTCAACTGAATGAACAAAAGTTGCCTATTAGAATGATTCTTTTATAAGTTAAATAAAACTACCCTAAATATGCTGGCTACCTAAGACATGATTTAAATATTTTTTGCTCTAAAAGCTGATTTACTAAATAAAAGAGAAATGTTATGCACTGATAGCTTCAGGCTAACGCATTCTTTGTGACTCCAGAAAGTCTCATTTGCTCATCCCCAGTTTTCAGCAGCTCAATGGCAAGTGAAGTGCCTTTCTCCCTTTTACCAACCAATTCTAGACTTACTGGTTTTAAATGAATTCATAATGAAGCCAAATTAGTTTGAAAAGAAGGGAATGGTTTCTCTACAGCTTTTTGGGGAGAGATGCAACTATTGGAGATGGGTTAGCACGATGACAAACCCTGTTTGCACAAGCCTACCAGGAGAAGGTCTCCAGCAGGAATCTCACACACAATGTGCAATAGTTATGTAATGGAAATACATTTATGCTTAGCCCTTCCAATAGCTGCACCATTTTAGCTGCTGCTTCACCCAGTTCACGCTGTAGCAGAAGTGGCCTGGCAGCTTCTTCACTGCCATTTGGCACATTAGCACTGCACTGCTCAGGTTATGCAGATGCTCTGCTTACCTCTCAGCAACAAAAAAGTTACACACCTGTTCTGAGCTGATGATTCCCATCAACAGTTCTTCTTCACCGTGTTCCTCCCAGAGACAGCACCCACTCCAAGCTCCAGGTATACAAATGGGAGTTTCACTACTTTACGATTACCAGCAGGTTTGCTATCTGTGAGCTATATTTCATGCACAAAGTCTCTGGAGAGATAACCCAGCAATAATGCCTCCTTTGTGCAAAGGGACACTATGCACTCACTGCAAGTTTCAGCATTCGTGTAGCCAATAGAGGTCAGTGCAAACTAAATAAATGCCTGTCACTGTGGCTTTCCATAATAGACTTAGTTACTGCCTCCCTGAGAAACTGCAGGAATTGGATTATATGCAAGCTCCTCGCTCCTTTCCCTGGCTGTGTGTTTTGTCTATGACTTAGAGAAACCCTGCAGCCTGTGCTTCTCTGCATCTCTGCTGTTTCCCTTGCTGTGATTCAAAGGGTGGATGCTCCTGTATGGGAGGGGGCAGGTGGGCACAGCGCCATGCAGCAAAGAAAAGGTTTCTGTGCAAAATGAGCTTTCTGTCTCAGTGCCCTGAAACAATGCAGTGTTCTGAGCAGAGCTGTGATCCAACTGGCACTTTTGTGCATTCCAAACTGCTTTACTCCTAAAGCCCTTTATTTTTTTCATCCTTTTCTGCAGGGACAGGAGCTGCTCAGCACACCTGGACATACCTGCTGTCTGTATTGCACTCTTCAGTTCAGATACATCAAGAAATCCAGAACGATTTCTGTCTTCTCTCTTGAAGAGATCCTGAAAAACAGCAGAAAAGCAGCTTTTAGGCCTTCATCACTGCTCTTCAAAGGTATTGCTACATCTAATTAGGTAGGATGCTTCCCTTCCTTAATAAATTCACTGCAAGGAAGTCAACAGATAAGATAGGGTGACCATGACAGGACAGACCATTTCCAGAAGGCTCAGTCACTATATTATACCATAAAAAATTCCACTTTGGGGTGGGTTAAAGCCTTTTTGCTCACTTTCCTGGTTTATGTGCACAGACAACAGGAATACTCATACTTCCACTGACAAAAACACATTGTCTGTAATACATTAAATCTGCCAGGAGTCCCTGTGTCCCAGAATGTCATCTTTCCCAACAAACCTGAGGTGCTGTCAGTGGGAAGGCACTGCTGCTTAGCAGGGAATCGGCACCCCACTGTCCTAGGTGGCCACGGACTGTCTTGAGAGGGACAGAACAAAGCACAGTCTGCCCATCTCGGAGGCTTCAAGGAATCTTCCCCTTCTGCAGTAAGACTGGAGGAAGAAGGACCTGACTCAGGGAAGCTGCCTGAACTTAGGTGAGGCCCTAAATACCAAGCTGGCATCCACGCTGTTTCCGAATCTAATGCTTTTCTCAGAGCAGAGACTTTAAGAAAAAAAAAAAAAAGAAAAAAAAAAAAAAAAAAAGGCTTTAAAAAGTGTACCCAGCAGTGGCCACAGATTTGCATCAAATCCTGAGACTAACTGGCCTTCCTACATTTTCCCATTTCAGAAAGCCCCTGATTGCTCGCTTACAGCATTTCACACGCTCCTGCTTCCTGCCCTCAGCCTTTGCATGAGTGGATGGAAATCTGACCTACTAAAGATGCAATCTTGGCAACATCTACTTTGGTATTGCAGTGTCTGCACCTTGGTGATAAAAAAAAAACAAAACAAAACAAAACAGGAGTATGGTTGTAGCAGAGAAGAGAGAGAGCAACCCCATATACCATGTACTTGGTGACATTTCGCCAGAGGCTCCCAAACTCCTGCAGCGTGAGTTGTCCATTTGAATTGAGCTGTGCATTTAGTTAAGAATCAAGCAGTAAATGAGCTAAACCTGGTGATGCCTTCATTGCTGAGGATGCTGCCTTCATGTAAAGGGAGCCTTAAGATGCAGCCTTTTCTGTTTGTTGCTTTGTGTTCAGAAGATCTTTTCTGGTCCCGGTTACGCTCAGAGTTAAATATGCCTTTTCTGGCAATTTGTGCAGCTGCTCATATCTATGCTCACAAACAACAAAAGGTTTCTATTTCTATGGTGTCTTTAACCACAAGGGTTCCTGAGGCAATCTCTGCAGCTGACATTGGGCCCTTGAGCACAGCAGCCACTGAGGAGGAGCAGAACCTCATGCTCCAGCCCACATGTGCTCTTGTGCATGGGACAGCATGAGATCAGCTCTGGCTGGATCCTTCTGGGAGAAGAGGCAGTGAAGGAGCCAAGAACACACAGAGCTGATGCTGATGCCTGTTCTTAGAAGCCACTGCAAGCAAGAAAACACTTCACTACAAGCTACATGAGCCCACAAGTGAAACCTGACTGAAAAAAAGCTGCTATCATTTTTGCAGGCCAGGATAGGTCACACTGTATGTGGGCTGTATGCAGCCCAGAGAATGAAAATCCACCTTGAATCAAAGGAGAGCAGTGGCTTTGTCAGCCAGGTGCTTGCACGTGCCATGCATTCACAGTGCCCACTTAGCCTAGCAGTTGCTTTGGAAAGGGGGGAAACTTCTTTTGCTTGCAAGATGGAGAAACCTGGAAAGAGAGGGATTGCACAGCACTTTTATTCATTCCCTGTCAGCTTCTAAAAATCTGAAAATGTCTCAAAATTATTGCAAGGCATGGAAGGAAAGAGATGGCGAGCCAGCAAATGGGAGAAAACACACAAGGGAGGATTTATGTTTTCATCAAGGAGTCTTCTTGTTCTACAATGGCCGGCAATGTATTTCCAGCATTGTTAACAATAAAATGACTGTGGATCCAACTAAATAGGAAAGGCACATTGGGAAGGATGAATGGCCTGCCAGTCTCGGACACATGGCTGTGAGTGGGCAGAGACAGTGTTTTCCCTTACCGCAGCTCTGCTGGCAAGCTCTGAGAGCTGACATTCCGGGTTTCTGTGGCCGCACCAACCTGTGCCTGGGGCCTGCATCTGAGAGTGAAGCTTAGCAAAGCCTTGGGCCCCACAGAATAGAAAATGAGACCAAAGGAATTTGTTGCTGGCAGAAGGTATGAATGTACAGGTTGACTCTCACCTTTCAGCAGAGATGCTCCCAGAGCCAGGCCATGCATAGCAAAGTCCTGCATATAGGCTGTGGCAGCTATTTACTGAGGAATATGGCTAATCTTTGCAGGTTCTCACACTGGGACGCTCAGCTCAGCCATAACTCAAGGCAAGGATGAGCAACACTGGGGAACTTTATTGCTTTTGCTGAAAGGATACATCCATCAGAGCTAAAATGGCTCGACATGAATCAAAGCTGAACTCTCCTCCCAGGCTGGTCATTTCATCTGCAAGGATTGACATAACAGACAGAATCAGCAAAAGCAAACCCTACATTCAGACCACCACTGGGGGGGAAGGACACCAGTCTGAAGGCATGTAAAACTACACAGCCCCAGATCTAGCTTAAAGTTCTCAGGCAGCAACAAGAGGTGAGGTCCACTGAAGGAGTGTGATCCTTCTTGAAAACCTCCACTACTTCTTTTCCCATTTGGTGCTCACAGGTGGCTGTTCTGCACTGTCTTGACCCATCTACTCACCCTCCTGGAAGCAGAAGGCTCTTGGGATAAGGATCAGTGAAATAGCAGTGATGAGGAAGGCTGTCCCAGTACTGAACTGGGAGGGGAAGTGTGTATATAGACACACACACACACACGCACATACATACATAATACATACAGATATTACTGAATCTTCTAATTTACACTAAGAATAGGGAAGCACCAGAGGCAAAAACCTTACCTTGCAGGACCATGTCATTAAGAAGTTGTTGCAACTGCAAAGCATCAATAGCTGAGCCCTAATGCAGAATAAAGAGAGGTCTGTGAGAGCAAAGTTTACTCCTGCCTCACTTTTGCCCCAAATACCTTTATTCATGCACCATGGCAACTAAGAAGGACCTCTATCAGATGGATGCATGACCGTGCCTGCACAGAAGCATGCCACAGCCCTACTTGCTGCTGGGCCATTCTCTGTCCTTCCCTGTGAGGGTCTGCAGGGCAGCCACAGGTTCCATTGCCATGGAGTGTTTTCAGTGGTGATGGGAGCAGTTACTCCTTTCATCCACATTCTCTTCACCAAACCCTCAGCAACTGCCTGCTCCTCTCTGAGCCACCCAAACCATCAGCAAACCAGAATGCCTCCCTGCCTGAAACACCGCCAGGGCTTTCAGCAGGGCAGCCCTGTTCATTTTCACCTCAGTGCGCTGATACAACTATTAACTGCAAGAGATCCATTGTGCAAAAATTTTCAGCACTGATATGTATATATTTTTTTGTTCTCCTAAGTCAAGCAGTTTTGTTATAATGGTTTATTAAGCCATTAAACGCATCTCCTGTGAATGCACACAGTTTGGCTCAGAAAAAGCAGGAATCAATTACTCAAACACTCACTGATGTTTGGTTTCCAGCTGCTGCAAAAGCAAATGGAAAATGATGCTGATGAGAGGAGGGAATACCCAAAGCTTTCTAATTGCTTTCTGTACATAAACAAACCAAAGCCAAAAAAAGTACACATGCAAGTCCAACATCTCCAATCCTCCTCTGAAATATGGGGATAGCCAATCTGTCCCAGCTAAATTCCTGTTTTTCTGAGGGGTTTGGGCAAGTAAATCAATACCATTTTCAGGGTGCCTCTTTAAGGATGAAGCTACATTTCCAAAAGAACATTTTAATAAATGGGTCAAGTATGACCACTGGAGATTAGTTTTCTTTTTGCAAGTCCACGTGCCTTTTTTATATATATGTATTATTTTTTTTCAGCAAGATGCTTTAGACAGCGTACCTGCTTTGCATATTTTAGGAAGATAGCCTTATAGGAGCTGTCCTGTTTCTGTCTTGGTACATCCTGGATCAAATAAGAAATGCACACATAAATAATTCAGTTACAAAACAATTGGAAGAAGCAGTCTGCAGATCAAACAATGCTTCAGAGAGGGCTGGAGAATCAACAGTAGAAATTCAGTTTTAACATCCCTAAAATGGACTAGGAGTAAGAAAGCTACTGCAGTGAAGGAAGAAACATTGTTAGGATGCTATCACTTAGCACAGCTGGGAGGGAGCTTGGGGAAAACAACTTTAACATCTTGGAGTGGAATTCAGCAAGTCAATACATGAGAATACAAATACCAGGACTGATCCTTATTGATGGCCTTTGGTTGAAACCACTGGCTCAGAGCATGGAAGATGCACCAGGAAGGGCATGTACCAAGAGAATAGAACAAGGTGTTGACTTTTCCCTTCTCTCTTACCCCAGTGCAGGCTTGACAGTATCTGAACAACTGCAGCTCTCTATGGAGCCAGTATGGAGAAATATCCTTAACTTCATAAAGTTTCAAAAAAAAAAAATTGAGCTTAATCCCTAATGCCTTCCGTTTTATTCATACTAGTGAAGTCCAACTGCCTGAATAAGATCAGAAACTGTGGGTACCATAATTTGTCAAAGTCAAAACATTGGCTAATGACAACAGCCAAGTAAACTGACAGCTTGTCGGTGGGAAGAGATAATAAGCCACCATTTATGTTACCTCTCTAATGGGGCTTAATTGCAGGCTGGCAAATGAATCACAAGGGAAGGACTCCATTTCCCATTCTCATGGAGCACCGTTGGCTTCATCAACCCACATAGAGTTTACACTGCTGTAAATAACAGCCTGCTCAGTGGCAGGGGTTTGCAAATGACCACTGAGGCAGCAGCATGGACTGGACCAGCTCTGGCAATGTGCACAGTTTACAGGAAGGAAGTCCAGCAATAGATTACAGAACCATAGAATCACCACTCTCACTGAGAAGAATTTTTTTCTAATATCCAGTGGTATCTGGATGGTAACTGGGCTGGACAGGCTGAAATGTGGGTTGAACTTGAGGTGCACCCAGATTTAAAGTGCAGTTTCCCTTACATCTGTGAAGATACCTAGGCGAAACACTGCAGAAATCTGCTTTGTGTCTCACCTCAATGAACTCCTGTTCTTTATACAATGCAAACACTAAGAGAAGCCATTCCTCTGGGGAGAGCGTGCACAACTCTGCTCTCAGCTGTGAAGTTTTTTGAAAAATGGCTATACTGAGCTGTGGAGTTTCAATCAGTTTCTCCCTCTCTCCTCCTTGCACACATACCCATTTTACAGACACTGCAGGAATCAACTGTCTTTGAAATGCTTCCCCCCCTGCTTATCACACCGGTATCAGTAGCAGTTTTCCAGGACTCTTACCATTGGCAGCATTGGGTTGAGCTGAGAGTTTGCGTTCCTAGAAAAGAGTTGAGTCACATCACACTGGGAGAAAATGTGCCTTTCCAAGAGCACTGTTCTGCAGGCACTGCAGGAGGTAGGCAGCGACCAGTTTGTTTGCCCAGCCTACAGCCCAGCACTCACATCTCCTGGTCTGCCCCAGCTCAGCCAGTTCTGTTGTGCTGGTCGCAGACCTCCCTGTGCAACTAAATATGAGCAGACCAAGTGCGTGCTCTGGGGCTGTTGCCCTCCCTCATCTGGGCCTGCGGGCAGCAGCAGAGAAAGGATAACTGGACTCATGCAGAGCATGTCAGGACTAATCTCCCCACACAGAAGCCAGGGCTGTCCTTCCTTGAGCCACGCAAAAAAGCTTAATAGTCAGGGATAAACATAGCATCCAGGCTATAAAAAGGCAACATTGATTTGGAGATCATCATTCCTTTTGAGGCTCACTTAGTAGCAGTTAACATTTAACACTGAAGGTGTGCTTTCAGTAGAGAAATCAGGTAAGCCAGTTGTCTATGACAAAGCTTGCGTGGCCTCACAAGGAAGTACCTGTCCCCAGACAGTGAGCACAGAGCCCAGCTAGTGCCCTCTGATCACATGGCGCTGATGCTCCCTTCTCCTTGAACAAACCTTAATGCTGTGGGTGCTGCAAGACCCATGGGAAGGGCATGCCCATGCATTGCCTAGCTTAGTAAGGTAAGGGTCACAAGCTCTTCTGGAAAGAGCTACATCCAAGGGCTGAACCTTCTTGTGCATGAATCATCACACTGAAAGCAGACTAGCCTGTGGCACAGACTACTCATGTTTGTTGTCCATAACTAAGGAGTTGCCTTATTTGGTTCTGAGCCATTTTAACTGAAAGGCCAAAACCTAGAGAACAATCTCATTATGAAGATATGGACTTGTGACATAAGAGCTGCAGTCATCTATACTGCAGAACTTACTGAAGGAAAGGCATTGCACATCTGATCCCTAAGGGTTATTTGGTAATGCTGAGCTGTAGGGTTTGCTCTTTAAATAAAGCACACCCAGATATTTATACGCAAATGCAACAGAAGCTGCCTTTGCAGGAACTGTGATATACTATTTTTCTACCATGCTTATTCTTCACGACCCCTGTCTTACTGAGGGGAGCCCTGTTGACCTGTGTATTTGATGACTAGTTGAAGGGTTCCAAGTCTTCCAATGCTTTTTGCTTCATTGCCAACAACCTGATCCATGCAGGGTCCAGCTGGCACAACATACAAAACTGCATAGTGGCTGCTAGGAAAAAGAAGCTTGCAGTCCTTCTTCTATTAAAGAGAGATTTCTTTGCAGGCTGGCAGGGCATATTCCACAATTATTGCTCATCGTATTGCTCTTCGTACCAAAGCTAGGATCCTTGATGGCTACTGCTGAGCTATTGCCCTATATTGCCCTGGCAATGGCCACCTATGCATCTGGCAGTACACAAACGATCCCCCTTAACATGGTCCTTAACACTCAGCTGTGCTGTCCCAGCACATTTATAGAGTACATTGCAAGCAAATTGCTACATCAGTTGTCTCAACATTAAATTGTTAAATCCTGGCATACAGCAAATCTGGGGCCTATACGGAGTACTTGTCATTATCTTACTCATTGTAGTCTTGATTCTTTACAAAAATTCGTAAGACAAATTCAAATTCTCGGTCCTCTGTTGTAGCAGGAATGACAGCATAAGTTCCTGGGCTCAAATTAAAGCAGCTGCTCACATCTCGTGTAAGGGAGAAAACTTGTTTCAGAACTTTGGAGTTCTCCTAAAAGAAAAACAAAGCTGGTTATCTCACCTTCCATGCCAGGAATCAAAGTAAATCAGTAAGCGTACCCAGAGCAGCCTTATGCTCCCACTGCTCTCTGGATCTACGCTGCCTCTGATATGCCTTAACCTTCCCAGAGGCATGGAAGACTTGACCAGGAGACAAACTTTGTCCAAGCACACATCAATAATACAAAAAGTTGGAAGAAGTGGGTAAAAAAGGAAAATAAGAAAATATATTTCAGTGAAGAGAACTTCAATTAACAGTAAGGATGCCCTTACTAAAACCTTCCTGAGACCTAGCATAACCCAGGGAATTCACTAAGCATCTCACTTTCATGACAATGCTTTAAGGATCACAACTCAAACCTTCCAGCAAGTGTCACAAGGAAACAGAACGTTCTCATCTTTCTTCTATTATTCCAGTATGTTTGCTGAGATGAAACTAATATTATGCAACAGCTATTATTATGATGACATGTAAAGATAGCATAATAAAAAACCCTTACTAAACACATTCCCCCAAATACTTCAGCATGTATAAATTCCATTTAGAATGGTTGTACAGCGTGGCAGGGTTATTTATGAGCCATGCCTTTGGGAGAAAAATAGCATAAAACTGCTATTCTGGGAGGGAGAAAAAAGATGACTACTGTTACAGAGGGCTGGGAGGTATGCAGACTGCCAAATATTATGGGTCAGATATTGAGCAGATAGAAATGGGCAGCACTGTGAAGAAATAAATGGCACAATCCTTTTTTACTTTTGTGTCTCATTCTACATTCCTTCTGGTAAAAAGCAGAAGCAGATTAATATCTCAAAGAAGTCAAAACTGGTGTGAGATAAGAATCAGACTCTATACACTGCTCAGCTCTAACACACAACATTAAACTTCCCTCACAGCTATGTATTAGTTCTCCACATCAATACCTAATTAAAGGCTTCATAGAGCTATCAGCTACATCCATTCTGGCTTGCATCTTTGCCTGTGCTGCATTCCCCTCTCATCCTGCCAGTGGATGACACCCTTACCAATGACAGTGTGATGCGCCTCAAATGATACCGAACAGCGAATAATGCTGATGATGAATAATGGAAGTAAAAGCAGTTGAGGGGGAAGAATGAACCACATGAATCTTAGCAATTGCACTTTCCTTTTGAAAAGAGCCCCCTCTTAAACTTTTTACATGAAGATGCCACTTCCGACTACTCTCAGGCACTGAGAGTAGACACTGTGAATAATCTGAGGGAGTACAGCACTAAGGTCATCTTTCCTTCATTACCAAGGTGTTCCACAGAAATCCTATTGCCCCGGCGATCAGCTGCTCTGACTTTGCCCTTCATCTCCTGCATGGGAGCATCTTGGAGCCAAAGTCAACTTCAGCCTGAGGCGAGCCATGGGCTGACACCTTACAGAGGTCACATCAGCCAGAAGTGACACACATCAAATTTCATCTGACCTTGAGAACAAAACAAAATGAAAACAGTCCAAACCTTTTGCCTGGACAGCTTCCTGATTAAACAGAAACCTCTTTCCAGTGGTCTATAGAACTATGCCATGACAACCCACCCAAGGTCCTTTTTATCAAAATGAGTGACTAATCAAGATGGGCGTGCACCAAACTAGCGCACGCAGGGATCTCCATGTCTGGTGACTGTTGGGGGACAGCTGATGAGGGTGCTGGAAGGACTGGGTTTCCCATTTACCAGGAGTGGCAGATCTAGTTGAGCAGCATGGCTGGTCTCTTGGCACCCTGAGGGCTGACAGATCCACACAGAGGATGCCCTTGAGTACAGATAGTGAGTTCCAGGCACTGAAGAAAACCCTCCCCAGCCTTCCTGTAGGCTCCCTTCAGGTATTAGAAAACCTCTATAAGGTCCACCTGGAATTTTCTCTTCTCTAGACTGAAAAGCCCCAACTCTTTCAGCCTGTCCTTGTAGGGGAGTTTCTCCAGCCCTCTGTTCAACTTTGTGGCCCTCCTCTGGACCTGCTCCAACAGCTCCACATCCTTCTTGTGTTGGGTCTGTCTTAATATGGAAGACATCCAGAAACTTGCTCCAAATAGATTTCTCTCCAAAAGACAGTCCAAAGACAATTAAATCCTTCATTTACATGTGCAGGTATAATAAGCCATGTAGCAAACAACAAGATCTACATAATATCTAACTGTGCTTACCGTGGTGATAAAAAAGCCAATCTTCAATGTTTGTGCATCCTGCATACCCTCTGCATTTTTTTGTATGAGTGAAATGACCACATTGTAGGATCTGGGGTCATAATTTGTTACTTTGAAGAAATACTGAGGGTTCTTTGAAACTGCACCTGCTGAGGAAGCGTTATTAGATTAGCAATAGCCACTTAGATATCCCAGTAGTAGCCTCTTGTGTTAGATCATGCTTATGAAGACTCAGAAGAGCTAATTACTTCTCCAAAACGCTTTTGATGCAACAAAGCACTGTAGTCCCTTTATTAGCAGGGGTTGAGGAATCTAGAGTTAAACTAATTGCCCATTAATCATTTTAGAAATCTCTGGCAAAGTCATAAATGTCAGGCAGATTTCTCACCCACCCATCTCTGTTTCACCTACATGGCACACTTTCCCCAGGCAGGAAAGCAGTGATTTTCAATCCCCTGGCTGACCCTGTGGCTGAGCTGAAAAAGTACTGCGTTTTGGAGACCATAAGCACATAAATGAAAAACACAAAATGATCCAAAGATATCCTCCTCTTCCTACCTATTACTGTTTGTGATGCAGAAGACAGTCCTGAGGGCCAGAACAAAAAGTCCAAAGGTTTAATAAATAAGAAGCATCCCTGACAAGACGTGAAACTGGAGGAAAAGGTCTGAGGTGTCAGCATCTGCTTAAGTCAGCCTAGACATGAAGCCATGTTTTGAGAGGCCTTGAAAGTTTCTCCAGACCAGTCCTCTGCCTCTCCTCACATGACATGTCTTCCAGCCCTGTTACCAGCTTCGTTGCCTTCCTCTGGGCTCTTTCAAGGACCTTAACATCCCTTCTGTATTGTGGAGTCCAGAACTGCACACAGCATTCAAAGTGAGGCTGCACCAGCACTAAGGGGAGAATCGCCTCTTTTGATCAGATGGTTATGCTGTGCTTCAGGCTCTCCAGTAAAATGCACGGTTTTATCTGGTCAAAAGACCTTGTTCAAATTGAGCTTTGCAGCACAATTCTTTCATTCCATATCCATTTAATTGCAGAGTACCTCTTTCTCTGGGGGACCGGTCACATATTTGCCAGACCAGACTTTCTGATGAGGTCCCCTGTAGCACCTACTTCAACAGGCTGAAAGAACATAGACAAGCACATTTTGATTTTAGGCAGCCTAGAATCTCTAAATCACAAGCCCTCTTCTCTTTTTTTTTTTTTTTTCCCCCCCCAACTCAGCAGCCAGTGCCACTGCTTTCTATCTGTTTCCCTAGCTGATAGGTGCTGTAATGAGAAAGAGCAGGCATTAACAACTACCAATCGATATTTCTGCTAACTGGTGCTCACGGCGAATGTTTCAGTGTAAGCCCTGGTGTAGAGGAGAGGATTGGGTGACTGCAAGTAGCATTTATTACCAGAGGACCAGTCATTCCTGCCAGTAGCAAGCAATGGGCTCCACAGGTTGATGTATCTGTCCACAGACCATCCTGTGTGGTGCTGATCTCCAAAGTCCAGAAACGTTGGGGTGCAGTTACAAACACACAGCCAGGAAAACTGCTCCCGAAAGTTTTCATAGGACATCCTGCAAAGGAGAAAGGCACACCTTTCAGTCTGAGACACCAGTTGGATATTCCTGTTCAACCCCTCAGTGTCTTCAAAACAGGGTTACACAGCAGTGGCACAGGGTGCAGACAAGCTTGGCTGACACTTAGCAGTACAAGTTAGCTCTCAGAGCATTTAGGATGACCCAAATGCACGTAGAGCCCCAGCAAAATTAAAGGGCATGTTCAGTAGTGCCTTGATGGAGTCCTGCTATCCCCAGCACATCCCTGCCATAGTGCCTTGTACTATCCCACTGCAGTGTCCTGTCCTGCCTTCCATGCTTTGCTCAAGCCTGCAGTGTCCATCCCACACCCATTTGTTGTTCATTCCTGTTTTCCTCAGGGAAAGGGTGCACTTTCTGAAGAATAAGAGCTTTTATAGAGAATAGCTAATCCATGGCTAACTGGATCTGAGAGTAACCAGAGGCTTTGAAAAGCCACAAGCACCTGCAGAGCAGTCAGGTGCACGAGCCCTAGGAGCTCAACTACTTATTCCTCTGAGCAGTCTGAAGTTCAAGCTAGTCACTTGGAGAGAGTGACAAAATCACTAGGTCTCACGAAGCTGGATTTTCACTACTACTACTTCTTTTTTTCCCATCAGCTTGTTGCATAGTATTGGCCAGTTTCACTTCTTCAAGCCTTGTTTCCTCTGATACCATTGCAACAATTTGCTGTTTGCCCACAACTAACACAGGCGTGCTTTGAACCATTACTAAGATAGAGAAAAGAAATGCCCAAATGACCCTTCTTTTACAATGAACACACAGAGAAAGCCTGATAGACAAAAGGATCAGTTGGGAAATACCAGAATTCTCCATCATTTTTCTTTCTGTAGAGCTCTTCCTTAATTTCAGGCTCCACATAGTCCCATTCTGGAGAGCTGCAAACAGGAACAAACAGCTGTGAGAGGTACAAGTTTCCATCTTTCCAGCCAGTCTATTCCTCTACCCAGTTCATCAAGTTGAGAGGGATGAAGAGGGGTAAGATAACTGCACATGGGAACAGATTTGTGTTAATATGCTCATAACCAAGACTAGCAAATAGGGCATCTTTGCTCTGCTTAGGGTTACCCACCCTTGAATGGGAAATCCTGCGTCTGCCCCCTGCCCCTAATGCTTCTCAGTGCTGACAGCACGTCAATGTGCAGAGGGCACATTAGCCAGTCGGATGTATTGTTTCTAAGCAGCATGTTTATAATTAAGGGAGGATTGTACTTTCTGTTGAATGCAAAATAAACATAATCAATAACTCAATCTATGCAGCTTACCCACTGAGAAAAATGCACACATCAACAAAAAGGTATACCTGAGCTAGGCTTAGCAATGAGTACCTATGAAAGCAATGCTTCATGAGTTTTCTCAGCTGGATTTCTTTGCAACTGGAATCAAGGCTATTAGGCTTCTTGATTTAGAAGCGTTTGTTTCATTACAATGGGTGTGAGGTAGAGATACTTTTAAAATTAGCCTATACAAGAGTGATTTGCCTTAGGAGATGGAAGTTTTGAGGCCATACCCATCACTCCAGGGCCCCTTCCACTCCCCATGGCCCCATGGATTCCAGACTCTGATGATATGTTCCCAGTGGTTCTTGAATCGTATCTGTAAAGATGGAAAAAAAAGCAAAACAAATCTCAGTCACAGCTTTTCATAAGCGTGATATTCAGTGATAATATGGGAAATAAAATACATCTGTACTATGGAAGCCTGGCTTAACTGCAGCTAAAAAGACAGTGCCTTTTCCTGCTAGTAAAGGAGTGATGATGGAGAGGCCCTTGCTTTCCCAAGGACAGCAAATAGCAGAAAGTTGACACAGAAATGGCAGCCTTGCTGCCGTGCCACAACTTCAACAGCTCTGGGAAAGTCCAATGCGAGTTCTGCACATCTAACACTGTGTCCTAGCAAAGACTCTGGGAGAGGAGGCCACTTGACTGCATCGTGCGAATGTTGACAGTCAGCATGGAGAGGTGATGATAAATAAAACCTGTCTCTCTGTTTCTACAATATCATGGCTTCCATATCTTGAGTTTCTGGTGTCACTGTTTGAAGACAGAAGAAACACACCTTCAGAGTGAAAATGAAATGGCAGAAGTGGAAAGGAGAAGTATACTTTTGCTTCTGGCCTCCTTACGCACACTGACAGTGCTGGAAAAAAAAATGCCACGACACTCTCTTCCCATATGCAAAGATCCAACGGCCTGGGCAATCTCCTGACCACATCCCTGCAGCACATGGGATGCCTTGACTCACTGTAAATGAGACATACGTTTTCTCCTTTCTGCACATATCATGAGCAGCAGGAAGCTAGAAGAGACCGCTCCTTTCTCCAACAGGATTTGGAATCTAGTCCCAACCAGGGGAGGGCCAGCCAGAAACTTCTCATCAGGAAAAATTACAGGATTCTGATGCCCTCTTCTCATTGTGCTAGAACATCTGTATCTCCCAAAATTTGAACTAAATACTTTCAGAAATCTCTCCTAATGGTGGAGAGTTAATTACAATTACTCAGAATGGAACAGCAGTATGGCTGCCTTCCACATCCCTGTGGTGGACAACCAGTATGAGACTGCTAGGCAGGAACAACTCCACAATCTCACCTTCACGGCTCCTGTGACAGTGTATGCATGACCTTGCACAATCCCATTCCTTAATACTGTGTTTCTCATCTGCAAAAGAGTGAAAATACAGCTTATATCTCTCTGCCATACTGCAAAGGAATGGTCGTTGCCTCCCAGAACTGGCATGGGAGAAAGAGACTCAGTTTTAATTTCAGCATTATCTGAGATGTACCAGCTCCAAAGAAACGTGACTGCAGCTATGAGCTGTTCAGGAAATATAACAGAAGTACACGTCTTCCCACAGTTGAAAATTTTTAATGGTACAGAGCTGGTGCAACTACAACATGATGTGAATTGGGCTGCTAGGAGGATGAGAGCCTCAACATCTCACTACAGCCCAATGTTATGCACCTGACCTGAGGGGTCTGTCTTTCACCAGCTTGCAATAGCCAAGCTTTCTGTCCTGACAAACCAGACAATACAGAAGCAATGGAACATGCCTTGCAGTTTTCCTTGACATGCTGTATAAGCCCTTGTCAAGTCTTTTAATGAAAGTACTTAATACATCACAAAATATTTTCCAGCTTCACAGCATTAATATCAGTGGCCTGCAAATCATGACATGATAACAGTATCCCCTTACAGAAGACAGGAACATTTTGGCTTTTCTAGAATCAGTCACAAAGCTATAAGACCAAAATCAGCCCTGCTGCAGGAAGATAGCACTCAGTCACGGTGGAATTAGCTAGGAGACACACAAAGCTCAGAGACAGCTGAGTAATTGATTCTATCAAGGTCAAAATGGGAAGAAGGCCCCTCAGAGAGGGATGTGAGTCTTCCTTCCATCCACAACTGTTATCCACATCCGCATTCAAACCATCTACATCTACCCAAAAGCCTTTACGTTCCACATTGCATAACCTTATTTACTTTCTGCTGCCAAGATCTCACCAGGCATCCATGAGCTGTGGCCATGAAACAGAGTGATTATGGATGTCCTTTTTTCACTCAAATGAGTAAACTTGCTGCAAACATAGCAAACCAAGATGTGCTTCTGGCCTTGTGACTCACCCGGCCTGAGGTGCTACATCCCATCAGACACTGAGATTTGCTAGCAGCTTTCAGTATATCCTCCAGATCAGGAGGGGGGTCCTTTAATGAGAACTGCATTTGGACTCCACCTGTGAAGTCTACTAAAGCATCAGAAATGTAGCCCCCGTGCAAGTTCTGGTAGGAGCCCTGCAGCCTGAGAACAGAAAAAATTTCAGTAGTCCTCACACCATGGTTTTATTAAACAGTGGACAATGATGGCTTCTGAAATGAACACAGGTACTGAGACAGTGAAAATGGGAGAGCCAGAGACGTTAGGGCCAGGTCATGAGGTCAGGTAATGAAAGGCAACACGACTGAAATAAATACCCAGACAAACACATATCCTCTGGGATGAATGAGGCAGGGGGACTTCCTTCAGTGTATTCACCCAGACCTGGAGCACCTGTCTGGAGTCATTATGGATAGTGGGAAATACGTAAGGTGCATCTTGTGCCAACAGACACGCTTTAGGGGGATGAGTTGAGTCTCATCCTCAAGTATTCAGTTTCTTTCTTCTGAACCAGAAGGGAGCCAAACACGATTAGTTTAAATGGTTGCTTCAGCTAAATGAAGGTGAGCTGTTAATTCCTACGTAATACTTTGTCATGGCTCTTCACAGAAACAACCAGAATTCCTTTTGCAATTGGAAAATAGAGGTCACTTCTCTGTATTTCCAATGCAAAACAGAAAAAAGTTTTCAACACTGTTCCCAAATTACTCTGCTAGAGTGCAAGAGGGCAATAATTTAACGTTGTCAACACAGTTCTTCTGTCTTTATCATGCGCTTTTTATAGAGGCAGCAAATAAGCTGGAACACGTTGTATTTAGAAGAGGTAGATCATGCTGTTAAAGCTCACTACGCACACTGTATTTAATGTACATAATCAAATGAAGTCTGTGGCTAACTGTATTTTGAAGAATTGTCCCTGTCCTCCACGGATGAAAAGAATTAGTCACGGGCACTGGGGAGAAGCTTCTCAAGTGGGAATCTCATAAAGAGCATCTCCTGCAAATTTAATTTAGTAGAGGTTTGCTTTGCTTTGTAAATAAAATCTTATGCAGCAAACTGCTACCAGCTCCTCTGAAATATCTCAGGGCAAAAAAAGAATCCTGTTCTTGAGTTACTCAGATGCTGCTTTAGCATTTGCTGATTCTCAACCGGATTTGCTGAAATAATTAGCTCTCATTACCAGTTTGTACTTCACAACAGTTTGTTCCAGGAAACGTCTGCCAAGCCCCAGCCCTTCAGACTTCACTCTAGCATGGGAATTTCTCTTCAGAGTATTTAATAACAGGCAGCATTACAAATGCTAAAGAATAACATCCTGATCTCATTGTCTCCACCCAACATCTGCATGGTCTCTTGGTGACTACAGAGGTAATCCCTGCACAGTCTGCAGTTTTAAACAGAAAAATATAGAAAGGAACACAGAAGTGAAGAAGTTTGCTTAAAATAATGAAGGGAAGCATAACCCCTTTGTGTAGCTAGTCATTATCTTCTTCATTTTACTTCTCAGACACTAACATCCCAGAGTTGGATAGAGTACATTTAGGTCCTCAGCACGAGACCTACATCTCCAGGTTATATTGATCCTGTGCTTGCACACAGCCAGTTTCTTACAAAAGCACAGGACAACACGCACAGCTGTGAGCCTCAGTTTCTCCCTTTGTGATCTCTGTAAAGCAGGGGGTGAAGCCACCCCATAAAGCACTCAGCACTGGGTAGGAGAACTGACTTACTTGGCATATGCTTTTTCCAACAAGGATGGCCAGAATTCATTTGATGTTCGAGGGTGTACAGACAGGTAATTCCCATTTAGGAAAGGCAGCCGGTCATCTATCACTACATCCACCCAGTCTCCAAATTGCCAGAACTGAAGGGGAAAAAAAAAAAAAAAAAAGGGAAAGAAAAGAATGAGCCCTTTTTAAGAGCTTATATTCATGCCAAGCAACTGCCAAGCAACTGTCTCCTGAAGCAGCACAGGAATTAATCTAAAGCATGGATACGTGCATATTCTCTCCCAAACTACTTCAGGCTAATGGTCTAACTTGTGGACCAAGCTACCACGTGACTGTATTTCCCATGGCAGAGGATATCATTTGGAAACAAACAGTCCTGCAGTCAGTGGGAGGAAAAGATTCAATATGGGAAATATGCTAATATTATTGGGTGACAGCAGGAGCTTCAGTTGATAAACAATTGAGCAGACAGTTTGGTGAGCCTCACACTTGGATTTCCCTTGCAACACAGCCTTGTCCAGAGAGTCTCTGTCAAGATCAGGTCCCTAGATTTTCCTTTCTCCATATTTCAATTAAGACTCAGATATGTGCAGTTGTGCAGAGGGACAGTGTAGTGACTAAAGATCGTTTTGAGGTGTTATCCATCTCCTCGATAGATGAGGAGGATGCAGGTAGTGGACAGAGCAGATGTTTCCAGCTGATGGAACCCTTTAATGGAGAAGGCTGGAAAGGATGTCCGTGGGGATGGCCTAAAGGAGCCATTTCCAGAGTCATTAGCAGATTAATGTACCTTAGCATGATTCACAGTCATAAGAGGCCAAGTTCTTATTTGCAGTAATGCTAAGGCCTCCAGTGGAAGTATGCCAGCAATAGATTTAGTCTACCATTTTATTTCACCAGCTTTGGCCAGTGAAAAATCTCAAAGTGAGCTGTTCTTTTAGAAAAGGACAAGACCAGATCAGGTCAGATTCCCATTTTAAGTTGATGCACTCTGCCATAAGCCCTTGGAGTCCCTGAGGAATATTTTTGTTTCTTTTCCCAGGCTGAACAAGGAGTACCTTGCTCACATGTGGCAGACCCTGCCTCAGAGGTATCAGTTTATGTAGCAGAAAAAGGGATTCCTGTAAAAACACAAGACTAACTTAATCCACGTAGGTCCTTTAAGTTTTTGGAGGTTACGTGGAGCCTGACGTCCCAGTTGCATAGTTTACATAGCTCTTTAAACATCCCTGGTGAAATAAAATCATTGTAAGTATTCTCTAGACAAAAATGCTATTCATCTTAACTACTGCTGATGAAAAGCTTAACACCCTTAATTCTTGCTGATGAGCAGCCGGCACTGTGGAGGAAGCCTGGAGCAACCCCTCGTACTGCTGAGAGGCAATGCACTCCAGACCCAGAAAGGAAAACATTATTCTAATACAAAAATTGGAGCTTATATGATTTGTCTTGAGATTCTTCACTGAACTGAGGTCTGGTGGCTTTGCCTGTGGATGGCAGTAAAACGTCTGTGATGGAGTAATTGAAAGACATTGCCGAGAAGTCATTTCCATTCCCAGTAGCTTTCTCAGGGGTTTATCACTTGAGGAAAGCCAGAAACAGTTGTATTGATTTGCAGATGAGATGTCAGGAAAAACATTTTCAAATACAAAAGGTATTTATATTGCTTAAGATTTAAGGATTGTTCCTAACTAATCCTTTCAGAGCTCTCATGAGAGAAAATTTAGCTTGCATCTTTTTCATTTAAGTGGTCTAGAATCCCTTCAGCTGGGTTGCCTCACATAATGCACCTCTGCATGTTGGAAAAGGGCCAAGGCAGGAACATCTGATATTCAGAGGAGCAAAGGAGCAGAAATTTATCCTGCCTATGAGATAATCTTCCTGGTGCTGATCCATGAGAGCTCCAAGGGGTAAAAGAAGTGTCACTGCCAGAGCTCTTTGTGTATAGCAAAACAGACTTCTGAAAAAAGGAAAATGATGAGTGGCCAAGTAATATACAGATTCTCTCTAGTTCCCATTTAGCTTTCAGAGCTTAATGGTATGGCAAATGCTTCTAATCCCATAAGATATTTGATTGACTCAGATGCAAGCAAGCAGGGCCTGACAGTCACTCACATCTCCCTGTCTCTTACCTGAGAGATTCAGAGGATATCAAGAGTTGGTAGGAAGTGAAATTTACTACAGGACTTTGCTCCTCTCTCTGAATCCGTTCCTCTGACCTGTCTCCCAGGATTTGCAATTTCAAGTAAATACTACCCAGCTAATAGGGAAAGTTGAAACATACTGGAAAACAGAAAATGAGTCCAAGTAGATAAAAACCATAAGTGCACTGACAGCCACAACAAATCAAAGCAGAAACCAGAACATCATCTAGACTATCTGTGTACACAGATCCATCCAAACAACTGGTACCTATACCTCTGGAGTGGGGACAAGTCATAACTTTCAGAAAGAGCTTCAAATTCCCAGGAGTTTGATTGTACCACCTGGAAAAGGAAGACCCACTAGAAAATTTGGGATTTACCACAGAGTTCTTAATTGGTTCTCAGAACAAAAGCACTCGAGGATGTTGAGATTTTCGGATCCCCAAATAATCCAACCAGCCAAGCCTGAGCAGTACAAATATGGCAGATTACTTACCCGAAAATGGAAAATCCCAGCATAATCACTCTGGAATCCTTGGTCCTTTGGTAAAACATTTTCCAAAAATCGCTTCTGCATTGTCAGGGAGCCCAGGGCAGCCAGCATCCAGCAGTCACCTCGAGGAAGGGAAAAATCCAGACCATTCAGTAAGTTATTCACTGTTGCAGACAATAACTGGCTCATCAGAAGAATAGACTTAGACATCTAAGAAGCAGCTTATTAACAGAACCCAGTATTCTTCTGTCTTCCTTCTGTTCTTCAAAAACATTGAAAAGCAACCTAGCATTCACCAGTAATGCCCCATGAGAGCCCTGATGCCACTTAACAATCCTTGGCTACTTTCATACTTATCTTTTGTGGTCATGTTGAGATCTGCAGTCTAGAAAGTACCATAGAAAACCTTCACAGCTCCCAGTGAGGTGAGAAAAAGGAAGACAGCTCTTACAGTACGGGAGCTGCTCTCAAAGACAAAGATGATTATAAGCTGGAAGGAAAAGATGGAACTGATATAAGATGTAGACACACATCTGTCTGAGTAGTGTAGAAGATGGACAGAAGTATTATAGGAAAAGAAAAAAACACAAAACAGTAAGAGTGACCAGATGGAGATGTTAGGATGAAATACATATCAGAGCTGTACCTACTTACTCAATAATTATATTTAACCCTTGTATTCAAAGTTTCTACCTGGACTTATTTAGACCTTGTCCTTATATAGAGAGAGAGGGTGCCATATATGCTAAAGTAGCAGGGATTAGAGCTCCTGCATTTGGTAATCCTGTTAAATATCTCCAATAAATTGCACGCAGACTTGCAGCAGTCTGGAGTGAACTACACTGTTTACCGAAGTTACCATGATTCATGCCTTCCCACCAAGAACTCAGAATCACAAAGCAAGCACAGGTTATTGTTCCCTGTCAATCTTTTCCAAAACAGGAATAAGCTTACCTATTTCTCCTTGAATAATATCAAATCTGCTAACTCCATCCATTACAAAAAAGGGGTTTCTCAGAAGCTCCTGAAAGAAAGAAAATGCCAAGAGAAGTGTAGGGACCCAGCCTCTGCCAACCACAAGTTCCTGCCCCTTTCTGAGTCCCTAACTGGCTTCTCATTTGGGTTTGTCCAATGCTACAAACACCTTTCAGAGGGCTCTGTGCCCAGCTGTCAAACCATAAAGTTTTCATGGAATTGGATTCCTAGTGAGGTGGTGAATTCCCCATGGCTGTCAGTGATCAAGAGGCGTTTGGATCACAGAATCACAGAATTGTAGGGGTTGGAAGGGACCTCCAGAGATCTTCGAGTCCAACCCCCCTGCCAAAGCAGATAATGTCCTCATTAACATGCTTTAACTTTTGGTTAGCCCCGAGGCGGTCAGGCGGCTGGACCTAATGACATCTGTATGTCCCTTTCATCTCAACCGTTCTTCTATTCTAGTCTACTCTATGTTTGTGATGGGAGCAGCACTTTAGAAACCTAGCCCTTTTCCAGCAGAAGGAAAGGGAGGAAAGGAAGTCTCCAATTAGCTCCTCATTCTTCCAAGGAAATACAGTGGGCATAAAGCATCAGGAACTACTGGCTGTTATTGAAAGCATAGCTATGTGCCTAGTTACTTTGCACATTGGTATGCAGACTTCACAATCCATTAGCACTCAAATTGCATGATAAACACAGGAGCTAGATTTACGTTTCTTGAAAGTTTGCTGTGTTTCACAAGAAACCATTATGAGGCTTTGTAGTATTTTCCCCTGGGTTCTTCCATTTCTGTGTTTGGTACACTACCTGTATAATAGAATGCTGTATAGATCCTGCTTAGCACTAGTAGCTAAATTAGCAGAAGCCTAAGACTGATGAACTTTTACACATCTGCAAGTAAGGAGGGCTACAGAGCCAGCTCCAACTGGAAAATAAGAAATTAAGAAAAACTGCATTGACAGACCACAGCCATCAGCAGTCATAAATCCTGCAGACAGGAGAAAACAGCTCACCTAGAGACAATGAATGGAACCAATCCAAAGCAGAAAGACTTCCAGATATTGGTACTATTGGACTGCCAGGTGAGGGCTTGGGAATGTAGAGTGTAAGGGCAAAACTGCCTAGGGATTTCTTTGCTTGCAGTCCTTCCTCAGAAACACCCAGCTTGAGCTGTTGCTGTAACTTTAACTCTGAAGAAGATATATTTTTGTTTGTGGCTTATTAGTGTCCTGGAAGCGAAGAATAATAAAAAGATTGGTGTTGTTTGGAAGCTAAACTGTCGTCGCAGCTAGACAAATCTTAATTCAGCAACACTGCTGTGCCTGTTACAGCATTGCTCTGGATTAAGAGGCAAAGCCGCTACCGCTGTTCTCCATGCTGAGGGAATTTCCTAGCTCTGTGCTGAGGATGAATCAGGCTACACTGATGTTGCACACCCGAATCCACAGGAAACCTCCACAGAGTAGCCAGCACAGAAGTGAATCAGTCAGACTAACAAGGGAAGGAAGAACAAGGAATGTGCAGCGCTGGCTCAGACCAAAGGTCTGCCCGTTGCAATGCTGTCTGATAGGGTGGTGAAAAGTAAGCTCTGCTGCTCCTCCTGCATACATCCATATATATTCCATCCACTGGGGGTCAAAGGACTTTCTTGTCTCGAGGCTCTATCAACAGTTAGATGTGAAAAAACAGGCTATTCTTAAGGGGTTTTGCCTGCACCACCAGAACTCAATTTCTTGCTTTGCAGCAGGATAACTCAATTCCCGTTCACATCTTTTCAGCACAAATACCTCAGTGCCTTCAAAACCTGCCCCAACTCTCTGTCGCAGCTGGGACAGAGGTGCTTGGACTGCACAGAAGGGAGCCCACCAGCCTGAGAGGAAAGCCCTGCTGGAGAACAGCCATCACTGGAGGCAGAAACCCATTCAGATTGCACCTGCAACTCCTTTGTGTGGTTCAGCCTAAAACACAATGGCAACTACAAACAAAGGAGGTAAATAGGGGACAAACCTCAAGACTTTGAAAGGAGAAATACTGAACAGGATATAAGGGAGCCTCACATTTCCATAGTTTGCTTAAGGCAGCTTACACGACTATGTACATTTGTTTTCTCTATTTTTATTTCTTTGTATTTGATAGGTGTTTCTGCATTCCTCCCCCATGCCATTAAAGCTAAGTTTTTAGGTTAACTCCAAGCTACCATCTGCTTTATTGTCTGAATAGAAGTTGTCTGTTTCTCCCCTCTGGCTACAGATAAGCCAAGACTGATGCAGCAGGAACTGCAGCTCAGCTTAGCTGTGTGCAAAGATCCTAATTCCAAAACCCTTTTTTTTTTTTTAACGGCTCGGTTCTGTTTATTCAGTTTCTGTGTTCAGATTTCTTTAATGTTGATGCTGTTTCCGGGAAATCTCTGGGAATTAAAGAAAGTGTCAATAAACAAAGCATCACCCAAAGAAGTGTAGAATTAGGATAAGCATTCTGTTCCTGAAATACCTGCACCTACTTTGCAAAGGGCAGAGGAGGAGGAGAGGTCAAATGTGAGAAAGCCCTTCTGCAAAATGACTGTATCAAATAATGAAACTTCTATGACTTAAATAAGTAGTGAGTCCCACAAGACAAGCATTGTCTGAAATTTTACTGTTTTCCCCAATATGTTTTAGATACTAAGTGCAGTAGCAGATGTTCCACAAGTCTTCACTAAGGGACGATTAATGCTTGAAGCACCACATGCAAAAATCTCTACCATGAGGGCTTGGTGTTGAAAAACAGGTCTGGAGCAATTCCCATCTAATGGAAAGCCACAGCTACTGCACAGTTAGGAAAAGGGACATTTCAGATGACTGACCTACCCCTCCAGGAACTCCCATCCCAAATCAGCTCACTTTTCAGGTCGAAACAGATGTTTACAGCATCCCTCTCCTTGCTCCCCTGGTCTGCAAAAGGCAGTTCACACACTAGACATGGCAGAAGAAGATACTGTCAATAGGTCAACTTCCTCCCACATGTCCCACAACAAAGGATGCCTTCTTTCAGTGCTGCATGCCCAGTGTTCCCCTTGGGTTACATTTCCCTGCTTAGCACAGACCTCAAGATGAAGGCATCAGCACTCACATCCAGCAGCAGTTACACGAAACACTTTGGCTAGCAAAACTCACCCTTGGCCTCTTCCACATTATGTGCTGCAGCTCATCCTTTGGGAGCAGGTTAGGACCAATGGAGCTGATATCAGCAGGGAAGGTGTCATCCTTGAACAACAGACCTTGGCTCAGACACAGGGATCGCAGGTGCTCAAAGTCCTGATTATTAAATTTCCTCAGGTTCTGGAGGCCTCCTGTTGTCCCTGCTGTTTGCATGCCTTGCTCCAACCTCAGAGCTGAGCTGAGATTGAGCATTGTGCCCCTTTCCTGTGAAGGAGGAGGGACACAGACAGCCATTAGCTATCCAATCTGAAGTGGTGCCCTGAAGTATGAACCCCTCTTTTTTAAAATGCTTCAACTTATACAATTCACAAGGCAAGGTACAATTCGCTTAGGAGAAGGCATTTATTCATATATATGGTGAAATTCTACACCAGCCAGATTTAACAGTTAGCACTGGAAAATCTACCACATGCCGTGGGCGAGGCATCCTCCTCCTTTAATTAACTTTGCTGTGCTAATATCTAGCCTGCTGTTTAGCTTCACTTTCAAGTCACTGGATGCCATTGCTTTAAAAATTTCTTTTAGTAGGTAAAAAGTCTTTCCTATCAAGCAAATAGATTGCTGGATCTGGAGCAAAAGGCTCCAATAAGAGCTAAGCCTTGGATTTCTTGAGCCCAGAACAGCCCCAGTGTAGGTATGACCCAGGCACTTTGCCCCACATTTAGTGCTACCACCCATCTCGGTGCTTCAAGTCCCTTGGCTATCTTGCATTGTAACTACAGCACAGAAAAACAAGGAGATTTTGTGTTCTATTATCTTAATTAAAAGCCCCACCAAAAAAAAAAAAAAAAAAAAAAAAAAAGAGAGAGAGAAAAAGAAGAAAAAAAAATAATTCCTATAGATTTCAGAAATCACCCTTAGCCAACAAGATGAGAGAACATTCCCCTTGGGCTTGCAGTTTTTAATACAATGGAAATAAATCTCATGTAATGTACCATAACATGACAAGGGAATGGCTTCTTCTTAACAAATACTCATTTGAAACTGTGCCCAAGCCCCATGCATGCGAAGATCTATTTCTTGCAACAGTGTTCCAGCAAAACTGATTACTAATTCCAAAACTCAAATTAAAACTAACAGAGCTTGAAGGCTGGAGCTGACACGCGCTCCCTCTCTTCTGACAAAGAACACGAGCTTTTAGCGCATGTCTGTGTGCGTTTAATTACGTTGCTTAACATATCCGAAATAATTTGGCAACCAGATTGAAGAAAATAATACGTTTAACTACTTCTGGTCTTCCAAGAATCACTTTGTTGGTGTTTGAGCGTACATGTGCACAGAGACACAAGCTCTGTCTCTGATGGGGTCAGTGCTCCCCAGCTAGCACTGTGCCCCCACTTGGCCACCCCTTTCAGAGCAGCCCTGGCCATATGTCCTCTTCACTTGGCTCCCAGAGGTGCAACAGAGACAGGGAGATCACAACAGCTTTTAAAACAGAATGTTGCCTGCCTGGCTGGGGAGAACCTTACAGTTAGTGAACTCTGAGGCAGAAAGGCTACAAAGGGACAAAACTGTAATGGAATGCTTGGCCTTTGGACTGTTCCCAGTCGTGAGACATGTGGAGGGCGGAAACTGACTGGGTAACCCCAAGCACCCACTGTTTTCTGCATTAAACAACTTAAAAGCCACCAGCAAAGGATAAGTCTCTTCACTCTCCTGGATTCATTCACAAAAGATGTCAAACCACTGTTATAATCAGATACTCAGCGGTGGCAAATGCTACTGACAGCTAATTATACTTTGCACAAAGATTTATGTCAGAGTACACGCATTATTTCCTTCAGTGGCTTCTGATAGTTTTCACTGAGTAGGAAGTGGAAATAAGCAATTAGCTTCATCACTGAGCTATCCACCTTCTCCTCTCCATCCACTTTGTTCAGAACATTTCTGATACATGTTGGCTCGGCTGGGTTTCTGTACTTTAAGATTGCTGTATTTGCATTCAAGAACGAAGAAGAATCCCAGGAAGGCTAAAAGGCCATCAGCCGTTCTTCTCCTGTTCCCTCTCAAGCACACCAAAACGTCAGTGTATAATTTAATCTCACACAGTATTCGATACATGCTACAGTAATGCAAGCCCTCTTTTCCTGTAAGACCCTGTCACTCATGTACCTGGAGTACTGTAAAAACTGCGAGGAATCAGTTCCAAAATGGCCTTATAATGAAGGAAAGTGGGAGTTCATTAGCTCTCCTTGCACTCAGGGAAAAACAAATGAGAGCATGCTGGATCTCGGCAGACTGCCCTCAGTGACAGCCAACTGTACAGGAAGAGCAGGGACCTGAACTTGGGTGTCCCAAACCCTCCGACAGACAGACAACATACAGCATAAAAAAGCCATGAGCACCACCCCACCTCCCCCAGAAAATTCAAGCCCAAAGCTAGGCACTTTGGCAACCCTCCTAGAGATTGCTTTCCCTGTAGTATCTGATACAACCTTCTGTTCCAACTAGTCTATGAAGTACTTCTTTCTGGCTATTTATTTTCCTACATAGCATAAGGACATTCCAGTTACCTTTTTTTCTGCCTCATTTAGCAGCAGCACACAGTAACCATAGAGTCCTCCTCCTCTGAGGATCTCTGCTCCCACCTGATCTGATTACTTCTGACAACTTGCTGTTTTACTGTTAGGCATTTTGTAGGATGGCAAATTTTTTTCTTTCCCTCCATGCAACATTAAAGACAGGGACTCTAATTTATTCTGTCTCCCCAAGACGAATCCTTCTCAGTGTTACTGTGGTACTTTCCAGCACTACTCCTTGCGTTTTGCCTGCTTTATCTCACACTAAGTAAAATAGCAAAGTGATGTTTTACCTGCAGTGCCTCCAGTGGAACCCTTCAGCCAAATCCAAGAAGGCGACAGATGGGCTGCTGTTATCCTAGTGCTCCTTTATAGGGCAGCTTTTGCCCTGCCCTTAGCAAACACAATCAGGTTGAATTCAAGTTCAAGGCCAAAACCAAACAATACGACGCAGGTGTTTCATACAGATACCATATGTATACACACACAAATGCATTTCTTCTGCCAGACACAGTTAAATCTCTGTATGTATAAAAGTTGATAGTCTAGTTTCCCACGGCTTACTGTGGTTTCAGATGCAGCCATTTTTACAGGAAAACAAGATTCATTTGCATACACGACAATTCCAGGCTATCCTTCTCGTACCAGGAAATGCAGCAGTGACACTGGGCATAGGTTGGGAGGACTCACCAAGAAACACGCTATCAGAGCTGAGGGTGATGATATGTGGAGCCCAGAGTCGAACTCCAGGATCCAACTCAGGATATTCTATGATCCTATGAATTATGTGGGAAGAGGGAATGTTCTTCATTTTGGGAAGGTGAAACAGAACCTAAACAAGCCCAAAAGCAGTGGGAATGGCATGCAGAATATCCTCTGAGATGCAGTGCTTGGCAGCAATTCTAAATGTATTCCTACATCCTATAAACCCATTTTTGAAGAAAAAGCCTGTGACATCCTGGTAGACAGCATGTTAAAAGTGAGCCAGCAACGTATTCTTGCAGTAAAGAAAGCCAAGTGCATCCTGAGCTACATGAGCTGGCGCATAGCCAGGGATCAAGGGGATCCTTACCCACTGCACAGCCCTTTTGTGTCCATTCCTGCAGTAACATGTCCAGTTTGGTGCTACCCAATATAAGACTGGCCCTGAAAGCACTGTAAATCCAGCAGAAGCTCACCGGAATGGTCAGAGTGCAGGAGCACATGGCATCAGAAGAGAGGCTAAAAGTTAAGCTGTTCAACTGGGAGAAAGAAACCTCATTGCAGTCAGCTCTCCACAAAGGGCTCCCAAGAAACCAGACTCTTCTTAAAGGGGCAGCAGAAGAGCTGAGAAATGACACCAGCAACAGCAAAGGAAACAACACGTGATAAGAAAGAAACAAAACAAAACAAAACAACTTTGGGATGGTTCAGCCCTGGAAAAGCTGCATGAGGAGGCTGGAGCATCTCCAACCCACGGAGACATTCAGGTAGATGAGGCCATCAGCAATATCTTCCAAATCAGACCTGATTTTGAGCAGAGATGGGACTTGAAGGTCCCTTCTCACATGAATATCCCTCTGTTTCTTCTTCTGAAGCTACAGCTGATGCAATAGCAATGAGACTGGCTTCGGGTCTGCTTGGTTACCTCCACAAGGAACATAACAGTCCACAGTGGCTGCGAAGGCCACCTAAGGGCCTGCACGATTAGCTCACTGCAAGCACTGTGTTAAGGCATAGCTGAGCCAGCAAGCCCAGGTAATGGCCCAGGTGTATGCACAGCAGGTTAGATAATAAAACCAAGAAATTACCCTCTCTTTTTCAAGCTACCACCACCAATTTGTCAAGAGCAGTTCCTCTGCAGGGAATGTTCCCAAAGCTTAGCTTGGGGCTTAACAGCAAAACATATCAGTATATCATTCCTTCCATAACAACGTCTTGAGTTCAGAAATGCCTTCTGCTTGGACTGCAGTCTCTTTGGGCTGGGATGCCAGCACTTCCTGTAGCAGCTGGTCCACAGGAGCTTGGGAAAAGGAGAAGATGAAAACACTCATGTAAAAGGCTGCACAGCCTCTTCATCAATGCTTCATCAAGGTCTGTGGGTCTCCAGGCTTGGATTTTAAACGCTGGGCACTGCATCCTGCTTACTTTCATTTTAGGACTCTCATTTCCACGCGAGAGTTCAGCATTCAGCATATTCCAGCAGGAAATGCATCTGTGTAGATCAGAATAAAACTGCTCCTGAGAGTGCAGCTTCACTTTCCCTTTAAGAGCTGCTTTCCACAACAACATAAATAAAAGCTGATTGCAACAGAAGCAGAGTGTGAAGATTCTTTTAGTTGCAGGAAACAAGCTTGGGGTGATAAATGCTGGTGTTGCCAGCTCATCTGACATCACTTGCACTGCTAATTGCCTCCTCTCTGGGGAAGCAGCAGGTATGTTCCCCTCCAGGTATGGTGCTTTATTGTCTGGAACCGCTATCTCTGCTTAAATGGTGGATTAACATGATTTAAGAAATATTCATTGCAAAGTTGATTAGAAAGCACCATCACCAAGCTGGCAGGGGGTTTCAGTTATTGCAGCATGGCACCGATTTGAGAGTGTCAGCTTTCCCGCAGAAGGCTGTATTGATGTGTCCATTCTCACAGTGGCTTCAGAGGAAGAGATCCAGAAGGCACAGAGATTTCTGCATGGCAATAAGCCTTTAGATTAGTTGCTCTCCTCCCAAGTGTTTGTGCAGTCCTGCAATAAAATACAGGCATTTGACTGAAAAGCACAGGGCTGTGTGCTGGGAGAGGAGGGGTGTTTTCTGCCAGTGCTACCCTGTTTGATTCTGGCAGATGCAACATTGTGCTGACTTAAGGTTTGCTCTTGCAGAGCAGGGCTGTTAATCCACCTCACGGTGGCTGTGCAGCTTACTCCATGCATGAGCAGAAGATGGTGAGAGAAACTGGAAACTCAAAGTGCTTCTATATGGACAGTTACTACCCCAGGGCTGCTCAACACACACACACACACACACACACACACACACACTCCATGGCCTCAGTGTCCTTCTTGTAGCGAGGAGCTCAAACTGAATACAGCACTAAAGGTGCAGCCTCACCAAAGCTGAGTACAGAGGGCTGATCACCTCCCTGCTCCTCTGGCTGCTCTATTTCTGACACAACCCAGGATGCCATTGGCCTTCTTGCTCACCTGGGCACACTACTAGCTCACGTTCAGCCAGCTGTCAGCTAACACCCCTAGGTCCTTACTCTCCATGTAGCTTTCCAGCCACTCTGCCCCAAGCATGTACCAATGCCTGGGGTTGTCGTGACCAAAGCACCTGGCCCATGGCCTTCTCAAAGCTCATACAATTGCCCTCAGCCCAGCAATCCAACTTAGCCACATCCCTCTGTAGGGCCTCCCTACCCACAGGCAGATCAACACTTCCTCCCAACTTGGTGCCATCTGCAAATTCACTGAGGGTGCACTTAAAATATTATTCGCAGCCTCTCTGAATCTCTGTGTTTTCTGTCGTCTTTCCAAGGGGAAAAAAAGAACAGAATAACTTTGCCCAAGTAATCCTGGAAGCGTTAAGGAAAGCAGCTCTCCTCACACCACCCACACAGCTTACATACTGAAGGTTTGGTTGCTGTCTTCTGCAACACTTCAGACATATGTTTTCAATTCCCATTTCCATTGTTTTTACCCCATGAAGATCACATTTGTTTTTGCAGAAGTGCTCCTAATTGACTCCATGGTAAATAAAAAGGAGACAGGAGGTATTTCCAGGTATTTCCAACTACTTCTTTTTCCTTCAACACTTTGCATTTGTTGCACTCACTTTGATCAGGTGTTCTGCTGCTTCTGTCTGATGGGACTAATGGAAAAATCAATCAGTTTCTTTTATTCATTCAAATAATTTTGTATATTAGTCAAATGTTATCATAATTTGCTTCTCCTAGCTAGAAGGCTAGGAAAAATATTATTTATAGAAGATCTTGTTCACTTCTCCCCATTCACAAGCACAAGCTTTTAGAACTGTAAAATTATCAGTTAAATCATAATTACCAACTTCTGCATCTTCTTATACCCAGCCCTCACCCACAAGCTGCCCCTTAGTGGAAATTAGCCATGAGCTGCATTATTTTTCCATATTTTTCATATTCACAGATGAATCATTTTGCTTATAAATGAAGTACAACTGCTGCTGAAGTGAAATGTGGTAGCTGTATACCAGTACACAACGAATCGGCACAGTACCACTGCCACTTGGGGAGGGGGATTTGGTGTCAAAAGCCTCTCTCTCTGGAGCCATGTTTTCAGGAGAAACATCCATTGACTTGGGAAGTACAGTAGGAGTTCTTGAAGAATGAAAATAACAAACAAAGAAACAGAAAACAAGCAGCCTGCTACAAATTCTGATGTTAGCTCTACAATTGGTTAGATAATTCCTAGTGGACTGTTCTTCCTTCAGAAAATGCCAGTCTGTCAAGCACAAAAGCCACTACCGATGAGTTTTCACCACGAGCAAGGCAAAATACATTTCCTTAACACCACCAGGCTCCAGTTTGATTTTGGAATGGTCTCATTTTTTGGTTTATGGAAAAAAAAACCACATCACTTTATCATTATTATGCAACAGATTCAACGTTTTGCAGTGTAAAAATCTGTTAGAACCAGACCTTTGTGGAGGGCCATCAACATGAAGTTCTTGTTTCCAGCAGCACATTAGCCCTTATTGGGCAGTTCTGCATCCAGCCCTTCTAAAAGCCCTGTTGGCATCAGATAATGTGTTCTACACTTTGTTTGTGTCTTGGTGTGAACTGACTGCAATGGTTTCTGAAAAACAAACAAATGTGAAACATTTCTGCCACGCTCTAATGAAAAATCCTTGATCTACAGATAATAAACAGATAGCTCACTAGAGGCTTTGTGGTTCACAGTCTTTGCCTCAAGTCTTTGCTGATGAGATGGGCATATTGCACAGCAGAGCTCCTTCTTACTTGGCACCTTGCCATCTGTCATGTCAGCAAGGACGTGCTGTCTGCATTTTAGGTAGGCAACTTGCTGTTTACCATTCCTCCTTGCTCCCACAAGAAATCCCATGCCTGCAGATAGAGAAGGCTGCAATTTGAGGAGAGCCAGATAGCCGTCCCTGTATTCTGTGTTCTTCAGCAAACACCCCAAACCCGACATTGTGCTTAGTATCCAAACCAGAGCAGGAGAAAGGGAGGGAGCTAGAGCTAACCGGGGGAAAATCTTAATACTGTCAACCCTGAAATTAAGACCATGATGTGTCTGGAAGTCAGACATACAGTCATTTCCTTGTTCTGCTGCTACTACAACCTTCTGAAAATGAAGGAGTGCTTGCTTTGGACCTGCTTTCACTAAAGACCTATTGAGCCTTCAAGAACAATCTTGGCCGTGAAAAGAGCCACCTCATGACTTTCTTAACAACATGATGACTTTCAGCATCATAGGGTTGGGCAGTCTTAAAAATAAACAAATAAATATTACTGGCCTGGGTATAGTCACACTTTCTCATCTGGCTACAAAGTCATAAGGATATCTCTGAGCTTACTCATCTGATACTAAAAAAAAAACAAGATCCCACCCACAAAAAAGGCAACTCTACTTATTCTTCATAGAATCACAGAATGGCTTGGGTTGGAGGGATCCTAAAGTCCACCCAGCCCCAACCCTAACCATGGGCAGGGCTGCCCCCCACCAGCTCAGGCTGGCCAGAGCCCATCCAACCTGGCCTTGGGCACCTCCAGGGATGGGGCACCACAGCTCTGGGCAGCAGTGCAGGGCCTCACCACCCTTTGAGTAAAGACTTTCTTTGCTGAATTTTCCCTCTGCTCAGTAGCTTTACTTCAGATCAAAACAATGGAGAATTTCACCCCTTATCTGAAATTCAAAAGGAAAAGGGAAAAAAAGCTCCAGAAAAGTGGGTTCCTCTAGCAAAATAAACAGGGTTTTTAATTTTGTTTTTTGTTTTTATTTTTTTGGCTGAGGGCTTTGAAAAGGAAAGGTTTGTGTGTTCACTCTTATTTTCCAGCCTGTTGCCACACGCCTGGTTGACGTGCCAGTTCCCATGCCAGCTCATTACTGAAACGCCTTTCCTGCACACTACATGCAAGAGCGGCTTTGGAGCAGCTCCAGCTCCGAGCTCTTTTTTTCAGGTCAAAAGCCTCTTCTTAGAGCTGTGCAGCATACTTTGATAACACAGGTCTGCACTCTTGGCTCTGCTCTATCAGCAAAGAACAATGAGGACTGGTACTGTATCCGAGTTATTAATTAAATACCTTAAATAAATAGATAAGCCATTTAACTAGGGCTCAGCACGATAGATAAGCCATTTAACTAGGGCTTAATGCATGTAAAGAGAACAGGATTCCACTACAGAGAACAACGTATGGTCCCTAGTGAACACTTCTGATACTTTTCATTGACATTTCAACTGATTCTCCTTCTTGGTTACCTATATTACGTAGTGGATTAAGGAAACTCACCACAGATTACATTGATCTTTTCCAACCTAACCATTGTATTTCTAAACACCCACTTCCTCTCTGTGAAGGAGAATGGGGAGGACTAAAGCCTATTAAAGTCACAGTCAAGCATGTGGGTAAGTCAGAAATAGAAACAGGGTGAAAATACAGTACACTGATATAAAAGAGGGCTGAAGATGGAGCAAGAGCTGGGTGAGGAGCCGTTCCTCACAGCCCAACCTGAGGAGAAGGCCTTATTTCTCCCACTTGTCTCATTTCTGCCAGCTACTCTAATGCTAGTAAGCCACGCAGAGATGCAGAAAGGGAACGAATATGGAGCAGAACTCAACAAAGCAGTTATTCTCACTCTCCAATGGAAAAGAAGAGGCAGCTCCATCACAGCACTTCCCAGGGTCAAATCAAGGACAAACTTACTACAGTGGACCAAAAAAGTTTTGAACCAAAGAGTTTCCTCCCTGGAGCCAGAAAGCTGAGATACTGTATTTAGATGCCAACTGGTGCTGAGATCTGTACGTGTTGTCAGGTTTTATTCCTTAATGTGGGATGAGACCATAAGGCAATACTGATCTCCTCATTTACTGCATCGAAGAGGAAACTCTGTATAGGCATGTGTGATGTACTGAAAGGGAGACTAAGCTATTTCTCTCCCACAGCCTGTATTCCAGTTGCTGTGCTTGTTGCAGGCCTCTGTCGTCATTAGCTGGAGAATCAAAATATAATATACTAGACCCAATATATCCTAGTGAGTAACAGAGAAAGGTACTGGGGAGAAAATACTGCAGGCTGTGATGGATTGAATTCCTGAAACAAAGAATTACCTTCCCCTTCTCTCCTCCCTTTCCATATTCCTGCCAAAGCACTGGGGATGTTCCTATTAACCGTACAACAGAGAGCATTGCAGCATCACACAAGTCAAGAAGATGGGTTTCATACTGAATAACCAGACTGCCACAGAGAAAGAAGAGACTTTGCTAGGAGAAACATATTGAAAGTGATATAGTACAGCAAGCCCATCCTGCAGTTTATTTGGGGCTGCAGGCTTCTATTTATTATGTGTGTACTGTACCTCATGCAATAAGACTTTGATCCCTGAGTAGAGCTTCTAGGTACTCTGTAATCCAAACAGTAATAACAAATAATTACTCCATGTCAGAGTGATGAATGATTAAGAACATTTACTGTGTTTTAACAATCAGGTATGTAAGAAACACAGGGAAATTGCAGAACTGTTAATCTTTAATTGTTTGTTTTTTGTTTTTTGGGGTTTTTTTTGCTTTTCTTTTTTTATTAAACTGAGCTGGCTTAATAAATCTCTAGGAATTTCATTAATGTTTGCAGCTCTGAGGAGAAAAGCCAAGTCATTATCATAAAAAATGCTTTATGCAGATTTCTATGTACTTTGTTGTACTTGCTGTGTTATCAGGCCTGCAAAACATGCCTCAGAGCTACAGTGCAGGTATACCGTCATATTTATTCACTTATTTCTACTTTCCCTACTTTCAAGCATGCACCCTTTGCCCTTTTTGCCACTGGTGGTGGTTTGGAGGTGAGTTAGACACTGTAATGGCATTCATCAGTGAGCAATAAGTGAAAAGCAGAGAGCAATGACTGTTCCCCACCAGTTGACACCTTTGCTTTGCCAGGAGTTTGAGCTGCGTGCTTCATGCCTGTTGTGCATTTGTGCTCCACAAAGCGACAAAAAGAGAGAATTTTGCCAGAGGAAACATTCACAGAGAGACTATTTAAAGTGAAATTGGAAACCATTTTGCTGGAAAATGAATTCCAATCTATGTATCAAGAGTCCGCCTCAAATATCTGCAAGTTTTGCTTCTCTAATCAGGGAGGAGTGCGAGGCCTGGATTTCCAAACAAAACCATGCGCAACTGCCTCTGCTCCTCAGGATCTAACCCAAAGGCCACAAACGTGGCTAATTCAACAACTCCAGTGGACCTTGAAGAACATCTCTGGGGTGACACAGAGGCTAGTGTGCCTGGGGCCAAACCTCATGCAAGCACCAAGCCTTCATCCCTGCTATTGAATACAACAGGAGACATCAGGGGCCTAAGTCTGTTCCTAATGCAAAGTAACAAGGCACAGTTTGAGCCCACACCACAAAGCTTTCTCCCCATCCCCACCTCAAAAAGGCATTTTGATCCAGGCTGCCAGGGTACAGGCAAACTATCATCTGGTAAATAATAATGTTTCTTCACTAACCAGGAAAAAGGATCTTTTTGGATAGGTCAACTTCTGTTTCAGACCCCAAGAAAGCCCAAAATGCCTGAAAGTTTCCCCATTTGCTTTCTTCAACCATACAAATAAAAACCTACTGAGAAGGGCTTTGTTGGCTTAACTACTACTGGGCTCTAACGCAGCATCTCTCAGTCTCAGAGCCATGGAGGTTGGAAGGGACCTCTGGGGAAGGCAGGGGTTGGACTTATTGATCCTTGTGTTCCCTTCCAAGTAAGGGTATTCTATGATTAAGTCCATATTAACAAGTCTAGCACAAGTTGTCTCCCTGCCAGCCTGGCATTGCTTTTTCCACTTTCTCTACTTCCGTCTGACTCCTCCCTAATGCCTGCCTTCCCTCTTGTATCTGTGCAAAGCCACAGAATCATAACATCCTTGAAGTTGGAAAAGACCATCAAGATCACCAAGTCCTATGTCCAACTGAGTCCCAGCACTAAACCATTTAGCTCTATATCCAAGCATCTCTTCCATGCCTTCAGGCATGGAAGACTCTACTACTTCCCTAGGCAGCCCACTGCAATGCTTGACCACTTCTCTGTGAATAAATTTTTCCTAATACCTAATCTAAGCCTCCCCTGGCACAGTGAGACCATTTCCTCACATCTAATCTCTTATTACTTGAGAAAAGAGGGCACTCACCTCACTACAACCTCCTTTCAGGCAGTTGTAGAGAGCAATGAGGTCTTTCCTCAGCCTCTTCTCCTGACTAAACAGCCCAGACCCATCAGCCTATCTTTACAAGTCATCTTTTCCAGTCCCTTAACCAGCGCACTGCTCTTGTCTCCATATACTCAAGCAACTCAATATCTTCCTTCCAGTGAGGGGTCCCAAAACGAACACACTACTCAAGATGTGGTGTCACCAGTGCCAATTACAGAGGGACAACCGCCTCCCTGCTCCTGCTTACTGCACTGTTGCTGATACAAGCCAGGATGCTTTTCTGGCCACCTGAGCACACTGCTGGCTCATGTTCAGCCAGCTGTATCAAAAGTGCTCAAAGAGCAAATATTTGCTAAGACTGGGTCCACTGAGTCTACCTGCTTATTATTATCAGGTGTTGTGTTCCTCCTCTACAGCATCCATATTATCGTGTCTGGTTGTCACGAAAGCACAGAGAAGTCAACAGGTTTTGCTGTGAACCTTTACTGTAGGTATCAAAGACTAAGCTCTGTTCCCAAGAAGGAACTACTGCAAAACTCAGAAAGCCTCATTAGCACTGAAATCAAATGCCAGGCTTGAGCTTGAGAGTGGATTTGACTCACACACAGATCTGTTTAACCTTAATACAGTAAAACACTTGACAAATACCTCCAAGCAGCCTTGTGGCCGTGCCCTGCTCTCTAGCTTATGGGACATATTGCCCCAAAGTCACACCAGCACATGAGATTTCACTATAAGCTCTGAATTCCTTTCTTGCAAATAACCAGGCATTTCCCATTGATTTTGCTATCCCTTTCCTCAGTGAGTAAGAGGACGTAACACCCAGAGTCTACGAGTATTTGTTGCAATGGCAACAGCAGGACAATTCAGGAAGTATCCTGGTTTGAAAGACAGGTGAATGGGAAAAAGCTTGTTTTTTTCCAGGTTCAGGCTACTTTCCCATTACTTTTCTACAAATATACTTCTAAATAATTTTACTGGAAGGAATACATTCAGAAATAGCATTCTGGACTAACCTTGCAGTTACAGAAAACAGACTTATCACTGTGTAATAATGAATTTCTACAACTTTGAGGGAAAAAAAAGAAAAATCACACAGTTTTCCTGCACAAACAGACCATGTTCTACCCAGTGCTGTGTCTGGTCTGTTAGCCTGCTAACCAGATGCAGAAAACTTCAGCAGTAATGGTACTTACTGAAAAAGGCATCAATCTCAAAACAAATCATCCCACTCCATCCAATTAATTTTCTGGGAAAAGCAAAGAAATAACGTAACAGATGCCAATGACTTGGTGTAGGACAATTCTGCAAGATATTCAGATATAGATGGGCAGTGAGCGAATTAAAAAACTACCTGTGTGATAAGAAGCTGAAGAAAAGTCTATTGCTACAGTTTGACAATAAGCAGCCCACAAATGTTTCTTCCTAATTTTGGATTGTATTCTTCAGGCACAGGCCAACTACCAAGGATTTTAATGACTTCTTATTTTCAGTAGCACAAAACATTTACAGGTCAAACTTGTTTCAGTCAGAAAATGGAAGCATATTGAGTGGCTTAATGCATTTGGACCAGCTAATCAATGCATCAGCACAACTAAGATTTTGAATCTCAAATACCTTCCTCGGAGCTGCTCATGGACTGAAAAATTCATAAATCAGAAACGAGTAATGGCTGTATTCAGCAAATAATTTCAGACAGCAAATACAGCGGAGAAGCACTCAATCTGTCTGTAGGAAGATCAGAAATGATGCAACATGACTTTGGCTGTCCTCTGGGGAATGATTTGTGCTCATGAGAAACCCCAGCTATTTGTCTCTCAAGACGTCAGCCCTGAGCAGCTGTGTAAGCCTGGTCCAATCCAAACTGCTAAGAGTCATAGCAGTCATAGCAGTTGCCCTACAGAAACATACTTGAGAAAAGGCAAAATAGCATGAAGACACAGAGGGGTGAGGAAAGTGTGTGGAACAGGTCTGCAAACAGTGAGGAGGGGAAAAGGCTGCAGGTGCAAAAGCAGAGATTGCCCTGCATCCCTTGGGAAGGGAACCACAATGGAGCAAAGAGGAAAGAGTAGGAGGCAGGAGCAGCAGAGAGGAGCAGCTATGGGCCCACCACAACACCCCTCTTGGCACCCCATGACATTTCAGCGCCCCCAGCACAGAACTGACCCATAAACACAAGGCAGCTCTGCCTCCCAAACACATGCCAAAATGAACTTGCTTTCTTCCCTGCACTGGTCCAATTAAAATGAAAATAACCTGTCACTTGCTGCTGGCACATCAGCCCCAGCCAGTGGACCAGTTCAGGCCTTACTGTCAGATGCTCTCTGGTTAGTTGAGTTCTACTTTGCTGACTTCTTGTTGCTGTTGCTCCTGTTTTGTTCATGGCTTTGCTGCACTGAGTTCTGCTCGTCTCCCAAGGAGATAACACACTGCAGTCAGTGAATGCCACGGACAGAGCATTTTCACTGGAGTCCAATGTCTTCTCCAGCATTTATCACTTCAGTAGCCTAATGAAGGTGAGATGTAATTAGAAAGGCATCAACTGGACTATAGAGTTTGTTTTGCAATTACCTGTACAGCGGGTAACCACTGACACAGAACAGCACCTTCTCCAAAGCTGGCAAGACGTAGCATAAATGTTCATCATTGGATGACTTAAAGTGACCCTATGCCGCGTTCTGTAATTGCTGCCTTTCTTCCTAAGCACTTGAAAGCAAACACAAAATGATTGAGCTCGTCCCAAGGCAGCTTTTCCAACCAATGGAGATGGTTTGTATCTATGCAACTAAGCCCATATAACTGTCACCTTAATATCTTTCCCACTTGCACGGTGATCAGCAGTGATTTCGCTTGAGTGATTTTTGTCTGTGTAAGCAACCTCAAATGAATGTAACAATAATAAGAAATCCCAGCAGAGCAATTGCCATTGCAAAAAAATAATAATAATACTAAAAATCTCCAAAGCACACACAGAGCATTTTTGATTACACACACACAAAAAGAAAAACAAAATGACTGAGAGTTAAAAGCCATTTCTGAAGTCTCATTTCTTCTGCTCATACTCAAAATCAGCATTTGTATTTAGGGTAAAGTTATTTTAGGCAGTTGCCAGGATGGCTGACCCTTATTTAAGGCTGAATGTCTGAAGGCACAAAGAACACTGTTACTAGATAATGACCTCCTGCTGCTAAATACACACCATGGTTTATTGCTTGATAGACATCATGCAGTAACGATAGCTAATGGTGCTGTTAAAAGACAGCTTAATGCTGACTAGAAGAGAAGGTTCATTCAGAAGCCTCCTGAGCCCAAGCACCACAATACAAAACATGACGCTCTCTTAAAGATCCCAGATTGCTGCCAGGTGCCAGAGAGTAGTTTTAATTTGTTTAATCCCTGACTTCTAGCCAGATTAGCAATTACTTCCAAGAAACAAGACCATTCTTCAGCAGGATGAAAGCATGGACTTTGGTATCTGGCTAACATCATGAATGTACTCCAGTCTAGGTAGCTTTCAATAACCTGTTGTACTTGCATCCTTCTGACATATCCTAAGATGGATTTTAGTTTCGTGCAGAAGACTGACAAGAGGTAACACTGAAAACTGTACCTCAGAAAGTCAGAAACAGAGAAGATGCAGTCTCCAGACATAAAAGTTCGGGCTTTGCTCAGGCTTGCTGTAAAGTAAAAAGGATCTTGTGCCAGAATGAATGAGATGCTTCCATTTGGTTCATCACAATAGTCTTCCCAAGTTCTTACAAAGCCAAGGCCAGCACCCATGACTAGACCAGCATGTTCAGCTTCCCATATGCAGATGCAGCACTGATGAATTTCACCACTTCCAAGTGAGACTTACTGACATCTCATGAGCGGACATGGTGACATCTGAATTCAGACTATGGCGCTCCTTAAATTTCAGTATTGGAGATCCAATTCTCGCTTCCCTGTACCTTGTGTAGGAGTCCCAACTGCATGAAGAGGACATGAACAAGGAATATTTCAGAGAAGTGGGGTTTTGTTTTTTGTTGTTGTTGTTTGGTTGTTTTTTTTTTTTTTACATTTCCCTTGCAGGATTTTAGGTGCCATCAAAGAATTAAGTTTAGGTTCTCTCTTCCTCTTGGTTAGTTGAACACAGTTACCTGTTATCCTCTAATCTTTCCTCTTAATCTTCCTACTTACACTGAAATAGATAGTGCCATTTGGAGATAGCATATTTTATTTCCTATACAGACATCTCATAAGAAAGGCAATACAGATTGCCCCTACAGGTGATAGCTTGTCTGCAGAAGTGAGAGTTTGCTGTAATGCCATATGATGACAGTGAAGGCTCAGTGAAAGCAATGTTGTTAATTGCAGCAATGAAACAGTTACGATATAATTAATGTAAAAATCATGCATGGCTAAAACCAAAGGTATTTTTAATTCCTGTTAAGATGATATCAAATCTGCTGTTATGATGTGATAATGGCTACAGGGAATCCAGGGAACAGTGACAGGCTGTTGAGTGATGGGAGGACCTAATGGGAATGGCAAGGAAACAGAAAAGGACTTTAACAGGACAAATTGAGCACTACAAATACAGAAAACCGAAAGAAGTTGTGCTATAGGAAAACCGTATCAGTAGCAGATCTTATGCCTCACAGAGCCTGTTGCAAGGACTGGCATCAGCTTTCAGCACAGTAAAGTGGATATTCAATGTTTCCCCGTTCCAAATACACAACAAGAAACAAGAATAGAAAAGTCAACTCGTTCATTTTATTTTTGATAAAGAGCAACTTCTGGTGAAGAGTAAGATTTAAGACGTTCGTAAACTTTGCTTAACCTACATTTTGCATTGCCAGTTTAGTGTATTAACAAATGTCTAACTTGAGAGATTAAAGAAACAAATTGAAATTGATATTATTGATAGTTAGGAAATCTGTATAATATTGAAGAAACTTCAGAAATATGGTATTCCTAGATTTAAAAACTAATTTTAAAAAAGGGCTGAGAGGCAAATAAGTAAATGTAGTCTGTCATACCTGCTCCATGGCTGCCTCAGCTCTCAGCTTATTCTGTAGCTTGGCTTCTAAATGTCAAAAATCTGTCTTGTCATATTTCAAGCTTTCTTTCATCAGGGCAGTTATAAGTACACGCTAAAAATACGCTGAGAAAATCTGTTGATTTTTTTGTGTGATGCTCAAAGTCAATTTTGTCAGCCCACGAATGCAGACAGCCACATCAATCAGACAGCCATGCCCAGTAACTCTTCCCCATACCCAGAACAAAAGACTGTTACCATGATTGCCATTGCAATGCACAGCAATAGCAGAACTGCAAAACCAATTCATAGGGTTGTATGGGTGTGCCACAGGCCAAGAGGGTTGTGTGTTCATTGGACCTACAAAAATACTTCGGTTTTGCAAAACTGCACTGAAGACATGGCCAGTCCACAAGCCTTCCCCACAAATCCAGCTTGAAATACTGCTATGCTGAGTACTGATCTTCTAGATCTACATTATTTATGCTTCCTGTAGGGTAACTTAATGTAGTGATAAATGAAACCGTGTTGCTTGCTGTGTATTAACATATGATTTACTGATTGGTCTTCTTATAGAGATAGACTGCAGTCTCAAGGAAAAAGGAAGAAATGAGCAGTCTCTAGACTAAAAATACAGAGTACACTTTAGAAGACAGTCTGTGTTTCTAGCACAGTTTTATTGAACGTTTTTCATACCCTGGCCCATGGGCTACCTCTTTTAACCAATCTCTCTGTTCTGTACTCAGAATCCTGTCTCTAGTTTCTTATCAGGTCACTAAGGTGGAACCACTGGGGAGCTTTATGATTCGAACTAACTATGCAGTATACAACTTCATCCTCCATCACTTCAGTGTTTTTGGTTTATTTGTCTCTGCCTAAACACAGAAAGTCCTGCGGTCCAGCAAAATGGACCCAGAATTTGCATTCATGCAAGCACGCAACATTACAGCCATCTGACGTAATGGACATACCTTGTTTGGTGTCCAAAGAGGAGTAATGGTTTTCCATTTAGATTCTGTTTAATAATAAATAGACTCCTGACATTGTTAAATGATAGCCTGCTCATAATAAACCCCATGCTGATCCGCTTGTTTGTTGAAGTGAGTAATTCATCTTCCTGGGCTGCTAAAACATTAGCTGGGATTGTAGAGACAACATGAATCAGACACAACCAACATGTCCCCTGTTGGTTTGCTCATTTCCTCTCAGAGAGAGACCAGAGAGACTTCTCTTCAAATTACAGATCTTGTCATTAATTGATTTCATTATTAATTGCTCTTAAGGCTTGGTGGGCCACATACATAAGAAACACACATGGACTTCCACTCGTGCACTTCTCCCAGGCTACGTGGTACCAAGCTGTAATCCCTTTGTGTTACTGAATGAAGTGCCTCTGGCCACACTGAATCCACCACAACAAGCTGAGTAATATAATTTTTGCTTTTGATTTTCTATCAGAAAGAAGGCTGGAGAGGGGGGTGATGAAGGATCATGTTATCCTCAAATCTAATTATGATCTCAGTAGCTCCCGAGGATTTGGTTTATGAAGTGGCTCATAAATTCGTTATCATTACATCCATGAATACCCATTGGTCTTGTGCACTCATAAGGGCTTGTTTGAGTAGTTTTAAATTAGTTTATAATACAAATAGATTTCAGGATGCTCCTGACAGCCAAGCACCGTGGAAAGAGCAGCCTCCATGGAATAACTGCCTCAACAGATCTGACTTCTCACTCCATCAGAGCATCACTGAGAGGAAATAGGCTCTCACCAGCTCTGCTGAGGCTGACATGTGTTTCCCCTGAAGCAGTCTCATCACATCAGGAAGGTATAACAGACACGGCATGTGCACAGCTTACCTCCAGGAATCCTGGAATCCTCCAAAAGTTTTTACCAGAAGCCCAGGAAGACCCTGAGAACCTTGCAGGCACCCTGCACATCTCCCCGGGCCCCAGCACAGCTGTGAACAGAGCAGTGCACATTTGAACACATGGAACACAAGATTTAGAAAACAGAGCTTTTAACTCACCATTGCCTCACATCAAAATAACTGAGGGCTGGCCAGATCACTTAGCAAGCAGACTCTTCACCTACATCCATCCATTCACCTGCAGCTGCTGCCATTGTTACTTGCCACAGAAAGCTGAAATCAGGTTAAGGTCACATTCCCTTTCCTTTCCCAGTCCAATTACTACAGTCCAGTGGTCACACAGCACCCACGAAACATGCAGTCTTGACACAGCTGAGGTTGGCAGCACTGTGCTGAGGGAACAAAGGGAGTGATACTACACAGGAGTTTTACTGCAAATGCACTCCTATCTCCAGCACCAAAGTACCATCCTAAGGCCTGCTACATTTTGAATACCTAAAAATTGGATGTTACTAGATACCAGTACACTATTGCACCAGCAGGTACTATTACAAAAGGCAAAGTGGCCTGGGGGCAGTTACTGTGGTGTTTTCTTCCTTGCTGCTTTTCCCTCTAAAACATACATTCAATTTCACTGCTCTCTGTAGGTTAACTGCCAGAGAACCTAAACCAAGGTGGCTGGAATACTGTTTCAAAATGGAAGGCTCTAAGGGTGGAAGAATCTATACAAAAAGAATGGGCTCTAAGGACAGAATTATTAGCTCATGGCAAGAGGAAGGGAGAAGACATACAAGATACTAAGTCTAGCCAAGAGAGAAAAGCAGGGTACACCTGCAATTCTCCAAAGACAACACTTACCATCAGGTGGAATCTCACAGACCAACTCCCTGCTTCCTCCTGAGAGCACTAGGAGCAGGCTAGCATCTAACTCACAAAGCAAGCCCCTCAAAGCAGTCAGAGCTGCTTCACTTACCTTAGCAGAATGCTCTGGGTTACACTACCAGGCCTCGTGAGTCTCTGTAATGTCTTTGGGAAATAAGATACACCTATCCTGAATCAGAACAGATAGGCTTATCTGATTTCCAAGCCAACTCACAGTTGAGTAGAGATTAGATTGGCTGTAAGAAATTCTTGTTATTGTGCAACTTGTTATTCATGGTAGGGTGAAAATGGCTTCAAAGGTGATCTTATGTACTCTGAAGGATATCTTCTTATATCTAATGTACTTTATACAAACCAAATTGGTTTTTGCTTCAAGCATCTCTCTGCAGAAGAAAATCAATTTCAAGTTGCAGCAGCTGTGATCTTTCAAGCTAAAGATCCATTGCAAACTTACTAAGTGTTTGGCAGTGCAAAACTGCAGAGACATGACAAGTAATGCCCATGTCAATGTATGCACTGTGTCCAAATCAAGGTTTGACCTCCAAGATATGTAGCAATCCTCTGCCACTCCAACAATGTTCCTAACAGAAATGAAAATACGGTGTAAGCAGATACACAATTTGTTTTAACCCTTACAACATTCTAGGGCAGCAATTTTAAGCCACTGGATCAGTTGTCCTTGAAAATAAAAAACCCTCTAAGTGCAGAATGCTGACCCAAGGCACCTACCAGGCCTTCCTCATCCCCAGGAGTAGGTGATTTCATGCTCAGATGATTTGTGACATCCTTCATTACTCCATAGACTAACATGGCCTGCTGCAGCAGGTCTCACAGCTCCACAACTCGCTGTGCATCTTCTGAACTCACCATGTTTGCCCTCTAGCTGCTCTTGTGTCTACAGACCACCTGCAGGTGCCTCCCATCAGTGCCAAACCTGCTGTTCACCCCAGCTTGTTCACAGCCTTTCTAACTCCACTCTCCAAGGACTGCTAAGGAGGTGAACGCAACTTTAGGAGAGGATCAGGAGCACTTTCTACAGAAAATAGGCTGGATGTTCACGGGGGAGATCCAGAAATTGTCAACAGAATCACAGTTTATGAAAACTGCTTGAAGTACTTCTAGCACAGGCTTATCTAAAAACATTTCAAATGCAACAACAGCATTACGCTACCAGGATGATGACCACCAGTAAAATGGGCTCAGGCAACTTCTCCAAAGCGATGAGAAGGAATGGGACTGGATATCTCTCCTGCAGAGACACGCAAAAAGTGATATGGGTTGTTGTGTGTCTCCATGGTGACAGCTAGCTTGCACCCTGTAGTGCACGTTCAGTGCACTATACAAACACAGCCACTCTGCAGGACCACTGCAGAGTCACGTGCACTCTCTTTTTAATAAGAGAATCGAGGATTGAGGGGACTTTGCTGTGGTGCTCTGTTACAAACCGTGGCGCAGCACTGAGTCTCTGGGGCTGGATGTGCAGCTCACTCAGACAAAGCACAGCCACTCTGGCCCATGGCTGGATCACGTTCCCAATTTGTAGACAACCATACCTGAGTGCTAAGGTGCCCTGTGTACTCTGAGCATTGCAACAGAGACATCTGCTACCCTACTGCAACGCAACCATTTTTTTGTACACTTCTCTTAGAAATATGCTTAAACTCATTTCTACTTGACTCCCACACAGTCCTGATTTTGCCATATCCTTTTATTACATGCATCAAGTTGCATGTAAGCTTTCAATCCTCTTGTTGCCTTTTTTTCCTCCAGGATGGGTTGGTTGGTTTCACAAGCAAGTTTAACTCTGTACACTGGCAAAGTATTGCCTATGCACTACTTCAACATAAATCACAGAAAAATCAGTCACTGCAGTCAGGCTTTTATTCTTTCAGGGTCCTTAGGCACTTCCAGTGAGGAATGGGACAGTGGACATTTGCGGAACATCGGTAAGCCTGGAATAGTTCTACTGGATTTGAGCCCTTACATCTCAAAGTAAGCTGGCCACTCATACCAGACTTCCTTAAACTCTTCGGCCGCTTAAAGCAACCACATCATATTACAACTGGGGCTGGGCTGACCATTCGAATGAATTAACTTAGCCTGAAAATTAATGACCTACATTTTCTTCTACCACAAATATTCATTATTAGCAGATTACAATCTGCTTGATTTTTGCTTCCTTTACTGCCTTACAAAAATCCAAGCCCACAGCTGTTCACTACAGCTTTTGAGATGTGAAGCTTGAGCAGCACAGGTCCTACTGCACAGCTGTAGTCAGAGTCACATGAAGGAGACAAGTCTACAGACTTGGGTCACCTAGTACAGCCAAGGGCTCCACCCCATTTCTCACTTGCTCCAATTACCTTGAGGAAGGAGAGAATCAGATGGGCAAAAGTGACAAAAACGTGTGAGTTAAGATAAATATAGCTTAATTATTGAAGGAAAAGGGGAAAAACAAAACAAAACAGGTAATGCAAAGGCGACCAATCACTTGACACCTGCAGAAATAAAGCCCAGCCAGTTTCTACTTTGGAAAATTGTCTTCCCAGTTCTTTCCAGTTTTATTGCTGTCTGTAACATTATGGTAGGGGATATCCCTTGAGTCAGTTTAGGGCAGTCCCAGCTGTGTCCCCACCCAACCTCCTGCCCATCCCAGCCTCCTCCCTGGAACAGCAGTGAGACCAAGAATGCCCTGAGGCAGTGCAAGCACAGCAATCACAGAAACATTGCTGCCTGTTATCGACATTGCTTTGGTCACTACAACACAGCACTGTACAGGCTGCTGTGATGAAAATTAACTTCACTCCCACCAGATTCTGTACAGACAGATAAAAAAGATAATAGGGCTGTCAGTCCATTGCTAGCCCAGTACTGCTACTGCTATGCATGGCAAAAACTAATACGTAGATATCTCTCTGTTCAAAACATTCAGCCTTCAACAAAAGTTTGAGAAATTGAGGTGGGAGAAGGAATCCAAGTCACTCCAAGAAGCAGTGGAAGGGTTCAGCGCTCAGGACTTCAAGCACAGTCCTCCAAGCCTTCATTCACTGGCCCCACTTTCCTGTTGCCACATTATGTGATCAAAGACGTCTGAATTCATTTTCCTTCTCTTTACTACTGAATTATTTCACCGTTATGTTTTAAGACATTAATGCTTTATGTTGTTATTTTATGGTACTTTGCTGGCACGGAGAGAGGATGAGTACAAAGTATCTGGAAATCAGATCAACGACAAGGTAGGATATGTAAGACCACCCCAGCCCAACGACGACTATGTAGATTTGATCCCACTGGAAGATGGATCGTCTCTGGGAAGGGAAGTCTAGGGTGCTTTGTGTTGTGTTTGCATAACCTCACTGGGCTCTTAGAAAGGCAGTGGTAGTTCCAGCCCTGAGTTTCCTGTTCTGTTTTTCCCAAGGGTTTTCCTCGAGGTAGAAGAAGTGACTCATAAGAGCTTGTGATAATAAAAAAGAACAAAGCATTTCACAAAGCCTAACATCCAGGATTAGAACCATGTTTCCTACTTTATCTCACGTTGGTTCAAGTAAATGCAACATGTTACCAAAAGCATTACCACCAAATGACATTAGGGATAAAAAGGCATCACGGTGTGATAATAAATGTCTAGGGAGTGAACAAATATAAAGCAAAAACATTCATCTGTCTCCAGTGTGTTTTAATAAGTTTTTTAATAAGTTAAATAAACTAAAAGGGTGAGTTAGATTTCAGCAGCAGTTAATCTTTCCCCTGACACAATGCAGGGTCTCTTTTTAGGGAAGCTAAGCAGAAGATTTGCTAAATGCCATATTGTGGCTAATCTGGGAGCCTGCCAGTTCATTGCCTGCTTATATTAAGTTTCCCAGGTGATACTCCAGGCTTCTCTGGAAACCTTTCTGATCCATAGGGCTAATTTCATTTCCTAGAGCATAAAACATGTTATATTCTAAGGTTATGGCCAACAGATGTGTAAGACTATCACCTGCAGCTCCCTGGGTCTAGTGTTAACCAAACAGTGCAGCTCTTACTGGTAGGAGATATTGTGCCTGATGTCACCTTCTCCACTGCTTGCCTTCCACTATCACATAGAACTTATCACCATAATGCAGTTTTAGAATAGAAGGGGTCATAGACTCATAGAATCATAGAATATCTTGGGTTGGAAAGAACCTCAAGGATCATTAATCTCCAACCACCCCTGCCACAGGCAGGGCCACCAACCTCCCCATTTAATACTAGACCAGGCTGCCCAGGGCCCCATCCAACCTGGCCTTGAACACCTCCAAGGATGGGGCATCCACAACCTCTCTGGGCAGCTTGTTCCAGCACCTCACCACTCTCTCTGTAAAGAATTTCCCCCTGATATCCAACCTAAATCTTCCCTCCTTCAATTCAAAACCATTTCCCCTATTTATTATCTACTCTTTCAACTATTTGAAAGGGGTTTAGTATAGCATTCAGGTTTCACAAAATGTGAGATAGTTCAAATAGTTTCTTCCTGGAACATATCCCTGCAGCATGGGTCTGAGTGTTCAAGCATGCTAGTCTAGTAACGTAGCTGTTTCTGCTGAGGCAAAAAGGAGCATTACCTGTTTAGACAGTTTTGGCTGTCAGCTGGGGTGTTTCTGTCCCATGTGTACAATCATAAAACTAGACAGGTCAAAGCTTTGCGTCAGGCTGTACCCACAGGGTGCTGGACTTCAAAACTGAAGCCATACAGTTCAGCTAAAGCTGGGTCAGCTGCAAGGCAGCAAGCAGCATTTTGGCATCAGCAGCTTGGCGAACCCAGGCTGCAGGCCTGCACAGGTGTGAACACATTAAGCTGCAAGCTCTTGGAAAGTGCTTCTCCTTGCAACTGCGAGATGGGGAATTATTACAGCTTGGCTGTCACCACCAGTGTGAAAAGTAGGTGTGATATTTCCTGGTTCAATTAAGTAGGAACCCTCGTGGAATGAGTCCATTCCATTTTAAGTGCTTCCCCTTTCCTTTGCAAATTGGTGACACGGAAACAATGCAATCTACTACTGTGAAATGACAGCTTACTCCAGCCCTTCCGTTACAGAAGCCCTTGAGGCTCACACCAAGGGAGCTTGATTAGGTTAGTAATCACTGCAGCACATAAAAAGCACTTATACCCTGAGACACGTTGTAAATAAAGACTTACGCTGGTTCTGCCCTTAAAGCTAGAGAGATTTAAGAAATATGGCTTTTTTCCAGTGCTGAGGGAGGAGAAACTGAGGCAGTAAAATCCTGAAAGCCAGCAATTATTCAAGAGGGGATGCTGAAGGCACTTGAGGGCTCAAAGCTTGCGATATTTTACCCAGAGTTTGTAGCATGGGACCAAAGGACAGGATTTTCATTAAACCCAAGAGCTCTTAGGGGCACAAACTGTATTTTTCTCAAGTGATGCTGACAGTCCTATGCAAATTCTCTCCAAGAGCTGTTTCCACACAAGGGCTGCGTGTGCTGTTGGTGCTTCACTGCCCACCTCCTGCTGCTGTGAGGGATCAGCAGGTTTTCTCATAGTGGGGAGGCCCTTTCTGAGGTCTTCAGTACTTTTCTCCTTTGGCAGTCCCAGCACTTAACATGACCACTAGTTAATAACTTATCTAATCACTCATTTATCAAAACCCGAAGAAATAATCTCTGCCAAATCATTTCAGTTGAAAGAACTGGGGTGAGAGTTACTTTGTGATCCAGGGCTCTCTGCTCACAGGTACAACTGTGAGAGCCCTAAATCCTTTCTTCTCTACTTTACATCTGGTGCTATGAGATATCTAAGAAACAAAACCAGGTAATTCCTTCACCTGTCCCTTCTTTCTCTGAGCAATCTCTAGTTTTAGTTGCCCCCTCCATTCTTTTGGCAGTAGGACATCACAGGAGTTCCTTCCAATACAGACAGGAAATTGGGAAACATAAATATGACACAATTACCTTAAATTACCAAAAATTACCAAATATTTTTATGGAAGAAGACTTAAAATTTGACTTATTCCAGACATGAAGCAGCGAGAGATACATAGTGAGATAATAGGGGAGTTTCAATAACTGAGGTTCACCCATGGCCTTCAGAGAGCAGGAATAATTCTGCTCCCAGCTTCACAGTGGTTTGTATACTTTCATCTCACACACACTGAACCCTCTGTTTGCTTGGACTTTGGAGATTCAGTCACCCCAGTTAGCACAGAGTTAGGACAACTCTGCTACCTGCTAGTTTGCTCCTGGCCGTAGCCACAAATGACTGTCCTGTGCGTGCCTATACATATCCGTGAATCAAATGCACATCTGAATGTACAACACAGCTCCACTCAGACTGCTATCAGAAGACAAACTCAATCACAGCAATAAAAAGTGCAAGATAACTCAACATTTTCCACTTGTTCCCAAGTGACATATTTTAGCAGCCCTTGACGCATCCCTCCTCATGCACTTGTCTCACTCCCCAAAGCTATGAAGATGCTTGTGTTGCTGAGTCCAAGTCTCCTTTGGGTATCCAAGGCTCTTCTATCTGTTATTCCAGTGAGATTAATAAATACTATACACACTGAACTTCGGCAGGGCCCATCCCAGGGGCCCCAGTGTCCCTCTAAAACATGTCATTTTGGTTTCTTGCCATCCCTTTTGGAACACATGATTGCCAACAGACCAATAACACCTACGTGCCTTGCAATCAACATCTGTTCTTCAACCTGCAGCACCGTGCTTTTATTTGATCGATTCCTCTCCTGACCCATAATACATAAGGCTCCCCAGTGGTTTTGCATTTGAGCTCTATCTGGTGCATATCGGCTGTGTGTAGCAAGTCTCGGCACCCAGCCCAGCTGGGTAAGTTCTCAAGCAGGTCAAGACATCACCATGTCCCAGCGCTGACTCATGGCTGTGCTCTCACAAGGGTTGATGACGAGTTCTTTGGTGCTCTCGTTCGTGTCCCCAATGGTCTCAGTGTCCAAACAGAAGCGTGAAGCTATGTGCTCAAGGTGTGACCCAACTTTACCCCATTGCTGCTGAAAAACACAAGAGAGGAGAAACAGAGGTAAATAAATTTCCTCCTCCTCAATACGCTTTTATTATGCTGCTCAGCATCCAGAGACACTTGTCACTAAGACTTTTTGGCCTGACACAGGGAAGCACAGGTCTGCCCAGCCTATGCCAAGCAGATGACATGCTGAGCCCTTCTCCCATCTGAAGCACTCATTTAAGCTCAGCCTCTGCTTGGTGTTAGAAAGATAATGTATTGCTAATGGCTTTTTCTCCAGGTCACTGGTTCAAATGCCAGCTCAATGATTAACTGCAGAGAAACGTTAGCCTATTCTGGCTGACTGACAGCCCATGTGGACTAAATTGCCAGTTTCAGTTTGACTTCTGCAGATAAGTATCCAGATCACCACCTGCACTAATAGACATCCTTATCAACGCACTCATTTAAGAGGTAAAGGGCTGAACAGGGTAAAGTCTGTGCCCCCAGACTGACTGTACTTCCCTGAAGTCAGAGCATATCACAGTGATTTGATGTGCAGTGATATTATGCTGCAAGAAAGGGAGCTTCAAAGAAAATAGGGGGTCAGTGAAAGGGCTCACCTGCTTGTTGTCACTTTCTTTGCAAGGTGACAGGAGCACTGGGGAGCCAGGGAACAGGGTATACACAGACAAGCACAGCTGCTGCTGACGGACTTGGTGGTTGTATGTGTACGTCCACTCCTGCAAAGAGAGATAAGAGAGAAAGGAGATGAGAAATCAAGGTTGACTGTTGGAGTTCTTCAACCTGGAAAGCAAACACTATGGCCTGGATCCTGCCCCTTCTGAAACCGATCAGAAAACTCATTGGCTTCAAGAGGCACCAGGAATTGTCACTAGGGATGCTCCAAGTCTCTCTAAATCTGCAGCTGTCACTGGCAGATTGCTGTACCAAAGCAAATGTCCCTGAAAGTGGCTAGAAGAAAACTTTTCACAAGGTAAAGATAGGCAGAACTGGGCTGCAGTTAGGATTAGGTTATTCCTGGAAGCTGAGAGATCCCTTTCCCTGATGTTCACAGCAAGGTAAGCAACACTCCTATATGCCTGTAGCATTTTGTACAAATCAAGATAGTTCAGTTATTAAACATGTAGTAAGCAGGAGAGGGTTTGACCACCAGGAAACTATCACAGATTGCTTTATCACCATTTCTAGTTTAATTGTTGATTATGTTTAATAAATTCTTCAGGCTAACTTCATAAGATCTTGTTTTTCTCATTCACCTGCAACAAGACTGAACTCCAAATGTTTGCAAGCACTGATTTGCTATGACTTTTGAACTTCATTCTCTGACTTCAAAACAGACAGTACAGTACAGTAATTCCTTTAATACAAATCACACTTCATTCAGGTCCTTAGCCACTTAGAAGGGAAAACATATTCTTGCACAGCAGACTCAGATCTACAGGGACTTCACACTGTCCTCCTTGCATCCAATGCTTCTTAGCCTACTTCTCCCCACCAGCTAATAGAAATTGAGCCTGTCTTTCTGAACAGCCTGCCCACAGGTTTCTCAGCAAGAGCTGCCCAAGATTTCCACACAGAACAAGCATTCATTTTCAGAGCTACATTTTGCAACTCTAGGGCCTTCTGGCAACAACTTCTTCTTTGTCAGATGGAACAGAGTTCTCCTGATCCTACAGAGAAGGCGTTCCAGACATCCCAACTGTGCACACTGTCATTCTGGGAAATTGTGCCAAATTAGTCCTGCATCTGTGAAGAACCAAGCCTTACGGGGTGAATTCCACCACCTGCTCTTGGCACCCATGTTACTACAATCTGCTTTGAAAACTATTTTACATTTTTAACCAATTGCTCATAGTTTAGTTCAGAACAGGGCCTGATAGCACACCTGTGGTTGTGAGGCTCTTCAGCATCAGCAAACAACTGGTGTCTGTGTTGGATACCTCAGATAATTCAAGGAGTGGATTCCCTGGCCTCTATAACCTTGCTTCAGGGACATCTCACAGAGAAGCGCTTCTCCCAGAGGTTCTCCACACTTAATTCCAGGTCAGGCACTGCCCATGCCATCCCACTGCTCATCTTGCCTCAAGGAAGCATCATCTGCTCATTCAACAAGGCTCCATGGGACACACGGATGGTTTAAACACTCCTCCTAAGTTCTTCATTCTAAGAAGCTGGGCCTATGAAGCTAGATATGTGCATCAGCTCAGCAACTGACATTGGATCTCCCACCCCTGCCCCCAGGATGTCTCGCTACTCTTTTACCTAAACTGACAGATTTCCACAAAACTCTTCTATTTTGACAGAATGGCTTTTTATGGAAGCGAGTCCTGCTGAAAATGTTCTATCCACTTCTAATCACGTCTTGTCACTTTTCAGCCCAAAATGAAAGCCAGAGAAAATAATGCTTAAAATTAAGAAAGTCTGGGGAAAAAAAAAAAAAAGAAAAAAAAAATAGAAAAAAAAAAAGACACTCAAATGCTGCAGAATGCATTAAAAACTTTGAGTTAAAATACAGGCAAGTGGCCATGCACATTTTTATCTCACCCCATCTCTTCCATTATTTCTGCCAGTCAGGATGAAAAATACTGCTTTTTTCCCCCCATCAGAAACTACAGTATCTTCTAAACTCTGCCCCACTGAGTGCTCAGCAGTAAGAGTGGCAGAGCCTCTCTGTTGTGGTCAAGAGGGCAGCCCCACAGTCTTCCTAAGAACAGAACTGTTTAAGGAGTTAACATGGCCCCAGGAGTGCAGGCCAGGCTGCAGAGATGCCAGCACGGTTGCGAGCTGACCACTGACACAGGGAAACAGACAGAAGAGGTGAAACTGAGACCAATGTTTTCTGCCCTCTCAAAGACAAAGCGGCTTTTGCTGAAGTGGTGGCAGAGCAAGGAGTAAGAGGATGCACTGGGAAAGCTGAGCTACCAGCTGCACATTGCAGCCAGCAATTCTCCGCAGCCTCAGCTAACTAACCCACATCTGAGGCATGCGACTCTTTTTCAAGGCTTTAGTGTCATTCGAGCAGGCACCTGTCACTGCTATTCTGCATCATTCAGAAACAAGGAAATTATTTTAAAATGTGACCTTTGGCTTGGCATGGCAGCCCCCAGGCCTAGCAAGAAGCAGCTCGATGCGAGCCCAGAGAAAACACCTTTTTCTTTTTTTTCCTTCAGCAAAGTTGCCCCTGCAAAACGTGATGACCTGCTCTCATTAGTCTGCTCCTCTTGCTGAAGGAATTAGAGACATACAGTTAAGTGGAAGCGAGCACACCACTGCACATTCAACTACTTCGTGGCACCCCCAAAGAAGCAAGTGATTGTTATCCTCCCTGCTTTATAAATGGGAACAATGAGAGAATGCTCTGACATGCCCCAAATCACAGTGGGAGCCTGAAGCAAATGCAGATTTTGAAGCCACGTCCTCAGGGTCCCACTCCAGTGACTCCACTGCAAGGCACACGTGCCTGCTCTCGGCTCTAACACTTCCTAGAATATGGTTTGGAGAATGCATGCTGATTCACACTGCTTTTTCTTGTCTCAGTGAGACTGAAAAAAAACAAGATCATCCTCATTAAATTCTCAATAGTTTAATGGGCAATCTAACATTGAGAGAACACAGACTATGAAGTTATAAATACCATTGCAATTCAGTGCATTTTGAAAGAAATTAGGCTGAAAGATGAGAGGAAATTATAGTTCTCTTTGTCTTCCTCTGATCTCTGCAGATGGGCAGCAGCATGATCTCAGCTCAGGCTAGCAGAAATAGGTGGTCCAGCCTATACTGGGGTTTCTGCCCCAATCCCTGCTGCTGCCCACGGCCACCAGCAAAGCGAGGTGGATTACCAAGGTTGAATGGCACCTCTCAGCAAAGGCAGCAGGGTAAATCCAACTGAGGGATTTAGTAAACTGAGGGAATCACCTTGGATCTGCTGCCACAGAATGACCAAATTGTAGGGGTCGGAAGGGATCTCTAGAGATCATCAAGTCCAAGCCCCCTGCTAAAGCAGGTATGCACTGTCTCAAGGGACAGTGACAAGCAAGGTCCCAGCTCTGATCAACCCTCTCATGCTCTACCTCAAAGACTGCCTATCCAAATGGCCAGCAAAAAATGTAGGAGGAAAGTAGTTCCCTCTTCTTCTGTGTAGACAATTGAGACACAAAGAGATTAAATGACTGCCCCACCTCCTGCAGGAAGCCCGTAGCTCCACAGAGCCTGACTCTCCAGCCTTCTTACCTGTGCTGTTGCTGCTGTGCCTTTGCTGGTGATACAAGGATTTAAGCTCAGGATGGGTAGCTCTTGGTCTTCAGATTTGTGTGACTCCAAGCAGCTCTGCCTTTGCCTGATCATCCCAGTCTGATATAGCAGTTCCTCGGGAATCCTGTGGGAACAGTGTGAAAAACAACGGCCCTACTCCTTCTGGCAAGTAGTGTGCTCCAAGGGAATGGGATGAAGAAGTTGTTGCCATACCATTCACCTTCAGATAAGGACTTGTGAGATCTGTTTCAGCAAGAAACTACCACAAGTAGTACATGGCCAGGGACACTGCAGAAGCAGCATTCAGGGATGGATGATCAGCCTTTGACAGGGGAATAATAAATAACTGTGCAAGGCAAACAGAGGAGCAAGGAATGGACTGTAAGCAGGCTAACGGTCAGCTTTCAGCCTACAGGACTGGGAAACTGTATAAAAAATGACTGCACAGTGCTGGCATTCCTTTTCAATGCTGCCACGCAGTGCCACACTTGGCAAAAAAGCCAGAAAACAGCAGTTAAATCATTCTCACACTGTAAGTGTGTACTCAGTCACTGCATCAGCAGGTCCCTGGAGGCAGCTCCAGAGATTGCGCACCCTTTCTATGTCACTCCTGGCAGTGACTGCAAGACTGGGTGCAATCGTTTCTGGACTATTTTGCAGCTGAGGAAGTGTATATTAATGAAAGCATCAGGCTAAGAGTAAGCCAGAATCACCCAAATACATGTTATCAACTCCTGGCACTGAGAGTCTGATAACAGCAAGATCCTGCACCACGGAAATCCATAGCTAAGACTGCTTATGGAAAGCAGGATCACAAACAAAATACATTACATCATGAACAGGCGGTGTTGAAAATGAAGACAAAATTCAGCATGCCCTCCTGCAAAGCCCAAGGGAGGAGGTGGGGTGCCAGTGTCTGGGCAAGAGGGAGATGTGGGACTGGAAGGAAGGAGAACTTTCTGGGTCGGCAGGAATGGGGCTTCCTGGTGGAGATCAGGCATTCATACCGAAGTTCAGGGTAAACGTTCTCCAGGTACCACTTGAAGCTGTGGCATTTCAGCCTCTTCCGCAGCTCCACTCTGCTCTGAATGCTGTGAAGGTACAATGAAGATCATGAGGGTGAAACCCAAGGCCCCCCAAAATCCAACAGATATGCACAAGCAGCAAACACAAGAGCATCAGCAGCGCTATTTCCTGCTGTCCTCTGCATGATATCTGTCTCTTTGGAGATCTCACATGGTAAAGTGCCACGATGACATACTGCCATTTTAACAAGGAGCCTGGAGTTCAGGCAATGAAAAAGTCTATAGAAAAGCACAGCTATTTAAAAAATGATTAGAAACCAATGTATATTATCTATTATATGCAATGAAAGCATTAATTTAATATAGCAATGTGCTAGGAAGTTAATATATGCTATTATAAATTACTCTTAGTTTATAGAACTACAGAAGGCCTTGATTCACAGAAGCACTTAAATACAGCTTTCAGTCACTAGAAGTTAATCACATGGCAATATAATTCTTATGTTAATCAAGGTTAAACTTCTGCTGCTGAAGTATCATACTGCAGAGCAGCGTTTCTCAAACATCAGCTCCTCTTTGGGCCAGCTGAAGCTGGTATGGAGCTGGTATGACTTCCAGTCCTTCCTTTAGTATAGTTTGTCTTTCCTGCACCTTCATGTGAGAGCTGTTACTTCATCCCATGCTGAAGGATGGGAAGAGGATACAAATTCAGAGGAAATAGGTTAATCTCTGGGATTGCAATTTATTTAGCATGGAAATGGAAGAGTAGCCAGAATGAATTTTAGTTTGGATTTGTACTCTGCTGTGATCCAAAGGAAATCTTCTAAAGAAAGAGAGAGTATAAGAAAATGAGAAACAAACACAAATACATACACATTTCCTGATATGGAGATGTTTCTGACAGTTCAAAGGATGAATGGCAAACTCCCTAAATATAAAGCACTCACTCCTTTCCAATAACACCTTGCCACGTCCAAAATCTGATTATTTTCTTGCATTTCAACTGCTAGCAAGACCTCTGGACTTTCTCCCAAACTCTGCTGTGGGATCTGAAGTACTTGTACCCACACCAAGGGCAGGACATGGGCAGAGGAAGTTTCCCTTATCATAACTTGGTTCTCTCATCGAGATACACTAGTACCACATATGACCCGTTTATAACTTTCATTCACTCTGCTCATTAGCTTCTGCCTACCATTAGTATTTAATTCAGCGTTAATTTTGTTAAACAACAAAATTAACAGAAGCAACGCGGCAGGTTTCCTGCAGCAGGGTGATGGCAGCAGGGAGGACACTTACTTTCCATATGGCCTCCCCTGGGCCGCGGGCCGGGCAGCATAGTAGTACTGCTTGAACTCATCCATCCACACCTCTGCAGTGCGCTTGGTGTTTCTGAAGGAGGCAATGAAAGACAGCTGATGCCAAGGAAGCCTCTGAGGTGATGCCCACACTTTCTAAAAGGCTCAGCTCTTCCAAGATGCTCTCCTCCCAACCCCAATTTTGTCTATGGCTTTACACAAACCACCTGTGTCCTGCCCTCACTACCAGAGAAGTTCCCCGTCCTACCCATTTCTCCAAGCACCAACCCTAAGTTGCCACATCTTGGGTGAGGAATTCACCATCTCAGGCTTCGCTGGATGTCTTGCATCCATCACACCCAGAAGTGTGCTTTCTCTTAAGCCCCATCTCCCAGGCAGGCAGGCTCGAGGTTGTATTTTGTGAATGGGATTGAGCTCTGGAAACCAGCACGAGACATGCCAAAGATTGAAAGTAAATATTTCATTTGTGTCATTCCTGTAAGAACTCTCCTGCTTTTTTAGTTAACATCTCTGTTTAATCGAAAATACCACGGAGCATCATGGAGTTACCAGAAGCTGCTTCTCCACTCAGTCCACATATTTCTGCATTAAGTTTGAGTCTGAGATATCAGAAGGTTAACCACAACTCAGCTTTGAAATCCTGTGGATACATTTCTGCAGACTGCTTTTCAACCCCTTGCTGATCCACGGTGCTTCCCGTTTTCCTGCAGTAGTTTAAGTGCTCTTGTCCAAAAGATGGTTGTCAAGTGCCTACATTTGGATCTCGCATTCTGCATAACTCAGGATATTTTTGCCTGCCTTCCTGAGCTCAGAATGTTTTACAGGAAACATGGGAACAAACACCAAGACTTGCTTGGTGTTGATTCAGGCCCACCCAAAGCTCACATCCAGCCTTATCTGCAAGAGTCTTCTTTCACAACTAAAACAAGAGTATCCCTTGGTGACCCAGATTTGTGCCCTTCTCCTACCCTGTGCCTCTCAGTCTGTGCCTCTCTGTCTTTCTGAAGGGAGGTGGCAGGGTTATCTCAGCACGCTCAACTGTCCCCATCCTGCCCCAAACACTGCTGGAAATGTTGTATTAGGTGTAACTGGGAGGTGTTGATTTCACTCTTCCCACATTGCTGTCATAAGCAACGCATGGGTGAGCTGCAGAGGGATCGGGTCAGTGGCAACCCTGCTGCAACACCCTAAGTCCTCATAAATCCTGTTGGCTCAGTGAAATACCAGGAAACTGACTCTAACAGGAACACCTGGTGTCTAAGTTCATACAAGAGCAGTTTGTCTGGGAAACAACTCTGCATTATGTCTGAGTGCCTCTGATGTTTTACTCTGTCCTTTACTTAAGGAACAGCTTTCATCCTTGAGCTCCAAAAGAGGAGGAAATCCTTCCCATCTTAAGCAACTGCTCCCTTCACCTGCTCCCTCCTGGATTTTAATCCACCTCAGCCATTATTTCATCACTGGATTCAGTCCCTGTTCCTGGGTGTGAGAGCAGGTCTCCTTCAGCTGGGAGGTGCAGCCCATCGCGCTCCTACTCAATCTGTCTGCTCCTTGCTGAGGCACCGGGAGCCATATTTTCTGTTTCAGCTAAGTCACGCTCAGCCTCAGGCTAAGGTCACTGGGTACTGACAGATATGGTTGACAGCCTGCTTTCAGGGCATTATAAATGTTTTCTTATGACCTTAGTGTCTAAAACATTTGCTGTTGCGGTAGCTAGGGCTGAGAGAGCTGCAGAGCCTGTCCCTTCTTTTTTGTGGTGATGAAAGGAACCGCGTCGGTGTCCTACTTCTGTCATATTCTCAACACTCTAGAAATCCTAAGGGAGACAGTTGTACCAGCTCACTATGGCTCAGGAGATTCCTGCCCATGGGTATTTTGCATTTTTTCAATCTAGCTTTCCTCCCCACCTCCCTGCAAGGCAGCAGCTTATTATTCCCACAAAAATGAAGCAAACCCCAAGCACCCACTTGATGTATGTATTGGCATTCCCCTCTGGAAAGACATATGGATGTTTCTTCCGGAAGACATGTCCAACACGGCTGCAGGGGATGATTTCCAGGCTACCTCCACACATCCACACACGGAAGGAGATTTCTACAAGAGAGGCAGCTTCAGCATTTTGTGTTTCTGTCATAGAATTGTCAAAACTGGAAAAGACCACTAAGATCATCACGTCCAACAGCTGACCCACTCCCACCGTGCCCACTGACCACATCCCTCAGTGCCACATCTCCACAGTTCTTGGACACCTCCACGGATGGTGACTCCACCACCTTCCTGGGCAGCCTCTGCCAATGATTTACCACTCTTTTTGAGAAGAAATCTTTCCTAACGTCGAACCTGAACCTCCCCTGGCACAACTTGAGGTCATACCCTCTTGCCTTAAAGCAGTCTGAATATGGTGTTACCTCTCATTTCATCCTCTGCCATATTAAACAGGTAAATCAACTACCATAGGGGCTTTCATAGGCTCAACTCTTGTAAAAGTGTACTTTAAAGCTTCTTGCAATCTGTTTGAAGTTCACACACTCAAAATCTGTTTGCAGCACAGAGCTATCACAGTAAGGAGTCCCTTTACATATAGCCCTGTTCACACTGGAGAACCATCCTGCAGTTTTGCACTCCCACAATGACCTCTGTACTGCCCACATTAGTGCAACTTCCTTTCATGGGACTGCTAATATTACTGGAGAGGCATGAATTCTGTGCATTAATGATGACAGCAGTGGGTCATTATCTTTATGACTCTAAGGCTGGTTGTACAAAGTGAACAGCTCTGAGCATCCATCACCTGCCCCCAAAAGAGCAGGATCTTACCTTGCCTAGCACATATACTAATGTTGCGGATCAACAAGATGCACACATTTGCAGGAGCTGAGGTCAGTGACAAGGATTATTCCAAAAATCTGGAAAAATTATCAGTATGGGTAAGATCTTCTGGTGCCCCCAAGCTGCTCCCTGGCTGTTCAGTGCGGCCCGGTTAGAGGACAGCTTGCTTGTGGCATGATTCATGATCAACACCAAAAGTTACAGGGCTCCTGGCAGGGAGCTGGATGAGATCCCAGTTGCAAGGTGGCACAGCCAGCAGAACGGCTGCTCTACAGGGTCTGTCTGGTCCCAGCAGCTGGGAAGCTATGAATCCGCAGCTGTATCATCAGACAGTCATACTTAAAACCAGCACAAAGAAATGAAATAAAGGCTTCTGCAGCTCTGTATGTCCTGTTTTGTGATCTGTTGGTAGTAGAGAGCTAAACAGAAAAAGTGCCTGCTCCAAAGCCACGAACTCCTTTTCACCACATGGTGCCACATAGGATGAGCGATAAGCATGCATGAGGAGCTGCTGGGATTGAGATTCCTGGAGAGAACTGCTGTTCCTGGAGCTGGCTGCTGTTGGAGACCAGCAACAAGCAGAGTTGTGTAGCAGGTCAGAGGCAGCACATCTTTACATCTACAGTTCCCTTCTTGGATACTATTTTTGGGCTATTGAACCAACGAGGAAGGCAGGAGGGCTGCAGTCAGTCCCTGCTTGGTTCCTTGGAGGAGCAGATGCTTTGGGTCAAACCAGTGCCAACACACCCACTCACAGAGAGAAAGGATGAGGAAGAGCAAAACGACTGAGCAATGAGATATAAATAAATAAAATATGCTGGAGCAAAAAGGTGTGTGAAGCAAACAACAGTGCCAGGCAGAGGGTGGGATACTGCAAAGCAGCAGCATCTGTTCCCTTGGATGGCTGACAGCACTGCTATATGTGTTAAGAAAGAAGATTTTGCCTTCCTTGCTAGCTGTACTCCCCAGAGGTGTGAGCTATTAAAGCCAGATTTGGATCTGCCTCTCTGACATCAAGTGTCTCCTCCTCTTCTCAGAGGCAGTCTATTGCTCTGATCTGCAGCATTGCTGCAGCTGCAAAGTGAGAACAGTCTGGCCTGATGAAGCTCTTAGCAATCCAGGATAAGGAGACATGATACCTGACACCAATCTGCATTGTGCCCTTAAAGTTACTGGTGCAGGCACTCTGCAAATTTAGGGAGGCACCGATGCCTCGATTCATGGCTTTGAAGTGCTATCTATCATCAGACATCAGAATAAGACACATCTTAGCTTTATTTTTGAGAAAATAGGATCAGGAAGAAACAGGGAAGTATGTGTGGTGTGCTCTCATTTGCTGGTAGCACTAAAGCTGAGAACTCTGTTGTTCAGGATATTTCCCTATAGAAAATCAAAGGATCATGGAAGGCAGAGAGTCCTACGCCCCAAGCAACTCCTCATTGCCCACCGTTCATGGTTGTAGATCTCTTACCCATCTGAGACTGCAAGCCACGAATGTAAGTGAGGGAAACCATGCAGAGCACTCAAAGCAAAGCCCTAACTAATGTCATGTCTACCTGGCATGACTCTGGAAATAGAACCAATCTTGCAAGGGTGGGAGGAAGAAGGGTGACTCACCAAAGTTCTCCCCGCCCCAGATGTCCATGGCGTTGTCATACTTCCCCAGGTGGTTGAACCAGGCTTTATCAATCACAAACAGCCCCCCAGCAATGATGGGAGTCCTGCAGGGTCAGGGAAGCAAGAGAAGTGCCTAGATGTGCAGAAGAAGCTCTTCCTTTAGCCTCTTCTTCCATCATCAGCTAACTGTGTACTTCCTTCTTACCAAATGAGAACAGTAAACCTCAAAAAGCATCAAAGCCTTTCTTTCAGCTGCCTCAGTATTTTGCTGTCAATCATAAATTGCCTGGCATTTAATGACTGGCTAATGCATCCATCAGCACAACTCCTACAAGCCTGAAGTTCACAGCCCTGATTGCAGGCTTCAGCATCAGAAATGCACTTAACGCTTGGTGGGTTATTCACATGATGGTACTCTCACAGGATTTTTTTTTGCCTGCAGCCAGCCCATTAAGAGCACAATTCCAGAGGGGAGGGCAGGACAGAGCCAGCTCAGAAGGGCTTTTTAAAAGCCACTGCTAGCTGTTTGGTCTGTGTTTCAAAACAGGTCTATTTTTTACTCTTTGGATGAGCTAAGAAAAGCTGTGCTGAGATGGCACAGGGGAGGAGGGGAGAGCAGACCCAGAAGAGACTTGATCTTTGCTGGGACAAGTCTCATCCTCATGTGCTCATCTCATGGGACACAGGCACTCAGGATGCCTCAGTGCAGGCTGCTGCACCGAGGAAGTCTCTGCAGTACCCTGCATGAGTGCAAGCAGAGCTTTGCACTCCTATGAGCTTCCTGGAGCCCTGAGCACCCCAGCTCCAGATCTCCCCTCTACCATACACCATAACACTTCACAGCTGGGGATATAGGCAAAAGGGCTCCGTTTGGGATGAGGTGCCTGTCCTGACCCACATTCCACTTTCCCCTCTTGACTTACTTAATGGGTTTGGTAGGATCAAGTCGTTTGGCTTTCTGCTCTGGGGAAAGCTGCTCCCATTTGAAATGCAGGCTCCAGTCAAAACCTAAAACCAGTGCAGAGAAATACCTTAGGGAAATTAGAAATGGGCATGGACTAGGAAGCAATTCAATCCATTAGGCTACAGAATCCATGTTGGATGAAATTTTTTTCACTTTTAAATGTCTCAAGCCAATGGAGATAGAGCTCTTGGGAAAGGAGTCCAATGACTAATGTATTTTATACTACATCTGAAAGAGAAACAACACTTTGCATTACAATTGCAAAGTCAAGCACATGAAAAGCAGGAAAAGCCAGAATTAAATCTGCTGTTGAAACCTTGCTCTTAGAAGGCATCCTTGTCCCCCAATGCACACAGATGCACACTGTCATGGATACTGCATGCTACAAATAGCACAAGCATACTAATAAGTGCTACAGTTGCATCCTCTGTTTTTTGCCTAGAAATCCCCCATTTCTTCAGCATCTGGGCTTACAGTGCTGCAAAGGGTGGTTTTGAAATGACCCTTTATCCTGCCTGATTACTTTTTCCACTATAGCAAACAATAATCCTCACGCCATCTCTAAGCCAGCCTGAAAATGGCACAGGGAGCACTGAAGAGTGCAGATACACCTTGAGCAGGATAGCTGAAACCCACAGCACAGCTCAGAGCCACGCTTATACTATGGGACATGGCCCGTGGTGCTCACTCACCGCCTCTGAGATCTGAGGAAGCTGCCACATAGGCAAAAGTATCCAAGTTGATGATGTCAATAACAGGGCTGACCACCCGTGTGGGGTCCTGGAAAGCAGAAACAAAAGGACCTGTGACTTCAGATCACACCATTCAGCAAGTGGCCAATGGGTGGCCCAGTCTCTCGGATCCACCAAGCAGATGGAAACTTCAGTGGTAATTTTGGTGGTTTGGTGGCTTGTTATGGACATGTGCCCATCACTGCCTCCTCCACAGTCACAACAATTCAAGCCACGACTGAATGGTAGCAGAGGAGCTTCAGGGCAAGTCACCAAGAGAAGGTGAGCAGGTGGGCAGCTGGGCAGAGCAAAGCCTCTGCAGGATGCAAACCCCTACCTGCCTTTTGCACATTCATTGGTGTATTCCCCTCTCACCTCCCTCAAGTACACTTCACTGAATTTCAAAAGTCAGGTAACAAATGGGCATTTGAAATGAGGAAAAAACCCCACAACTGGCCAAGCAGCATAACCACACTGTGTAATCACAGGAAATTGTTGAATGCACAAATTAAGGGGATATAGTTGTAGTTTTGCCAGAGATGCGAAAGGGTTAAAACAACAACAACAACAACACAGAAACAACTGCAAGTTATTTTAAATAGTTGGTGGTGATTTAATTAGCATCTTCTTATGGGCAAAGAACTTATACAAACAGTTACAAACAAAAACAGCTACAGGAGGAAGACTGACAGCTTTGGCTGCTCTCTTATCTCCCTTTTCCTTTTCAAAAATCCCAAACTCCAATTATACCTCAAACTTCAAGCTCTCACCCTCACCAGATCAAAACATTTTTCACAGCTATGCAGAGGAAAGCATCTGAGCACGCATACCCTTGCTCTCACTCTCTGAAAAAGCTTTGTTTTAGAAAATGCTCCTAACAGAAAGCACTCGAGTGCAGCTAGAAGAAGCTAGAAGAAGGAACCGAATGCTACAAGCTGTGCTGGGGACTTAGAATCATAGACTGTGAATGACAGAATGGCTTGGGTTGGAAGGGACATTAAAGCCCATCCAGCCCCAATGCCCTGTCATGGGCAGGGCTGCCCCCACCAGCTCAGGCTGCCCAGGACCCATCCAACCTGGCCAACCTGTACAAGGCAAACAACCCACCAAAGCAGCGAAGTTTGCTGCACCCACACGTTGTGTGAAGGAGCTCCAGCCCAGAGACAAGCCACTCACACAAGAGCAATGAAACCATCAGAGCTTTTCTAGTTGTCCTTGTCCACCCATGTGGACACCAACACAGGCCATGGTGTGGAGGAACAAAGAGTTGTCCCCACCCCAGCAAGGACACTGCCCATCTTGCTGGTTCTTGGCCAGCACACTGCTCAGCCAAAACCCCTTCATTGCAGGCATACTGTGGCACTGCTCAGCACACCCTTTGTGTTGGTTGAAGGCAGGGTAAGGCTTTAAACAAAGACAATGGAAGCAGAATAGCAATTACTGTATGCACAGCACTGGGAATGGATTGTATCTGGTCATTTAAAAACTGCACCTCAAGCAACTTACTAGTGAGCACTTCTAATGAGCCCACATTCACTCCCAGTTTCAGTTCCACTCCTGCTCATTACGTGACACAGCTTCTTACAGGAAAATCCCCTTTACCTTCTGACTGCCTAAAATACTGCAAAGGTTTGACTTTCAGCCCTGTCCATGACTCACTTTCCCTGCCATATAACGAGGACATTTATATTTGCTCACATTCCATGAAGGTGTCTCTGATCCTCAAACAAAAAGCACTGTGTGCTCAGGAGCACAGTGCTGCTGCTGTTATTTACGTGGGGCTGAACACCAGATCTTAATATAGGTAGCTCCAACCTTCTGGTTTTCACTTGCTCTACAATTTAGGATTGCTGCCATACCAGAACGTGCTAATATCCACAACATTCAAATCTTCAATTCTCTTTCATGTGAAACTCTCAAAAATGTAAAAATGCATTTCTTCAGTGTATATTTCAAACAAAAAACATTATGAAACTAAACAAACAGCACAAAACTCTAAAAACTTCCTTAAAATAAAGTAACATGTTTTAACAGTAGAGGACAATAGAGGACAATGACTACAGCTTGTCTTGCAACTCTGTGGCAGCCACCCATTCCTTCCAATGGTCAACAAAAAGAGCGAGGAGAGAGGGTAAGGTAGGTAAGATTGCCCCTCATCTGCCTCCTCTACCCTAGGAGAGCACCAACTTGTAGGAGCTGGAAGTGGGAGGTCACCATTCACTGCTTCATCCTACCAGTGTTAACGAATCCGGTTTTGAGGTATGCTCATTGATTCATACCATAAAAATACTGTAGTCTCAATAATTATAGCCTTAGCCATGCTATTCAGTTGAAATGTGACGTTAATGGCTTCAGATATATTTGTTCCCTAAGTAAAAACAAAAGAGATGTGCCCACACACTCACAGTCATACACTCACAAACATGTTTTTGCAAAAGAGCCACAGCTGCTGTGGTTTCTTTGGACATGCACCATCCTGGGCACAGACCCACACACCTCTGAAGCAGGAACATGCCTGCACCTTTGCCCACTCCGACCCTTTCACTAGCTCTTGGGCCTTCTCTCTTCTCTTTGCATGAGAAAGAAAAAGCAAAGCAACTCGCAGGGTGACTGGTGATGGGAGAGCATTGGCTCAAGGTGGTTTCTACTGTCTTACTTGAAACTCCAGAGCCAAACTGACTCATCCTACCTGTGACATGGTAAGAAAATGCTCCTGTAAGAAGGATAATCCTCATCGCAGCAGGGACCTGTCTCTTGGGCACAGCCTGAAGGTGGCAGCAGTAACATGTCATACAGCCCATGGATCACTATGTAACCCTGATGGCCAGGACAGGTGCAGGGGGGTTGGGCAGGAGGAAAGCAAGGACCTGTTGCCCTCATCCTGCTGCATCTACAAGCAATTAAAAAGCAAACAAGCAGGACTAAACGGAAGCAAAGCACCCTTTCAGAAATACTTTCCATGCTGGCTGTCAGATGTAATGGCACCACTGCTACTACGGTACATCAAAATCCCTGTAAAGAAGTTGCAACGGTATCTAGATTCATCCACCCCACAAAGCCGCATCAGAAAGCTGGTTTTCAAGTTGGGTTTCACAGCTCATGCTATTGAAATTCCACAGGAGTTGTGGCCAATAACACAAAAATGCCATTTTCACTCCATTACTATTTACCAGCAGCACGATGGGACAGCCTTCTAACTGAGGTTGGGACCCATTCTATGCTGAGGGTGCCAGCAACACCAACAACCTTTGCCCAACGATAGGCCCTAACCTGCTGCTGTTCAGATTTCTCCAGAAGCCAGTGCCTTGGCTTCCTTCCTTGCTGCATCCTTTTACTCCTCAGCTGCCCCTATATCAACACCATTCACTAACTGTAAAATTACTGAGTAGCTAATACTAGCAATAAGGAGCAAGAGATGGAATAGCAATGGAGGAACAAGGCACAGCAAAGTGACATGACCATCCATCCATGCCACAGCTAGAGGTTTTCTCACACCCTGCCATGCCCCAGGCTGCCGGCACAGGGCTCGTGCTGACTCGAGTGACAAGGCACCACTGAGCCTCCTCATGCACATCCAGCTAGCGCTGCTGACTGGGTGAAAGGCGAGTGTCATTGTCTGCTCTGAAATCAGCAGAATTTAAATCCTATTAAATCAATTTATTAGTGCTTAATTTGCATGAAATTAAATTCGGCCCCTATTCAAGGAGCCGTCACTCCTTTAAATCATTGGCATTGAGCATTTTTACATAAGCCTAATTAAAAACCCTGCTGGATCCCAGTGCAGCAATTCCCCTTTCAAGGCGCAATCCATGCTTGTGAAGTCACAGAACTACTGCCCAGGAGACACCCCATCCCACCTGACCACACACACTCCCAAAGACACAAAAAAGACCTGAAAAGGTTACTTGGCACTCCAAAAACTCCTTGTTTTCTTATTAAATGCCTTCACACAGTTGGACAAAGTTGGGTGGTAATGGCCAGTAGGAGAGAAGAGGGGATGAACATCCCCTAAGGGTGATTCTGGTCCCTTGGGACACTCACCTCTTTGATCCTCTGCAACAGTGGGAGCAGCCAGTCCTTATTCACCTCACAGTGACTGTCCAGGAAGGTCAGGACTCCTGCTTGAGCCACATCTGCCCCTTGAATGCGGGACCGGATCAGACCTGTTCAGGGACACACCACATCAGCTTCCTCCAAGTTGGCTGGGCAGTATCCTCACATAGCTTTCTGGAGGCTCCTTACACACCCCCAAGGGCTTTGACCCATCTAAATCCCATTCAGATAAAATATGGTTCAGGTTCATCACTGCCTTTCCAGCACCACAAGCCGTGCCAGCCATTTCCCAGTGTCACCAAAGCAAATAAAAAGTTCCACTTGCATCAATAATTTATAGCATTCATGCCAAACCTTAAATGTGTAACTGTCTCCACTGTTCCAGGGCAAAACAGAACTTGAAATGCTTCAGAATGTCTTCAGAAGACAGAAGGGAACCTAAAGTCTTTCCCTTACTCATCACCAGCGCACACCTGGTGAGACCAATTCCACAGTAGAACCATGGTTTCCAGTGCTCCTAATCCCTGTGTTAAACCCCCTACACAGCTCTTAGTGAGGAGATGAGGGTGGGACCTTTTGAGGCCTCTCTTGCACCTCTCTTTGATTACCTATTTGGGAATTGCTAACCTGCAGCTCAATGGGAACATCTTTTCTGCTGAGAAAAGAGGATCTGCTCTCCAGGTGCTAAAAACCTTGGCTCAACAGGACCCTGATGGTGAATGCATGGTCCTTAGGAGCTGGACTGCTAAATGAGTTTGAGAGGAAAGAACGAATAGAAGAGGGAGATCAGAAAGCCCATTATTGCCCATATGAATTTCAGACTGGTCTCTTTGGCAAGATCACTGTTAGTGAAGACACTCTACAGGAAACCCATTTAGTAATATAGAAATCAGTTGGCTTTCCATCGCTTCTCCTGCCATGCAGCCAGTTCTCAAGTGAGCTGCAATGGAAGGGGATGATCCACTGACAAACATAAGGACATATGGGGTGTTCGAGGGGAGAAAGGCGTCTTGATGAAGGAGAAACAGGGGCAATGTAAGGTGAGACAGCAGCAAATAGAAAGAGATGGGGGTTGCCAGGGGGGCACACCTTTGGGCCTTATGGAAGGTCACTGACTTTCATATTAAAATTCCGTGTAGGAAAAGGACCAAGGAACAGTCTTTGAGTAGGAGGAAGAGGGGCAGAGATAACAAAACCTGGAACAATCCCATGTCTGCCCAGGTCAGCTCCTGCAATACAGTTTGTCCCCACAGTGCTCTCTGCTGTGTGGATTCTGAGATCTTGTAGGTAGACACTGCATCCACCCTGTGCCTTCATAAATACTGGTGGGGTCCTGAAGGAGACAGCTTCAACGATGAGCAGGTTCAAGAAAGCCCTTCAGGCTGTGTTCACAAATCCTGACTAGGTTGTGCAGTGCTAATACCTCCAGCTCCATCCAGTGCTGAGGAAGACCATGTAAGCATATGAGCATGTACCCAAATCACAGAGGAGAGGAAGATGGGAAGGAGAAGCAGACTCAAAAGGTTGCAAGAAGTAGCCCAGTAAGGCATACATCCATCCTCCACACAGCCCTTTTTAATCTTTAAAATATAATTAATTACTTTTTTTTTTTCTTTTTTTTTTTTTAATTCCTGCAGAAGCAGCAGGAGCAGTTCTCATCTCTTTCATTAGTGCAAACATCTTTAAAAAGAAGACTGGAGGCTTTGTTTTGCCTGTTCTAATTTTCTGGGTAATAAGCTATAGCTGAGCTATCTCAGATATCTTAATAGACCCTTTTTTTTTTTTTTTTTTTTTTTTCAGGGACAGGGGGGTAAAATCCATACCAATTCCCAGCCCTCTCTCATGTCTCTTATTATCAGTGCTTTTCCCTGTGTGCTCCATCCACTGGAATAGCTGCCTTCTCTTCCCACCCGCTCCATCACTTTCTCATCTCCCAAAGCCTGGGTTCCTCACCCAGGCCAGGATGACCAGGGTGAGTCGGGGTTCAGGATGTTGGCCCTTACCTTCACGCTGTCTGTTCCGCAGGCATTTCACCTTGGGTAGTTTGGCCAACAAGCGGCAGTCATCAGCTTTGGAAACACAGAGGGAAGCAACATCACCCATCAGCACTCGGGTGGTAACAAAAATGGCCCCAACACCCTGAGCAGCAGCTCCAGCAACAGCCCCAAGACCATCCAGACCTGAGGTCCTGTGATCCCATTTGCAGCTGCCTTCATTGCTCCTTGGCTGACTTTCCATCAGCATGGGAGAGGAAGACTGAGCACTACTTGGGCTGAGTACATGGGCAGGAACACCCAGCTCAGCACTCTGAACTCACACCCCATGCATGCACCTCCAAACACATTTTTCCTACTCCAACAATCTTTTATTTGCAGATACATCCACCACAACTTATACATGGAGCTGAGGTTATCTGCATGCAGCAAAAGAATAAAGGCAGCAGAAGTTTGGTACATACATACAATGGAAACTTGATGGGGATAGTGGGAACTCACATGCATGTGCCATCTGCAGGTTGAACAACTGTGTTGCAGTGAACAAAAGGCCGAAGAGTTGGACACCATGACCTTTGTGGATCCCCTCCAACTCAGAATATTCTGAGGCTGACAGTGGTGAGAAATAAGTCACCACTGGGCATGAGATAAAAGCACCTGTTGCTTGGAGAGGATTGCAGGGAAAACTGACCATGTGTTTATATCATATTATGCAAATGCATACGTTTTATGTAAATGTATGCAAAACATATACTAGGAGGCTCAGACTATCACAGGAAAGAAGGGGCCAGATGCAAGACAGCTGAGAAGAGCTGATTTCATGCAGCAAAAAGTTCCCAGACTTGCCCAGCTCAGCCTCCAATCTGCTGGAGTGGCTCTCAAACTCACCACAGCCCTGCTGGCCACTGTTTTGCTGATTCCCAGGCAAGGCATCAATGCCAGAGATAGACGGCCAGTAAGTAGTCTGTTGTGAAATCTATTCCTAACATCCTACAAGGTGGTACCGATTTAGCCACAGTTCACTCAATCAACATGTAATGCCTTATCCTTTTCATGCCTAAGACTTTTTTTTCTTTGGGCGCTTACTTTGCAGCTGGGTCTTCCATTTGCTCATTGCACCATCAAGTTCTTTAGCTGAAGACAACCAGGGTCATTCCCTGAGAGCTCACGGCTTCAGCTATGGACGTCTGCTGGAGATCGGACCTATTGATTTCACCGGAGTCACCCTATTAACCAGCAGGAAGCAGCAAGAGGATGTGGGCTGTGTCATATACAGCACTATAGGTGAGGCATTTCAGAAATTGGTAGCTCATGAAGAAAATCCTATTCCACTGTTTACGGCAGTGAAAATCAATCAGGAGCTTCTGGCCATCTACAAAAATGTGTGCAGAGTATATGCTAGGGGGCCAAATAGTCGTGGGAAAGATGGAGGGAGCAGATGCATGCCCAAGTGCCAGTGGTATGAGCCCAAAATTGCTCCTGGCTGCAGCTGAAAGCCAGATCAATCATACCTTCAGCACAATACAGCTAGGTATGGATCAGATTCACAACTACTAGGCATAAAAATGATTTGTCATGTGCTTTTCCTGTATTATTATCCTTAGAACAAATTTGATCATGCAGAATTTGAATTTTCCACATAGCTATGCAGACGTGGGGCAACAGGATTTCCTACCCGCACCTACAGAGCTTTACATTTCCTTTCTTCCCAACAAACTCTCTCAGCAAAAATCTGGACCTCACACCACCCCTTTCAGCTGGGCAGCCCACTTCTAACAGGGAGTCACTTACGATCGTCGCTGAAGTCGTCCACCAGTATGATTTCATGGATGAGGTGCACTGGGGTGCGGTTCATCACACTAAAAGACAGAGAGAGAAAATCTTTGGCAGCGTTTGACCAACTCATCAGCCCAGAAGATGGCAAAGAAAAGCTTGGGAACCAGTCTTTGCAAAAGAATGGCCAGGCTTGTGTTTCTAGAAAGAGTATATAAGAGAAGACCCAGAAACTGGTCTCTCCTTCAGTAACCTGCGTTGCCAAGCTATCAGCTGCCTGCAGCCTAATCCAACAGCTAAGCATCTGATATTCTTGGGAAGTAGATGGGATTCACCCTTATCACCATGGTGAGCAAAAGAGAGCAGCCCAGAACACCTGGAGGAAGAGGCTTCATATACATGCATGTTGCACCAAATTCCCTTTCTGTCATTTTCACATCTCTAATTGGGTAAATGACATGGCGTCCAATGCCAGCCAGGACAACACAGAGAAAATAGCCCAGCTAAAAACATCATGACACAGCTCACAGCCATGGCAGGGCAATCGTTTTTATCACCGACCTAGTGGTGCTTCAAGGGTTGCAGAGAGGATAAGAACAGAGTTGTAGCCCTCCAGCTCCTTGAAAGAAAAGCTGGAAGATGTAGTCTACAGGTCCCTCCACATGTACAATCACTGCAAGGTGTATCTGAAAGCTACAACCTCCCTTAATTATATCAAGGTGGTTTTTTGGGGATTATCATTAAAATTACTGGACCTGATCTTCCCCTGTCAAGCACAGCACAGAAGTCAGCAGAACTATACATATGTAAAATCCTACTGCTATCAAGGGTTAAGGCTGAGCTCTTGAAGCACTGCTCTCTGGGCTTCCCAAAATCTCTTAAATGCTGTGTCTGGACACTAGTAACACCAGACACTGCCACATGAAAACTCTGATCAACAGGTTTCCCCAGTTTTTCAGGCTCCCAAACCCCCAGCAAAAAGCTGGAAAATCTGGAAAACTGTGTTCCTATTCCAGACCTCTGGGGAGTGCTGCAGAAGGCAGGAAACACAGGGACCTTGGTGGTCTCACAGCACTGGACACCTGAAAACGTTCATCAAAAGGACTGCATGGTGCCATATGGTATGGGACATCCCCATGGATGTCTGGGGCAGCTGTCCTATTTCTGTCCCCTCCCATCTCCTTGAGCCCCCAGCTCTTCATTGACAGAGCAGTAGGAGAAATTGGGAAGTCCTTGACTTTGTGCAAGCATGCAAGCACAGCTCAGCGACAACTGCAACATCCGTGCGTATCAAAATTGTTTTTCTCCTAAGCCTCAAACACAGCATCACACCAGCCACTATGAAGAAAATTAACCCTATCTCAGCCAAAACCAGGACAACCTCCAAGCCCAGAACTACTTTCCCTGCAGTGACTATGGAAACATATTCTCAGCCTCATCCAGTTTCAGGACCTGGACAAAAGCCATAGTTTTCAAAGAATCATAGAATCATTAAGGTTGGAAAAGACCTCTAAGATCATCTAGTCCAACCATCAATGCATCGCCACCACGTCCACTAATTCCCACGCTTCAGACATTTCTCTCATTAAGGTTGGAGGGGGGGAAAGAAAGCTAGGGCACACAGAGCCAGTTAGACCTGCTGTTCCCACCTGTCAAGTATGTTTTAATTATTATTATTAATAGGTTTGTTATTTAAAAAAAAAAAAAAATATATATATATATATATATCCCCATATGTGACAGCTGAATTCAGCAAATTACCACAGCTGAGAGTCAGCAAGGGAGAGACAGGAGAGCAATATCACGCTCAGTGGAATATTTAACAAGCGCTGATTGCCTGGAAAGCTAACTTGGTGAAACCCGCAGGAAAAAAAATAGCAGCCTTGTAAAAAAGCCAGCAAACAGCCTGCTGAGAGTGGAAGTGGGGAGGAGTGAGTAGCGTGAATATCCAAAGCCTGCATCCACCCAGCCTCCTATGCAGCTTTGGCTACCAGAAGTGCAACGTGGGGCTGAACTCTACAGGCAGGTGATGTCTGTAAGGATAAGTCAGTGAAAGCCACTACACTGGGCTGTATTTGCAGATCTGAGCACTTAGTAGTGTTTGGTGCACTGGAAAAATTACCCCAGGGCACCCATTTATGAAAGAAGAACCAGAAGGGACAGCTTTCAAGGAGTGCCTGCAGTGCCAGCAGCCTGGGACAAACCCTGTTCTTCAGGTTGCCACCCCATACATTGGAGAGGGTGCCCCTAATGCTGTGCACAACACCTTCAGCAGTGGTGGTCACCGCTTTATCCTGTCTGGGCATCTTCTGCTCACCTTGGGGCTCCCTGCCCAAAACTAAGTTCTCACGTGCTTCAGGTTTCACAGCTGAAGGCTTTGCCGTTGACCACCCCCTGCTTTTATTTTTCATGCAGTCTCCATAAAGGGTGCCACAGGTGTGGTGGAATCTCTTCCAGTTAACTGCAGCTATCTAAAATTTGGGACTCCAGCAAGTTTACCACTTAGTCATGGAGCACATCTTCCAAGCATGGATCACCCCAACTTAAGTTAGTCAACTAGAAGCCTCTGTTTTCCCTGTGTGATTAACCCTGTTCAGTTGATTTGGAGGAGTGACACCATCCTAAAGCCCAACTAAGAAAGTTCTGAAGAGTGTGTTCCAGAGATCTATCACAGCTTTAAGGGACCTGATGTTCACTGATTTTTGTGGGCTTTGGACTCATTACCACCCTTGCCAGTATGTCCAAAGCCACCTGGCAAGCCCCAAATGGCTTTCCAGCAAAGCCAAATTCACATCTCCATCACATTTTCTACCTTCTTCAGGAAGAACTGGAAAACAGAGACACTGAATCCTTCACATTTTTGACATTAGGGGAATTTTTTAAGGACAGTCTACAAAGCATTTTTAAAAATCTAATACCCGCTTTTCTACTTCATGGAGCTTTGCTTAGCTTTGATTTTGTTGTTGTTATTCTATATTTTTATCTTCCTTTGTGTGTGTGTGTGTGTGCGTGTGTGTGTGTGTACTTTCTTTTTCTTTTGCATTTATATGGGTAAAATCCCAAGACAATATTATAGTGCTTTGAAGTCCTTCCATTATTTATGGATTTTCTTCTCCCTGAAATCAAACGTAGGTAGATTTGCTGCAGTGATGGACATATTCTAGCAAATCAAAATAGCTTTTAAGTTCTGTGGAGCTCAAGAGCACAATACTTTCTTTCTTAAACCACTCTCAATACAAAAAAAAATCACGGCTTCTAGTGCTTAAGCTTATTCAACTCATTAAGAATGGATTCTCTGCTGAATTATCTTGCAAAGTTAGTATGGAAATGTTCTTTGTTTCAGTGGATTGAGCAGATATTATGCAGCTGTAACCATGCAGAATTTCACACTAAGTTTTCACAAATCCAGTTCTACTCCTCAGCATCTTATAGAATCATAGAATGGCTTGGTTGGAAAGGATTTCAAAGACCATCCAGTTCCAACACAGGCAGTTCCACAGGCAGAGTGGCCAACCACTAAAACAGGCACACCAGCTCAAGCTGGCGAGGCTCCATCCAACCTGGTCATGAACATCTCCAGGGCTGGGGCATGCACATGCACATCTGGCCAGCCCATGCCAACACCTCATCGCTCTCTCAGTAAAAAATTTCCCCAACATTTTGTTCAGATCCTTTCCAGTCTGCCTAAAGACAAGCATCAGATCTAAGAACTCCCATTTCAAACATCTACCCATGCAAATCTCATCCCGACTCATAAAAAGTGTTTTCACAGAGCAGTTCAAACTCTCTGACAGAAGGTTGGCATTTTTTTTTCTTTTTTGGTCACCCAAAACACTAGTTGCTTTGCAGAGGTGGCTTGTGGACATTAACCTCTGAACCTGTTAATTCTCTCCATGGCAACACAGTGGGACTTAGGGAAAAATAAAAAGAGAAGGGAGAAGGACAGAGAGAAAGCCTTTGGGAGTAAAATTGAGCCCTGGAGGGACCAAAGGTCACAATTATCAAAATCAGGATGAGAGCAAGGAGAGGAAACGCTCACCAAAATGAACTGCTTCAATAAATGAAAATGACTAATTATGGAGGTAGAGAGACATCACACCAAGAATAACCATAATGAGCTTTGATTACACTGCAGCTCTCACATTTTATTCTTTCAAATACCCACCACACTCTTTGAAATTCAAGAGTTCTCTTATGTTAACATCAAAAGGTAAAAGTGCTCTTGGCACTGTGTACTTAGTCACTGTGAGAGATGATTAGCAAATTAAAAAAAAAAAAAAAAAAGTCCAGGGCTTAAGCAAAATAAATAAATAAATAAATAAATAAATAAAATACCCCAAAGTGCTAATTATACAGTTTCTGAGCAACACCTGGCTTGTTTTTGCTCCTTTAATCAGCCTCACTTCAGTTATGGCACAGAATCTGTACAGTGCTACATGCTGTTGGAGGAAGAAGGTGTTGGCACTGCTATTTCCCTGTTCTGAGAGCACTGGAATGCAGGCAAGGTATCTGCACGTGAGCAGGAGTGAGGTGTTGGTTGTGCAGAGCATCACCCTTCTTTCTTGAAAGCACCAGGAAAGTGACAGGTGTAATATTCTACCCTCTAATTAGGGATCTAAATATTGGATGTGGTATTCACAGCACTCGCACTGGGACGCCTGCCAAAGGACATGCTTTGGTTTGTCAGCAACAAGGTAAATAATGAAGCCTCCCTGTTCCTGCTCTGAGGTCTCCAGCTGCAAATCTGAGGAATAAATATATGAATAAATCAATCTCCTCAGTGGAGAAGGGTGGAGAGAGAAGGAGAAAAAGACACTGAAATTATCCCTAAAAGGGGTCTCTTATGGCTGCTTCTTCCCCTCATTCCTCCTGGGGTTTACACATGCAGTCCCATTCCATGCTACTGACGAGTCACCACCTTTATTGCAATAAGCCTCAGAGCTGGACACAAGTGAAATTGAACACAGATGCAAAATAAGAGACTTACTCGAGGTCACTACAAAAGTGAGCAGCTCCAATAAGAACCCAGCAGTAGTTTCCACAAATGTGAAGAACCATTTTGCTATTCACCATCTCTTTCCCTCTGGACAGTTCTCTTCTGTGTTATGATACTCAGTCCTTACTACCTGGGCACTTTCAGGTATAGCAAGCATAGCTGCATACACATTCACAGATGCTGACAACATCATTTGCAGAGATTTGGGCATACCATTAGCTTAGCTTTTGTTGTTTTTTTTTTCTCATTCTTCCAACTGGCAAATGGCCAGAGAAAGGATCACAAAACCTTTAATTAATCCATTATTCCACACAGCCTGCTGGCTTTTCTCAGCAGTTTGGATGACGCAAATGGCTCATCAGCAAAGTGTAGCAAACGCCTGTGACGTGTCTGGTGTAAGGGCTGCTGCAGAGGCTGCATGCTGGCATCTCTGCGTCATGGGCTAGAGCATTGCCATCTCTATCAGGAGCCAAGTGCAACCACAGAACCTGGTATGCACCTCAGCCTCAGTGCATGTGGGGCTTTTGGGATCGCAAGTGAACACGGCAGGGCTGAAATCTCGGCAAACAAGAGCTACCCCTATGTATCTACATGACCTTAGAGCCTACAGCTTGTTGCTATAGGAATAGCACCATCCTTCCTCTTATATACACGGTCCTGTGAGAAGTGCTCCCTGGTGCCCTGGTTTGGACAAGCCCAACGATCACCCTCTGCACAATTCCTTCCTCCTGCAACTGAGGTTAATAGGCAGCGTTCATTCTGCAGCAGAGGGGGAAACTTAACTCACTCAGGAAACCAGGTGTGTAATTGCAAATCTTCCACCAGCTTCCAACAATCACCTCTCCGTTCCTCACCTGCCACCTGGGTTATATCAAGAGTGCAGCATGGAGATGTAGTGATGAGAATGGGGACAATGGCTGCATGCAGAGATTGGCAGTGTTTTGAGGTACTTGGTCACAAACTGTTCCAAAAGGCATGAAGCAGCTACAGGAGGACATGGTTTGTTTGTCTGGCCAATGGAAAATGATCCATGCTGTTACAGCCACCATGGGATGGAGTTATCTGGAAGACCTAATTAAACTAAGCATTTGCTTCTACAGATCAGTCAGAAGGCACAGCAAATGAACTCACAGAGGATGAAGAGGCAGATGAACTCTCAGCTGGGTCCAACCACAGGCAGAGAGATGGTAATACAAGCACAGTCATGGCCAGAGGGGAGCAAGGCAGGAGCCATGTCACAAGGAAGACTTGCTACTAAGGGCTGGAGGGATCACAGCAAACCCCAGAGTGCTGTTTCCAGAAAGAAAACAGGAAAACTTGTTGCTGGAAGGTCATCTCCAAACCACAGGAATTAGGAGAAAAAGTGCTATTTCCTAAAGGTCAGCTCATGAGTGCACAGCATGGCAACTACAGAGAGGCAGAGGGAACCAGGCATAATGTCTAACATCTCGCATGTGGCAGAATCATTCCTGATCATAATTGCCAGCAGAGTGAAGTGCCAAGGTATGGGAGAGATGAGACTGAAGTCTGTCCCCACACTTCCCACGTTATAGATGCTCTAGAGGACTGTGCTTGACTTTGCTTTGCCATCCCTGTTACAGTGGAGTCTGGAAGATGATAGCCCCAAGCAGGGCACTGTAAATGTAAAAGAAAAGGTTCAGCATGAAGGACTTGGTACATAATATGAAGTGTCAGTGCTGTGCACACCCAAAATCCAGTCACCCTAGACAGAGAAAGCAGTAATAGGTTATTAAGTGTGAATTGAAGGAGATGGGATTGGGCAGAAAACCATAAAGCAAAGCAGGAATTCAATTTTAGGACTGTCAAACTCATCTGTGGCATGGAGTGCACCCACCTGAGAATGGATGCTGCTTCTAGAGGAGTGCTCATTCAGGATGTGACGGTGAACACGTCAGGGCTGAAATCTTGGCAAACAAGAGCTACCCCTATGTATCTACACAACCTTAGAGCCTACAGCTTGTTGCTAACCAAGTCTTCACTATGTGAGCATGGAACATAGCTGTGAAATGTTTATTATTGTCAGACAGCAGAGAACTTTCCTTAAAAGAAGATACCAGCTGAGACCTGGACACAGGCCTCTCAAAGGTGTGATGGACACATTTCATTATATATTCCCTCAAGTGCAGCAAGGCACATGCTGGGATTAAACACTGATTTTTAAATTCTGCAGTGAAAATGAAGCCTTTGTCTCTAACTGACTACAGCAAAATCCAGCCAAGAACAAACCGACAAATTAAAGAATGGCCACGTTCCCAGAGCATTCCAAAGTGCACCCAGAAGAGAACAGAAACTATCCTTGAAAATCTTGTCTGCATGTGTACTATGAGAGCTTCTCAATTAGTAAAGCCTTTCTGGCATTGGATGGCTCAGTGGAGAAGCTCAAGCAGCAATACCAGAGCAGATTTGCAGAATGATGACCACCCCTAGGCAACAGGGACAGCACAGAGCTGAGCACTGGTACCCAGCTGCATTTAAAACTGTTATTCCAGGCTCTGTAATAATCTTTTGCTTCTCCTCTCAGACAGCCCAGTACTAGACCGGAAAAGCAAGCACAGCTACTTGCTTCCCGAGCCCCTCTCTGTAAAACCTACTTCTCAGAGACCAAATTTCATGCTAATTTCCCCTGGTAATTGTGCTCATAGCTGGTGGGTCTATTCACTTTGCTGCAGTGAGTGCTGGCACATTCTGCCTTTCTTCACAGAAAGCTCAAGCCTACTCACCCTTTCTAAAAGCATTTACGACTATGCTTCAGGAGACAGAGAGCTCTTACCTCCGAATGGTCCTCAGCAGAGTAGACCTGGCCTCATTGTGGAAGGTGATGACTATGCTGGTGGGAGGGAGATCCTGGCGGTAGCGCAGAGTTGTACACCTATGGAGAGAAAGAGGAAAAGGGCTGAAGGTGCTGAAAAAGGCTCAGGTGCTGAAATCCAAGGTGGGACGTCATGAACACAAGAAGAGCAGAGTGTTCTCCAGCACGCACTAACTCAGTTGTTGCTTTCTTATTGTTCCACTCAAAACGCTTTCCAAATCCTGCCTTCGCTTGACCTAGCCATATTTCTCATGACTACACAATCACCAACCTCCCAAAAAATCATCATTCATCCAATTATAATGCAATGTCCATCCTCAAAGCACCCCAAAGGTGCACGCCCACACTGCATGCAGGAGAAGCGTTGATAACATTGCTCCATGTGGCAACACCCTCGTCCATCAAAGCTACATCTCAGAGAAGCAAAATATGTTTCTGAATTACTAACCAGCACCAGGCCATGCCCTTCTGTATCAGAAATAGTGCAGTCATAGGAACTAAGGAGTTGATCATTCCTCTGTACTTGGCACTGGTGAGGCTGCACCTCAAGTGCTGTGTTCAATTTGGGCCCCTCACTGCAAGAAAGACATCAAGATGCTGGAGTGTGTCTAGAGAAGGGCACTATAGCTGGTGAAGGGTCTGGAGCACAAGCATTATACGGAACAGCTGATAGAATGGGATTGTTCAGTCTAGAGAAGAGGAGGCTCAGGAGACACCTTATTGACCTCTACAATGACCTGAAATGAGGCTGTGGTGAGGTGGGGTTGGCCTCTTCTCCCACATAACAGTGACAGGACAAGAAATAATAGCCTCAGGTTGTGCCAGGGGAGGTTCAGGTTGGATATTAGGAATAAATTGTTCTCAAAAAGAATGGTGAGACAGTGGCACAGGTTGCCAAGGAGTCACCATCCTTGGAAATGTTCAAGAAACATGGAGATGTGACAGTGAGGGACACAGTCAGTGGGCATGGTGGGGAAGGGTTGGCAGTTGGACTTGACCTTAGTGGCCTTTTCCAATCTTAATGATTCTAAGCTACTCATCTCATTGACCCCTTGCATCGTTCAGTAATGCACTGCAGCTGAGTTTTCCCAACCTGACATCACAAGAAGCAAACTGCTCTTGCTGCTCTGTGCACAGGAGAGGCTCTCACTTGCTCTGCAGAGCTGTGGTGACAGACGGCACCAGTCGCTCTCCGTGTGCTATTTATACACAATTATCTCCCAGCTGTTTTGAGCTGTGTGTCCTTCCACTCACTTCCAGCACGAGGCGGGGGAGTCTGCGTAGCTAACAAGGGAAGCTATTTCAGGAGAAGAGCAAGAGAGGGTGGAAAATACCGAGCCATCAATACGTTACTACATTAGTTAAGAAGCTAATAAATAATGCTCCAGGGTATGTATCAGCCACTCATGGGAGAGCTGGGGATATTGCACACCAGCTGAGCCCGTAGCGATGTGCTGAGAGCTCCCTGTGCAAGGCAACTTGTCTTTAAAACTCCAGATCTGTTTGTGCTGTGTCAGCCCAATTAGACCTCATGCACGCAGAAAGCACTCAAACTTCATTCACGAGCACATCCAAAGCTTGGTCACCAGCTCTATGGCTCGCCCCTAACTTCTGTTCAATGAGGCTTGTAACATCCCAAAGATGGGATGGATGACTGCGCTGCCATTACTGCGTAGGCAATGGCCACTGCTGCTTCCACACCCCGCATTACACGACATTTGTTTCCTCCCATTGGCCCTCTTCCTGCATCTCACCCCCCCCATTTTAACAACAGCTACACATTCCGGCTCCTGAGAAAGCAGATTTCAGCTTAAGTGGTTTTTTGGCACTTGCTTGGGTAATAAAAACCACAGCTTGGAAAAGCATTAAATCCACCATGTCCAGGATTATTTTGTGTGACAATTACATCTGGGGTAATTTCAATTTAATACCTCACTGCAAGTGCAAATTGCAGTATGCAGCCCTAAAATTGCTGTAATAATGAAAATAAACCTGCTAAGAACTGCCTGTGCTACCTCAGGCTGTCACTGGATAAATGTTTTGTGCTGCTTATGGTATTTCATAGGTCACCCAACTGCCAACAAGAAAAAAAAAGAAGCATAAAACCCCACCCACAATATTTTCAGGAAACAAAGACAGAAAGTTTGAAAGATTTTTTTTTTAAGATTGTTCCTTAAAAAACTAAATAACCCCACGAAAAATGTAATAACCTTGCAGTGTGATGAACTTACAGGCTGAAGTCATTTAAAATTGAATTTTAAAGTCTTGCAGCAGGACTGGGGAGCAGTGTTAGCACTGCAAGTGCTAGCAGGGATGTGCAGCAGCCTGCAAGGTGGGAGCTGTAGTTGCTCAGTGAAGCTGGAGGGGCTCTAACCACCCAAGAGAGAGCATCCACACACACAGACTGTTCTGCCTTTATCCCAGAAGCCAAGAAGTTGAGCTTTCATTTAACGCTAAGTTTCACTTTTCTGAGGTTTATTTCCCATTCCAATTTGAAATAATTTCAAAATTGAAGTTGTTACATCCCAGGAGCTGCAACGACCTCTTGCAAAATCCCAAACTTGGGCATTGCTACAGCTGAGGGCACCTCAGCACCTCACAGACCTTCAAAGACACTGTTTGAAGACATTTCTCTTAGATTGTTTAGACCCTCCTGCTCCTGACCAAGTTATCAAACACTCGCATAGACTCAATGCACAGCCAACTCTGCATACCTAGAGGTTTTCCTGAGGGGAAACACATCAACTTCCAGAGCATTTCAACCCATTTTGCGTTTAAATTGGCTCATAGTGCCCCTCAGCACACCAAAGCCTGTCTTGGAAACACAGAGCAAGCAGCCCAGTGATAACAGCATGACTGGAGACCAACTCTGCATCTAAGCCTTTCTTGGTCCATTCATTTGGAGCGTGCTTTTTCCTTGACACTTGCCATCCACTTCCAACGTGTTCTCTACATATTTGTTTTGAGCAGCAGATGAACTACACATGGTGCAACCCCCCCTTTTCTCCTTGAAAATGTGTAGGAGAATGGTCTAGCCAGCATGCACCTCAGACTGTTTGGGTTTGCCTCCACACTGCAGCCATGGGGCTCACATCAACCCTCTTATATCAACCCAGAGCCCTGACATCTCAAATAAGATGCATTCACATATACATTTGTACCTTACCAAAAGGATGGGAGCCCTTCTGGAAGTCAGTAGCAGTCCATAAGTGAAGAATAAAGCCAAGAAGAGCTTTCTCTTGTTATATTTTTATCATGAAAACTAGCTCAGCACTCTGTAGGCTTGTTGTGTTCACTGTAACTGTGTTCACACAGGGGGGGGGTCAGCGCTGCCTTCTTCAGGACATGTCATCCCCATAACTATTTTTGGTTCTTCTTGAAAATCCCCAGTCAAACAGACCACTAAGGATGCAAAAAGTTTGAGCAAGGGTGAGAACGCACAGTACAACCTGCAATGAATATTCAGTAGTGGTTAACATCAGAGCTGACAAGGAATTATTTGGTATGTGTTAACTAGATGCAGAGGGATAATACTAAGGAAGACCATCAGGAAAACACTGCCAGTGTCTCAAACCAGTTTGGGCTGTAGAGTAAATTCCCAGAACACGTACTACCAAACCACCAGCACTAGCAGGGAATCAGAGCTGCCTGAATGGTCATCACTCACACTGCCTCCAGGAAGTTCCAAAAGATACTGGAGTTCAACTCAAAGAGCAGGTTGGCCAAGGAGGAGATGTTCTTATGTAGCTTCTGGCAGTTGCAGCAGTGTTATATTTAGCTGGTGCACACTTAGTATTTCTTTTAAGTTGCTCCCTCTTTTGGTTTTCTTCCTTTCCTTCCTACTTTTTCTTCCTTCCTTCCCTTTCTCTCTTTCTTTTCCCTGATAGATGGATAATAAAATAATTAATCCAACAGCTACATTTGAAGAAAGGGAGAAAAGCAAGAAGGAAAAAAAAGCCTTCTGTGCACATGATGTGCTGCTTGCTTGTGAACCGACAGACAAGATGATGCATTAATAATTTATTAACAATTCACTGGATTTTATTCTTTGGAAAAGGGGAGGAGAATAAAAAGAATCTACTCAAATGGAAGGAGAGAATAATATAGCTGCATTGAAAACCAAGTTAAATAAGATTGTACATCTTGATTTTCAAAGAAGCTCATGAATATTTCGGGATTCTTGGGCCCTCCACACTGACTCAGGGCCTATATGGTTTCTCCAACTGATTGTGATTTAACCTGGCTCAGCATCATACAGCCAGTTACTTACTTTCCTCTCCATACAGGAGGATGGGGGAAAAAAAAATGGGAAAAAAAAACAACTCGTGAGCTGAGATAAGGACAGCTATTAATAAGAAAGCAAGAAAAGGAAAGAGAAACAATCAAAAATCAACAACAACAGAAAGAATAAACAAAGCAAGTGATGAACAATACAACTCCCACCACTATCTGACTGATGCCCAGTTGGTCCCTGAGCAATGGCAGCCTCCCTAGCCAACTCCCTTCATGTTATTGCTCAGCATGATGCCACAGGGTTGGGGACATTCCTGGGCCAGTCTGGGTCAGCTGTCATGGTTCTGTTCCCTTCCAGCTCCTTGTGCACCCCAACCCCCTTACTGACAGTGTAGCATGAGAAGTTGGGAAGTCCCTGACTTAATGCAAGCACCGCAGGTAGTGAGGGTGCTTTTGATGCTTTTGATGGAGTAGCACTTTATAGTTCTGGTTAGCTGGGGAAAAAAGAAAGAATTTGCTTGCAGCCTAAACTATCAACCGTAGCCAACCTCAGAGAATTAGTTCCATTGCTTGCTAATACCCAACTTCGATTTCAGTCTAGGTAAACATATCAGGTCAATAGAAACACTGCGACAAGCATGAAAGTTAAAACAAACAACTTTATTCTGTCAAAATTGCTCAGAGCAAGCTATCAAAGTAATCAATGGCACATAATAATTATAAGGCAAGTAGTCAATACGTTATAGCAGTCAAAGGAAGAGGGAGGCTCTAGCAGGGAGTGATCAATGGCAGCCTGGGAGCACCAAAGCACTTGGTGATGAAGCAATATCCATCCTCTGAAATCACTCGTGGGCCCTGCTATGGTTTAGGGCATGCTTTCTCTTTCCTCCAAAAATATAGGATCTTTTCTCTGCCTCATAAGGATGGAGGCTTCTGGAGGTCAAGGAGGAGACACTGTGTTCCATAGAGGAATGGGTGCTAAAAACCCACCCACTGGGAGTCACCAGAAGCCACCACCACCTCCTGCCATTAAAAGGTCCCCAGGGCCTCCCAGCCCTCCCCAGTGCAACACAGCTGTACTTTGCTTCTCCACTGACATCTCCTGCAGATGTTGGGGACCCAGCATGCATCACAGCATTGCTTCTGCTCCACTGCATCATTTGTTCCCTAGAAATCCAACACATTCTTTTTATCTGATTTTAGAAATTGCTTGCCTTTAAATACAGCCTGTCATTTTTAGATGACTAAGAGCGTCAAAAACATTTGAGATCTAAATGATTTCTCTGGGTGAGAAAAACAGATCAGTTAGGCCTTACATCTTCCTGAATTTTTACTGTCAGATTCTCTAAGAGCTTCACTTTTGGTTTAGCCTGAAATTGCTAACTCCTGTTTTTAATTTTTCTTAAAAAATCAACCAAGCAAAACACCATTACTCAGCTAACCTGGCCAACTCCTGTCCACTGACATAGTCCCCAAACTGACAACATAGCCATAACCCAAGCAAGATGAGCTGAACAGATCTGACCAGCCCCTGCTCTGCCTCCACGCAGAGCTTCAGCGTCTTGGATGAAAGCAGTGGCACTTGTGTTGATCTGCTGCTCACATCCTCACATCAAAATGCAGTGGTTCTTCCTCAGGGCACAGCTACTGGCAGGTCACTGGCTTTTATTAAATTCCCAGCTGTCTTCATCCTCCTTCTACCCACCTTCTGCTCCCATCATGACACACAGAGAGATCGCTGCACACAGGCAGATTCCTGGAGATGAGCTTTTATCTCTGGGTGAATGTGTCACAGAAGTGGATCTAATTAACTAGGGCTCTGTTGTTGAAAAAGGTTAATATTTTATCATGTCTTCTGTCTGGAGGAATAATTAGCCTTGGCAGTACCAGCTCATCCATTTCCTGAGGGCCTGAGTGAGAGATAAGAGGCTGGAAAGACAGGTGGCACTGATGGATGGATGACCACTACCTCAAGTTTGGGCTGACAGCACATCTAAGCCGCAGCTGCTTTTCAGCACTAACTCACAGGGGAATATTAACATGGGAAAAACTCTGCTTCAAAGGCTGTACATCTTCTGCTCTTCCTAGTCTGTGCCCTTAGTGACAGGGGGCACTTTAGAATGAGGCAATGGGATTCAACCAAGAGCCTATCAGCACCAGCTCCAGCACTTTGTCTGTGGGCTCTACAGCTGGGGTTGTGCTGGGGCAGCCTCCTTGATCCCCAGCATCTGCACAAGAAAATCCCCAGTCCACTGCATGCCCAGCTGTCCTCATCAAAGGATTCAGTGCACATCATCTCCCCACAAGGCTGCTAAGAAGAGCAGAGAGGCAAACTTCATTTTTTCACCTTTCTTGAATGAATGGAGAAATTGAAAAAGAACAAAGGAAGAATTGCTTTCGATCAACCCAGAAGTATTTTGTGCACGTTTTCTTGGCAAAATATAATAGCGGTGGGGGAGGGTATGGAATTTCCAAAGCAAAATCAAAGCTGCCTCATGGGGAAATAAGACAAAAATAACCTCGGTGAAGAAAATCTATCACTTGGGGAAGGGGCAGAAGCTGCTTTCATCTGTTTTGCTCAGCAGTTTTTGGCAAGCAAAATACTAGTCCAAATAAATTAAAGGTGCCTCCTCCACTCTTCTCAGGAGAATGTCTGTCCCTTGTTAACACCCTTTGTATCCAGCAAAGCAATGCAGGGCTGGCACAGGGGACAACTTGAATGAACATAAGGCGTAGGAGATGTGAAATCCATGTTATAACCCAGTGTTGGCTAGGTCAGCCCAGAATCTCCTCTCTGCCAGGACCTGGGCTCTGTAAGCAGGGGTCTGCAGGGCCTGGCAGGCTCTGCTGATCCCCCACATCCTACAGAAAGCTTTTAGCCAAGAACATGCAGCTCAGGAGCAGTTTCTCCTTGCTGTACAGACAGGAGCCATAATTCACTCTCCCAGCACAGCTCTTTCCTGTACTTTCCGATATGACTAGCTTTGCCCTCCAGAAGAAATGAGTAACAGCCCCTTAAGCAGCACATCCTCATGCATTCAGAACATTCGCCTGTATATTTCCATCAGATCCTTACACAGCCTATCTCACTTCTGAACTCCTTCCCAAGGGTCACCCTCATCCTTTTCGCTTAGGAGAAAGAAAAAGAAGGGGAGAAATAGGACTTCAAATCCACAACTGCAGAATAATCATCATTTGCCATTTCCCTACAGTATCTGTGATCAATTCATAACCAACCCTGTCCCTTAACTGCCCCTGCTGCAGCATCTTATCCCAGTAACATTTCTGCTTAAAGCTATCTCAGGGGAGATAGAACTTCTCAATGCTTAAGCCCACTAAATCACATTTTATATAGCCCCTTCTCAACACTTCTTTCCACTAAATGGAAAAAAAAAAAAAAAAAAAAAAGCTTCAAAAATGATATAAAGTAAAAATAGCTATTTGAAAAAGATGATTGCATTCATTGAGTTTTGTCCCCTAAAGCCATCAGCCTGTCTCAGAAACCATCAGGTCTCCTCCACCAGACAGCAAAAACAGGGCAGGAAGAGTCACAGATGCTGTCACACATACTGGTGAGGCCACAGCCATTGCCAAGATGAGAGCCTGGACACATAACCAGCTCTTGGCCAAGACTGCATGCTTCCAGCCCAAATCACAGCCCACATGTCCCCAAGGAGACCCATCAGTTGTTCCCACACCTGGGTGAGACAGCAGCAGAAGATAAGTCTTTAACCTCCAGTACTTCAAAGCACTTCACTCAAGGCTTGATGCTGAGTAATTTTGCTATACCAACATAAAAGTGTTTTCAGGAAGCCTGCATGTCCCTGAGCAGGTTTTGATCTCTTTGATACCAGTGTGAAACCGAATAATCTCCCTCTGATGCCAGTGGGGCTTGCCTAGATTACAACTGTCTCAAAGGTGATTAAGCCCAGGATGCTATTTAGGGATGCTGCTCACAAACTGCTTCCCTTTTGTGGAGCACCTCCAGGCCAGATCCAACAGAAGCAGGAGAATGGGAAATTTAGCTAAAATTAATATTTTCCCCCTTTTAATGCAGCATCACAGAGTGGAGACAAGGACGTTACGTTGAGTTTGCTTGAGCCTTGTCTACAGCAGAGCCTGAGCAGTTGTTGCGGTGCAGTGCAGTCACTGCACGGCAGGCAGTGAGGACAGGAAGCTTTATCAAGAGTGCTTTGATGTGTATCACCTCCTCCTCTCATTTAAATGCACTGACTGTGAGTGACTGCAGTGTCTGCATGATAGGACAGACGTGGGTAATGTAAGGCTGGCTACTCGAGCAACTTCAAAGCCCGTTACACAAATCAGAGGCAGCTACAAATTACATGTGCTGCAGTCAAGGTTTTTAAATTGTGTTGCAAAACAGTGATCCACACGACAGGCAGGAGACCTAGAGGTCACAGTGGTTTCTGCAACAGCAAAGAAACCTGGTCCGATTTCATAGCCAGGAGGCTGATCTGCGGTTTTCTTCCAAGCCGAATTATTTTACGATTTTATGAAGTGCTTATTTCTGATTAATAGCAAGGAAGGCCTGTGCTGCCCTCTTTGCTTAGCTGCCAACAACTGCAAATCTCAATATTCTCAGCGTTCTGGCTTTGGACATCATAAGTGATAGCTAATAAAGAACCACAAAAGCAGGAAGACAGCCATACCCCTTTGCATCCAGACACATCCAGATTGGAGTTAAAGAGCTTCAGGCACATGCTAGCTACTCAGCTGCTTTTCAGGTCTTCAGTTCAGGTACCAATGAGGACAGCAGAGCAGGGCACAACCCCACCTCTATCCTGTCAGCCAGGAAATGCAGGTGCAAAGGCACAACACAGGTCTTTATCTGTGCTCTAAAACAAGCCAAGCGAGAAACATAGAGGCATTTCTGTACTCTCCAGATTATGTTCAGATTCTGGGGATTAAAAAGACAAGACACACCTATATCCCTGCACGGGGAACTGCACTTCTAACTGATGAGAATCAAAGGAAATGCTGGGTCATCTCAACATGGTTTTGGACTAGTGGGCAGCAAGGTTGGAGGAAAACAGGGCAATGTGAGAAGTGCAAGGAGAGCTTAGAAAGATTAAATCAAAGGCCATGCCATCAAAAACAAGAAAATCTTACGGCATGCGTTGTTGCAAGCAAAGGGAATATGACAGACTGCAAGATAAGATTTTTATGGTGGGCAAGTCCATGTGATCAAGTTTATGGCTGTGAGAACACGCTCCATGTCAGCAGATGATGCTATGTCCAATCTCCAAACCTGCCAGCATGCCTGCAAGGCTCTCTTCTCAACCACAGCTCGATTTGAGCAGCTGCTTGCTTTTTCTCAGACATGCACATATGCACACAAATATACCCCCTCCAGCAGTTGTAAAATTCAAGCTCAGCCAGGAAGATATGGCCTCTCATAAAACACTTGGGACTCAGGCAGCTTCAGAAATTCAGAGGATTATTGCCTTGTGCCAGAATTGAGCAGGGCTCCGTCTTTGTCCTCCATGCTCTGTCAGCTCAAGACAACACTACAGAACCTGTATTGGAGCTGCAGAAGTAGAAGCAGGGGGAATAGAATAAAACAGGCAGTAGGGGATGCCTGAGGCTGGCTGACATCCTTTGTACACTTAAACACATTGCAGTTGTTAGCAAAGTCTGCTGGAAGTTCTTACATCTCCAGAACACTGCTGCAACACCTGTTGATCTTGTCCCCAGTTTTATCTATCTGCTTCACTTCAACAGTGAGCAGAAATCCCTGCTCAGGCTAGTTCTTCTGCTTCAGATAAGGCACACTCTCTGTCAACTTCCAAAACTAGCCATGCTGAAATGAGCCATGCTGAAAAGCTAAGATACGCTCCCTATGCATGGCACTGCTGCCCAGAGCTGTGGTGCCCCATCCCTGGAGGTGCCCAAGGCCAGGTTGGATGGGCCTTGGGCAGCCTGAGCTGGTGGGGGCAGCCCTGCCCACAGTGGGGTTTACAGTCGGGGGGGGCTTTAGGGTCCCTTCTGACCCAAGTCATTCTGTAATTATACGATGGCAACTCAACTGCTGCTAAAGGTAAGAAGTGGCATCGAGGTATCCCAAGCAGCCTGTGACCACAACAGCTAAAGAGATCAGCCACCTACCCCAGCAACAAGCAATGCTCATGCACAGCTCAGACGTACAACCTGCACCTGGGCTCAAGCTGCTGTTGTGAGCATGGGACTTTCTTAGTCTTGACTCTTGGTGGGGATGGGATAACCATCACAGGATGCTGCATTGCCCTTCCCTTGGGAAAGCCATCCCTTCATGTGGTCCAAGAGCTTGCTTGGTGCATAACCAGGAATGCAATTAAAGCAAAACCTGAAAACCTGGTGTGAGAGCAGAGCATTCTGTTTTGGGCACCAACACTTGGCTGAGAGACTGTAGGAGACCTGCTCACCCCAAGGACGTGCTTTAGAGGTGAACAAGTGTCCCTAAGGCCTCCTGCCCCTCACATGAGCCTCTTTGGGGATGGCAGCTGGGAGCCCCTTGGCATGGCTCTTTGCACAGCGATGCACTGGAGCAAGGCACATTGTAGGATGCAGCTCCCCTCATGAACAGCTGAAGCACCAGCTGCAACAGCTCCTCAATCACATGTGTTCTGAGTAAACATTTTCTTCTATGTGGGATGTTTTGCACTCTGCATTTCCATCTTCCCCCAGGCCACCACGCCAGGACCTTTCCCTCTTCCTCCATCAGCCTTTTTTGCACCCATGTCTCCCAGATCTCCAGCAGCCATTTCCTCTGTAACTGCTCTCTACCCCTTGGCTAATCGTACAACATCTACAGCACCACTCAGATGTATTCAAGAAATCAGAATCCATTTACTGCATTAAAGAAACTGGAAACAAATGCAATTAGCACCAGCCCCTCCCACATGCTGTGCCCTCACTTTTTTCTTAACTTTTCTTTCCACATGCCTGGGAACAAGGTGGCTGTCACCACAGCTGGGGTGCAGCCAGGGGGCAACTGAGTCTACCTTCTTTCTTAGTAGGGCAGATGGTTAATAACCTTGGGGTTAATTCTCTCCAGGAATAGCACGCTCACTCTCTGATCTACTCTAATAAGTGTCCATCAAGGCTGTTAGCCCCATTCTGGAGAAAGGAGCTTCTACTCCTTACTATGAAAAAGGGCTAGGAAAACAAATAGTATTAATAAATAAATAAGTAAGCACTATTGACTATTATAGGGCTGGAGAGCTGTTGTCATTTCAGCATTTCAACCAAAGTGCTGAAGAGAATTTTTGGGTGCCAAAGGATATGTTTTTACCACCATGCTGGGTTATTTCTTTCAGCAGCTCCAATAAGTTCTTACCTCTCCCGTTCACTCCACAATAGACTCTTACAGCCCCCCATGAACTCCTCCCTCTGTAGAGAAAAACAGTTGCTGAGCAGCTGTTCCATCCATTTGCACAATCTCAGGGCCTCCTTCACAAGACAAGAGTTCCCAGCACCAGCAAAGGCTATGCCCATCACAGTGATGTGCTCCTGCACACCCACTGCTGCAGCTATATATCGCACAAACTTATCCTGCTTTTCTGGAGAGAAAAAAAAAGTTTTTTCTTTCTCTTCTTATGATCTTGGAATAATGCATTTACATGGGAAGTAATGTTTTTAATTGATAGATTCAGGATTACTACACCTGACAATAAATCAATTTAAGTGAAATATTTGATTTTAAGAATACAACCCAGCCAGAACAAAACCCAGTCTAAAAGCCCAGATCCCCCTCTAACATCCTCAAATCAAGGAAGCAGAACACTACTATCTGCCCATATAACAAGATTTCTTGAAGGAGATGAGGAAAATACAGAAGACTGAATAACATTGCCATTGCCACTTCTCCTGATTTCTCTGTGAATCCTAGGATGCCCTTAAATCATAGGCTCATAGAGCTATTATGGTTGGAAAAGACCTCTCATATCACCTACTCCAACCATCCACCTACCATCAATATCACTCAATCACCACGTCCCTCAGTGCCACATCTCCATGGTTCTTGAGCACCTCCAGGGACGGTGACTCCACCACCTCCCTGTGCAGCCTCTGCCACCGCCTCACTGTTCTTTCTGCGAAGAGTTTTCTTAATACTCAATGTGAATCTTCTGTATGCAACCTAAGGCCACTACTTCACATCCTAGGGGCAAGCGCGTCTCCTTGCTGCGCACACCTCTCCGTGCCCCTGCCCTAACCCCCCCAGCAGAGCTGTGGTCCCCCCGCAGTGCCTGGCATCCCAGGGGAGGGAGGGCATTGTGGGCAGAACCTGTGGTGGCGGGTGTCACGGACGGCACGGTCACTGGGCATCCTCTCGCTCTCCCGCTGGTTAAAGGCATGGAGCCGGTACGGGTCCTCTCCGCCCTTCCACTTCCGAGCGCTCAGGTATCTCCGCTCTTCAAACTGATCCCACAGGTCGTCCCAGTCCGCCTCGGAGCCCTGCGCGCACAAAGTCAGCCCCATTAGAGACAGGAAGGAGCACCCGGCCCCGCTCCAGAGGTTGGGCAGCCCCGAGCCAGGCGTCGCTGGAAGATGCTAACAGTGAGCCTAGTTAAGCCTTTGTTTTTTGTTGGTTCTTTTTTTCTTTGTTTCTTTTCTTGTTTTCTTTTCCCCTGCAGTCCTGTAGCGACGTGTTAAAGAGAATTTGGTCTTTGGAGTTTGAAATGATTAATTTCTAACCAAACACCCCCACCACTGGTGGGTCCCGCTCTCTAGCAGCATGGTCTCAGCAAAAGCAGACAGACGCAAAGACCTGCAGCCCTGCCACGCCATGCCCTCCTGGGGTGCCAAGCAAAAAGGACAGAGAAGCTTCTTTGGCACCAGGCCAGCGAGTGCAAGACAGTGCTGATAAGATCGCATCATTCCAGCAGCACAGGCTCTTTGATCTCAACATGCAATGCAGAGAGATTCAAACATTTACAGATGGCTCAGCCCCTAAGAAAATTGTGATCTTATCCAATAATTGATCTTTACTCCTTTTTTTTTTTTCTTTTTTTCCCCCCTCTTTTTTTTCTTTTTTTTTTTTTTTTTTTCTGTTAACACCATCTCAAAGGAGATTTTGCCTGCTAATAGTGAAAACGAAGCTTTTGAGACGGGTGATTTTTATCCTGTAATTGATTTTACTCACATGCGACAGTGCGCTCACTGTGTTAACAGGACAGGGAGGAGGGAGCCCCAGCTGCTGCTCATCAGCCAACCACCAGCACTGCTGCAGCACATCCCCAGAGCACAGTACCCAACAAGCACCCCACTTCAAGGGACTCTCCCCCAACTCGTGGTAGAGCGGGGCTACAGGGCCTTGTAGGTATGGGGTAGTTATTCCCCTGTAGCTTGACCTCACAGCTGTATTTGGAGTTCCTCCAGAATTTATCCTGCTGCATGACACAAAGAAAGCCCTGAACTACCAGCTGGATCAGGAGAAAGCCCTCAAAGACTGGGAGAGAGTTATTAAAATGATCAGGTCACCGCACCCAGCAGGTTTACGAGCAGAGGAATGTACGTAAACCATCTGTAGGTTTTCAGGAGGACCAATGTAGACGGGGTGTAAATATTGTTGATGTTTTTTCTGAGGCATCTTGCAAAACATGATTTACTGCCGCGTAAAAGATGAGGGAAAAGCAAGCCGATTGCACCAAAGGTCCACCAAAGCCCTCGAGTTTATAAAGATTTCCCCTGGGAGGACTTGCTCTGTTAAAACAACTGCCACCTAAATTTTAATGGTAGAAAGAAAAGCAGAACCAGTTTTTTTAAAAAAAGAAATCAAACTTGATTTGAGAAATGGATTTTAAAAGTGGTCACAGAGCACTTAAGGCCGTTAGATGTCTCTCTATATATTTAAATGCCAATTAAATCCAATTGGCTTAGAGCAGCTGGACACACACCATTCAGGAAAGGCTCCAACAAGCTCGAGTGAGAAGGCTGCTGTGGGTCAGGAAAATGCTGTTTGCTAGCTATCCCCAGCCCAGCTGCACACTTGGAGCATCTCTGTGGTGAACACCCAATACCCCTGCAACATTTCCTCCTGAAACTCGCCAGCCCACTTTGATTCATCTGCTTCACCCACCTAGAGACAGGACATCAGTTCTGGGTCACTGGATGAGGTCTTAATTGTAATATTTCCCTCACATATTATCACCTCTTCCTTGCTCTAGAGTCCTGTCTTAGGAATTACTTAACTGATGTGCAGAAATCTGAACTTAATTTATTGTGATCTAACTCACTTTAGAAGCCAAATTGCCCTGCACTAGAAAAGAATTAAGTCAATACTCTTCTTGCCTTTCTATCTTCCACAGCGCTCCTCTCCCTAAGCTTCAAATTCATTTTCTCTCATGTACAAGTAATAAATTTTCATTGTTTTTCCTTGGAATTAGGTAATTTCTCTTTTAGCACTGCAATTTAATGGCTAGTATTAATTATAGGAAACACTCAGTGCTTAAAGAGTTTGAGAGACTGAATGAATCCACAGGAAAGAGTAGAAAAAGATATCAAAAAAATGAGTAGCTCTGGCCACAAGTGCTATGAAGCTCACTCTCTCCTCCATGCTGCACCCTGCAATGCCTCTGTTGCATTTTCTTACCCACTGCAGAGAACATCAACTGCATCCCATCATGTGGCAGGGATGCTCCCAAGCGAGAATCAGGGAGAACTTTCTCCTGTCAAAAATACCCCCAAATCCCAACAACAGCAAATAAGAGGTCAAACAACAAACCAAGATCAAGCACAGGGGTGATTTTCCACTTCAATGGCACTGGGTGCAAAGGTGTATTTTGTCATCTCCTGCTTAAATAATGGATCAGGAACAAAAGAAGGGGCAGTGGTGCTGTGGAGGAATAGCAGGTCATTAGCTGCTAAGAATACAATCTTCTGGCAACCATTAGTGCTTTGTTTATGTGGATTTCCCTGAATATGACATATTAATGGCATAATAACTGTGTGATTACAGTAAACCAGGGATCACTGGAGAAGGAAGGAGGGACAAGCATCCTTGGCTGCTTAGGGCATGAGGCATACTCCAGAATAGTTCTGCCCCCAGATACGGGCTGAAGGTTTGCAAAATGAACTGTCCTGTCCAGAGCAGGGAGCTTGGAGAGTTAATAAGGAAATACATATGGAAAAAAAAAAACCATCCACTGAAAATCACTACATAGATCATTCCTGAGCTGAAAGCAGTTGGGAGAGCAGGAAAGGCATTCCATCTAGCCCAGGTGGGTGCCAAGGAGGAAAGGTAGTGGGCAGCAGGAACTAAAAGTGGCTCCTGATTCAGTCCATTGCGATGTTTACTGGCTTAAAATAGAGAACATAAGCCTTTGCTAAAATAAAAGTTGTTTTTGTTTTGGCTCCATTTAGACTCACACAAGCAGGACAGGCACAAGGCACAGGGTTTCACACAGGCATTCTGTGCTTGCTCTCCATCTTGGGGTCTGGCTCAGTCACTTGGAGAGCTGGGAGCACGAGCAGAAACAAGGCATGTCGTTGCACTGTGACACGATCATAAACATCAGCACATCAACAGAGAGCCTTGCTCTCTGAGGAGCTGCAGCCTCTCTTCCTTAGGTAGGATCACGCCTCCCCAACCCCTCACCAAGTGTTCATCTCTGAGGCTTTCCTGGGACTTGGGCATTAATAAAAAGGAGGACAGGAGAAATTTAAAAATACATCAGCCTAGCAGCAGCTCCAGTAAACAAGGGAAAACTCCTCTCCATTTGGTGCAAGCAGCCTCTAGGGATCCCGATATCCTGAGGCATGTCACTCCAGTCCACAACAATTCGAACTCTGTGTGTGCTGCTGCTCAGGGACACCAAAGAAAGAGGGTAATCCTTTGGCAGGAATTGCAGCCAGGCATTACACAAATGAGATTTAAACATCATGCCAAAGCGCTGGGCCCCTGTGAACGGAAGGCTTGATTATAGGGCTGCTGCTGTCCAAGGCGCTAATGCCATCTGAAGGGATTATGTATAACACTTCAAACAGAGTAGGGCTCATCCTTCCCTGTGCCCTGGTGCCCAAGCAGGCACTAAGAGGGACAGCAGCCCCAGCAGGAGAAAGCAGCAGGGCATCACGCTGCCTCCCCATCTCCCCGAACATCCCAATGGGACTTGCTCAAATGCAGGGTGGGACCGCACATGGGGCACTTGAAAAAGCTGAGCATCAAGGTGCAAGTCACACTTTGGGATATATTTTTTTCTGTGCTCTAGTCCATATTCTGATAGCCCCATCCCAACCTGCAGCGACAGGCACGGCTACAAGGCCACACTCTGCCTCATGTGGTGGTCCCAGAAGTGGGCTGTGCATCACCTGAGACCAGGCTTTGTGCCCACAGTGCCGTTCTGGGGAGATCCAGGTACTGTGCAGCAGCTGGGGGACTGGCACAGGACCCACCCCTCCTTCTGCTTTCCCTCCTATAAGCAATCCGAGCCCTTCAGTACAAAGTTAGCCAACTGCAGGCATTTGTATGAGCCCACAGAAGTCACTGTTTAAACGCTTAACTCTTAAGCGCTCGCTTAAGCACCTCTTTGGCTCAGGGCCTTCTTCATCAGCTTTGTGCTGACACCAAACACGTGCCAGAAAGGGAGGCAGCTCTGATCCCAGGCTGTCACCTGCCCTTCACAGCCTTCTGCCCTGTGAAGACTTCAGCTCCAACTCCTCAGTTTGAGGGCTGTGACACTTGCTGAAGTACCTGGGCACAGGTACACCTTGGTGGGCACAGCTCCATGGGGTAGACCCTGAAGGGTTATCTCAGGTGAGGATGCAGAGCAGTGCCAAGGACCTCCCATCGCTTGGAGGTGATTCAGTATCTCTCAGCAGAGCTGAGACCATTCAGGCTGGGGGAAGAAAAAAACTAAATATCAGATCAAATATTAATACAGATACCTAATTAAGACAAAGCATTTTTCTAGCAAAGTCTGTCCTCTGACTTGAGTCCCTAGAGAATCTCTAATCATTCATCACTGAGCTTGCTGCAAGTGACCTTTTCCTGCCTGTGCCTGGTCTCTCTCACACACACAGCTGTCTTCAAAAGACAGAGCACTGCCTCCTTTTGCCAGCTCAGCAGGAGCACGAGTCCCTGAGGACCTTCCAGTAAGTGTCCCACTTACCCACGACCCTGAAGCCAGGGCCATGTTGTCATTACCCTTGCTGGAAAATGGCCATAGCAAAGGACTTGGCCTTCGAGAACTTAAGTCTGTAAGCACTGCCTGGATGGAAATATTCCTGTTGTGGGTCTTGACCTGGATTTCCAATGCCTCAGTGTCCCCATGCTCATCTGGGCATAGAGTAGGCTGCTGGCCATTGATATGGCACAAGGAGCCATTCCAGAGCTGAGGCAGCTGGACCGTGTTTAGGTAGATCACAGCTAGGACCAGCACTCTGTGCATTTTCCATTTGTATCCTCAATAAATGATGCACAGGGTTCACAACACCCTTCAGGAGCTTGTATTTGCCGACCTCACCAGCCAAAGATGAAGGCGCAAAGAGCTGCCAGAGGATTATTGATGCAGTTTCCAGTAAGGGGACCAAAGCTTTAATTTTAAACGGATGGCTAGGGCTGCCACCAACATGGGGAATTTATTTGCAAATCAGGAGACTCTAAGTTGCAGGAAGATAAAAATGACAGATTCATTTATTTCATGAAAGGCCAGATTTTGTTTCCAGGGCTTTGCTAAGGAGAAAGGTCTCATCGCGTGTTCATGAACCAGCACTTGGGTACCAGCAGTGGTGCCAGGTTAAAACATACCCCCATGTCCTGCAGGCAGCCTGGGCCTGAGCTTCACGTGTGAACAGTGCTCCTTGTCTGTCATCCTCTTGTTTCCATGGGGCAGAGACAATGCATTGCACACCAGATCACAAGAAGTCCCTCTGTAAAAAAATCTGTCTACCTCTGTAATTTCCAGCATGATGGAAACAGATCGTTCTTCCTCTCTGTGATGATAGAGAAGAATGCTTTTGCCTTTCTCCACTCTTCTCTCTTAGACCTTTCTAGCAGGCACAAACTTCTGGTCTTATTGGAAGAAAGCAATCTTTTCCTGCCCTGTTTTCATTCAGTTATGAACGTTCTATCTCCTGTATTTCCCCATTCTCCATTAGATCTTCACTTATACATCACCCAGAAGGAGCCTCCCATAAGAATGTCTCTCATATCTCTCCCTTCAAAGAGCAGAAACCCAATGTCTTCTTATCCATTGCATCCCCCACTATGCATGAGGCATGAGGGTTCACAGATGCAATTGGTATTTGCTTTGCCTTTGCCAAAACCATGCTAAGATGTCGACTCTTCTTCCAGTCTTTAGCAACATGCAGTAGAGCTGCAAGAACAGAGCTTCCACTTCTCTGTCTGTCTCTCCTAAACCCAAGGTTCATACTGCTGACCTCTGGAAGCAACACACAGCTATTGACTCCCTTGAGTTCCCAGTCCAAAAGATGCTCTTCATCCCCTACCGCTCCCCAGAATCAGGTGTGCACATGCAGCTGTAGAGAAGCACTTTACTGCACAAAGATCAGACTTTAATTTGTTAAAATAATAAATTAGTTCACAGGCTAGCCTGACACATGAAGACAAATCCTGTATAATTAAAAAGGAAAGGAAGCCGATTATATGCTCCTGGAGAATATTGCTGCCTGCTTCTGTTTTATTTATACGTTACACTGTATAACGAGCTGAATATTTAGGAGGTCAGCACAAACCAAGCTGCTGACTGGAGAAAAGAGAATACCCAGCTCTGTCTGTGCCTGAAGGCACACAGTAGGAAGGAGAGGATTTTCAGTCGTCTCCCTCTGTCTGCTGCTCCCTCAAGACCCCTCAGGTCTGCTTGGCTCAATTGCTCATTCTAAACTATGTGCGCCTGGGCAGAGACTTTCTCAATAAGCTTTTCCCCCGGTCTCATGTCTGCAGCCCTATTTCATCCCATCCCTCTCCCAGTGGGGTTTGTGCTTTCCCAGCTCTTGTGGCTGGTACTGTTCCCATCACTAAGCTGATTTTTTTTTTTCTTCCTAATTTTAATAAAACCACATCCTCCAGAACAGAGCACTTCCAGGCAATGCCACAACCCACCCAGAAAGGATGAGCTAGGTCAGTCCTTATCACCCCCTGCCTGCTGGCACCTGTGAACTCTTACTAAGGGGTCTGCCAGCAGCAATTAGGAAAAATGAACTTGGGGCAGGTCCTCCCTCAGGCTCAGACAGAAATCACTGTGGGATGCTGGGGGGCAGCACTGCTAAGAGAGGCTGTTTGCACTCTGCCTGTTCAATCATCCTGCAGTCTTGGTCCAGCTTTCATTCCTCTCTCTGCCACAGGTTTGAGAATGTGTTGCAAAGGGCTCACATCACCACTACGCTGCAAAACGTTGCAGATCTGTGAGCTGCCTCCAGCTACAATGCACATAGCAGCTGTGTACTGCCCAAGGCTGTCTCAGTGTCTCTATCCTGCCCTGCTGTGACAGAGGGCTGCTCAAATTCCATGGTCCCCCATCTCTCCCCAGAGCAGCCCTGCCTCACAGCCAGCTGCTGCAGACACTCACCCAAACAACATCTCACCACAGACAAGTCTGATTTCAGCACAGAAATCTGCCCTTGACTCTAGAAGTTTTTCCCAGTGTGATCTCCCTTGGATGGACCTCTGCCCATCCTCAAGGAGAGCATAGCATCCAGGCATCCCCACTGGAATACACAACAAGACCAGTATAACAACCGAGGATGAGATTTGGGATACCTGTCATTGCTGCAAAGAATCTGATACCTACCTGTCCTCCCACAGCCCTGGGCAAATGATGCATACAGCACTCTCTCCAAGACAGGAGAGGGAAAGCTGGATATTACATAGTGGGGGGAGATAGAAAGCAGGAAAGCCCTAGGGTGGTCCTTCAAAGGTCAGCAGCAATTACACAGTGCTTTAATTGGGAAAGAAAGGAAAGTAGCATCCACCCTTAGTCCTCCACCCCGTCTTGGCATCATCAGAAGTCAAAGGCATTTGGGAACAGTGCAGACCCATGGGCTGTAAGTAGGGTAGCAAAAAGGAGATGCTGCAGAAGCAGGCGACATTTGTTTTTCTTGTGAGCCATTTCAGGGGATAACGGGAGCTGCTTCCCAGCCATGAAGGTCAAAGCAGTCTTCCCATGCTTCAGCAAGAATGGCAGCTGATTTAGTATTTAGGAGCCCACAGCTGCACTCATTCTCCAGCTGAGCTTTACTCTTCTTTCTGCATAAATGCCAAAGGTCAGAGCAGGAAAGGGAGGGCAAAGAAGCCAGCAGCTCCTATACTGCTCTGAAATGACCCCTATCAAGAGCCCCTGTGCCTGCTCTGGGAAAGGATCTTGCTGCTCACATGCTTGGCATTTGTGACCCAGTGTGGCCTCTTCACAGCAGCAAAGGCAGTGGTAATCCATCCAGTAATTGCTTCCATGGCGATCTTCACACAGCTTTAGATACTAATGCTGCTGTCTTTCCCCTTCCAAACCACACAGCAATGAAGGGTGATTGGTGGCAGCCACATGTGAAGCATCATTGCCAGATAAGGGAAAGTGCCTGCAAGGGAGGGAAAGCTTAGCCTCTATTTTACCTGGTTTTATTCTGACAGGGTGGGGAGGGAAAGAGGAGATTAGAGAAGATATATTCAAGCAAAATAAAATAATTGCAAATGCACAAAGCACTTATATGCATTGCGTTCACTGTCCTCAGCAAACTGACAGAAAGTCCCACATCTCTGCCAGCTAATTGCTTTTGAGGAGCAGTTTTACCAGATGGGCACCCAAGGCAGAACCACCTCCACCTGAGCCACTGCTCAGCAAGAAATGCTGTCAATCAAAGCTCTTGCACTCAATTCCCAGCTCTGGACAAGCCCCAAAGTCCCCTGAGCTGAGCTCAGTTTCCATGTCCCTACTATTAACTCCTCTGAGCACCATCCTGCTGAGTAATTCCCAGCCTCTCCCCTCTTCTCATCTTTGGAAAATCCTATACTGGGATTAACCCAAATTTTGAGCTGAGTCACAGACATTTTGCACAGAAGCAAGTGTTTCTGTAACCTGTGTTGGGTACAGAGCCAATCCTTGACATGCAAGCAGAAGCAGATGGAGCTCAGGTCGCTGCCACCATGCTGCAGGACACTCATATCATCACCCAGAGCCCATCCTCCCCAGAACTCTCCTCAAGGAGAAATTGGATATAAAACATTTGTGACAGCAAGAACTGATCTAAACCTTTGATTCTTGGGTACCTGCTGCCAGAATGTTTGCAAGATCCTGGAGCTGGCAGTAATGTGAGTGACAGCACCAGAGATACAGAGGCATAATTTAGAGCATGTGTGTCAGGCTAACCTTCATCCATCTCAGCTCAGTAATAGGGTAAAAAATACCCTGGCTATTGAGGAATGCATCATAGCAAGGTACTGTGAACTAGAAAATAAATAAGCCTGGTCAGAAAGGACTGCAGGGAAGGAAGAGTGCCAAGGGCTGCAAAGGGAGAACCTCAGACATGCCAGCGCCATGCAGAAGGGCCAGTCCAGGGGCTGGCAGCAGGAACCAAAGCTTGTATTGATGCCTGAGAAACATTTTAGGATAGACTTGCCCCAAAAGTGCACCTTGAGGCCAGTGAAAACCATCTGCCATAACCTGCACCTGATATAGACAGTTTCTGCAGTGAAAAGTGGAAGTCCTTCAAGTGCTGTTTTATGACACACATAAGCCATCCTGCCTACCTTAGAGAAGGAAGCAAAGAGAAGAAAAAAAAACAAACAAACAGGTAATTAATACAATAATAAACAACCTGACATAAATAACTTGACAGCAAGGTATTTCATGAAACAAATATACAAAGCATTTTGCCATACTCTGCCTCTCCTTGCTCCAGGGCTGGGCATTGCATGGATGCCAAGGGACAATGCCAAGCTCAGCAGTGGCAGGGGGTGACCCAAAGAGGTTTGGCTGCCTTACAGCCTCCTCTACAAGTGTAAAATCATCCCTGCAGGGAGGGAGGAGATGGTGCTGGGAAAATCACAGCTTATACTGGAGCAAAGGCTCCCTTTTAGCGTAGCAAAAACATCTCCTTGTCTAGAGTGACAAGACTGGAAAGGATTTTCCTTCCAGAAAAATGAAGGAGAAACAATGAGTATGGATGCAGTAGATGCACACCAAACTGGAGGCCAGCAGAATTGCCTTCTTTGCTCATTCCTCTTCTCCCAGCCTTTGCCTTGTCCCTTCACCAACACTCTTCAGCTCTGCTCCAGCACCAGAACATCCCCTGCTTCACCAATTCTCTGACACAAAGTACAGAGCATCTTCTAGCTTTCCTCCTTTTTTATGCATGCTGGCAACATCTGAATGCGATCAATAGTTCTGCACATATCTAGAGGCCAAAGGAAAAAAAGAAAAAAAAAAAACACTCCAAACCAAAAAATAAGCCTACTGCTGAGTTACGTGGTGCAGCAGACTCCAAACACCTCCAAAAAGCATGGGGATCTGGACAGAAACCAGCAAGCAGACACTGAGCTTTGTTGTTATTACTGAAACAAATATCCCCAGTCTGGCACCGACTCTCTCTCACAGACACACAATACTCTGCAATAAGGAACACGGGATTCTGTAGAAATCAATCAAGAAAATGTAGCTTTGATGGGCAGATACTGCTTGGCTGATATGGGACCAAGCCTCCACCCTTGGCCTCGTCCCAGCCCTACACGCTGCATATTGGGAAGGGCAGCACCTGAGCCAAAGCACCGAGCGGGCACACAAGTGGCTGTGGGAGTCCCACCACAGCCTGCAGCAGATGTTTCTGCCCACACCAACACAGATGTCTGGGGCAAGGCACCAGAAATAGCCTGCTACACAAACCAAGACTTTTCCTCCCACACAGAGAGAGAGCTGTAACGCAGAGCCGCCGAGTACAGCTGAGCGTTTGAGTGCATCCCTCTTTTTTGCAGTGGAAGGAATAACATCTTGACAGAAATAAAAACTGTGACAGTGCATTGTGCCAGCTCAGCTGGGAGCTGTCAAACATCTGTATTGTGGAGCCTTCCTTCTCTTGGTCTGCCAGCAACCTCTGTGTCTGCTCTAAAGCAGGAGCAGTAACGCTCACTCAGAGTCATGTGAAAATTATATTTGCAAAGCGCTCGAAGGCTCAGCAATGAGAGAGGGTTCACCATGCATTTCTCCTCACTGACCCTATCCTCTGCCTCCCGACTGCAGAAAGAGAAGCAGGATTTCAGCAAAATCCTCGTGATCCTAAAATACGAATGCAAGGTGCTAAAGTCAACCAACAGAGCAGGAACAAGGCACATCAGGACAATACATTCCCCAAATTGAGAAGGGAAAAACAAAACCCAGCGTGGAGGTGGGAAATGCCACATCCTGCAGCACACCTGAGCCAGCAAGCCGCCTTTGGTTCGGCTCTTACCCTCTGCCCAGCACCCCAATGAAGATGAGAAGCACAGCTGGAGAACAGCTGGCCAAACCTCACAGACTGGGATGAGCTCCACCGCCAGGACAAACCACCACCCCCTTATCTCCTGAGACACAAGTGGCAATGATGAATAGAGGGAATTAAATTCTTCTTCATGATTTGATAGAATGCTTTGAAGAGCTGGCAGAACCAGAGACAGCAGTGAAAGCACGAGGGACATCACAGGTGAGCAAGCATTCCGAAGCAGCAGGAGAATCACAGAATTGTCAGTGTTGGGAACATGAAGAAGGCAACCAGGACATTTATGAAGAGCTCTGCAAGGCTCATTTTAAAACATTCCCTTTGCCAGTGCAAATTAATATTTGAGCAAAAAATATTACAGAAAAAGTCAGTTGACTCATGAAGAGCAAATACATTAAATATAGAAATCAAGTAATCGATGTGCAAAAGAAAAGGGATTTCAGTCCTGCTCTGAGCACAGCTCTTGTTGCAGCCTTACACAGGAGTCACCACGTTGCTTTAAGCCCTGAAGCAGGGGCAGCAGATGGCAAAGCTTCTCCTTGCTCCCCAGCCATGCTGCTCTGCAGCAAGGAGTGGGGCTGGCACAGGGAGCTGCCCCAGCACTGCTGCAAGCTGAGTCTTGGAGTCTTTACACTGGCTCTAGTTATTCAATGAAGGACTGACTGTAGGAATAGGAGGAGAAAATTATCCCACGCACAGCCTGATGTTTTTCTCCACATGCTGCTTGTTAGCCTGGCAAACAAATAGCGATGCCATAAATTGCTCTGAATGTTTGCTATGGTTGTTCATTTGGAATGTTCCTTTACCTCCCTTGAAACACAGCTTTTTTTGGTTTGCCTCCCATGATTACAAAGCAATGAGATGGGGAGGACTGATGCTCCCAACCTGAGCATCCCCAGTAGAACACATGCTGCATCCACAGTGAGCACAAACCTCAGCAAGAAAGGAGAGATCGCACCTCCAACTCTACTTAGCAGCTATGAGACAGGCAGAAATTTAGGCTACAGATGTCACGGCCGTGATGTTACTGCCGCAAGCCAGGTCCTGCCACTAAAAGTTGCGTTCACCCACCCCAAATGCAGCTCCTGAACTCCTCCAGACTCCTAAATCACACAAGGCAGTAAGGGCAAACCAAAAACACCAGCAAGCTGATTCTGGAGGATTTTGGTGATCCCCAAGCAGAGCACTGAGTGTCTAGAGACTGTCTATTGAGCTGAGGGAAAAGCAACACAGCTCCTAGCAGGGTTCAGCCCATACTTTCCACTGAAGCTTCAATGGAAAAAGTCAGTGGGAAATTCCCAAAAGAGAAAGGCACGTTTCCAGAGACTGTGAGATTTCATATTATTTTGCCTGTTCTAAAAGGTCAGATAAAGCATCATGGATTTTCTCCTCCCAGGCAGACACCAACATCTCAGCTGATAAAGCCCCAGAAGCCACAGGATGCCCCTGTGCTCCCCAAGGCACATCAGCTGCTGCACCTCCCATGGTGACTCTGTCCAATCACACACCAAATTTGCACATATATTGGCCCTTAATACTAGCAGAAGTCTTAACCCACCATTTTTATTCCTTGTTTCAGTGAGAGAGGCTTTGTTTTGTTTTTAGTCACAGCGTCCTCACACGCTACAAAAACAAATGTAACAGCGTCATGTTGCGGGAGTCAAAATTGGAAAGTACAACTGCCTATCAGTGAAAATCAAAGCAGCTTCACTGCCAAAATGGAGCGAAACGCAAAAGTAAGCTTAGATAGAGAGGAGAAAAAGTGGAAATAGCATTAGCAGCATACTTTAATTCATCATAATCTGAGCGAGACCGGTAATGACACTGGAAGGTGAGCCACGCGCTGCCCACTGAGACTGAGATATTCATGAGAGCAGCTGGCTGTCAGCTGCTGCCTCTGCACAAACATAACGAGTGTAGGGCCTCTGCACCCCATCCCCGTGTCCCTGTGGCAGCTGGGGTTGGGCAGTCGGTGGAAGAAGATGCTCCACCCTTCACCTGGCCAGGAATTGCTTTTTGAAAAGCAAGCACAAAACCTCAGCTCCAAGGCAGTATTTGGAGTGGGTTGGGTGTTTTTTTTTTTTCTTTTCTTTTTTTCTTTAATGAAAGCATTGTACGAAAATGATCAGCTCTATTTAACAGGCTGTTGAGACATAATAATGTCATCTTCTGCTATCCTGGCTTCTAATGATTTTATTAATCCAATAGCTGGAAGGAGATGTACTCAGCAATTCTGCTCTGTGCAGTTGTATTCTGCTCAAATACAGGTAGGAAGTGTGTCTGAACAGCAACGGGTAAGAGGATATTGAACGCCCATCTTTTCAGCCAGATATTGGCTGGAAATTGAGTTGCAGTGCCGTTTACTGTGACTGAAACCAACCGGATTTGATTCTCCCTTCCCAGAGAGCGCAGGCTCTTGAGAACCGCAAAGCTCAGCTTTGGGGTTCCCTCTTCTCCACACAGCAAAATCGCCACCAGGAACAAATTTCCATGGGGCTTACAATGATCCAGACCAGAAATTGAGACAGACAGGGAAACAGCACAGCTGTGCCCTTTGCACATCTGAGGTGATCTGTCTCGCCTCTGGCAGCTGGAGGTCTCCAGGCAGATGTTGCAGCTCCTGCTCAGACAGACCCAGGGAGATGTGGCAGGTCTTCAGGGGCACCCCTTGCGATGCCCAATTCACAGGATGCAATTTGGTCTTATCCTCCATCAGTTGTCCATCAAATTGCGCTGCCAAGGGCACAGAGACACTTGTGGTAACACTGCTGCTCACCTCTGACACTAGATGCCCACTGCACCAGTTGGCTACAAGCAAATTCCTTGCAACTGATGCCTACTCCCAGTGTTTACTACTGAGAGATCCTTCTTTGCCATGAGACTTTTTTTTTTTTTTGCCACTCATTTGCCTTCTCTCCTAAAACCTGGGTCCTCATTGGGAACATGATTATAAGCACCCACTACTCTCAGTTTCCCAACAAGCAGCACCGCAGTGTGAGCAGCTCTGAACTCAGGGAGCCTCCTACCTGCACTCAGCCAGGTGTTTCCCCACACTGCACTCTCTAACCAAACCTGACTGGAGTGATTAACCAAGAGGTTCCTTAATGATCCCTTCATCAGGGCTTACTTCATCCAGACCCCTTGTAGGAAAGACAGCGAAGAAAGGCACTTGTGGAGATGTCAGACTTCTGTGGGGTGGGTGCAGTAGGGAAAGGATGCTCCCCAAAGCAACACCAAGCAGAGCTTGCTTGCAGGGAGCAAATGGGGAGCAGCACATGTAATCTGGGCTGGACTGGGCACTTTTATGATAGTCTACTGCTGGTTCAGCCCAAAAAGCTTTATCAAGCCATCACTCCCCACATACTGCTCTGCCACGTGTGCCTGGCTCAGCACCCTGATTTGCAGCAGATACAGCCTAGGCCTGACCCCAAGCACCAAAAGAATTACGTGCAGCTTCCTTGTATAACTTGTTCTCTATGGCATGTCCTCAGAGCCCCTCCAAGTGTCCTTGCCATCTGAAAAGAGGAGATGCTGTGTGCGACAGCACCATAGGTTTGTTAACCTGACCCCCGTCCAACTCCTTTTCTTCACAGCAAACATGCTCTCAACCTGTCTGCAAGGGGTTTGTCTCCTATCTCGTGTCATGGTTCTGAACCCTTTCCCTGCACATTTTTTTTCCTGAAAAAAAAAAACAACCTCTGTCATTTGAGATACCCAGGAAAAAAAAAGGAGATGGGCAAAAGAGAGAGATTTAATGCTGCCTTTAAATCTCCTGGCTGGAGGGGCTTCCCATGCTATGCAGTCTAGCATTGGCAATTTAATCATCAGCGTAATACTTCTGCAAACAGCAGCAGACAGCAGAGCCCGCAGGAGCAAACGGTCTCTCTAACAGCATGAATATTACAGGCACTTAACAGCCCTTGTAATCTCGCTGTGGCTCCCATGCAAGAGCACAGGCAGGCAGCACGGCCGCAGGCACGAACCCTGGCCACCAGGTGATAAAGCTTCACGGGGTTCCCTAATGCAGCATCTAAAATCAGCCCAAGTGAGGAGAAAATGAGTGTGGAAATGCTGAAACCTTCAACAGATTCATTTCCATATCCCTGCACCTGTGACACACATGAGAAGGATTTGGGGTGGGCATTTCTGGGCACTGTATAAATACAAATGCTTCTCAGAAAAAAATATTGTGCTTTTCAGCTTAAATGTTAGCCTGTTTTCAAAGAAAAAATCCATAACTAACCTTTATTCTTTAACATTTTTACTTTGTAGTTGGATGAGTATCATCCTGAAAAATTTCCCACAGGAAAAGTAAAGCCTATGGCTTCAAAGGAGAGTTTCTGGAAATGGGGAGGAAAGTGGGAGCTTCTCTGCTTTATCTTTTCTGATACAGCAAAGGTTGCCAGCTCTTCCAAGATGGGAACAGCATGGAATCATAGAATCATTAAGGTTGGAAAACACCACTAAGATCATCATGCCAATGTCTGACCCATCCCCACTGACCACATCCCTTAGTGCCACCTCTCCACAGTTCTTGAACGTGTCCAGAGATAGTGACTCCAGCACCTCCCTGGGCAGCCTGTGCCAATGCCTCACTGCTCTTTCTGAGAAAAAATGTTTCCTAATATCAGCTGTGAGATGACTCACACACAGTTTGGCTGGCCTCATGTTTGCTTGCCCAGGTCTCATCCCCACCTTAGTCTCAGTAAAGCTTGTGCTGTAGAGAAAGGAAATAAATCATTGGCATCTTGCTCACACCTTTAATTACTTAGCTGATATTGATATAACACTAATTGAAGCAGAATAATCTTTTCTCTCAAATAAGTGTGCTCACACAGGCATGACTGAGATTAAACGACGTACATTACACTTGGATTAGTTCATTTCCAGCTGACGCAGAGACAGACCCCTGTGCTGAACCCATGGGTGCTGCCATACAGCCTGCTGCCCCTGGACAGCAACCACAGCCTACACACACAGGGCTGCTCAAAAAGCCAAGGGGCTTCTGGAGCAGGTGTAGAAAACAAGGGAAAGAATAAGTTGGTTTACTTCTGATAGGAAATCCTGGTGACCTTTCTAGATATCAGTCCTTCTCCGAGTCTTGGGGCAACGACTGGGCAGTAAAAGCCTCTCCATTGAGTTCAGATATTTTAGTTTTGCCCCAGGAATATCAGCAAACTTGGCAAAATGAGAAGCCTTAAGCCCTATTCTGCACAAATGTGCAATGCACAAGATCAGACCTGTGAAGACTCTGCAGATTTCAGGCTGTTTGTAGACTTGATTGTCCTACGGCTTCAAGTTGTGTCCAAACTCTCCATGTATCACCTCCACAAAGGGGATGCATGCTCTTATTTACCCAGGAAACTGTGCAAGTGCAATTATTATTGCCTATAGAGCTCTCAGCTACCAGAGCATTGAGCAGCCTGCACGGAAGTGAATAATGCTGTATGTACCTCAGTAATGGGATCTAGGGTCAGCAGGGAGAGGTAAGGAGAAAAATAAGAGAAAAACACAGTGGGCATTGCAAACACAGCAGCTCATGCCCACTCCTTCCTCACCACTATGCAGGGGAGTGTAAAAGGAAAATTTGTCTTGCTTATTCCATAGGAGAAACTAAACCACGTTGTCTTGTATTGCATATACTCCACAAGCACACAGCAATTGTCATCCCAAAGCACCCCAAGTTACCAATCAGGCAGAGTAGAGTGCCCTGAATCAGAGGGAAAAATGCTTAAAAACCAAACAACAAAACAATGTTTTAATAACAAGGACTGGCACAAGCCATGAGCACACTCTTTGATCCCAATGTTTTCTCCCTTGTACCCAATCACAATTAAGGAAAATTAAATGTATAAAAGTGAGAAGGTCTGTACAAATCATTCTCAGCACGAGGGGGCTGCAGTCAGTGCTTGCCCTGCTGAACATGCCTTCCTCTTACTTGCAAGCCATGCACCTCAATAATATGCTATGAGGTGTGTTTGTAACTGTCTGATGCCAGCAGTGGTCCTTGAGGAGGAAATGATGTGTGCCTAAATGCAGACAAAGCCATTCAGAAAGCTGGGACAAAGCAGCCTTGCTCTCCTCAGTGGGGTCAAATTACATCATTTGGATGTATTCCTTCAGCAGTTTCAAAAAATAATAATCGTGCGTCTCTATTTCCTTTGCTTTGCAAACAATATTTAGAGAATAAAAGATGATTTCAGAGTCCATTTGTTTCGCAGCACATAAGCCCTGCTCTCCTCGTATCGCTTCCCAGTCAGGTTTACTGCTGGCATCACCATCAAAAAACTGAGGAGGTAAAGACTTAAAGCCCTCAGTCACTTTCTAATAGAATCCAAAGGAGGGCAATGGAGATGAAGAAGGATGCAGATGAGGCCTCATGGCAGCTGCAGCTCAATACAGGGAGTGGAGGGCAGCGCTGAGCTCTGCTCTCTGGGGTCAGTGATAGGGCCCGAGGGGATGGCATGGAGCTGTGCCACAGGAGGGTCGGGGCTTATGGACAGGGTGGCAGCCATGTGGCTCATCTGGGAATGCACACAGGGAGCAGAGCAGTGCTGATTTCGAGACGGGCCTGACGATCTCCTTGGCTCACACTTCCTACAGCACCAACTCCTGCTGAGACAAGGAGGGTGGGAAATCAATTTAATTGCAGCTTAGTAAGCAACTGTGCTAAGTGTCACTGGCAAAATCGGAGCCTTTCACTGTGAGAGAAAGGGGAGAATGCTGCTTTTTTATTGCACAAGAAAGTGAATTGAGAGCAAGCCCGTGTGACAGTCATCTGGCCCTCACGTCTTCCTTTAAACAGGAGGAAGGCAGCAAGAAGCAAACAGCCAGTGCCAGAGCTGCTCCAATTAACAGTCAATCCAGTGCACCCTTTGTTGTTGCACTACACATAATTACTACTTCATGTAAACATCTTTCTTAACCAGATCTGACTTTCACTTTCTCCCCAGATGCATCCTTGTAATGGGCTTCATTTGCTGGGCTGCCTTGTGCAGGGAGCTGGCTATGGCAGCATTTCTCACAGTTGCAGTACGTTGCTTTTGCATCTCTATGACTTCTCCCAGACTTGCTTTTCCACTGGCAACGTTAGCAGAGCTCGCACCCAGTCACGCAGAAGCACCACGCTGGCATTCCATGGACTGCCTGATGCCAATTCCAATATCATCCGCAGAACTCCTATGTGCAGTTGCACACAAGCCTATAGGGAAGGCTGGTGTGTTTTAAGAGCGAGCTTAAATGATGAAAAAGAGTGGGGCCCAGCACCTCGTGTGCTGGCTGCTCCAGAACTGCTCAGGCACGCCAACCTCAGGCCACTGCTTCCCTCAACAAATGGGCCAGTTCCATCCTGTTGATTTCCCTGGGTCTGTACAATTGTGCTATTTGCAACTCTGCTGCTCCCAGAATGATGCTCCTCCTTTTGTATGCCTGCAAAAGTAGCTCAGCACACCAGCCCTGCTGTACTCTGCCCTAAACTTTAACTACTGAGCTTGCGGAGGAAAGGCAAACCTCTTGTCCCAGTGCTGTGGCGTGCCCATGGACTCAGCATTGCCATCTATAACTCTGGCCCAGCAGGCTTAGCTCCACTTACCTGCAGAAAGGCACAGAATGAACAACACACTTGGAACCAAAGAGATGCCTGGGAAGAGCAGGAGATGCACACCCTGCCAGAACAGTCCCTGGGCCCTGATTATATCCAAATAAATCAGGAGGATACTCTTATCATGGAAAGGATTTCATCCCATTTGTTCCTTATATTGCATGCGTTGCTCTACAAATGTTTCAAATGCACTCCTGAACCCACAGCGCTCCTTGCAATGTCCTTTAGATGCTCTCATTAACCTTGTCACCCTCAGATGATGCCATATCTTCTCTTAGCTTCATAGTTCTCCTGATGCTGATCCCCTCCCGCATCAATCCTAATTTAAAGCCCTCTCATCACTCTCCCCAGCTTACGTGTCAAGAGATGTTTCCCCGATTAAGACAGGTGTCCAGTAAATCTCTCATCTCAAAGACCCTCCTATGGTCATAAAGCCTAAAATTCTGGAGCAGACTCCAGTCCTGGAGGCAGGCATTGATGACCTGAGCTTTCCTGCTCCTTTCCCTGCCTCTCCCCATGATGGGGGTTTATGAGGAAAACACTGCTCTGAGTCCTTTAGGCTTCCTAATGTTTTTAACCAGCCACGTGGTCAAGCCAGCAGGGCCCAACTCTTATGTAGAGCTAAAAAATTAACAGGGTTTTCATTGCCAGTAAAAAAAATTAGTTATCATTTATTGTTCCTTTACACTTCAGAGTGTGCTTATGCCCAGACAGCACAACTTTCCTCTTCTGCTCCTCTCTGGACCTACACAAACCACCAACTGAGCCCACTGAGCACAAACTTCTCTGTTCCACCTTGTTTCTCATGACAGATTTGGCACTGCAATCCCTTAATGGCTAAGATATGAATTTTTGCAGCGTAAAGTTATTTTAATCTGTTAAGTGGCTCCGCTGCTATAAAACTGAAAGGGATTTAGTATCTGGAGACTGTCAGCTAAGCTCCAGGTGCTGAATCTTTCTCGATGGCAATGATGCAGAAGGAAATGCAGGCTGCTACAAAGCATACAAACACAAGCATCCTTTTGCATGGAGACCAAATCCCACAGGGTGCTGAGCACCCTGAGCACTTGGAGCAGGCGGTGAGGGGGCAGCACTGCTCCTGCCCTGGGAGCCATCCCCATGCTGCATTGGAGCAGAGTCAGGAAGGAGCTGTTGCACTGCAAACATCGAGGTGAGCCACATGCATCTTGTTAGGTCACCTGTTCAATAGAAGAAACTTTTCATCCATAGCCTTTCTGCAACAACCCAGCCTGCAAATGACCTGCTTTGAGCTCTCAGCTGTGCTTCAGCCATCCATCAGTTGGAGCAACCAAGTCGGCATGCATGAGACAATGGCAGGGCTCTGATACAAAGCTGAGCAGACTCTCCCTGCAGAGGAGGCAAGTTGACCGAGGGGCTGCCACCTGCACCCTCAGCTGCCACCTGCACCCCCAGGGCTGCTCCAGCCCTGCACAGCCACTGGCAGGAGCTGGCACGTGGGTGAAATACCACTGCTCCACATACACGTATCAGTTTGAGAATGTCTTTGTAATTAATTCCATGTATCAGCTCCTCTCATTATTTCTTAATGCAATTAAATTATTAATTTGTCTTTTTTTATTTTCTCCTTTTTTCTTCTTTGCCCCCCGGGCCCCCCTCCTTTCCAAAGCAAAGCAGAGCAAAGGGTCTGGGTGAGCATGGGCTCAGGGTTCCCACTTCCCTGCAGACCCATTTGGCAAGAGAGCTGAGTTCTCAATGAGAGCCTGGAGGGCACCAACCCCAGTTCACTTCTCTGGTTTCCAGTGCATCCAGCCAGCACACCACTGGGGCGGGGAGACAGATAACAGTACTATAAGAACAGGAAGAATTTGTCCTATGAACAGCTTCTCTGCAACAAGCTCCATGATCCTAAATGGAGCCCACGGCGCTGGATGTGAGCCTAACAAGGAGGGAACAAAGGTTAAACCCACACCAGGGTGGTGTATGGTGGTCACACAGCTGCAGAACGGGCTGCACTGGGAAAGGAGATGGAGGAACTGCTGCTGTCCTGGCGTCAGAGCGAGCCCAACTCCAAGGGGTTAACCAAGGTGGCACTGCATCCCTGCAGGCAGCAGCACATCACTCATGCCACTCCAAAGCAGTTCCCAACGCCAAAAATGTAATGCATGACAAAAATGAAAATCTGTGCTCTATCAATCTCAAGGGGATGCAACTGTTTTGATGGAAAATTCAGAGGAAATAAAGGAGAGGCAATTCTAGCAGTCAAATTACCGGAGTTACGGCAACTTGGCACTTGCAGCTTCAGAATCTGGAGGGCTGAAGTTTGCTCTGTTGGATGATGGGACCAGGCTGGCCCAAACGGTGGGGTGCAGTGAATGGGAGGGGGTTCTGCCAGGAGCCCCTCTATTCTGCAATACAGAGCAATGGCACAGCCAGGGCTGGGGCTGAGCCAAAAGCTCATGTGAAGGAGAAGGCAGCAGCTCCCTTCAACAGGGCAGGTTTTATTTTTCAGGTTTTTAAGAAAATTTTTCCAACAGAAACCTATTTACATAAAAGCATGGTTACGGTTAAGGGAGCTTTCCAGTTCAGTGACTTATTACCTTCCCTTGCTTAAATAAATAAATGTACCTACATATAACTATTTTTCAGCCCAAATGTGCACAGATTCATTCCCCTCCGCTGGGGCAAAGATTTTTGAAAGCTTGAAAAACCCACTCCATCAGTTTTATTTCCAAAAAAAACCCCCGAAATAACACGAAGAACCAATCACTCCTTTACATGAATAAAAATCAAACCAAGCTTTATGAGCTCAATTTTTTTCCCCCTAGTAAAGCCATCAGTTCACAGCTTCAGAGATGACACACGTAGGAAGAATGGTGAGGATGCAGGCAGAGCACAGCTGCCTGGGGGGAGAAAGGAGGGGAACGGGGGGTTCACACCCCTGCTGCAATAAGCAGCCACCTCAGCAGACCTTCAGTTCGCTTATCCAGCCTAACCCCCATTCACTTCCTCGAGATGTACAGTAGTATCGCCAAGAGCGGGAGCCGATCCAGGTGCTTTCCAAAGTTAGCCCCGCTCCCTGCCCAGCCAACTCGCAGCCGTCATCAAAGCAGCGCCCCGGGAGCCCTGCAGCCTCCCTGCCTTCCGCACCACTCGGGCAGCGGGGCTCCTCGGTTTCCCTCTTTGAGCTGGGTCTGATGCCCCGTGCGTTTCTCCTGCGCTGTCGCTGGAAGGTGCGCACCGAGACTCGGCAGCGTGAGAGCGCCGAGATGCTGAGACGCGGACGCCTCCCGAACGCGAATCACACCGGTGCAAACAGAAACAACGGTAGCAAACACAAAATGACCACAAGTACCACCGAGGCTGTAGATGCTCGGCTCCCAGGCGGGCACGGCGCTGCCCATCCCGTGGTTCCCTCCCATTCAGCGCTGCGCCCGGAGGTGCCTTGTGTCGGAGGCAGCCTGCGTGCCCCATCTCAGCAGCAAAGTCGGGCTCGGCAGCGGCACAGCGGGGATTTCCCTCTGCTCAGAGCATCAGTTCCCCGCCGGAGGAGAGACTCCGGCAGTGGGCACGGAGCTAAACTTTCCACGCAGCGCCCGGTGCCCCCTTACCTCTAGAGTTTGGCCCTCGGGTCCCTCCGCCTCCGGCTTCCTCCTCGCCCCGAAGAAGAGGAGGAGGAGAGCGGCGATCCAGAGCACCCCCAGCACAGACAGCGCCAGGCGGCGGGTCGGGCGCCTCATGGCTGCGGGGGTTGGGGTGACGGGCAGAAAAAGGCAAAAGGGAGGAAAGAGGGGTCTCGACCGTCTGCTTAGGAGCCGGCGATGCGAGTCCCAGGCTGTGAGTGCGCTGCAGGGAAGGGAGAAGGAGGAGAGGAAGGAGGGGAGGGGAGGAAGGGGGAGGAGAAGGGAGAGGCGGCACCAGCACCGCCGTGGGGAGGGAGGGGTGCTGGAGCCGGAGCCGCTCGCCCCTGGATGGGGCTGCGCGGCCCCCCTGCATGGGGAGCGGTCACCTCGGTGTCCCCCCTCGCACACCGGGCCGTTCCCGGCAGCGCTGCCGAGTTGGCCCCCGCCGGAGCCGCGCTCCTCATCCCGGTCCCGGCCCGGGGGTTGGACCGGTGTTTAACAGCACGCACGGGAGACTCAGACATGATGGGAAGATTAATTTATCCAATTGAAACAGCAGGGGGAATTCAGGTAGGTGGAATTTAATTACTGCGTTTGGATGAGAAGATGCGAGTCTCCAGAGCTGTCAAGAGCACTTAGAAAATAAAATCATAATCATCGACACGGAGCGGGGAGGCTGCTGGTGCACCATCAGCCCTGCCCCGGGGGTGCTCCCTGCCGGCCCCATACAGCGCAGACCCAAGTGGAGTACAGACACGTTGCCAAGAGAAATAAAGCATCGTACGGTGCTGGGAAAGAGTTGCCTTGCCCGGGTGTCCCTTCTCACCTACCTGATCCGCTGCTCTTCCACACTGCTGAAAAGCATTGCAGCAGCTGAGCTTTCTCTTGCAGAAGACATTAGCGAATAAATTAACTATCGAAGCAGATGCGAGTCGTTTATGTTGGTACAGAAACTGTAGAACAAACCCCATAAAAGCAGGAACCTGTGCATAAAGTAACATACGGAATTAATTGAAGATAATACGTCAAATGCTGGAAAGTGAGTGAGTGTTGGAGCTGCTGCTGATTTATCAGGACTTGAGGGAATGGTATGGGGCTGTGTCAGTGGGGGGGTTGGGGAGGTGATGGAAAGGCTCTGCCCCAGAGGGCAGTGGGCACAGCCCCAATGCTGGAGTTCAAAGACCTTTAGACAGTGCATTCAGACTTAGGGTCTAGGGTGGTGTTGTGTGAAGTCAGGGTTGGAGTCAATGATCCTTGTGGATCCCATCCAACTGGGATATGCTGGAATTTCCAAGGCTTGAACCCATTACCATGCCCACTAAGCCATGAGACATCTCTGCCCAAGTCTGGGGGGAGCCCGCAGGTGGGAATAGCTGCTGCTCTCTTCCTCAAACTTCTTTGCACTTTCTCCTGAAAGAGCACGTGTGCCACATGCTTACAGCCACCTGATAAACTTCCAGCAGCTGAGGTGCACCAGTGATGGCTCTTCACACAGCTTGGAGTTCTCTCATGTCACATCTACCCCAATTCTTAGGCTGGCTGCTCACATACTTCCCTCTGACCTCTCGGGAGCAGGAATCTCTTTCAAGCCAAGAATACAGAATCATAGGATAGCTTGGGTTAGATCATCTAGTTCCAACCCCAGACCCAGGTGATGGAGATCCAGACCCCAATTGCATCACAGAGTTGGGTGACAAACATCTAGAGCCCAACAGTGCTGGAGATTCAGATCCCAATAGCATCACAGAGTTGTGTGGCAGAGATCCAGACCCAGTGGCATCACAGAGTTGGGTGATGGAAATCCAAGGGCTCATCTCGCCCCAAGCAGAAAGGAGCTGCTGGTGCTTTGCTGGCCCAGATGAGGTGACCCTGGCTGCTTTGTCATGCAGCATTCCCTCCAGCGTGTCTCCCAGACTGCACCCCATGTTAGAAGGCAGAAAAGCTTTTCCAGAGAAAGGCAGCTGGCTGTTTTCATTAAGAGGTGGATTTAAAACCTCATCTTTTCTCTAGTTCAGACTTTCTGGGGAAATTATTATAAAATATAGGAGGAAATACAGAAAATATCAAGAAAATACATTACAAATTAGATTACAGGAAAGATAATAAATAGGCTGACCTGACAAAAATGCAATCAGATAATGGTCTCTTATTACCTTGAGAAACAACTCCCTCTGCTGAGGGAAAGCTTTATTAGCAGGGCTCGGAGTGGTGATGAACAACTCCCTGCACCAGTGCCTGGGAAATGAGTGTCTGTGGAGATACAGCACTGCACAGTGAATGGTAAAGAAAGCTGGGGTTCCTGTGCAGGTGTGGGCACGGAGAAACTGTCAGCTTGTTTCATCATGTCAGTATTGCAGAATTGACACAAAGGGGTCATCTGGTGAGAGCAAAACTTTGGAGTGGAGAAGGACCTTTCCCAGGGACAGCATGGGGTGATGGCTCTTGTGCTCCTGCCTTTAGGTAGAGAGGGGGGGAGGGAAGAGCAGCTTTCCTTGCTATTTCAAGTACAGAGAGTGGATCTGTAAAGCATGACAAGAACATTTTCAGACGTCATCACAGCATCTCTACCAAACAGGCTGGCGCTGCAGTTTTTGCTAGCAATACTCCTGGGCTTGAGCATCCCGTTCACATGTGAGATGCCACCCACAGAGAAAAACACCTTTGCTTTCTGAAAGGATGGGAAATGCTCAGGTTTTCATTCCTGGAAAGCTAAAAAGGGCATAAGCAACAACATTTGAAAAGCGATTAGAGGAAAGGATCAAAATTCACTGCAACTCAAAGTGGTATGGAGGCCCTGCTGGGTAGCACAGCGTCCTGCAGCACAGAGCAACTCCACATGAGGCTTATCCTACACTTCTAGCAGGTAAGTGCCAGGAGAATTCAGTTAAAGTTCTTGGATTGCTGTTGTTTGTTTTTTAATTAAAGAAATAGTATGAGCTTTCTAGTTGTCTGTCCCCTTTGCCCTGTTGAGATGACAGAAGTGTAGCTTGCCCTACACCAGCAACCTAAACTTTCAAAGTTCAAACACGCACTCACCTTCTCCACATGGGAAATGGTATCACCTCTCACTTCACCACTACCATCAAAAAGGGGAGCACAGGAATTCTCGTGGGCTTTCTGCCACCACTGGAGTTGCAAGCAGGTCTTTTTCAGTAATAGTAAAGGACATTTTTTACCTTTTTAATTAAGTCACAAGCATTCTTCTCTAGCACACTTTCCACAATGGCATCTCCAATTAATTAAAGATTTAAGCTGTTCAGGAAAGGCTATGCATAAGATAAATATAAATAAATAAAGAGGGGAGCTGCATTAATAGCATTTGTTAATTGAACTTCTCAAGTCAGCTGCAGGAACACAAGCTGTTCTGCAAATAGAAGGGAAGCAGCGCACTCCACGATGTTCAGCTGCAGCTCCCACCTTCAGCCAAGCTTGTGTGACTCTGATGGATGGAAGGCACAGACACGGCCATAGGGAGCCTGGAGGAGCCCACTCTGTGCAGGGAATTTGTGACAGATGACCATGAGCTCTGGGAGACAATGCTGTGGCATGCAAACACGTGCCCCATCCATCTCTGAGAGAAGCAGAGAACCTTACCAGCAAAGGGACCAACCCCTCTGTTACTCTATGGTTAATCAGTGCTTTTATCCTGCTGCAGAACCATGCCTCTTCAACATGTTCAGGACCATAACTGCAGTTTGGACAGGTGGCATTAATAACAGAATAGAGAACAAGTCAATGATCAGTGATGGAACAGTTAGCCTGAAGGAAGCCTTGTCCTTATGTCACCTTTAATACTTCTGTCTTTATGTGTGCTGGTGTTAAGCAGACTTCAGGGCCAAATCTTGATTTCTGTGACACGTAAGCATGGGCAGATGCCAATCAGAACGCAGGCATCCATTAACACAGCTGGCAGTATGCAGTGCTGCACCAGGCTTTTTGTGGGAAGGAGCATTTTCACAGCTGGATGCCACCTCTTTGTCCTAGAAAGATATACATAGGAAAAAAATCCCTGACTATTAAGCCCTCCTTTCCCCAAGGGATTTAAAGCCAGAAAGAATGAGCCACACACCACCTAACTTCTGTAGATTTCAACCCCATTATTTGTGCAGGAATAGATGTTTTTCCTATACAGAATCATATGCTTTAAGTATAAAGACAGTGACTGCTATTTGATCAGGCCATCTCCTGTTCTCAAAGCAAAACATGCTAACAACTAGCTCCTTATCTCTTTGAAAAATAGGGAAAAGACAGCAGCTACACCGGGCAGAAAGCAGACATAACCCAAAGGTCCTTGCATACTCTGTAGACACACAGTGCTAGGAATGCTGCCCACCTACAGGGGGAACAATCCTGTGCACTGAATGCACTCAGGTGGGTTAAATATCTCATTTCCCATCACCACTGTTGCTGGTTGGAAAGCAAAGCAGTGGCTTGGTTTACCCACTAATTAATTACATGCATTTATTCTGCTGTTAGTGAGCAAGAACAAGTTTGAAGCCCAACAGCATTATTTTCCCTTCCCGATATAACACCTCATTAATGCCTTCAAATATGTTAGAATTTGTCCATGCCAGAGGCTCTTGTTGGACCAGAACAATCGATGCAAACAGAGCAGGTAAATTATCAGTCAGAGTCCTAAGAAGTGGAAATATTTCCATTGGGACACCATAATGACTCCTGCCAAATGGGCATATCAACAGATGGTGGTAGGAGCAAGGGGAAACTCAATGGAGGAGCAAAGCAGACACACAAAGGATGAAATGCATCTTGATTTAACTGCACGGAGCTCTGGACAGCAAGACAGGCTCTGAACAGATCAGGCTGTCCCATGCAGGAGGGATATTTCACTGAAAAAATGGTGTATGGGAGATAATTGAAAGAAACTGTTCCAAAGTTCCAGGCTCTGATCTTTTTGCAGTAATGAGCATGCAAGTAGATGATGCATATGCATGAGAACATAATTAAGAGTGGTAAAACCTGGAAGATTTTCAAATTCCTTAGCAATTACCAACTTAAACACACAAAAAAAATTAAGATAGCCTTATCCCCAAAGGAAAGCTGCTGTTCAGAGTGCCTTGCCTCGTTACAGTCAGCTCGAGCCCAAGCAGCAGGCTACTTGGGGGGGAGGGGGGGCTGCCTCCTGCAGCAGCAGGTCCTCTCCCTGGGATGGAGGCACGATGCTGACATCCTTCTGCTCTTGCTGAGACAACTAAAATGGTCCCCAAATGCTTTATCAGAACAAAAATAGAAAGAGGAGGATGTGCAGTGCTGGTGGCTCGAGCTCCCCTGGTGCTCTGTGGGCCTCTCTGGTGAGGAGCATCCACGGACAGATCGCTACCCTGTGAATGCACATTCACTACATAAATGTGGTAATTATGCTGAAAATTATTTGCGGCAGAAGTGGCAGTAGGGAAATCATTTGCATGAGAAATGGGGATTATTCATGTAAATAAGTGCGTTATTTGTTTACAGAAAAGATCAAGCCTTGCCTAAAGACCTAGAACATGGGTGCATGTAACAGCTCACTCTTGTCTGCTCCTCATGCCCTCTGTCCTTGGCCTTATCACATTTTTCTAGCAGGTATAGCTTTGTTTTTCTCATCACTTCATTTTGCTGGAGCACATGAGCTCTCCTCAGTCCCTCCCCACAGGGCCATGGAGGACCTCTTACCAGGACAGGCCCCAGGAGGGAGCAGCTCAGCTCTTGTTGTAAGCCAAGGGAAACATCCCCAGTTGATCCCAGCTTCCACGAGCAGGCAGCACTGTGGGGCCACACGAGGACTCGTTGCTTCTATTTGCTTCAAATAATTCATTTGTTGTAGATTTACCCCACAGACCTCCAGTGACAACTGGGTTTCTATAAGGTGGGTAGTGATAGGACGAGGGGGAATGGTTTTAAACTGAAACAGGGGAGGTTTAGGTTAGGTATTAGGAGGAAGTTTTTCACACAGAGGGTGGTGATGCACTGGAACAGGTTGCCCAAGGAGGCTGTGGATGCCCCATCCCTGCAGGCATTCAAGGCCAGGCTGGATGTGGCTCTGGGCAGCCTGGTCTGCTGGTTGCTGACCCTGGACACAGCCCACCACACTTCTGCAATTTTATATTTCCAGGCACTGCTCACCATTAAGAAACAAGATGAAGAAGAAATAGGGATTCCTTCCGCTGCACTCAGCAATTTACACTTGCAGTATATGAACTACCTTCTGTTAATTCAGCCCCTACATTCTTTATGTGCCTAGCTACGTGTTAGTTTGATATAGTGTCCCATTCTTTTTGCATTTGATGCAATTAAAGCTCTGCAAAACTCAGCAATTTAAAGTGCTGGAAAGTTGAACATTTGAAAACACTGATCCAGTGTTTCTTCTGCACTGTGCCCTGCCAGGGGCAGAGAGGTGGCCTGACGTAGAAATCGAGCTGTCAGCAATGCTCAGGAATGGGGAATCCCTCAGGTCACGCTGCTCCCAACATGCTCAGGGTTACTTCAGGTAGGAAGCGACTTTGAGCTTGTTCTCTTTTTCCTTTTAAAAGAAATTTAATGACAATGCATCTCGTCAAGTTACAGAGAAGGAGACAACGTAAAATCTCAACAAGCAGCTTCACAGCTGCCAGCCTCCAAGGCAGGGCTGCATATGCCCCATTTCTCACCTGTGAGCTTCAGCTGCTGAGAGCAGAGCTGCTTTCAGGCAGTGAGTGCTTCGTGTCTAGCTGCAGCATATTTTGAGAGAGAAATCCTGCTTTTACCTGAGGAAATAAAGCTCCTTCAGAGCAATGACTTCTTTCATTTTATCTCACAAAATGAGCACCAGCAGTAGATACTGTTCTCACAGCACATCTGCAGGACTGCTCAGCGTTAACCCTTCCTCAACGTGACACAAACATAACACATGAAAAGAAAAAAAGAGGTCCAGCTCAAATATGACTCTTCCTATTGATCACCTTCTGGGTCTTTTGAACCTGAAAATGTAATTCTCACACTTCTATATGGTTAGCTCCAAATATTCCATCCCAGCTAGTCTGGGGAGAAAAGTGAGTTTTTAACTGCATGCTCTTTTAATTGAGAGTTCCTGTGCTAGATTACAGAAGCAAATTCCTGTTGAAAAACTTATTAACCTCAATAGTTGCAGCAAAGTCTGTTTCCATTGTCTCACAAAGCAGCTGAAAATTTGTACAAAAACCCTCTGTCTTCACTGTGACTCTGGAAATTGGGCTCCAAGGACGAAGCTGACTGTCTGGTTACAGCATTATTAGTGATGAAAGGGACACGTAATTCACCCAAGAACCATTTCTATGACTTTCTACCACTTGTTCAACAACAACAACAAAGCAGGGAAATAAGAGCACTCTTTCTGCCCAATATCTGCAGCCACCAACATGACAAGGGAGCACTTTGCAAGCAGTACCAGTCTCTGGCACTGCCAGGCTGGGCAGGATTAGTCAGGATTCTGCAGGGCTTTTTGCCTTTATCTATGGAACATCAGCTTCCTACATTACATAGCTGATCTGAGCAAAACAAAGGTCTGCCCGGATTGGAAAGGAGAGCGATGGAGACATTTGTTTCCCCAGAATAGGTACTGTAACAAATCAATCCTGACTGCACTGATAAATTGAACTTCAAGCTTGGTGATACGGCTTTTCAGGTCTTATCCAGTGTAAGACACAGCAGGAAGGAAAGGTAAAGGCAATCATCAGCATTTCATTCTGTGAGGACCAGAGGAAAAAATAAAATAAAAAAAAAAAAATCCAACATATATTTTTCCCTCTCTCAGTACAATATTTCAACTATTTTTGAGGAAAACTGTCATGGGGCGTGTGGGTATGGGAAAAGGGTGGCTATGGGGAGGACCATAGCAATTTAAATAGTAACCAAGGGTATTGTAGCACATCATTCATGTCCCGAGTCAGGATGTAAGCATCATACCTGTAAGGGACTCCTGCCTTTGACCCCTCTTCCACAGGGGTGAGATAAGTCTTCCAGCCCTACCTGCTTGGATGAAAAGCCTAAAAACAGCCTGAAAAACTCACAGAAAAATAAGAGACCTTGTGTTTAGGACTTGGAATCCTATTACATTAATTCAGCCTCCTGGTAAAGGTGCAGGACAGCAGAGGAGGTGAACACTTGGATGTGGCAGTGGCTTTGATTCAGGATGGTCTCTCTTTTCCCTGAAGTTAAATGTCAGGTCTCTGCCACAGCTTTCCACTGAGGCCACGTTTTACAGTAACTTCAGCCAGGCTCATCACACAGCTCTCAGTGTTCACCTGTTTTAAGTCCTAAAAATGCAGGACATGTGCAGTGAGGATGACCAGTCCCAGCCCCAACTGCACCAAGTTCATCCAGGAAACCTCTGCTGTATGCAGCAGCGTGTATCCTGCTCTGAGTATTTTGTTTGCAGAGTTCTCTCCAATTTCGCATCAGTCTTACTGTTGCAGGATGCCTTGTTATCCAGCTCCTCTTTGCACTCCAGCCATTGTTTGCTATTCCTGTTATTTGCTCCTGTCTTTCCCCCCCCAAAAAGCCTCCATTAGCAATACCAGTCCCAAGTCACAGCCTCACTTTTCTTCTATTTCTGCTTGAGGAATGCCACCCACTGCATAGCTCAGCATCTCTATAAATACAGTGGTTACAAACGAATGCATCCTTCAGCAGCCTTTTAAACCACTCTTTCCTACAACGCACATTGTAAATGAAGAGTAATATATCTTCAGAATTGCCCAGCAAACGTTACTCTGTTAGCAATATAAAAGCCTCACAGTGTCTGAGTAGGTGCCATTGCCAAAAAACATTTTTATTGTGAGCCAGATAATTCAGTTTGAATCGTACATGGTTTGGTATAATCATTCCAGTAAAGCATTCTTTATAATTCTGTAACAGCAAGTCACGTGGCTCAATAAAGTTTATTGCTGCAAGTGCTTGGTGATTCATGGCATGGCACAAATTCTGCTTCTTTCCCGGATCAAGTAATCAATAGCAAAATAATCTCCTTGCTCTGCATTAAATAGGTATGAAGCAAATAAGTACGAAATCTTAGATATATATACAAAACAATGTGTACAGAATTGAAATTAACTGCCATGTTGAACTGGGGATCCTGCACCACAGTTCTGCACAAGGCTGGGGGCAGTGGCTACTAAAGCTTTGTCCAGCATCCTTCTGACCTTGAATGCTTCCTGCAGCACTGCCAACAGGCACTGTGTAGCAAACCCAGCTGGGACTGACAGATTTGCTTCTTGTCACGTCCAGCAGAGCACTGCTGAGAACTCTGCACACTGATGCTCACATCAGCCTAGGGCCACCCTCTTTTGACCATCTCCTTCAGGGCACGCCAAAAGAGCAAGACCTACATTCTCTCCTACAACCTTTTTAGCTCTTCTAGTGCTGTTCCTACATGCAGTAAATCAGTGTTTATAACATCACCCACTGAGTTGAGTGCAAATTAAATCAGGCTTATTTAGTTTGCTCCATTGTGTTCAGCTGCAAGTCACAAAAGGGAACAGAGGCATGGCAACTGGGAGAGGGCACATGCTTTGTAACAGGGGCAGCTGAAATAGTCTCTCTGGGAGCTCGGTAGGATGACAGCACCATGACATCTGCTTAAGGATCCTGGATGACCCTGCTCCTTCTGACTTGTTATGCCCACAGTTCTGAACCCTTGAGCTCCAGTGACACACAATAACACAGCACAATAACTGATAAATACGTCATGTTATAAACAGCAAAAAATACAGCTATTTTTCTGGTTCTAACAGTTTTCTCACAAAAAGAGCATGAAAATAATACTCGTAGGAACAGGTTGTTCTGGTGAATAAAGAGCACACTGTTGTTAGTGCTGTTTAATGCCTCCTGATTGAGAACACGTACACAATGGAGTTTCTCTCTAAATACACTTGTTGCAGAGGCCTCCGTGCAGTAGGAAGCACATCCCTGAGCTCAGGCTCATGCATAGGCATAAGCCTATGCAAACTTGTTACAACTCCTTCCTACAAAGGCACTACAGTATCTTCTTCCATTAGATAGTCATTCCTGCTGGAGCCCTGTTGCATTCAGTGGTCTAAGGAGACTGTGCACAAGTGCACAATGAAGAAGGGTCCTACATAGAGATGCATCAACTAACTCCAACACAGTTTGGTGGGAATAGCCTCAAGTATGTTCTCTAACACTACAGCCTGTATGTTCCTGAATCACTTAATGACTCACACGTAAACATTCTATCATTCTGCTTCATGAAAAAAAGCAACAAACATCCAAATGGTTTACCAGTCTCTTTGCCAGACTGCTCCTGTATTATGCTACAGTGAACATCTATTCCCTGCCAGCCTCCAGTGATTTGCTTTTCAACTCATGGAAAGAACCCCCTGCTCTGAACTAAATCTGCAAGTATCACAAGCTCCATCTCAACTAAGAGCTAAAGGCTTGGTCCACAAACTGGTCAGATCACCTTAGGTTCACATCAGTAGAGCTATGCTGATGCATGAAAGCAAAGGATATGGTCTGAATGCTTGCAAATGATCTTTCCAAGTCATGGCCAAGGAAGAGTTCCCCAACCCCTTGCCCCAACAAGCACATAGACTCCAGCTCTCTATCATGGGCCAAGCAACTACAGAATTTGGATTTTCTCTATTAGATGACAAGACACTTCAGGCAGGGGCTGTTTCTTTCCTAGATTCAGAGTTACTTGCCCCAATAAAGCTCCATCGTCAAGCACAGCCTTTGGATACTGTCACAGCAAGAGCCAAATTATAACAGTAACAGAGTAACATTAGCATTAAATAGGTAATTCCTAGAACTCAGCCATGATGCTCCATGGCGCAATCACAGCGGTTGGCATCCAGCAGTTTCTTCTCAGAAGGGTTGGCTGAAGTGCAATAGGACTCAAACTTATTCGTTAGAAAAATAGCAGTGCAACAAGTCTGTGGTTGGTAGGTCAAGTCTGCTTGAGGGGGAAGACTTCTTATGAGGTAAACTGCAGGGAAGAGCCCAGATTCCAACGTACACAGCAAGTTGATAAAAAGCAGCCTTCCTTATTGCAGTACAGGTCTTGCTGTCCCCTCCTTTGCAGCACTCCTTCAAGAATACAGTGTCATCATCATCCACTGTAAAATAATGAGGAAAGTAGGATAAACTCACCCATTCCTAAGAGTGCCCTGTGATATCCAGAACTGAACCAAACTATAGAATATTGGAGGTTTTTTTTTTTTTTTTTTTTTTTTTTTATCTTTAGAAGGAGTAGAAGCCACAGGGAGGCACAGGACTTAAGAGCCTGTGTTCCTTTTTGTTTCTAACCTACTCTTTAAGTGATCAGATAGAGATACCTTTTTCAAGGCTGGAGAACAAACCATACAGTGCTGCTTGCAATGAAAGAAGCTGCATTTGTCAGTGAGGAACAGGCTTTACCTCAGATTCCCGCAGGTATATCCCTTTACCATCTTGTGTCAAGTTGCGAAAGGCCTCTGTGAAAAAAGGAAGTGAGGAGCATTAACCTGACAGCCAAGAGATCAGCACTACCTGTGACCCCTTGTCCTAGGAAAGACTTGATAAGAATGAGTTTATAATGTATCCACAGATGAACGTAAGCCCCCATTTTCACTGGAAGGTCCTGAGCACTGGAACACCAGGAATCCTGAATAAAGACAGGCACGTTACTTTCTGTCCATCTACTTGTCTCTTCAGATGCTGCTGTCGTATTTCCAAAAGCACACTGTCCCAAGCCTCACAAGCTCCAGTTTCAGACACATGGGAGGTGTCCATAGCATGAGCTCACAGACAAAAGTATCACCTGTCTCACCACCACAATTAGTCCAACCAAAGGTACATGGAAAATAAGCAGCTTCCATCTGTAATTTCCTTGCCTCCTATAGAGACTGGTGCAGGGCTACTCTCTGCAGGGAGCTAAATCACTCTGATACACACAGTCTTGATTTCTGTAGAAAAAGACTGGCAAAAAGGTATAGAGCTCAATTTCCTCTGTCCCTTGCTTTAAACGAATTCCTCCATGTATTCTGAGAAGAAACCCAACCCTTCCATTTTCACTTAGGTTCTGCCAGCTGGAACAGTTTTGGAAGGGCCAGGGCTTAGCTGGGCAGCAGAGCTTTCCCTGGCCAGTTGCATAGCATGAGCCTCACCTCCCATGATCTCTACTCGAAGCATGAAACACATGAAGCTCTCAAAGCTGATCTTCAAGTCAGGATCACCATATCTGATTGCCATCAAATTACAGACTTCATTGCTGAGTGAAATGCCTGCAGGAGAGGGGGAAAAATAATAAAAACATGAAAAGCATTACGAGAAGGCAACTCCCAGTTGTGGGCAGCTAAATGTGCATGCTTCTGGGTGTACATGACTCATTGATCTCAGTCCCTTTCCCAGTCATTTGCTTTTTCAAACCTCCCCTACGTTTATCAAGTGCTAACGAGCCCAAACCAACCCCTCAGGTACAGACAGCTCTTTCAAACTCTAACGGGGTCAAATCTGGTCACCTATACTCCTGTTCCTGTTAGAGCTGTAATAAAACACAAACGGGCATCATTCACTCATGAGTGAATGGAAGGCAGTAACAGCAGCTGCGTTTAAGAGGGTAGGAGAGGCAATGAAAAAGAAAATCCAGAGGAAGCTGATAAAGAAAGCATGTCAAGCAGCATTTGCAGGGAATTTGCTAGGAATATTTTCCTACTTGTGGCCTGGTAGTTTAATTTGCTTTAGTAGAGGTCTGTATGGGTTTTTAACTGTGCTTTCGTTGACTCAGATGAACAGGGTGAGCCACACGTCAAAAAGATGAGTGACATTTAAGCTCTAAAACTGCAAAAGGAGGTAAAAGACTGAGCGCCAACCCCCACTCAAAGTATGGAGAGCACAACAGACCTTGGCCCAAGTATGTGAACCTTTGTGTATGTTCTTCATTTCTATTTTAAGCTCAAGACGGTGTACTAGTGAAGCTTGGCACTGGTATTGCCTCTGTGCAAGTCCCAGACTTCCAGATTCAGTCCCTGACATGTCATCAGTACAATGCCAAAGATAAAGGCAAAGATTAAGCAGTCTACCACACAGCAAAATACTTGTCAGATATTTTTACCTAGCTAAAAAGGGAAGCAGAGATGGCTAAGACCATGCAGCCTACGATAATTCCCACTCCCCTCTGGGCTCTGCCAACAAGTCCAGATTTTTTCCTGCTCAAATTTTTCCCTTTTTGAGGAAGAGGATGAGCCTCACCAAGATGTGCTGTGGCACACACCTGTCTCCTGTACAGCTGCACGCAGTTCTACCAGGTCTAGCTTTCCTGATCTGTTAGTGTCTCTTTTCTGGAAAACCTCCTGGTGGAAACAAGAAAACAAACAAAAGCCAAATATTTAAACAACAGCAGAGGACAACAAAGGCACTGTGAGTAGAAGAATATTGCAGTGGTACACAGAAATGATTGCTATACCATGTAGAAAAGCAGCCTTTTCCACAGGACTCGGAACTCCTGGATACTCAGCGTGCCAGTGGCATTCAGCTTCATGGAGTAATTAAGGTCAGAATATCTTAAACATGAGAGAATGTACATTACATAAAACTAAATACAAATAATAATACAAAATAAGAAAAAGAACACTGACTGAAAATTCATAGTCACTGTAATATTATTCACACAGTTTTAATATGAAGAAGATAACAACTTCTTAGCCAACACACTTTAGCTCATAGACTTGATTCTCCTCCCACTACAATCAATGGAAGCCTGGCTGCTGCTATCAGAAGCTGCAGGAAATAACCCTTTCTCAAACCTATCCCATTCTGCTACAACTGAAGTGTTATTATGGAAGATGAGAAGTTCAAAAAGCATGGCCATGTTCCAGTCATTAAGAAACCAAAGTGACAGTAAATCTGCCCTAAGACATAATGCTCCAGTGAGTATTTAATAAGCCAGAAGTATCATTCATGCTAAGGAGGATACATCCAGGAGTGCCAGGATACTCTGGCAGGCGTCCAGACTGAAATTCAGGTGAAAACTCCAAAAATCTGGAGAGGATGAAAAAAAGACTGTTTTGAGAGCGCATTGAATATCACTAAGGAAAATGGACTCTGACAAAATTTGTTCTCATTTGAGATGGCTCGGGCCCCAAAGCCCTTGTGTAACTTCTCAGCCGCTTGAGAAGACACATCATTTATGATGATCAAAATACGATGCAACAGGATGGATTCTACTAGTCTCACAAAACCCAACGTGAGCTCCCTGCAGGCATGTAATGCAAAGTAAAACATAGCATGCTGTCTCCAGTATTAAAGAAAGGACTTCCAAACCTGTAATGCCAAACTGCAGGATCACGAGCAAAGCCACTTGACCTGAAGAGCTCTGGGAGTTGTACTGCACATTAATTGAAGCCCTTGCACTAAACATCTCTCTCTTGCTCTCCCTGCCTCATGCTAAGCATCCTTCCTTCCCTCTCTTGCAGAGGCACTGCCAGCTCTGTTAATATGATTAAAAGTACAGACATCACCAAAAAACATGACACTGCATCTAAGCTTAGCATTCCTGGTTCATACATAAATTAAATGAAGAGTAGCAGAAAGAGACTCTAATCTCACTCCAAATTGTGACTTTATATCATATGCAGACTTCCAGGAGCAAGAGACAGAACCATAACTCACCAGTGCCTTCTCTGCAGAAAGTGAAGATGTTTTAATCTTGTTAATATCCCTGTTTATTAAATATGAATCAAGTACTGTAACATTTTTCATGTCTTAACCTTGATCACACACAAAAAATAGACTGTTCAACACAGTCTTCTCACGGATAAGGCAGGGCCTGATGGGTCACTTTGCCAAGACAGAAGAGCTATCTTAGTACACCTCTGCAGAAAAGAGGGCAGATCTAAGTCACCACAAATTGTCACCACATCAGACTCTTATTCATCTTGTTGCCCATAATGGCTGAATGGTGTATTTTTGTGTTGTGCATGGGTTGGTACCACTGAAGAAACTGGGAAAGGAGACTGGATCCATCACTGTATCTGTAACACCATTACTGCTGCTCAGGGGAAGCAGCCACTGCTGAACTGCTACCGGCACAGAGCAGGTGTCACAGACCTCAGGACAAAGACAGCCCCAAACATGAGTAAGACAGGCTATCTGTCTCCCAAACACAAAGACACAGCAAGGAACAGTCCTGTGCACACACAGAAAGTAAGCAAGCATAGTAAGCACAGAAAGTAAGCAAGCAGATATGAACTATGTCCATCAAGATAAAGATAAATTCCCTTGCACTGTACAGCTGCCTACTGCTGCAGGCTCACTTTCTAGCAGAGGCACTGCCAACACTGTGGTAGCACAGGATGAAACAAGAGATGGTTTCAGAATCAATACTGAGGTCATGCTGGGTTTAGAGATCAGATTCAGAGTTTGAATCTGCTCACAATATCTTCATTTTCAGATACTGAAGCTGAAGATTTTCTCTAGAAAGGTTTGCATCACAGAAAAATTATTTCTCAGCACTTACGTCTCCAAGATACATTATTCAGGATCCTCTGGAGCTGAACAGCATTTATTTCAGGATTCTGTGATACAAAAGAGAATTACTTTAATCACTAAATCTCTTTTCTCCCTCTTTTGTCTTCCCAGCATGTCTCATCTTAAATCCCAATTTTCTGGCCCCACTCCCGTCACTGTGAAAATCAATAGGAAAGGCTTCCTTTGAATACGACAAGATTCTCAGCCTGCAGGAGCTGCAGTCTGCTCCTGGCTAAGTTCTCAGGGCACATCTGAAAGCCACACCACTCTCAGAATCAAAATTCTACATGTTCAAGAAGCAAAAGCATTTGCTTCTTGTCAGGAAAAGCTCCTGTCAAAATATTGCTAACAGAAACCCTAATATGTTTTGGAGAAAATGTGCTTGCTAAATGCAGGGTATGCTACCGAATAAACGTAGCCACCCCTTCTGAAAGGAGAACTGTATTTCTGCTCTAAAAGCATGGTTGCTGCTATCAACGTGGGATGAAGGAGTAGGAACATGTCTCGGTTTCTCAGGGTGTGTTGCCTTCTAACAACTGACTTTCCCCAGTGAGAGCAGAAATTCCCAATACAGTAGGATTGGTTAACGCATCCCACTGATCTGTCCCTGATACTGAGGACAGGAGTTTATGCTTAAGGAGAGCATGCAAGTCTGATCAGCATCCACACTCTATTCTCATTTCTCTGGCACCCATGGCTGTTGAAATAAAGATGTCAGAGGGTACATACATGCTTAGCCCTCTAGTATCTGTTTATGGATCTGCTTTCCATCAGTTTGCTAATGCCTTTGGAGCGTGTTGATACTGTCACATCCACAGTGTCCCATAGCAGTAAGTTCCAGGAGTTTGCCTGTCTCAGTGTTAACATATTCCTAAAGCTTTGTGGTCAAAACTGCTGCTTGAAATCAGCACTGTACACATAGTAGCCCAGCCTTCATAGCCTCTCTCTGCCCCCATGCTTCTATATCCAAACATGCCTTGCACAGTTAGATGTTTTTGCTATCACAGAACTACACAGTAACTCTGCTTCCCCTGGTGGTGCATGCACTCACCTACCTGTTCAAAATGTTTTGTGAAGAAATCCTCCCAGATCTTGCCTTCATACCTATCAACAATTTCCTTCAGGACATAAAATAAAATAAATTAAATAAAAGCACTTAAGGAAGAAAAACGTGGCCATTCAAGATATAGTTATTTAAAGATGCTTTTCCAGAACTCTGCTCTCCTCCCATGTTTCTCATCTTCCCCTCACCACTGCAATCAGTGTTACATCACTAATGCAACTCATACCCATAGAAATACTAACTCTTGGAAATAAAATTTCAGATAACAGTGTAGAAAAACATTTCTCTTCCACTCCAAGCTGTGAAAGAAGAAAAAGGGTAGAGTTCAATCCCTGCCAAGGAGAGAATATATACGTTTAGGAGAATGGAAGGGACAAAAGAAGGAACGGCCCTGTTTATGCCAAGGGAATGGACTATGCTATAAACCCTCTCAGCTCAAAATACATTCACACATTTTTGGCCACTGAGACTAGCTCTTCTTAAAACAACCTATGCATCACTGTATTGTGATAGGGGGATCACATTCTGATTCCACAATGTCTTCAAGCCTGTCAAGGCATGAAAGAAGTGGGGAGGAATACAAGAAGTTTTCCAAAAGCTGTGAACAGGAAAGACTGTAGAGTAAGATTGTGTCAATGAAAGAAAAAAAGAACAGCTGTGAAACAGCAACTAAAATGGTGTCTAAAAATTTGCCTTGATTGTTCACAAGGTCCAAGAATCCGCCCGTAAACCCAAGCCACAATTTGTAAAGTGCTGCAACATGAACACTTACATTCTCACTCTCCCTTTTCATAGTTCAGAGAGACAGGAAAAAACAAACATCCAAGAGCTGAAACCATGGTCCTTCTACTCCCCCTATATCCACTCACCTTGGAGAGGACGAAACTGGTGTTCCCACCCATTTCCCTGGGGATGTGAAAGAGAAGACATTAAGGAGACATTGCAGAGTTGTTTGTCTCGATCACAAGTGGCATTCCCTACCCCCAGCTACAGACCCCATGCCACTGCTGTGCCATATGTATTTTCTCCAGTGTAACAGCTGCACTAGAGTAAGCCCACCATGCCTATATGGCTCTCCAGTGGCTGTTGGCATTCAAAGTCTCCAAAGCAGGATACAACACCTCCAGCACTATGAGCAGAGACCTCTGTCAAATCTACGGTGCATTTAAGTGTTGTGCTTCTCCACTCTTAAACATAAGCATGCTTTAAGAATCATTTCTGTGGGCTTAGCTCAATGCTTCTCAAAAGGACAAGACCAAAAAGCAACACTTCAGGCACTGAGCATCCTGAGCTGGGAGAGAATCAGGCTTTCCAAGAGGCACTGTGCTGCATGCTTCAGCCCTTATGATGCCCCGCTAGGCTAGAAAGTCCAGATTGTCCCACCATGCAAGAGAACTGGGTGCTGACAGAGGGGCAGCAGCATCTCACCGAAGGACGTGCTTCCTGGAAAAGACACGTAGAATGAATTCAGACTCCTGCTGAGGCTCCAGAGTGGATGGCACAATCACATAGACACCAGGCTCCAGGTGGAAGTCACAAGTCACTTCCCGTTCATCAAGGAACACCTGGCGCTTGTTCACAGGCTGGTGCCGGGTGAAGAATGCTGGAGACAGCTTTTGATTGATTTCCTCTTGCTAGGGAAGAAATACAGACTAAATGTGTTCTGTTCCAGCTGAACAATGGAACAAAAGACACACAGGGAATCCAAGGGCATGGCACAGAGGCTGCTTGCCTTCAGATCTCAGATATCTCTACAGCAAAAGCAGCTAAGAGGGTCCATCAGACTATCTTCATCCAACCCGCCCAATATTAAAATGACAAAGAATGGAGCTTCCTCCAACCTTATCAACATAGTAATACTACTTGCAAGGAACAGAGCAAGGAGTGGGAAAAGATGTGGCTTCTGCCACTTTAAGTTACTGCTGAAGTAATTTGCATACTGGCAGAAAAGACTGCAGGCAGGAAATGCTCTAGAGACTGCTCCTCACAATCCAGAGCACTCCCCTTATCTCCTAAGTACCATGCACTCTGTGCTCAGTTTGTTCTTTGCACTAGGTATCGAGTAGCAGAGCACTTGGGATCTGAATGTAGTGCAAGAGCAACCTAATCCCTAGCCTGTGTCAACGAACTACTTGTCATTCTTGGCTCTTACAGATGTTTCACTCCACAGGCACTTTTCTACAAAAGAAGGATGGATGAAGTATTTATCTAAGCAACATTATAAATGAGATTAATAACACTGGGGGCCTAGTGGAATGCCAAGTAAATATCCCCGCCAGCAAAGACCACTGTCCCCTTCCAGTCTTGGCCATTCTTTACATTTAGCCATTTTACTCCCCACCTAGTAATGGAGACGCCATTCCTCTTCCACGGCCAGTACCTACAATTTTGAACTCAACTAATTCACGATCACTGTGGCCAAGACAGCCACCTACTGTCACCTCTCCTACAAGGCCTTCCCTATTCTCAAGCAACAGATTTCACAGGACACCTTTCCTAGCTGGCTCACTCATAATTTGTAAAAATAACTTATTTTCAACATGTTCTTAGGAATTTCCCAGACTCGCTGGTCACAATAGTCTCAGTTTATGTCTGGGAAGTTCAAGTCTCCCGTAAGGACACGGGCAATTGATTCCAGGATTTCCCCTACTTGTCTATAGAACGGCTCATTCATGCCACCACCCTGGGTGAGTGTACAGTAGTGGACATCCACAATGATAACGGCTTTGCCATCCATCCCCTTCATCCTCACCCAAAGACTCTCTACCATGTCATCCCAAAGGCATGGGCTGTATGCCTAATCTCTCCCTTATATACAGAGCAACATCACCACCTCTTCTGCCCTGCCTACCCTACTGAAGAGCTGGTAGCCTTCCCACTCAGCACTTGAGATGTGGGACTCAGCCCAACAAGTCTCACCGATACCAACCATATCTTAGCCCCGGGAAAGGACTGAAGCATCCACTGCCTCCTGCATGCACTGGCATACAAGCATTTCAGACATGCTCCAGAATTCACAATGTTCCTTGGAGTGTCCTTAGATGCTCTCAGTTTGCAGTCTCTCTATATTGATCTTAGCAACCACTACAAATTTGAAATTAAACACCTGGCTGCCACCAGCTCCCCCCGGGTACAGCACAGCAGCATGCTAGAGCTATGCTCAGGCTCCCTCTGTCAGGAAATTTAATTCTCTTGCAACCCTGAGAGTGCCCAAAACATTTAAGTCAGAAAGGAGTGGATTCTTACCTCATGATTACCATGCTAGAAATAGAGTAACTTGGAATACAACTGCACTGCTCTGATCGTAGCCCAACTAGTACTTTGCCAGCTCAAATTCAAAGAAATTCTAACTTAAGTGGTATTCTGAGTAGTAATTTAAGGGAAAGCGTACCCTTTCAAGATAAAAGACATTAAACCTTTCCGTTGTGAATAATCCTCTGAGATTTGGTTAAAAACTGGGACATACAACAGAGTTTACCTTCCAGAACTTTTTCTTAGATCAAAAAAGGTCCTTTTAAGAGAAAATACTGGAAATATGGCAGGACAAAGCAGCAAACACCTGCAGCGTCAGCTCCAGAACATCCTCAGGTAGGAAGGAAGCTGAGCTATCCTACAAGATCCCTGGCCTACATGGGATACAGGCTCAGTTCCTGCCTCAAGACTGGGAGGCAGCAAAAAGGTGATACTGCCTCCTCTGAGAGTTGCAGCAAGCCCAGCTCAAACACAGCTAAGGACTTGAATAACAGCCCACAATGGTGAGACGAATACTGCTGATCCAATAAACGCGATGCCACTTTCAACACCTTCAAAGACCTAGTGCAGATGCTAAGCAACTAATGACCCTTTTCAAGACCACTGAGACCTCCTGACGTGGCTACTCTTCAAAAGAGTAGGTTGATAGTTCTGCATTAATAGTGACTTACTGTAACACCCCAGTGAGCTTGAATACACTGCCACTAGCTGTCGGCCAAAAAAAACAAAGGCAAACACAACACCTTCAATGCTGTCAGAACAGGTCTCTCAGCAAACATCCAGAAGAGGTGACAAAGCACTCACCTGTAGGGTCACCTGCAGGGAGAAAACAAACAGAGGATGTGTCACACAGGGACCTCTTAGTCACACGTACAGCAAGGCTGTATCTGTGGTGGGGAGCAGCTATGCAGGTGCAGCTGGTCATCAACTTCAACCTCATAGCAGCAACAAAACTTCTAGCTCCATTCAAAGTAAGATGGGGGTTCTGCAAGACCCTCAGATAAGCAGAAAATTGGTTGGGGAAGCTCTCGCTCCTCCTAGTGACAGCTACTTATTCCTGGATACATAGGGAACCTACTATACTTCACACCTTGTAGAGTGAAAAGCCAATGAAGAGGTGAGGAGCTCGGTTCCGGTGTTTGCTACTGTGTTTCTGCATCAGGGATATAACCACATTGCAGGAGCCCAGGTTTCTCTTACTGTCTTCACTGGCTAAAATATTCAACCAGTACTGGGGGTTCATCCAAAACATGCCTAAGAAGTAAAAAAGAAAAACATTTAGACATTATTTTCCACCTCAAGATTGATTGCTAGCTTCCCATTTGATGCCTGCGCTCAGACTGAATGAATCCCAAGTTGTCTGGGCCTCCAGAATTCACTGGGCTTTGATCTTAGGGTGCAGTTTACAAGTTTAGTGGTAAAATTCCTATAAGACTGAAGGAAAGCTCAGGACCAAGGAGCTTCATTTCTGCCCAACTGCTGCTAAAATTTGTTTATAAATGTATGATTATTCCTCTACCATATACTATATATGGGATAACTGACTTCAGAACCCACCTAACCTGCTTCCAGAAGGCTTCTGAGCCTCTGTGTCTCCTAATCAGTTTACTTAAAATACTGCATCCTCATGCTCTCCACAGAGCAAATTTTAACAGACAAGTCTAATGCTCCAAAGACGCTGACTGGCAACTCATCCTAAGACTCCTGCAGTTTATTTCATATCATAACCAGCCTTCTGCCCTGTGTTTGCAAGTAATGCAACTTCTGTGATGGCAGAAACTAGACAACGTTCTTTAGCTGCTTATTTCTGATGCTTGTGTGGTGAGTTAAGAAATAAGAGAACGTTCTGTTGTCAAATTTGTGTTATGGAGTATGAGGGTGCTAATAATTGAGTCAACAAAGAAGAGTCACACAACAGAGCACCCAAAAGAGCACTAAGCACCCCTCACCCTTGGAGAATCCCAGACTTCCTCCTGCTGTGCTTCCTTTAACCCATCTCCCATTCTTCAGGGAATACATCCATTTTTTCCCATCTTCCTGGCTCACCAGGTCTGGAGTTAATTTACAGATCACAACGTCTACAAAATGAATCTTAAAATCTTGCAGAGACATCCTGGGAAAAAGAGTGCCAAAAGACATCTTGTCAGCAGTTTAGTTTAATCCATATGGCTCACTAAAAGAAAAGGAAAGAGTGCAGGGAACTTCAAAGCCACGCCATTCTGTGTTACATATGGTAATGCTCAAATTTTATTATGTAGTAAAGAAGAAAGCATCTGCTCCAACAGCAGCATCTATCAGTAGCAAACGCACGACTCAAGTTTACGCAAAACACAGCGGCAGAGATTGAAGTAATATTGCCACCAAAGGGACCGCCGTGAAATTACACGAGTGACAACATTGCCACCTCGTGGCACAAGCTGTAGAGAAACGACAAGCAAAACAAGCAGGAGTTTCCTAAGTTATCTCAAAAATAAGAGGTAAGACAACAGCTCTTGAAAGTCGCCGTGTCTCCCAGCAGCCCTAGGAGATCTGGCACTGCCCCACTTCTCCCTCATTCCTGCCTTTTTTAAGAACAGCACTGCCTCTCACATAATCAAGCAGAGATGGAAAGCAAGCAAGCCAGGTCTGTTAGAAAACAGGTCACATATACCATGAATTAGCTGGCATAAGGAGAAAAAACAAAGCACTGCTTTGTCTGCAGACGCAGCCCCTGAGCTACTATCAGAGAGAGGATAGGCAAGACAGAGCTGTTACCAGAACTCTCCATCTTCCTTCTTTTTCCTTAGCAAAATTCTCTCCTTTGGGCTCAGCAACTCCCACTTGTAAGAGCTGAGGGCAGAAAGTATGGAATAACTAAGTAAATGCAGCCTGAGATTCAACACAGAAAACACAAGTCTCCTCTATAAAAGGATGCCAAAACCCTTGTCCCCACAGACCTCCATGTTTAACCCTTGCTGAACACAGGCCCCCTGTGCCTTCAGCTCTTTCAGACCCTCCACAAGTATACAGTGTGTATGAGACAGCTAAACAATTCCAGTTCTCTCCAGTAGAAAGGCTCCACTTCCATCAGCTGGTCCATTCACTTGCACACACAGATTCCTAGTAGTTAAAATAAAAATACCTAGACCTGTGTTGCTGTTTAATTTTCTGTCAAAAGAGACATAATGGGAAGAGTGATTGGCATAACAGATGAACGAAAAGGACAGCAAAAAAGGCAGCTGGGAGTAATTTAAAAGGCAAGCCTATGGTATGCTGTTCATTATGCTCTCACACCAGCAACATCTGGTACGTTGTCATTATGTGGCAGACACGCAGAGAAAGTACTGCTCTGCAGACAAGGTGAAAGTCACTCATATTCCCAACACCTCTCTGTGCTCATCTCCTCTCTCCCCATCCCCACGCCTCAGCAAATGGGGCTTGTGCAGCAAATGAAAAAAAAGTTGGGACAGAAGGAACATACTCTCATTCCTAGGGAATCGGGCTAGAAGTCTATGGTTGCTCATGGTCTGGAATATAAACCACCGTCTTTCACATAAAAAAAATCAAGGCAGATTAAATATATGGCCCATTTGCCTCAATAATTACATGCTTCCCCAAGCAGCCAGGATGAAGGACTCCTTCAGTCACCCAACTCCAACACTTTGCAGCACACGGAGGTCTTGGCCTGGTCCCACTTGTGATAAAGGGCTGAGTGCCCTTAAATATCCTGTTTAAAGCCTCCTGAATTGTTAAGCTAAAATCTGTCACTTTACACATCATCTAGATCACAGCAACGCATACAGCATCTGATTTCCAAGTATGTTTCCTCTGGCACTTCAAAGAATCGAAAAGCAGAATCAAGTCCTACGATTGAAGCTGCGTGTTGAAGCTGCATGTGTGAAGTGAGGCCATCTACACAAGCACTGACTGTTGGAGAAACATAAATCTCTTAAATCATTGTTTTGAAACCAGAGGGCCTGGGCAAGCAACAGCTATAGACCTGAATGCTCCTAATTTGAGTCTGAAGATGGCAGCATCCTTCCTCTAAGAAACTTTCCCTCACATTGAGCATCAAACCTTCCATTTTTTCAAGCCCACCTGTCACTCCAGTCTCCATTCCATTCAATTTTCCCCCATGGATTTCTTAGTCTCACTAGGTTTTCTGGTCCATATTGGCAGGTCACCTGCAGAACATACAACAACACTATGCTTGCCAACATCTCAGCAGTTGTCATCTTTTTGATATCACAGATCCTAACAAGCATGATAATAAAAACTACAAACATACAACTCTGAATGAAAGCATGAAGAAATTAAGATGCTTTATCTTATCTTTTCTAAGTGAAACCAGAGACCTCACAGATTCCTAATTTGGAGGCTTGATCCTCCTTTCCAACATCTGTTCATTTTGTGGTTTCGTGGAAGCAGAACTGTACTACTGTGAAGCTAAATCCTATCACAGTGCCATGGGAGACTATGCCTATGGGGTGGCCATACAGAGCACTGCCTCTTGAACTTAAATGCTGTGGTGGGAGAAAGGGGAGGCAGGTTTACTAGGAGTTAAGATAGCAGCATACAGCAGAATAGCTGACTTCAGATCATACCAACAAGCTCAGCTGGTCTCCAACTCCTGCCTGTCCCTTCATCCCATGAGCACAGCTAGCCAAACTGACAGACACATCAATAATGAAGCCTTGTACTTAAAACTTTCCTGCTCTGTCTGGGAGACACAGGCATGCAGCATCCAGCCTTTCTTACAGCTTTCCAAGCACCTATTGAAGAAATGCTAAACACTGCCTTCCCCACATCCATACCACTGTCCGAAGTCTCAGGAAATCCTTGTCAATCTGTTTTTGAAGCTGGACAAGAGGAGTCTGCCATGAATCCAGCTTGAGCTGGGCTCCTTAGGATCTATTATTTTACTGTCCCATTCTATTAGGCAGATATCTTTAGGGCATTCCCCACAACACTTACACAAATCAGTGGGGTCCATCTGCTACTCTGTACAGGAGCCCTGTTTGGTTCCCTTCTCTCAGGCGCATCTCCTTTTCTAGTTTTCCATGTTTTGGCCCTTGTATTCAATTACCTTTTCTCTTCTATGGGTCCTGTCCTGACTGCAGAGGAAGGCCTTCTACCCTGAGCAGGTTTCAGCTCATCCTCCCAGCATACACAAATGCCATTTGTAAGTGATGCACTCAGTGAAGCCCTGTGGCTCATTCCCACTCTTAGAGATATGCTGATCTATAACCATTGTGAAGATCACATATTAAACCAGACATACTTGAAAGTGAATCTTTACCAAATCCCATCTCTTTTAACCTTGGACTAAGAGAATATTAAGAAGATAACATGGCTGCCATGAGGGATGGCTTAACCGAAGTTTGCAACAAAAATTCTGAAATCCAAAGAAGTCGTGACCCAGGATATTAGGACTATTCTTACCTTTCTAATACCAGTTACTGTGTAAGCATGGCCAGCAACAAGTCCATTCCTCAAGACCTTTGTTGCCTGTATGCGGGGAAGAGAAACTGAAGGAAAATAAGCCTTTTATTTCAAACCTACCTACACAACAGGCTTATACCAATACCAGAAACATACACCCGTGTAAGCAGTGACTGTCAAAAGCAAATGGAGAGGGTAGTAGTTCAGAACACGAGTTCAAATCGTGGCACCCAAACCTCATGCTAATACTACAGCTATTGGAAAACCCTAGTGTTCTGCAAATGAAAACCTAACTTGGACTTTTAGAAGTGAGAGAGTAAGCTGTGGATCTAGCCAATGATCCACAATTTATGAGGGAACTTCGGTGATTACGCTCCCAATTCCAAACATACAGCAAAGTATGGCTCTTAGGAAAAATGTGGCTATTAGGAGATCAGATTTATTTTGTCCCCTTTCAAACCATTCTCCATTTGCTTTTGAGAGTCACCATCTGCAAAAATGGAATAACTGTTTAATAAAAATTGAAAAATGACAGGTCTTTATTCAATAGAGACTTTTTGATAGATAAAGCACAATAGGGAGGATCCTACACACAATAGGAACCTTAAGAACAATCTTTATGCTTAAGAACATGATTTCTACAGCAAGTCATAGGTGTCAGCTTTCTTTCTAGGAATCACAGCGTCTGGCTGAGCAGAGGAAAACTTGACTGGAAAGTCTTGTAGCTGTGAAACCATTAGTCTCACCCCTAACTGTGTCTGACAGCACATGAGAGATCTGCCGTAGGTTGCTCTTGTCAGGATATCCCACAGATCAGGAGGAGCTGCTGGAAGCTTGATCCTTATATTAATGCCACCTGTGAAATCCACCAAGGCTTCTGAAACTTGCCCAATCTGTAGATCTTCATAGGAGCCGTAAAGTCTAGCAAACAAAGACATCAGTATACTCTTGGGTTTATAGCCACAGACAATAGGTTGAGAGGTATGTGCCAATGAAAGCATATAATAAGGGGTATGAAGGTTTAGATTCGTTTTGTTTGTTTGTTTGTTTGTTTGTTTTTTAAATATGCTGTAATTCATGTGTAATGTTGGGGAAATATTTGGCGTGCCCAAGACTGGCCATAGGCTGAAAAGAACTGCTTCACTCATTACTGATCTCCTCACTAAGCAGTACCAAGAATATGCCCATCACTGCTTTTTTGATAATTCAGCCTTAGCAAATTTTGCCTGAATATCTCACCAGACAACGTACCATATCTGATACTCCTTAACAGTTCAGCTTCCAATCTGATTTTCTTCACTACTGAAGAGTAACTTTCTCTTTTTGTTCTAGTGCTACAACCAAATGAATATAGCTGAGCTTTCTCTCCTTCTGGATGATCTTTTTCTCAGTACGAGCTAGATTTTTTCCTGCTCTGCTTATTTTTCACAGCTCAGATTATTTTAACCCAAGAATAACAAACTCCATCAGTTATGAGTTGTTGCCTTCTTCTTAGTCCCAATAAACCACCCTAGACAAAACAACCCAAAGAGAGAAGCCAATATTTTCAGTATGCCATGTGACTTGTCGAATGCTTTAACAAGTTGAAGGCTTTGTAATATCTCAGAGAAGGAACCTTTATCAAGGCGAAAGTAGAACTCATCAACAGACTCCCAAAATGAAACTCCTTGGAGGTTTCTCAAACTGGTAATAGATCAAGAGGGGCATCAGCAATCATTTACCTTTGAAAATCTCTATCTTTGGCCTTCCATTCCTCTGCAGTGTTTGCAAAGAAGGCATCATCTTGGCCAACCCACTATATAAGGAACCACTTTGGGAATAATCCCCTAGCATACGTTTGTTTACATTTCATATCCTAAACCTTTGGATTTATACTCAAGGGCCTGAATTGGCAAGAGCTACTGCAATGGGAATTTTACTCTTTAGAAATAGAAAGATGAGAACCATTTACTACACTCCAAATGTGGCAAGGCCCAGGAGATGCATTTATAAACAAGTACAAACTGCACAGCACAAGCCAACATATTTCAGAGAGACTATTTTAATAACTTAGAATGAGTCACTTACTTAGCATACGCCTTCTCCAGAAGGGCTCCCCAGAACACATTCTTATAGACTGAAGAAACAAAGACCAGCTCTCCCGCCTCGTTCACCGGCAGGCGATCATCAACCACCACGTCAACCCATTCACCAAAGTGCCAGAACTGTCAGGGGAAAGGAATGAACTGATATTTTCCTCAGAAGGAACCTCCCTTCAAAGCAAGGGCAAAGGCAGGATTGCTTAGCTGCAGGCTCAGGATGAGCTGCCTTGGGTTATGGACTGTACGAGATCAGTGGGAGGTGCTGACTCACCCAAAGATTCCACTCATCAGCCTTACCCAGACAAAGGAGAAAACAAAGTGTGAGTCAGGAGTAAAAGAGGGATTAAATAGGGAAATGAGGAACAGTTGAGCTTTCAGGGAAGGCGTTCCCAATTGTGGGGTGGCAGAGCTGCAGCAAGAGCAGAGTAAAAACTCAGGGCCTTTATGACTGCTGCTGCTATGTGGAGACATTTGTCTTGATAAAATATTGGATAGGACCCAGCTGAGGAGAAGAGACAACTGAGACACATCCTCAGACAAGTTAACCCCCTTCCTGCATTGCTTTGTGGCCTTCCAGGCCAGGACACCCCCTGGCTGCTTGCCCTTGGTCAAGGGAAACCCTGTAGAAATAATCCAAGGATTTGACATAAAGCATGACAGGGGATTTCTGAAGACCTCCCTCGCTCCTGTGGAGCAAACATACCCGGAAGTGGAAAATGCCAGCATATTTCCTCTCAAAGCTCTGGTTTTGTGGCACGACTGCAGCTAAGATGTCCTGGTGGAATGTTAGGGCTTGCAGAGCAGCCAGGAACCAGCAGTTCCCTGTGCCAAGACAAACGGACACATGCGGTTGGCTGAAAAGCAAGACCTGTCAGCCAAGTTCAGGAGCTCCATGAAGATCCTAGAAGAAGAGCTGTTGTGCTAATGTCTTTAAAATTATAATGAACAATACACAGAAAATTAGACCAGAAGCGTGCTTTATTTAATTAAACCGTGATTGTTTTATTATTGTCCTCCCATGACCTTTTCCTTTAGATATTGTTTGGTTCAATGACAAATTTAAAAAGAAGTAGCTGTCAGTGTAAACATTCTGTTTTTTACTGGCATTACATATTTTTGTACAAACACACTATTACAAAACCTTTCCTTTTTTCTTTGAAAATACTAACTTCAGAAGAGGAGAATTATTTCCAGTGGATCTCCCAGGCAAAGCTGTACCTTGTGTTTAAGAGCTTATAGCACTCAATAAAAATTAATTCAGTCCTGCCCTGTCTTGCAGATGCTAATATATCCTTCTCAGGTAACGTGGTATAAAAATGATTTTTTCAACTTCAAAGCTGAGAAGAGAATGCATTCTCTCCAGCTCTTAGGTATGGAGATAGCAGAAATCTCAGATTTTCCTGCTTCTGTGGTCTCTGCTCAGTTGTCAAGTAGCACTGCTAAAGACCACTAAATGCACACAGTAATTTCCCATTGCAATAGCAGCAGGCTCAAAAGCAACAAAGTGAGCAGCAATTTCAGCTTGTGGAGATAACTGTCACACTTCAAATTCCACCCTGACACTTGCCAGGTTTTTACTGAGCCTGTCCCTCCTTAATGATTGCTTAAACCACACCATGCTAAGCGAAGCAACATAGGCATGTACACCTATTCTGTCCCAGTTTGATTCAGTCAAAATCCCACATAAAATGTTATTTTGTATAAAGCCACTTACATATTTATACAAAGGAATTTTTCCTTACCCACTGATCCTTGGCAGAGGTCAAGTTGCTTTCTGTTTGCAGCATAAAATACTGGAGTTCTGTGCAAAGCCTGGGAAGCACATGGCCAAAGAGAAGAGGAAGACAGCCAAGTTACTAACATGAGCTATTTTAGCTCGAAGTCAAGAACTTTGTCTGCAGAGCTGCAATCTCATGAGATGAGAGATGCAATGAGTTCATCATTTGGAATGTAAAAAACTCATGGATATATGACAAAAACACTCCCTCTGCCTGATTTCAGAATAATTAAGGTAGCTTTCTCCCAGAAGACATTATTCTAGTTCAGATGTAATGCCAGTGTTGTCAGGTACCCAGGCTACTCTGACACAAGCCTAGGCACACCAAATTTTGCCTACACCAAATACAGTCCCAGAGATAAACTAGCACTGCTCAGACTCATCAGTATGGTTATTCACAAATATTTCTGTAAGGAGACAACCCTTCAGACCTGTCAGCCCACCTCCTCTATAATTGCTGACAAGTTTCAGCAAAAGAGGCTACAGTGGCAGAGCAGAAACTGTTAAACTTTCAGCTAATATAGCTGATGTCACCATGATTTGACTGACAATCAAGCTACAGACTAACATATATCTGCTAGGGAAGTTTCTGGTGATGTGACAAGAACATGATTCTTGACTAACCATCCAGAAAGAAATTATGCTGTTAGTCTTTTCTTCTCACAAATGCCTCTGGGCACAACTCAATAACTTAAGTGCCAAACTTTCGTTTTGCTCTTATGACCCACAGATTGCTCAAGTTTATTTTCACACTGCTGGCTATCTCTTCAGGCAGCAGCAGAGAAATGGCAAATCCTGAAAAGGCTGCTACAGTAATTAGACACCAGCTCCCATCCGTGGTGAATTTCGATGTTCATCATTTTGCAGGCCATCAGGCATAGATACAGCAAGCTACAAGGCTGAAGGCCAAATAGCACAATCTCAGCATTTCTTCTGCAGCCTAGGGACTGAAGGATACACAGCACCCTTCCTCAGAGAGTCTTTGCTGAGCTAAGTTTGGCATCAGAGCAAATGGCAACCTTCTTCTTCAGGAAGCTTTAGAGTAGCTTTAGAGTGGACTGAGAGAAAGATGAAGTTTCAATGCCATTCCGCTGGAGTGGAGATAAAGAATTACAGACCTGAAGAGCTTTGCAGAGACCAGGACCTGTATCACCTTCCCTTTCAAGTACATTTATGCTGATAGAGCTGTCTCACCCTCAGAGTCCAGCTCAGGCCCCTAAGCATGGCATTTGTGCTCTGCCAGATCCTGACAATACAGACTATCTGTGCGATGGAATTACGTATGAAACCCTGAGAACCAGGGCTGCTGTTTCCAAGACCTCCTGCTTGTTTTTGAAAAGTTCCTCTACTTCCCTGCTGATTTTCTTGAGTTTTGCAGAAACGTGTCCCTTCTAAGAAATTGGTTAAATTTAACAAAATCTGACGGCTAGAAAATAACTTCACTAGGAGATGCTATGTGCTATTACCTGCAGACCTCCAAGGAGACTGAATCTCCCAGATGAGTGCTTTTAGGAAGATCAGAGTATCAGTGTGCTCCTCGATGACTCATTAAGAACAGAATTGCCACTGCTAGTAATAGGCTAGAGGTAATAGGCCTTCTCTAACTGTGCCAGAACCCCGTCTTGGCCAGCAAGGCTTGTTATCAATTTGTTATGGGAACTTGCTCTGGGATCACAGCTTGGTCCCAGGAGTCTTGTTCATTCTGTTTAAGCGTGGGGTAGCAAGCAGCAAGGACCTTGGAAATATGAGCACAAGTAAAGTGCAGAAGCTTCAGAACTGAAAACAACCCACTGATGATCAGTTACTGGCAGAAGCTCAACCTTGAGAGCTGGGAAACAGTGCACAAATACAGTAGAGAACAGACTAAACAGTTAAGAAAGAGGGGAAAAAAAAAAAGAAAAAGAAAATAAAAGAGAAAAAGCACAGACCAGCAAGAGGATAAGGCATCTGCCACTGCCTAGGAAAGTAACAGCTTTCAGCATTGTAACAGTACGTGGTCCAAGGGATGGGGGCCAAAGGCTAAGAATGGACTGAAAATTCAGAAATCTTCTAAAGCATTAAGATTCTCAATTTTGGGGAGAGAGGCTGTCACCACGAGAACTGACATCACAGAATCTCCACAGAATCATCACATCTGCCAGCGTGCTACTTGCTCCAAGGGCACCAGCTTCCACTCACCCCCTTCATTTGCTTTCCCTGCCTGCTCTAAGTGTTACTGGATAAAAACTGAATAAAGTTGGTTATGATTTCTGGCAATAAATGCTTTAAAGGCAATTATGAAACTATATGTACACAAACTTCTGAAATGACAGCTGCTACAATTAAGTATCACTTCTGAAGGCATTAAGGCACTCGAAGTCTAGGAGCAAGTCCACTTGATGTTATCGCTACTTGCTGTCTATCAACTCTGATCATTCTCTTACATGAGAATATTCACTAAAAATCACTTACATGTGGCCTCTTCCACTGTACATTTCGGGGGAGTTTCTTCAGTATTGCTCCCATTCCAATAGAGCTGATGTCAGCAGGGAAACTCTCATCAGTGAACAGTTGTTTATTCTTCAAGCACGTCTCCAGCAAGGCCTGGTAGTTCTGCTGGACAGGTGGGCTGTGTTTTTGAAAGATATTCTTTCCCAAAGACCCAGGTGACTTCTTTTTTTTCAGGCATGGCAACAAAGGCATGGCGATATTCTTCCTCTGAGGAGCTTACAGGGACCTTGCCCTGCTCAGTCCTGTTAGAAATTCCTTGTATACTGGGATGAGGAATGTCTTCTCCAGAAGAGTTCTGGATCATTAAAATAAATGTAAAAAGTAAATTGAATCTCGGCTTATAACATTTTTCTTTAACCAGCAGAGGGGGATGGCACTCATAGGAGTGGGCCCACCTCTGATTCTAATCTGATATCTGTCACTGTGCTTTCAAGGCTTTCCATTCTGCAAATTTATGTCAAAATGAGTTACCAGTTGACTTTTACCTGGGCTTCAAAGCTATCCACACAGCTATTCCGAGTCTCTCTCCAGACTATTCTAGGCTTTCCAGGGTGTTTTCATAACATGCTAAAACATGAATGACATTCTGGCATGTGGATATTTCCCCTCCCTAAGCAGGAAAAACATTAAGACAAACCAAAAGCTAACAAAACATGGAACGCATTAAGCATTACAAAGCCAGTTACTCAAAACCCTCCAATAGTCATTGCCCTCTTTGCCTCACTCTGAAAAATGATACAATCATCCCCAAGAGATCACATTCCATCTTGCTGATGACCACAGATTCACACATGAAACTGCATACTGAGATTTTTTTTTCTTGGAACATTCAAGACAGATGTTTCTCATCTTTCCATTGAAAACAGCAAAAAGTGATCTCACAACCCATTTTTCATGCCTCACGCTAAAGATTAGCAGCCATCACCTTTTGCTACAAGTGGTGAGCATCTTTTGCATGGAGAAAGAAAAAATGATTAAGAAACTCAGAAGACAAATCATGCCCATAAACAGTAACAAGGTTGACTGAAAAAATTTATCCTGCTACTAAGTTCAACAAACGGTTCCCATGCTGAACTGACAGTATTTGGAAGCCTTCACTTCTCTTATGAGACTGCAAGTCACTGCCTCAGGCACACTAGGAAACTGATCTCAATTAGGAACCATTGATTGTTACTCTCATTAAAGTTGTAGGTCACCAGCATTCCCTGTGTGAAACCAAACAAACACGGCTTACACTGTCCTCCCGCACAGAGCCCTCCTCAGTTGTTTCAAAACTGTTCTGCAATTGATCTAGAAGGCTTGCTTCTCAAGGGCAAATGAAAGAAAAATCTTCAAATGATGAAACAAAAATTGGAAACAAAAATTCAGTTTCCCACTGGACATTATCATGGTACATTTCAAACCTAGGATGTAAGTGCCTAACAACTTCTCTACTTTTTCTCTATCACCTCTCCCTCCAAACCTTGTCTTTTTTGCAGTCACTGACCTTCACAACTACAAGAATATGAAGAATGGACAGAGACACAGATTTAATGCAAGAAAAATAGTTTGGAGACCCAACTGTGTTCAGTCTTCACGTATGAAGCAGAAATTCTCATTCTGCTGTTCTACAGGAGAAGAATTGGTGACTAATTGAAATACTCAGAGCTATGTGGAAAAGCAAGTATCTGAGAACTGATTATTGTGTGTGCTGAACTTCCTCAATACTTGACCAAATCATTGAGACACTTTCATCAGTTCACACCTGTCTGATTTTTATTTGAAAAGCAACAAAACTTTTAAATAGGCTTTGAAACTAAAAAACAGTATGAAAAAGAAAATGCTTTCAAAACTGGAGGTTTAAATCTCCTGAACGTACAGCCTTATTCCCAAGAAGCTGAGTCAGCAGCCATAACTGTAACTTTACGTTGAGTTGGTGGGGCAGTTTGAAAACCTCCCATCTGATTCTACCTGCAGCTGTATTGCTTTGAACTCTTTCCCAAATTATCTGGAAATCTTCGTCTGCCTGCTGTTTGACCTGCTCAGTGTATGAGCAGGAGCCAGACACAGCTGTATATGACAATACATCACCTGCACTCTACTCAGCAATGCTACTGAACTAGACTGTCAGCAATCAGTGCACCCCACTGTCTTCTGGTGTGGATGGAGAGTAGTCTGTGCATGTCTCTTCCAGTCATTATGATTTCTAGTGGAAAGGAGCCAAGCATAGCAGACAGGTTAAAATCTGTAGATGGAAGCTGTGAACGTGCAGGCTGGATGGATTTGATCCTCTATTCTTTGCATGTTACCCTTGTCAGCACATTTGCCATCTGATGCACCTCTTTCCACTAAATTAGCATCCTGTGCTCTCCTGCTCATCATGTTAGATGCCATGAAGTGGCCTAATTCCTCAATCTTAAATTTAAAGCCTAAAGAAGCCACAGAAAATTCTTCCCTTTCAGTACAAGTAACTGGACCATCAAAGGATTCCCCGAGAGCCTCTTTCTCTAAGAGAGGATTAATCTTGGACAACATTGTCCAGCTCCCTTGATTTCATGAACAAGTATCTATATGGATCTACTCCTGTGTGGAATAAAACAAATGTTTGCATGCAAAATAGTACATTTTAGGGTGAGCAGAACAAATGATGCCAGGCCACCTTTCACAGCCATTCTTGTAATACAACAGAAGTAGACAAATAAACAGTCAAAACGAACAAGTGACTGTATTCCAATACTGTAATGTTTGTTAGTCTCTTAACATACGTTACGAAAATTGCACTTGCAGGTACAACCTCGAGTCTTTAATTAAACACCGTAGTGTATTTCAGAAACAAAAACTCAACGCTGACTCCTGTTTTTCTCGTGGGTGCGTTAGCAAACAACAATATCCTGAGAAGACGTACGTACGTGTGTTTTCTCACAAAATAAATGAAATCACTGTTAGGTGGAGAGCCTTGCCCTGAATTTCCAGTGCTTAGATTCTTGGTCCAAAAGGTCATGAACATCTTCCGGCACTGAGATTTTCAAGGCCACGCAGGGAACCTGCCCCAGAGTCTCCCACTGAAGTTAACAATAAGCCTATAGGGAATATGCCTGGACGGCATTCAGAGCTTCAGCCAATACCTCCCTGAATAAACACTTTTAAAGACTCTGGCTGAGAATTTAAAAGATATATTCTTTACTCTGAAGATTGTCCAAGCTCTGTAAAAATCAGTGGGAACACAAATTTCCCATTTACTTGGGATCTGTTCTTTAGCACTTAAGGTTACAACACCCACATTCATAATCATCCTAACTACTAGAGATCCTGACTGCCCACAACTTCAGCTGAACATCAGAAGAAACATTTAACTTCTATGGCCAAATATCAGAAAAATTTTCTATAAACAGCAAAGCTGAGAGCAGAAAGGTGAACAAAATCTTGGTTAGCTGCAACACCAGCCTGCGTTCCCAACCATTTGGCAGGCAGAAGCTCTGTAACTGTAACATGCAGAGCAGCTGACCCAGCTCATTTAGTTGCTTTATATTGCACCCATTATTCTCATGTTTGCTGACATGGACTTTCTGCCTTTGCCTTTAACACTTCCATAGAAAAGTACAGCAGCAGCTGTTGTTCAGTGTGGCTAGCAGCATCATGTAACTAATACACACTTTTGATCCTGGAGGACAGCTTCCTCTCAGCACCATGCCTCTGGCAAGCAGTGACAGAGTTCTACTTCTTTCAACCCCTTGGAACATCCTAACTCTGCCACCCACATGGATACTGGTCAATAATGCTAGCACCAGAGCTCTAGATGTAGCACTTGGCATTTGATGTCCTACCTTCTCCAGGTGTGTCCTCACAGCGAAGGATAATTGTTCCACTGGCAGTGATGAACTCCGCTTATAAACAGCGTATGTGTTACCCTTACTTCCGAATATATCTGTGTGTGCATGTGTGTATATGTATGCCTTGCCTGCATAACACTGAGGGCTGGTACTCGCCCAACAAGCACTGCAGTAGAAGGTGGGGAAAAAAACATATTGAGTAATGCCAGAACATTTCTGAGAACCCTAGTGTAAAATATCTCACATAAGACATAAAATAAAAGGTCAGCCCATCTAATGTTTGACTCATCCCCTCAAGTAGAAGGCAGCTTCCTTGTTTAGTGTGCTGTTTGATTATTCAACTCACAAAACTCTGTAACACTCCATGCATCACTGGCAAAGCAGAACAGGAGAATGCATTCAACTGTGTCTGAATACATTCAAATGTAATTTCTGCTCAGGTCGGGAAATGGTCAGAAAGGAAATACCCTCAAAAAATACGTACTGCCAGAACAGCTGGGGCCATGAGCATCTCTCCACTTAATCCATCAAATCAGAACAATTTTTATAAAGAATATACACATAAGTTCAAATGAAACTGTACCTCCTACGGCAGAGTCAATCAAAACCATCAAAGAGTTATATGAGAAATCTCCAAGATTCTGCACCGTAAGGCTGGCTAAGTATGGAGAAGGACTTGGGATTTTTCATTCTGGCACTATTGCAAGTATCATATGGATCAGGTCCTTTAGGTAGCCTACAACACACATTCTTTGCTTTACATCTGTAAAGAGTGAACCATCTTGAAGCAAGGACGCTTCCCATTAACGTACACTATCCAAGCCCGTATTTCCCATTTCTGGTGGCACTTCTGGGTACCAGCCCTTGGTTCCATGCTAAGCAATAAGGGGATAAAAGCTGTCTGCACAGGGCAGGACAAAGGACAGCATAGGTGTACCCATCCATTTGTGAACAACAGCAGGAAAAACATCATGAGAAGTATTTCAGAAGAACATGGAAGAGCAGTGAGGGTAGGAAAGGAAGGCAGCAGCTTTCTCGGTTGTAAAGACAAAGCAATGAGTAGCAAAGGGACAGACCACCCTGGAGACAATACCAAGGCCACATGACAGCAGAAGGCAGTTGAGAAATCTGATCATGCTGAACCAGAGGAAAGTCCCTTACCAAATTTTAGTGGTTTGGGTTTAATTTTGGGCCGCTGCACATCCTTCTCCCCTTGTGCCTTTCACACAAACTCTGCTACTCACTCTTGGATCCATAATTAACTGAACTTTTGACACTGCTTTTTGGATTTCAGACTTGGTGATAAACAGTGACAACAACTGCCCTGGCAGGAAGTGAATTTTACTGAACTACTCTGTTCTCACAACCTTCTTCAAACTGTCAAAAGTTTCACAGCGCTGACTCACAACCTCTTTTCAAACATGGATATTTGCCCATCTCCCCACTCTCAGATGATCTTCACAGGAAGCAAACCTGTCCAGTCTGAGGTGGGGCGATAAGCAAACACACATCATGGTAATGATTTCATGTGAAGTTTCAGTTACACAGCACCATATTTTGCCCCCAGACATTAGGTTTTGTTTTGAAGACAAAGACATGACTTGAGTCTAGTCCCATTCACTTCCAGCAGCATCTTCCCTAGCAAAGTCTCTCTGTTGGAAAAGGAGAACACTCAGTTTGGTTTACATGTCACCAGCAACTGAAACTGAAAACCAACAGAACTTTAATCTTTCTATGTAGAGAGAGGGAGACAAATTCATTAACAGAGGACACCTGCAGACCTGTCCCACCAGTACCAGCACATCTTGAGCACTGCAATACAGCAATTAATGTACAGGACATTAAAAAGAGTGAGTTTGTGTTTGAAATGCTCAGGGACTTTAAAGAAATAACAGCTCTTCTTCCAGCAGAGACTTTTTATAGGAAAAAAAAACATTGCTTGGAAAAAAACAAAACAAAACAAAACCCTAAAAATTCATTGCTTTAGTTCCTTTTCTGCTTTCAAAAATTTTAAGCATATATATATGGAATTTAAAAAAAAACTTTGCGTTGAGACCAATCTGCCCAGCAGAAAACTCTACATTAAAATAAGTCTGTTTTAAAAATAAAAAGGAATAAATACAGAAAGCAGATCACAATTTTCAGTTTGAAACCAGGAAAAGAAGAAATAAAAAAACTGATTATACTCTAAACTTCCTTTCCTAATTTTACTTTCTATTGTTTTTGACAAGCTCTACATATCTAAGGTAAGGAGAGCCCCTGAGGAAGTCAGCCTCTCCGAGAGAATCAGCTAAGAAAACAGACCAAAAAAGCAAATAGAATTGTGCAACTTGTGTGAGTCACCTAAAGAAAGTCTATAAAAACTGTGAAGTTTGTCATAATCTGCCATGGTAATAATGAATGCAAATGGAAAGGACTGTCTTCAGATTCTGTGAGGACATGCTTTTTGGCCTTTTGGTATAAATACTTACAATAAACACAGCTTAATCGTTAATACTTATTTTCATCTTGTAGATGTGGAACAACAGTGCTTCTGCTGTACCTGCAGCAACTAGTTCCCAGAAGTTGCACAACACAAGGCTTACTCATGTTTCTCTCCCATTAGTGGCACTCAGGAAGGGTATCAAGGTGGTCTGGGAAGATTTGCCATCAAAGACTTCCTGGCCTGACCTTTAGTCAGCCCTGAGACTATCACAAGGAACCACTGAGGAGTAGCAGGCTCCATATATAGCCAGAGAAATACTAGATTGGCCTCTGAGGAGCGCAGTCCTTAAATGGAGAGCTATCTAGAAGATGAAAGCGAGTTTTTCTTACAAAACATGGAATTCTTGCCAAACTTTGTTGATTTCTATGGGGTCCTTCTTTTTTCAGGAATTTTTACTGGAAATAATTAATTCTTAGAGCCAAAATCTCAGTCTATTTATAAGAACTAAAGCAACAAGGGAAATGAATCTTAAAAAGGTTTAAAAACATCAGTTCCCATTTCGGACCAGCTTTAGGCATTGGCAGCAAAGTAGGGGGGCCTGACTTTCAGAACATACAGTCAACTTGTTATTTCCTTCCAGAAAAACAAAGCCAGTCCCTGGACTCATTGCTTCCACCTCTTGGTCAGGCTGCACGGAAAAGCTGTCTGTGTATCTGTGCACACACCCAATTGCAGCATCAGGAAAATTTATCCAGTCAAATACATAGAAAACGATCCCCAAATCCTCCCAGTGCGTTCCCAGGAGAGTCCCTGGCTGCCAACAAACACAAAACACATTCAGTGGAAACAACTTTATTATTCTTTGTACTCATTCAAACATAAGATCCAGGCACCTGGGACCACGTGCACCTCGGTCTGCCCCTGTGTAAATAAACTGCTTTCACTGCATCTCCTTCTGCAACAAATCTAACTTCTCCAGCCTGAAATAGTGCTGGACACAGTCGGCTGGGAAAGGGCAGGCACCCACGACACAACGGGACTTCTTCCAAGACTTCTTCTTGCCACATTTCTTGGTGAAGAAAGTCAAACGAAAAAGCTGCTTAGAGATATTTAAGGAAACACTCGGTCTAAGCCACTCAGCTGCAGTTAGCAGACCGGCAGGGCGGCATTACAGGCAGGCCTGGCCATAGATGGGCACTGCCAACCCCTGCTCTCCATCCCTCCTGCTGCCCAAACTGCGAGAGGAACAAAAGCGCAGCCAACGACTGTTAAACAGTAAATCACTCCAAGCACAGGCTGCTGTGCTCTGATAGCAGTGACTGAGCGTGACTCGCAGCCGAGCCAGCCCGGCGAGCTTCGTGCCTCATCACCAAGCCTCACACTGAGGAAGCTGCTCTGGTGCAGCGCTGCAGGCTGACAGGGCTCTCACTTCAGCCACCGGTTTTACGATCGCAGTCTAGAGCGTTATCATGCAGAAGGAGCCCAGCTCCCTGCCGTGCTCGCACACACAGAGCTTGTTTCAGCGCGGGATAAAATGGCGGCAGGGCTGAAGGACCCCGCCGCACCGTGTAGCCGCAGCCCCTCTCTGCCTCCGCACACCTCCTCAACATGGCGCCACCCGGCGCGGCTTCATTCGCCGGGCAGAACGGGCGGCGCTGCCAGGAGTTCCGACTTCCGGCGCCTGCCCATTTCCTGCAGGGCCAACCCTTAAACGCCTCCCGCCGCGCGCTGAGGGCGCTGCCGCCTCCGTCCGCCCCTCGCGCCGTTTCACCGCGGTATGCCCGCGCCGGCAGCGGGCGGCGCGAAGGGAAGCGGCGTCTCCCGGCGCCGGTTGGCCGTGAGGAGCGTTTGCTGACCGAAACCGCCGGTGCCGATCGCGCGGCGGACAGCGGTGTCGGAGGGAGCATGCAGGGGTAGCTCCGGCCGCAGCCCCTCGCACCGCCCCTCGCCCGACCTCGGCGCTCGCGGCGGAGCTGGCTTCGGGCGGCCCGAAGATGTTCAGCTGGCTGGGCACCGACGACCGCCGGAGGAAGGACCCCGAGGTGTTCCAGACGGTCAGCGAGGGTCTGAAGAAGCTCTACAAAACCAAACTGCTGCCCCTGGAGGAGCACTACAAGTTCCACGAGTTCCACTCGCCCGCCCTGGAGGATGCCGACTTCGACAACAAGCCCATGGTGCTGCTGGTGGGGCAGTACTCCACCGGGAAGACCACCTTCATCAGGTAAAACCGCGCCGCCCAGCCCCTCGGTGGCCGTGCGGGTGCCAGGGAGTGCCCCTGCCCGGGGGTCTTTTGTACCCGTGTGCCGTCCGCACCCAGCTCCCTTCTCGGTGTCCCTGGTGCCGGGCAGCAGCTCTTAGGCTGAACTCCAGCAGCATGGTACAGCTGGGATAGCTGGTAGAACACCAACGTGGCGAATAGAGCTCAGGGCAGGGCATTAGCAGGGAGCGGTGAGTCATTTGTAGCCTTCTTGCTCGGTCGAAGCGTAGAGAGCGCAGGAAGCCTCGCAGAGGTACCGCTGTGGCTGCTCAGGTTGCTTTTTTCCATCAGGTTGCATCTTTTCATGATAGGACTCATTCCTTCCATCTTATGATAGTGCTTGGGTGGTAGGGCAGCCTCGGGCCTAGGTGAAGTTAGGGAGGGTTCTTGGGTTTGTAATGCTCTGTGCCTCACCTTGCTGTTGTTCTGTGCTATGCCCAGAGGCAACACGCAGAGCCTAGCGTGTGTTTAGGTGTGTGCATGTGCGAGAGACCTACCAGTCATAAGGGCTCCGAAATCTAGTCCTGTGCAGCCTGCTGCAGTGCCAGAAGCACGTTCATTCCTGACTGCAAAGGAGAGCAATTGCCAACAGCAAGCTCGATACAAAACCTGCATGGAGAGGGTTAAATTTTTCCAGCTGGACTTTGTTGCAGAGATCTCTGCTCAGGCACTGCTAGTTCAGCTTGCAGCAGCCTTTCTCTTGGGATCATAGCTGAAGCTGTGCTGTCTGCATTTCCTACGTGATTCATGAGCTTAGCATTAAATTCCAGCGTTACTCTGGTGTGGCTGTGTTGAAATCTGTGGAATTACCCCAGTGTATATCTGGACAGAGGCCACAAGCAGCCAGGCCTTTGTTCTACCGGTATGAATTGGTGGAGGAGGGAGCTGTGCAGAGTAGAGAGAAGTGAATCAAATTGACTGTGCCTCTCCAGGAGTGACCTTGAGGAATGCAGGGTGTTTGTATGTTGTAGTATTCTTGCTAGTAATGCAGGAGCCAAGAACAGAATGTATTGTCAGGCATGCACCTGACAAGTAAAATTTAACAGTGGAAAAAGCCTTTCTCACGTGAGTAGGTCAGGTAGATGATGAAAGGATGTGAATAACCCTGAGAAGCAGTTGGCGTGTGGTTGGAATGGGTGTTGCTCTTCTGAAAAATGAGAGGCTGACTTGTATAGGACAACTGTCTGATTCCACCCCAGATCTTTGTTCTGTGACTTCATAACAAATGCATTGAAGAGGCTCTTTCTACCTTCCCAGTTATCGATGTCTCAGAGCAGAACTTTCCTGAAATGTGAGGATGCTGCTGGCTGTAAAACTAGAGCATCTCTTCCTAATGATTATCTGGATCACCAGCATCAGCTTTTCTCTGCAGTCACACCTGGGTGCTGTGGTTGGCAGTCATTCCTGCCTTTGCTCAATTGTGTTCCTTTTTCTGTAAGCTTGAGCTCCTTCTGTGTAAGTCTTCATGCTTAAAGCATGTTCCAGACAAAAGGAAGAGATGAGCCTTCTCTTCTGTGGGAAGACAAGAAATCCCTTAGGTCAGCAAGGTGATCTGAACCTTTCTCAACCATTGCATTTCATGCTTGTGTCCTCATCTCCAAGCCCTCTTTGTGCAAGTCTGGGATGAGCTAGAAAGAAGAAATTTCTCTATTTAAAATTGCATGAGAAGGTGAAAGGTGAACTGTTGAAGAACCTGTGGGTCTCTTGCAGTAAGAGAGCTCCAGTATGCCTCCAACCAAACAAAGGCAGGGGATGCTAGGTAACTGTGCTGCTTGTAGTAGGCTTTCAACGTGAGCTTGCAGGCACTGGTAGTTAGAGAACTGGGATAAGCACTGGATTAGCTTCCAATTATTGTGGGAAGGTGAGTGGGAGCTAGCAACGGAGAGCAGGGCAGAATTAAATGGGAGGGAGAAGTAGAAAGAGAAACCACTATTATGTCTTGATGTTAGCATGAAACAAGATGTATCCAAAAACATGAATTTGTTCACCTACCTTACAGATTAATTTTTCTCCTTTTTTTTTGTTCCTATTGAGGTAAGCAAAGAAGAAATGAAAAGCTCTGAAGGGGGGGAAAAAAAATCTTTCTGAAGAGAGCACCCAGTGTTTTGAAGTGAAACTGCTCTCTTATCAGTAGGCAAAAGCAAGGCAGTCAAGGTCACAGAAATGTTCCTGGGGGAGGAGTGAGGTGAACTGTGTGGGTCAAAGTCAGCAAAGCAAGACGAAAGCGCTGGCTAAACCAAGCTATTCTCCCTCTTGCTTTCAGAAATATAGGGAACTGAACCGTTTTGTTTTTTTGCTATGCAGAAAAAAAAAAAAGGCAGCATCACCAAGTGATTTCTGTATTTCTGCTTCCTATTGCATCTTCTTTTCTCCCTCCAGTTTCTGTCTGCATCCATTTGGCTTTCTGCAGGGCTGGGATCTGAAAGGCCTGAATGTTGGAGGCAAGGCACCTCCTCTACCTGTGACCAACAGCCAGAGCAGTTAACTTCCTTGGGACAGGAGGATGCTGCTGAAGCCTGCATCTAATGTTATTACTTTTAATGTTTCCTGTAAGAGGATGGGAATGCAGGATAGAACATTACTCTCCTAATTAACTTAGATTCTGTGGTCTTTTCTAAAAATAATCCTGGTTTCTGTGTAGCAATCCTGTTAATAAAATAAACAAGCTAGCCAGAGCCCTACTGACTGTCAGCATGGCTTACTTTTCTGGTGTAGCCACTCTTTCCCTTAACAGCTAATCAATTACATGTTCTGGCCTCTCTGGACCACTTGTCACAAGCTATGCCAGGCAGCCCTTCTGTGACCTCCCCATGTGGCCCTGAACCTTTCATCTCTGCTTCCACCAGGCAGTTCTCACCGTTTCCTCCTACTGCCCTCCTTCCCTTTCCTCATCCTCTCCAGCCTGCATCACCTCTGCTGCCACAGCATCCTGCAGGGCTCCTGCATGACTCATCACTAGCAAATGGCTCCCTCCCCCACATCCTGTGAGGCATTCCTGCCTGGAGAGCCTGGGATCTCCTTGCCTGGCTTCTATGCCACATCATACCTGGTCAGGCCAGCTCTGCCCTTGTGCAGTTTTTCTGCCCACACCTCATCATCTTCACTAGGTACAAGGACAGCTCTGAAAGGCAGCAGACAACACAATGTTCTTAACCAGATACCAACTCCAGACACTTCTCCAAGTGGGTGGGCTAGAAATAAATGTGCAGCTCTTGCCTGGTGCTTTCTGCAGGCTTTGCAACCTGGTATGAGGTCACTCCACAGGCTCTGGAAGTTGTCCAGTAGCTCAGCACACTGTTCTCACAGGGGAAATAGCCTTACAGCTGCTGCTTCCTAGCAGTTGGTGTCTCCCACAGCCATTGTTTGCTGTCCTCTCTCAGAGAGCCCCAGAGATTTAACAATTGCATGTGTTCATCTTTCCTCTGTTAGCAGAGGCAGCTTGTGTCACTGCCTAGCAAAAGCCTCCTCCCACTCCCAGACAAGTGTCAATAAATCCTCTTGTATTTGTCCTGTGTGCAGTGAAATCAGTAATGCAGGCACCCTGCTGCACAATGTATCCAAATCTTCCAGAGATTCTTTGCTTAGAATACAGTGCAAATCATCATCTCTGCTCTCGCACTGCTTGCTGCACATTAAGTCAATTAACATCATCTCATAATTTCTTCTCCATGAGGGGGCTTTTGTTGAGATTTTTGTTCTTTTACAAGAAATAAATCAGAAATGCTTTGAAACTTTAGTTCAGTGGAGCTGTGATAAAAAGCTGTGCTTCTTTCAAGCAGCCTTGTGGTATGAGGAATGTTGTTATAATATAGTGGGCTTTCTCTTAGGCTTTCTCAGAAGTCTTGCCTATAAACAACAAACAAAAAGCCCAGGGTTTTTTGTGTTCCCTTGGCACTTTGAGTGCTATCATATTGCACGCGCACCTCAAACTGATATACAAGAAGCAAGTTACTGTCTCAGTAAGGCTGATATTTAGCATGTGGGGTAAGATCAGCTTCTAAATGCTGATCTCAACCTCATTTGTTGCACTTGGCTATTGGTATTACTGTTTGTTTTATCTCTAGCATTTGCAAGGGGAGAACTCAAGGATTTATTGCTATATGTGCAATGAAGCTTGTTTTTGTATTACTCTTAAATATTTAATGTCAGAACAAAAGCAAAGTACATAGCCTGAGCAGAAGAAAGCCAGTAGCAGTGACTAACAAAGCAGAGATGTCCATCAGGTAGTAACACTTTGTACTACCATCCTACTTCTAAGGTTAGTTTCCAGTGTCTGGCTAAATGGCTTCTGACATAGCAAACAGTTGTTTCAAGTGTGAAGAGCTTTCCAGGGAACTCAGCCGAGCACATTCGCATCACAATCTGCAATGCCCTTGTTTGCAGGGGGTGGGGTGAGAAGGGGGAAGTGTCTTCTTCAAACTAGAGAGGTTACAGCAGCTGCCAGGAAGGCATATTGTGATTATCAGTAAGGGAGTTGGCACTCTGCAGCATTAACTGCCAACTGACTCTTAAGCAATGATCTACTTCTATAGGAAAGTTTGAAGAGCTCCTAGGTAGGCTTTATTTAGGCCTACCCTCCCCAGTATAAGGAGGTAGAAGGGCTATTTCCTTCCCTTCCTTAAGTATTTCAGTTTTATGGGAACAAACAGCTTCTGTTTCACCTCAGAGTTGATCTCATTAGAAGTTGTTATTTCTGGGGACAATATGGTAAGCATAGTACTTGGAAACTACTTTGGGAAGGTAAGACAACACGTGATAACGTGTCAAGAAAGAGATGGTCAACTACTGAGGGAATTATGGGCATATTGTTCCAGTTGTTCTTGCTGCAGCCATTTTCTTCATTAATGCACATCAAGTCAGAGATGACTTGCGATTTATCTTGACCATGCGCTTGCTTATTTTATCTTTAGATCCATTTGCTTTAGCCTTGCTCGTTGGGAAATAAAGATGTATTTACTGACATAGTGTCAGTAAATAGCTCTGCTGGGTGAGCACAAAAAGCTTTTGTTGTTCCTAAAGCACTGGACTGAGAACCTCTTTTGAAGTGATGCTTAAAGCAGGAACCCTCAGAAAAGTGATCGCAAGCCTTCATGCTAGTGGTCCTGTAGTGCTTCACATGAGAGCTTATTCTCTCAAGACTTAGTCACTTATTTGCTCAAGACTCACTTGAGTGAACTAGTGCTAGTTCTTATCTCAGACGTTAGAGGTCCCCACCTCTTCCTTCCTCTTCTTTTTTTTCCACCCCATGAATCTATTTTTAACATTACTGCGGTTCTGTATTTATCTTTTAGTTTCATCATAAAAACTAGATTAAAGCAACCGAAGAGGAAGTGCCAGCATCTACTGTCAATAAGCAACACAATACTGTGCTAACTTCCATAGCCTGACAGTTATATATTCCTCATATAACAGCCCAGAGCTTGTCACCAGGCCAGGTGGGCCAATGTCATCCCATACAGAGGGCTGAACTAGTTCTAGCTCCCTCTTGCAAGCAATATAGACAAAACAGTCTCAGTTCTTGGCACAGAGAGACATGTTTTCTGCACCTGCACCCACAAAGGCAGCTTTGCTCCCAGTGATGGCATTTGGCTCCTTTATAAACCAAAGGAAACTATCTCACACACACACCATTGACTTATTGTGAATTTGCAAGTGAAGTCAGAATGTGCTGCCAGGGTCCTATTTGGAGTCCTATGGGCCCACAGGTGACTTATCTTTCCCTGAAACTTGCTCAATGTACAGAGAGGCTGTCAGAATCTTAAGAAATAATAAGGAAATATTGTTCCATTTAGCTAGGTAACAAATACTGAGATATGCTCTACCATGCTCGTGCTTAGTGCTCAATATGCTTGAATGGTTTATATTGCAAACTTGTTACTGCATTGCAGAAGCACACAGGAAGGGAGACTGAAGACTTCAACAGCCAAGTACAGAAGAAGCTGGCATTTAAGTGACTGATTTGGACCGGGGGCTAAGCACATTAGTTGGATGAGCCTGCTGAAATGAGCTGCAGTGAAGTAATTGATATTGGCACCAAAGGCCAGTAAGGTTTCAGGATTAACTCTGTGATAGCAGTGTGCTGCTGTTCTCACTTTGCTGTGCTAAATCTGTTCCAAATGTCTTAAGGATTAAAATATACAAAATGATGAAAACATGATAAAAATCTCTTGCTTGCTGTACAGCCTTCTCATTTTTTTTAATCCACCTAAAATGCAGAGGCCTTAAATGTGGAGATCCCAAGTAGAAAAACTACTGCAACATTAATCAAATGATACAGTGACAGTACTAAAAATAGTCTTGGGAGGACTCATACTCTTGAGCTACATAATTTCTCTGGGATCTCCAGCACGACTCACTTAGGAATTAGGGAGCTCACGTCTCATGCCTGCACCCTGTTTTTTCACCTATAGGTACCTGCTGGAGCAGGATTTCCCGGGAATGAGGATTGGACCAGAGCCTACAACTGACTCCTTTATAGCTGTGATGCAAGGAGATGTGGAAGGAATTGTTCCTGGAAATGCACTGGTGGTGGATCCCAAAAAACCATTCAGGAAACTTAATGCCTTTGGCAATGCCTTTTTGAACAGGTCAGTACTCAAGAACTTATTTGCTCTGAAATATGAAGTGAGTATGTAATGAGCAGCATAGCTAGCCATTTAAAAGGATAAGGCATGACACTGCTCTTGTGTTCTTCCTCACCACTCCCATCCACATGGCTGATGCAAAGTCATTCCAGTCCTACCACAAACACATCAGTCACTCACTGAAGGGATTAATAAAGTCAGGTGGGTCAAACCTTAATTTTACTTGAACAAACGAAACAAAGAACAAAGCACAGCCTGTCATACTCATGCTTGTAGGAGTCCAGACATAAATTATCATTATACTTCACTTTCCCTTGCATTAATATTCCTTGCTATTTCTGAGCAGTCAGCTCAGTTCTCTGAAGATAAGTATTCCAATCAGATGCAACCCCTAAAGTCACTAGGGCAGAACTGGCACAATATCCCCATCTCTGCTTTCTTGCCCAGCTGCCCCCCTCCATTTTTTTTTTTAATGTTACTTGGATGACCCTCCATTCTGAGGCCTTATACATTCCATTCAGCCTCACATACTAACAAAAAACAGCTGAGAAGATACTACGTTATCATATGAAACTGTGTTAAGGTGGGGGGGCTTTACACAGCAGCTCTGGGACACCAGGACTGTAACCTTTCCATTGCATAAATGTACTCCAATCATCCTGAGTTTTGGATTTAGGCCTTGCAGGAAGCTAACAGCACACACCCATATCCTAGATGTGCACAAACTGTGCTCCACCAGGCAGATAGGAACAAACTGTCCAACTACACCCATCCATATTAACACAGTGCAGGAGACTTTGCAAACATGGCAGCTACTCAGCCAAACAACCAGGAAAGATGGGCTTTGACTCCATTTTTGACTTCCAGGCTTTGAGAGTTTCAAGTTGTAGACTGTGGCGTCTCCTATCTGTACTGTCTGTGGGCATGCTGGTGTAGACTGTAGTGAGACAGGCAAGGGAAGGAGAAGCATGGGGAGAAGCTTGATTAGGTTCTTCTCTCATCATTGCTTATTCAGAGAACCTCACAGTGGTAGCAATATTTGTTCAGAACGCAAGCTCACATACAGCAACTTGGTCCTCTGTTAGACAGACTTGATATGTTTCAAAATCTTGCAGAGCTCAGAACATCCATACCTAGCTGACAGGTCAAGTAGCTGCCCACACCCTGCATGGCAAGGTGCAGCAAGCTTCCTGTCTGAAGAACAGAAATGGTGAATGTGGAGAATGTCATCCAAAAGTGCTCTGCCAATAGCCAGTAGCAGCCACAACTGGCTAACAGTCCACTGCTGAAGAGAAGCAACAGTAAGAGTAGCAAAGCCAGGCATAGATGGCAAAAAGCAAGCTAACTGGACTGACTGATAATGTTCCAAATACAATTTGCTTTTATTACAGCAACCTCTGCTGTTGCGAAGTGTCCATTAGCCTAGTTCACTTCATCATGCTGTGGTATTACTCTCTCCTACCGCTTTTCTCTTGGGAAGAAAGCGTCAAGCATTTGCCTGTGTGGACAGGAGGGCAGAGAGACACAGCAGTGATTCAGCAGCAGTTGAGATGCAGTACTGCTGGCAATGCAGAGAGTAGTCAGGACAGCTAATTAACCTTCTTCCTGAAAACACATTTAAAAAAAGATTTCTGGGTTGGCAGAAGATGACACACTGAAGGGAATGGCTCAACAGTATGAGCATCACAGTGCTGAAGGTGCAGATGGTAATGTCCAGTCAATTAGGAAACTGAGCTTAACCAAGAAGTAACTCAGAGAGGGCTGGAAATGTAGCTGATGTAAGCATACAGCCACTGAGCTTAATCAAATCACCCATGCTTATTCATACTGTAGACCCATCTTCTGTACAAGAGACAGTGCAAAGATGTCTCTGCCTTGGTGCTGCTGTGTGAGTGCTAAGGCACTGCCCTCAGGTAGGAAGTTGTGAGCTGGAAATTCTAAATTCTAAAGTGACCTCCAGCAGCCACTTTTCTGAACTGAGGTGAGAGAGCAACAACAGGCAGGTCGTTTTACCTCTGGGTCAGAAAACCAGTGGAAAGCAACAGAGCAGCACAAGGCAGCAGTGTTTGCACTGACTGTACTCATCTCATATGAGAGGTGGCAGTCTGCAGTACTGCATCCAATGTGGTGCAGAGCCTGCTGCTCCTGGAGAGCTAAATAGGGGTGCAAAAGCAGTAAGCATCCTGCCTCAGCTGGTGCACCCCTCCCAGTAGAGACTGGGGTCTGCCACCTTCCAGGAAGCAAGGAAAGAGTTGGGATTTGTCTGGGAGACAACTAATTTTGCTGCTCAGAGCCTCTCTCCTTTCTCCATTTCCAAGAGATGGAGTGCCTATGCGTACCTTCCTGGTTAAGGCTGGAGGTGGGGTTGACAAGCTGCCCTGGGCTGAAAGGCGAAGGCAGCTCTGCAGTACTTTGCTCAGAACTTGTCTCTTTTCCCAGTCTCCTTGTACCAGGTACTTCTTGAGTATCAAGAGTGGGGCTTGTTTTCCTCTCTCCAGCTCTGCTGGCAGTACCCCAGCTTTGGAGGGATCCCAGCAGAGAGATTACAGGCAGCACCTCGGAGGGCTTATTTGGCACCAAGTGCCTGGCATAAAATCAAGCATCTCAGCCATTACTTTCGTATCCCTTTGGCTTGATCGATGATTGCAAGATTCCTCTTACCCCCTCAGATCTGTCTTGGGAAGCTTAAGATAGAGGTGCCTTTTTGTTATCAACAGAAGACATCATGAATAGTAGGTTCCATTTTTAAAGCCATGCTCTACCCTTAAGGGTAGTAAAAGTCCGGTTTGGCATCACACTCTTTCCTTTGTGTGGTTCAGGACAGAACTAAATAGTGTTCCCTGAGGTACTGCAGTTCTGCTGGGACAACAGGAAGGCATCATCCTTAACAACCTTGCCACAGAGCCAGAAAGCACTTATTCATGTTGGCCCCTAACCTTCTATCTAAAATTTCCTGTGGAGTACTTTCCTTGGAGAAACTGATGGAAAATCCCCTTGCCTGAGCCATTTAAATGTCAGAAATGCTTAGGGCTGCAAGAAATGCTTAGGGCCGTAACAATGGAGAACAAACCTGGGCTGGCAGAAAAGGGAATAACATGACCTCCTGAGCATTTGTTCTCTGCTGCTATGCCTGGCACACATCAGGAGAGCCAAGCTAGCTCCCCTCTTCTGCATGAGGCGTTATGCATTCATTCAAAAATACTTCTGTTACCACCTACCAGGCTGCGGACAGAGGAAAGAGGCAGAAATATTGGGTTGAAATACCTGACAGCTTAGGCATGAAGATGCTTATCTAACCCATAATAATTTACTCATTAGAAGAAAAAAAAAAAAAAGAATAAGGCTGTAGCATAGTCTGCAGGAGTTCATAGCTGTGGGACTTCATCAGAATCAGCTATTCATCAGAGGCTCTGTCTGCCTTCACTGCATGCAGTGGCCTTTGTGGCAGCTCAGTCCTTTATGTGCTTCTGCTTCTTCCCACAGTAACATTTTTTTAATGCATCAACATCTTACCACCCTATTAATACACATACGTAGGCACACAATTTAAAGCTGCCTGGAATACCGTCAGAAAAAGACTATCCATGAAATGCAACCATGAACTGTGTAAACAGGTAGGATTTTGCTGTGCTTTGCTGTTATCAGCAACTGAAACTGAAGATCTCCATCCTTCTGAGAACAGGCACAAGGTACTCTTGTGAGCTAGCGATTTGTGTAGACAGTGAAAACTAAGTGCAGAGGAATTACACAGAAATTAAGCTGTGGAAGGGAGTGGAGTGAATGAATTAGAAACCTGGTGTCAATCAGCAGCGTCACATTGCTAGGAAAAAAGCAAACTTCTTCCTTAGGGATATAAACAGTACTGTCACGTGTAAGGTACACATCCATCCACTCTGTTCATCACTGACAAGGCTGTGGCTGGAAAACCACATCATTTTGGGGCATTATCCCTTGAGAAATACGTAGAACAATTTGAGAGGAATTGAAAGGAAAACTGCAAAGGTCTTTGGTAACTTAGAAAATGAACTAGAACAGCAGCTGGAAAGAATGAAAGATATTTTAAAAAATGTAGCTTTCTCTAGAGGAAACACCAAGATACAATGACAATAGAGGGTCTTTTCTCAGAACTGAGAGAACATAAACCATTTTCCATGTCTACTGTGTTTTAGACTAAAAAGCATTGTAGCACGGGAGATTTAGATAAGACATTAAGAAAAAGTTTTTGCTTCAAGAATAAGTAGACTCTCAGCAAAATTCTGAGAATGTTGAATGTACATCCTTACAGGTTTGAAGAACACTTCAGATAAACATCTGATTGATCCTGCCTTATGGCAGGAGGATAGACTAAGTCAATTCTTAAGAGCTCACGTTGCTCAGACTTAGGATTTCCATGGTGGGAGAACAGCACAGATAGCACACTTTCTGTTTAAGACTAGATGTAAAAATAGATAAAAAAGCTTACAACGTTGTTGATTTACTGAAGTTATTTCAATTTACTTGAGTTCAGGTCCCTGCAGGGGAATGCTCAAATGACAAAAAAGAAATACCACTTCTCACTAAAATCTGAATGGCAAATAAAAACATTTGGATTTCTATATTGTTTTTCATTAATAATTCACAATATAGGAGCCACAAAAAAAAAAAAAGACTCACATCATAGATCATAACTGAACCTCGTGTTCTGAAAAAACCATACCAGAGAAAGTGCTCAATTCTGGCCACTTTTTCATTTCTTTAAATGAGGAGTAGCTCCAAACCTCATCTGAAAACTTGTTTTAAGGAAGATCAGAGCCCTCATTTTCCCATGCTGCCTGTAATGTTCAATGCATCACAAGAATCTTTCAGTTTTATTTTGAACATTTATTTTTGCACAGGTTTGTATGTGCCCAGCTACCTAATCCTGTATTAGAGAGCATCAGTGTCATTGATACACCAGGAATCCTTTCTGGAGAAAAGCAGAGAATTAGCAGAGGTAAGTGCCAGATTCAGTTCTCTTCCAAATGATAATAATTAAAACCAAATGGACTGTATGAGTTTCCTCTCAAGCTGTACACATTCTAGACAGAAAGACTAGCAGGGGCCTCTCAGAGATGCTGCACAACTACTCATTCCCCTTCAGCTTGATTTGCTATTTGCTAAAGAGAATTTGAATACTATTGGGAAAGGTTGAAGGTTGCTGACAGTGTCAGTAATGTCTGTATCAGTCCAGTATTCCCCAGCAGAGCAGATTTCCATCAGAAAGTGTCAGTCAACCATCTTGTCTGTATTGCACAAACAATTGCTTCCAGGCTTCCCAGATCTTGGCTGGACTGGCTGAGGTGTGAGAAACACAGACATCCACAGTTTTTCAGCATTTCTAGATATTAAATACATTTGATGAATGCACAAAGTCTCTTAGTGAGCTTCCTAGTATTTCAGGATGACCCCACGAATTCCTTCCAAGCAGTCTACAAAGGATAGCAAAATGCACACACCTTCATCAGGTTAAAAACATGCTGTGCCAGCGTTCCTCCCTTCAGCAGAAAGTGCTCTGTAGAGTTAGAGTTAAATAAAAGCTTAAATTATGTAAACGTTTTTCGGCCAAAAAAAAAACAACAACAACAAAACAACACTAAAAGTACTCAGTTCTCTTCTGGAACAATCATTGTGATGAACATTTGCTTAGGATAAAACATTTTTGTTCTTTAAAAAAAATAATAAAATATGAGTTAAAATTGAACCTTTTTAAGGCACAAAAAAACTTTCCCATATCCCTCTCCTCATCACTTCAAGTCCTGACATATATTGCAAGATCTCTTTCTGTTACTAAAAATATTCTTCTGCAAAATGTACTGGCACTTCTTGCTCCTTTTTTTGCAGTTTTTCTCCATCAGCCTCCCAGTGGACTTGGTGTCCCAATCATCTAGCTGGATTATATGCCAACAGTGCCAGAGCACACAATGCAGTGCTGTTAGGAAAGTCACTGATGCACTTTGCCCCAAGCCAGCAAACACCTCCCCAAACATCTGGGAGAAACTGAAAGTACAGATTGTTTGGGATCTCACTACATAGTCATGTAGACTCAGGACAGCTGATCACATGAGCCACACTAGTTTGCTTGTCAATAGCTACAGGACAAGCACCTCATCCAGTTTAGATCAGCAGAGCTTTGTTGATGTTGGAAGAGCTTCAGTGATTTCTGTCTGCAGGGTACCCAGCCCAGGGAGCAAGAAGAGTCAGAAGAGGGCTGAGTGCTTATGTATAAGAAGGGCTGCTGCCAGGCATTGGCTTATGGGAAGCCAATGTTTGAAAGGGAATGCTCACCTCCTGGCTTTCGTGGCAGAGAAATAGGAAAAAGTGGTGAGGCTGGGTGCCTTTGCTACCAAGCTCACAAGCCAGCTGCCATGATTAGCAGGTTGGTTTTGGAGGGAGACAGAGCAACGATGCAGTTTCTAGGCAAAAAAACATGACAGTGCCAAAACTGCTTATACAACAAAATACTTCTGTCTTTCTGTACTTTTCCAGCCTGCTCAGCTTTCGCTTGGGAATGAAGCAAAAGCTGGGAGAGGTTTCCCCAGAGAATTTCCAGTTCTTTAACTGCTGAAACAGGGTAGCTCTGCCAGTGCCAGCTTAGCAATCCATCAGGGCTTATCATGTGCACTGTTACACTTAAGGGATCAGTGGCAAGGAAACTGCCTTTTGAGGAATGATTCAGAGGCCCAAGACCAGGTTCTGAAGCTTCTCATCTGTCTGAATTCTTAAATTCAGTGCCTGGTGAAGTAGGCCTGTCAAGCAGGAAAGGTTGATGTAGTCTGTCATATCTGAAGTCCACATCCCCTAGGCATGCAGTGAAATCACCAGCACTTGGTACAGCTGCTGCTACATTGAGACTCTAGTTAAAAATAAATAAAATAGTAATTATAGTCTGCGCTGATCTGTCAGACTGAGCAATTTTGACTTGTGGACTCCTCCATGGCAGGTGGTTTCACAGGTATGTGGTAACTAGGTGCCCAGATATACGGGTTTCATTTAAGAGGCTGGTGAGAAGTATTCCCAAAGCATCCTGCCCACTATTTTCTCTACTGTTCTTACTTGGAAAACAGCCATTTCTCCTCTGGTCTTTTTCCTAACTGTCATGTATGAGGAATTACTCATCACACTGCTCCATCCCTCACTCTGCATCTTTTTTTTTTTTTTTTACATTTATTAGTTTGTATTTATTGTCTCCAGCTATGCATCATACAGCAACGGTGCTGTATTTGTACCAAAGCAGCAGTGTCAGCTGCTTTGACAATTTGGTATCAATATGGGTGCTATCCATTTGCAAAGCACTGCACATGTGTCACATGACAGTCCAGCATCTGCAACAGGGGAAGATGAGAAAAGGTGGAACTGTAGTGAAATAAACAGGGACAAAGGGGAGTATCACAGATCAAGTCATATAGTAAAGGAGAGCCAAGATAGAAGCTAGGACACTTACTCACAATTTATCATTTGGTGTAGTCTGCTTTTACCACCTAGCAGCAACTCATGCACCTCAATAGCAGTGCATCCCTGGACAATGAGCCTTACACACTCCACTAGCTATCAGTCTCAACCTACACACGCACAGACCTAAGCAAATCCAAATCTGCCAAGTTCAGCAATGCTATAGCCAAGTAGCATTTGACCCCTATTTCAGGGTCATGCTTCCTGAATACATGCTGAACACTTGCTTCATCTTCATCCGATGTATGTCACCTCCTCCCTTTCCTCTTTAGCAGTGAACACAAGGTCAAAGCAAGGAGATGAGGATTGGCAGTATCATTGCCCATCAGCTTTCTTTCCAGACACACTATTCCAGTCTTCCACCCTGTTCTATTCAGCTGGCTGCAGTGCAGCCCAGGCTTCCCCTCGTCAAGGGAAAAACATGCTAGCCTTGCTTGCTATTCTAGGAAGGGAAGGAGAAGCAAGGACCAGTGACCAGAAACTTCAGTACTTCAAATTGATAGTTACTCCTGAAAGTGAAAGAAAAAATGATAGGAGGTATCAGTCTTAGGCAATTCCAGAGCTCTGACTGAATTCAAACAGCTATATTTGGAAGAGAAAGGCAAATACCAAGAGAATCAATATTCCCCCCTTCATTAAATGTTTAGAGTACAAAAGCAATAAGAAAACATCTTTTTCCAAAGAGTTTTGTCACGTTTTGACAATATGACACAACCTCTAAGCATCTAAAAAGGAGACATTTCGTACACTTGCTATAACAGTTTCCTGCAATTATGTTTGCTTGCATTTTGCATTTCACTCCACCTGAGAGGTCTGAAGGGCAACAGTTAATCGTGACTTCCCATTTCACTACCATTACTGCAGTGCAATAGCCACTCTGCCAGCTTCCTCTAAGAACAAGGCAAAAGAGCAAAGAGCCTGCACAACTTAAGCCCCTTTTATTTGTAGAAATATTTGATGTCATGAGCCTGGCTAACTCTTCCAACTTGAAAGCAGAATGCAAACTAAAAAAATAAAAATAAAGATCAAGTTTATGAGTTTTTTGTTAGTTTTTAGGGAATAGGGATGGAATTAATTTATTCCTGTACTTCTGTCTGTGCATCAGCACTGCTCTAAAAAAATGGATTCAGATACCTTCTGAAGTTTCTGTCAGTCTATGGACTATGAAGTTTAAGTCTGACTATGGACTGTTTTGAGGATTGGCCAAGATACCAGGAAGTACTCGGTCCATCTGTCACAAATGACAAAGATATAAACATGTAACAAGTAGAAAGGAAAAACTCCACTGTGTGTAAGTAGAAGCTGAACAGGCTTTTGTAAGGAGACTTGGCTCTGGACAATACTTTCATCTGTTTTACTTCACCTGAACTGAACTTGTCTAGGGAGATCTCCCTTTGTTTCCAGTGACGTGAAGTAAGAACTCTGTCAGGCTCCCAGTCTCTTCCCAACCATGAAACCATTGCACTAAACAACATAAAAGCAAAAGGCCATGGTGTGCCTCTCCAGGTACTCATTCACGTCTATGTTAGCATTACAAATCTGACACCAGCCTGTCTTTCCTAGCTGAGAACACTATGCAGATTTTCTGTAGAGTTACTCAACTCCCTTTACCTGTGCTTTGGAAACCTTTAAGTTTCCAAAACCCGTGTAATATTTCCATGTTACTTTTCCTTCCTTTACAGCCATTTGCCAGACTGAGGTGGTACCTGTCCCTCCCTCCTGCTACGTTCTTCTCTAGTGTAGATACCTGCTCCTTTAGCCTTTTTGGGATCTTCCCTGAAGTGCTTTCAGAAGGGCATTCCTGTCACTCATTTAGAATTAGCCTTCAAACTCTCTTTTTCACTTTAAAAATACAGATTAAGTAATCATCTGTCTGGAATAGGCACTCATCTGCCAGAGCTGCTCCCTCTCTAGGTAGTCAGTGTTTGCTGTTTCTAGCTACCTTGTCTTCTGCTGGTGGTGTCTTCAGGTACTTGCCACACAATGCCGACCTATCAGTTGACAGATAGGGATGGACTGTGATCCTGGTAGGTTTTTGTTCTGTAGATTATTAACAGGATGGTGTGAAGAGAGCTCCTAGTGGCTAAAACTGAGCAAGAAGGAGGTGAAGAACAAAAAGCAGCTGCCCAGTCTAAAATGTTTCTAACAGCAAGCTGTAAGATAACTGCTATAAAGCAGGAGCTTCGTGTCCTACCCCATTGCAAGCACAGGGTCTGTGGCCATAGTTCCCCAAGATGAGAAATCCAGTAGAATGTGCTCACTTATCAGGCAGAAGCAAACAACCCGGGAACAAAAAACAACCGGTATAGCTAGATGGTGAGAAATGCTGAGCCACTGCGTGCACCCTCACTGGCTTAAAGACATTACAGTCAGGCAGATTTTATGCTGTGTAAGGTATCATCTGTCTTCCCACAGTCAGCATAAAGATTGTGTCATTCTTGGTCTGGCTTGACATAAAGTAATTGCATAATCCTGCCATATCTTAACTAAATATGTGCTGCCAGGTATACGGATAGCTACTCATTAAGCCACAGCCCGCCTTAGGGAGACTGGATGACGAGATGTTTGCAAGAAGATCATTTCCTCCATTTACTGACAACCCTGCTGGCTTGTCAGCTTTGTGTTACATCTGTCAAATGCTTTTCATGCTATCAGAAAAAAATCTGTCCCCATGAAAAAAAAATAGTCTAACAGAAGGAAATGTTTATCGTATTCATCTTTCCTATTTTCTTAGAGTGCTGTATAGTTGAGATTCATTTTCTGTCCATGTTCTGATCTGTTCTTCTTTCACAACCTTATCTGGAAGTTGTGAAAGAATCCACATCACTAATAGCAAACTGTTTAAAATAGGCATGTTTTTCAATAGAAGCACAGCCAGGAATCACTGGAGAGAAAATGTTCCCCTTCACATTTGTCTGAACGTCTCTGTAATAATGGTTTTACTTGTATGCAGCTTTTGGCAGATGGCTTTGCAAATGCTCTGTAGCTTTACAATAAACTGTGCTACAATATGTGGATAGCTTCACTCATCAGTGAAACACTGCCAAATCTGGCTGCTTTTGTGAGAGCCCTTAGCAACCCTCCACAACACTAAGATAGGGTGTAAAGAAACAACACATTACCGTGGAATGAGCGAGGAGGACACTTCAGACCCAGAACACCTAATTTGAGAGTAGGTCAAAATCAGTTTTTGATGTAATCTTACATAGAAATAAAGTGGCAGAAGAACCTGTTAGATAAAAACCAGGTAAAAAGAATGTTGAAGTAAGGCTGAATTTAATTATAGAATAAACTTTGTATGTTTTCAGGTGTGGAACACCTCCAGCTCTGGCTGAAGTTAGACAAAACATCCCGAGTTCTCTACACTATAGAAAAGTCCTCTAAAAATGAGCTCTGAACTAAATGTTTAAATATTAATTTCATCTTATTTTTTCTTTAATATCTACGCTAATAGCTTTCCCTTAAAAGTTCTGTACCCTGTTGCCCTGCTATTCAAATGCTTTAACAGTAATCTACTCTTTCATATGCTAAAAGCAAAACTAAAAAGTCAACCTTGTGAATTTTCTGTGTGGGAATTCTCTGGGCATGTGTGTGGGAAAACACCATCACAGAGCTCTGTCAATGACTCCAAGTCAACGGCTGTCAACAGAGGTCTGTCCCACGTGCCCTTTCCACATGTCACACTGTACGTGGAGGGAAATTACACTCAGTGTTTTTCCTCTTCTCCTCTAAATAATTCTGTCACTTAAAAACATAAACCTTAGTTTTCCTGCTACTTCCATGCAGGAAAGTAAGGACAGATGTAATCAGCACTTGGTAGAACTGCACACAGAGAAATATGTCTCAGCACATACAGGAAAGGTCTCACACATTCACCTAATAGTCCCAGTGAGCGTGGCATGTGAGAGGAGCATGTGGATCAGGGTTTTGTCTCAGCACAGGATGTAATCCAGCCCATGTTGTTGCTCTGAAGCATCACCAAGTGTTATTCCAGGGCTTTGTTTTCTCTTTGGTGAAGGACAGCTGTCAGTAGATTCTCTCCCAACACACAAAGAAGCTGAGAAAGACAGACACTGCTGATCGATCTGTAGATGTAATGAAATCCACAGGGATGTTCTAATCACATATGGTACATTACCATAGCAGCAGTGTACCAAGATCCCAGCAGGTATTAATTCCCTTTTCCTATTGGGTAGGGCAACTTTTTTGACTCTGAATAGGAAATAGAAACAATAGCCAGGCTTGCTTGTACATCTCTACTCTTCTTCCATCCCTTGCAGGTTATGACTTTGCTGCTGTGTTGGAGTGGTTTGCAGAGCGGGTTGACCGCATCATTCTCCTTTTTGATGCGCACAAGCTGGACATCTCTGATGAATTCTCAGAGGTCATCAAGGCCCTGAAGAACCACGAGGACAAGATGAGAGTTGTTCTCAACAAAGCTGACCAGATAGAGACCCAGCAACTGATGAGGGTGTACGGTGCTCTCATGTGGTCCCTGGGAAAGATTGTCAACACACCGGAGGTCATCAGAGTCTATATTGGCTCCTTCTGGTCCCATCCGTTGCTCATCCCTGATAACCGCAAGTTGTTTGAGGCAGAGGAGCAGGACCTGTTCAGGGATATCCAGAGCCTCCCCCGCAACGCAGCCCTAAGGAAGCTGAACGATCTTATCAAGCGGGCACGGCTGGCCAAGGTGAGTGCTGGCATAAAGGAGCCCAGGCATTTAGTTTGGGCCACCCACAGTATGCACAGTAATGGGGAAGTGGTTTTGGCTGGTCCAGCTCATGTAGCTGGTGGATCCTGCCTCTTTTATTTCCCCTTTTCTCATTTCACTCAGAGGCCTAGCGTATTTGTCCTATGCACTTTGAGGAAGAGCCTACTGCCTCTGCTTGGTGCATCAGTCGTAACAGGCCAGAGTGAAGAGTTGCCACAGGTCAAAGAAGGTAGCTCTTGGGGAAATGTGGAAAGCAGCTAGACTGCTAGCAAACTGAGAATTCAGACAAATACAATATGTCAGAATCGTACACCAAGGAAAGTAGGAGTCTTTTGCCTTAAGGAGATAAATCTGCCTTAGATGGATGCGGAAGAGGTGGAGACTGACAAGAATGGCAGATAAGCCTGCCACAAGCATGGGAAAAATAACTTATGGGCACTGCCAGAAGTTCCATCTCTTATTATTTAAAAGAAGCTGAATGAAGTTCTTCAGAATACTGTGAGGGAAAAAACTTTTTACACCATTAAAAAAAAAAAAAGCGAGAATATTTCATTTAAAATTCACTGCCATTAATCACTTCTGTTGGGGAAAGTGGAATTCTGCCTTCTGGAATGACCAGTGCCAACAAGAAACATTACACAAACTTAGTTTTATGAAAATCATTGTTTTAGGTCTGTACATTCCTCACATACAAAGTACACAATATCATAGCATTGTGCAAGTCAAAGACTCATTCATGGTAAAACATTAAACAGAGTCTAGAAAGCTTCAAAACCTGTATGTTTGGTTTGGACTGGGAAGTGGCTATTTTCTGAAAGGCCTGCGCAGAAGAAGAAAAACACATCCCTAGAAAGTGGCTGTATTACTGTGCATACCCAAGGCTCCTACACTGCCCTCACCTTGTCTCTGCATAGCTCTCGGCTCTGGAGTGATAAACAGCAGATAGATGCAAACTGAGGAGCTAAACTTCTTCAGGAGGGGGTGATGTGAGTTGACTCCTAGGCACACACGCTGTCTACAGGGAAAGAAAATTTGTGGTGCATTCTTTAGTATATCTTCTTCATTCTGTGTCACTTAATGCCTTTCAGGTCCATGCCTACATCATCAGTTCCTTAAAGAAGGAAATGCCTTCAGTGTTCGGGAAAGACAATAAAAAGAAGGAGCTTATTAACAACTTGGGAGAGATTTATGCCCGCATTGAACGAGAGCATCAGATCTCACCAGGAGACTTCCCTAATCTGAGAAAGATGCAGGTAAGTAGTGGCATCTTGTCCCAAGTATCAGACACACAAGGAAAAAGTGTTAGAGTAACTACAGGAAATAGGACAGAAGCCACAATGCAGACCTTGATTATTGTTGCCTATGCAAAAGCCCTGTTGCAGTCTTGAAGCAAGCCTTAAACTGTGTGCAGATTGTGTTTGAGTGTAAACACTTTTTGCACATCAAGCTCACATGAAGCTACTGCTACCTTAGTTTCTGAAGCTTTGCCTAAGTAGCCCTTAAGAAAATGAATGAAATCCTATGTTGTCAGTTTTTAATTCCATGTTCCATTTTTAGATTCTCCAGGCCCAATAGTGTTAATCTATATTGAAAAGAAAGGTACATCTCCCAGAAAGCCTACATATATCTCAGGAGCTGTATTTTTTTTTCCTCTACTTCACTCTGGTTCTAGCAAGAACCAGTAAGAAACAGTAAAAACTTAAAAGCCCCTTATCTGTTTTAAGCAATGAATCAAGCTTGCTGAGCTGTAGAGCTAAGACCTGGCCCAGTTTTCATCCAAGTCAAAGACTTGAAGGACCTTGGATCAGAGCCTTGTATTGTATAATTGAACAATGCAGGGCATGGCTATGTTGGTGTGTGGCTTCAATCCAAGCAGAAGCCTCTTCACAGTTACTAGCTGTTGAAGTCATTACTGGCTCCCTGTGGAAGACACAGCAGCTGCTCATCTTTTTAGTAGAACAGGGTATTTTCCGTAAGTTCTTGAGAATGAGATCTATAGAGTATACCCAATAGAAGGTCCCATTCACTGCTTGTTCAAGTATGCAATTAAATGTTCAAGAATAGCTATGCCACTCCAGTAAGAGTGAATACATTGGATTTAATGAGTAGCAGGTAAAAGATAAAGCTGTATGTTGTTTTTCATTTGTATGAGATTTCTGCAGTCCCTGGTCAAATCACTTTTGCTTAGCTGTGAAAATTACCAAAATTGAGCTATGCTGTGAAGATCTAGCATATTTATGGCATCTGAGAGATGCACAGTATGATAACAAAGGATTTATCAGTGAAATAGTCTTTTGCCAAAGTCACAACTCCTTACCAGAGAGCAGAAGGAGAGGGAATGCAGAGCACCAGCTAGAAGACATAGCAAGAACTGCACAGACAGTTTGCTCTGAACAGTTTGGTCCTCAAGCAGAGGACTTCAACTTAGTTTGGAAAGGAAGACTTATTTTACATTCTTACTGCCATCATCTAGGCCTTTGGGTAAAACCCCAATCTTCTCTGTACCATATCAGCCCCTCTGTTAGCTAGGAAGACTATTCTCTGCAGGGCTTAAAAAGGATGTAAGAGCACGACCAGCCAGGGAAACCCTATCACGTGCCAAGGAGCAGGACTGTTGGAGGAGAGAGTGCTATTCTTCCTACTCTTCCTCTACACGAGGAGTTTTTGAGCCAAACTGCAGACAGGGAGCGGACTCTGCACTGTTACTGCCCTGAGCACAGCCATGTCACTCACCTCTTGCTCCATTGTCCTGCTTTAAGGATCAGTTGCAGGCCCAGGATTTTAGCAAGTTCCAGCCTCTGAAGAGCAAGCTGCTGGAGACTGTGGAAGACATGCTGGCTAATGACATCGCCCAGCTCATGGTGCTTGTACGCCAGGAGGAGTCACAGCGGCCTACCCAGATGGTGAAGGGAGGAGCCTTCGAGGGCACCCTGCATGGTCCATTTGGCCACGGCTATGGTGAAGGCGCTGGCGAAGGGATCGATGATGCTGAGTGGGTGGTGGCCAGAGACAAGCCCATGTATGATGAGATCTTCTACACACTGTCACCTGTCGATGGTAAAATAACTGGTGCCAATGCAAAGAAGGAGATGGTAAGGTCTAAGTTGCCTAACACAGTGCTGGGCAAGATCTGGAAACTGGCTGACATCGACAAAGATGGCATGCTGGATGATGAGGAGTTTGCCTTGGCAAATCATCTCATTAAAGTCAAGTTGGAGGGTCACGAGCTGCCAAACGAGCTCCCTTCCCATCTCCTCCCTCCATCCAAAAGGAAAATAACAGAATGAAAGGAAGGTTACAGGGGACAGGGAAATGGAGAGGAGAAAGATCTAGAGAAATGTTTACTTAAATTATACCTTTAGATGTGAGATTGCCTTTCAATGTATACCTATTCTGCTGTATGAAGAAAAAAAAACTAAAGCAGAGCAGAAGTCCAAATCCTCATGATAATATGCAATTAATTCTTCCAGTGTAATGTCCCCGATTTCTAATGTGTAGTCTGTAAACATGGAGGTAAAGAAAAGATCTTGAGATTAGAAGAAATTGAGTAGCAAAAATAGAAGGAAAACTCAAGAGGGCTGCATCTTCTCAGAGAAAGCACTAATAGAAACCTGCTAGCTACTGGTGCCACTCCTGAGCTTTGGCCACACATTGTGGTCTTTACTGGTTTTGCAAACCTCAGGAGGCTGAGATTCCTGACAGTGAAGAAGAAAGATCTCCAAGCTGTTGACCAAATTAAGGAATACCTCCTAATAATAAGAAATACCAAATTCTAAGTCCCTCGGTTAAAAAGTTTTAGGAATCTGATTCATTGTTAGATGCAAGTCCTTAAAATAACAATAAAAAAAAAGAAACAGCTCTGAACTGTGCATCTGGAGTTCCTCATTATTGACTGTGGAATAGGCACTAAGAATTCCCAAGCACCTCTGCCTCCTATTCATTCTTGGGGAGGTCAGTTTTCCCAAGTATGGCCAAGGAAACAACCATCCCAAAGGAAACAGAAGGAAGGGGCACTAGAGGCAGACTTTAGGTGGGCTGGAAAGGAAGAACACCCAGACTCTCTGGTCATTTCAGAAGTTCTCTTTCAAACACCTTTAAACAGTGGTGGTATTCATCATTCGTGTGAAGCGATACGTTTACTGTCATTGTGTGCAGTGAAAGTTACTAGGTCCCATTCTTACTGTAAAGCCAAGAATGCAGCACTGTCACATAGATGGTCTGTCAAAAGAGCAGAGAACACAGAGCAGAGCTTGTTCCGCTGTCTGTGCCCCCACAAATATAACCTAGATGTTGACAGCCTTCACCTACCCTCCTCCTCACCACACAGTAATACTCAGAGCCCTCCACAACCTCTACCCTGAGTCTAGAGACCTTCCTTTTTTTAATACTTCATAAAATTTCTGTTTTCAAGACTTGATTTTGACAGAAATCCTTCAATTTCCTATTTTATCCCCCCCCCCCCACAGTCACTCACACATGCACTCTTTTGGTTTTTGTTGTTGCTTTAACGCAGCATTTTGTTCCAATTCCTGTTGTCACTTTATATAAGCTGAGTTCCTACTGTGATAAAAAAAACAAGACAAGTATAACTTATTTTATATCTGTGTTCATATTATATAGAGAAATATATTGTGTATGTAGGATGTGCTTATTGCATTACATTTATCACTTGTCTTAAAAATGAATGCATTAACCTTTTTTTGTACCCTGGTCCTAAAACATTATTAAAAAGAAAGGCTAGATCTGTCTATTTCTTTACATGGCAAACTTAAACATAGAAATCAGTTCTGTCTTTGCAGCTATATACAACAACAGAATTCCCAAACGTTCACGTGCAGATCTGCCGTGCTGGACTCGTGCACTGCTGAATGACTGGCTAACATCTGTAGCAGTCGCTCTTTTCTGGCAGTCTGATTGCAGCTGTGTGCTGCACTCGCTGAAGCTAGTAGAATCATACCCAAGATTCATCCTGTTCAGAGGTGGAGGGGTAACATTCCAGTAAGTACTTCAGTAGGAGCAGAAATACAGTGAAACAGTTCCCTTCTGCTAGTCACAGATGAAAATGCTGCAGATTCATCAAGACCAAGGATCAACACCAAGATGACAAACAAATCTTGCTGGCTCTCGTTTTACTTCTGTCTTCATTACCCTTTCTTGACATGTTTATTACAGTGGTCGTTATCCCCAGTTTAGGACACTGAGGTGTGCTGAATATGAGAGCGCAGGTGAGATAGTCCTGGGGAAAAAGAGCATGAGCAGTACTGATTGGCAAAGTCTCTGTTCAAAGTTTGTACAGGATGAGAGGGTGGAAATCGTAGGGTGGAGAGCAAGAAGCAAACAGATTTAGTCTGCCAGTTTCACTCAATCTTCTCAATCCATTTCAACTACGCAGTGGCCAGCTGTTATTACAGCATGCATATCTGGAAGCACTAGTCCAAGTTTTTTTGTGGGATTTGCATCCATTCAGATAGAGGGACAAGGAACAGCTGAAAGACCTCAGACCAGTCCCAGCTGGTTTTCTAGTAACCACTCAAACAGAGCATTATACTGTTTGTGTTGTGCTGAAATTAAAAATTTAAGAAGCAGGAGCTGAGTTGTTCTCTTGGGAGACAGGAGAGGGTGAGATCTTTCAGTCTTTTTCTAGTGTACACCAGCAAGGTGTCCAGAAGGCCAAAAATCCATCCCATGTATCAGATGGCTTTCAGGGCACAAGCCTTTCCGTGCTTTTCTGGGCACCACTAGCCTCAGTGGTTGAGAGCACTTGGAATAAACATTTTTCATTGTATTGACTGTGTTTTAGCCATCTTGAAAATTCTGCCATTAAACAGAAAATGGAAAGATTTTCTTGCTTGTAGCAGCAGTAAGCCCCACACTACCACATTAGCACTACATCAGGTGCCCCTGCTCCTGCCTCTGCTCTTTGCATCTCTGCTGGGACACAGACACAGCAGTTAGAAGAGAACAAACAACAGCCAGGACAGGTCAAGCACACAGAATAAAACTGCAGCACTGCTCTTTCAACATGTACTCAAAGCCACTTGCACTGTCAGAGCGGAACTTCCCCGGTGTTGTTGAAGGGGAAAACCAGTGAAAGCATTTAAGTGACAAACAGTTACTAGATGATTGCTTTGTGATTCAACAGCAATGCAGGAGAAGGAACAATTCTTACAGGAGGGATCAAGACAGCAACTTGAAAGGCTCTTTTTCCAGGGAGGCAGTTTACATACAGTTCCGTATTCAGACAAGTTCATGCAGCATATTTCACTCTTATTAAGTGCTCCAGGAAATGAGAGGAAACGTAAGCATCCTGAGTTTCTCCGTATAAAAATTAGAAGTCTTCAGTATGGCCATCAAAAGCAACGTATTTCTCCGTTTCTTTCTCTAAGACAGAAGCTGCTGCTGCCATCACTCCCCTCATCTTTTTCTTATTTGGGGTCATGACTATTTGGGTAACCCCAGCTACGTGGGCTTTTCACCACCTTGGGAATGTTCTCTTTGCCAGTTTGTGGAACCATGCTCCTGAAAAAACATTGTATATCAATAGCAGTTTTTTTCTTTGGAGCATTTCTCAGTCACTGAATCAGGTTTCCCCAGGAAATTACACAGAGGAACCTATTCATTTGCTATTGGGTGTGGATGGTGGATTGTATCACATGAATACACAGGTATCACTCTTCTGATGTTCTCATGTCTCTCTCTTCCCATCCTCAGATAAAAAAAAAATCCATTGTATCTTGATAGGAAGTGTACTTTGTCTTCCCTCTTATTGGGAAGGATTTTATTTTTTTTTAATAAAAACATCTGAACCTACATGGTGTAAGGGATAAGTGGGCTCCATTAAAATGAAGTTCTCCACTGCAGATAATGCCAAGAGTTTGGATCAACAGCAGTATGCAGCCACTTGCGTGAGCGGAAGGCAGTAGTTACACTAAGTTCCCTGAATAAAATTTAGGGAGGGGTGTAGTTTAGCAAGAAGCAATTACCTCTGTGTGCTGGAATGTAGCCAGCATGTTGGAATTCAGAGGGATTTTGAATCAAACAAAAAGGTAGAATCAGTTTTTCCATCATCAGAAGTTCTGATGTAAACATCATACAACAATGACATTCAGATTCATGTCTGGAAACTGTTCTTTTAACTTGGTCTCATTATTCCTTAATGCTTTATCCATATGAGGACCTTTGGTTGGGGAACACACAGTTACAAACAATTTGACCTTCCATAGAATGATGTTTTGACAACGCCCAGCAAGAACTGGAGAGGAGCTTCTCCAAATTTCGTCTAAGAACGTGCTACATGTCTTGCATCAATGTTATCAATGGTAACTTTCTCCTGTGGGGTTATTTCAGTGTTGCCCTTATGGGGTCAGCTGCAGAAAGCAGGTATAGGTGACTCCTCATACATTCAAATTAAGGAACGTGACTGACTGACCTCTTCTTAGGCTTGCCTAAGTCCTCACATCCTTAAAAGCTTGAGGTGCATATTTGTAAACACCCAAGGAGAACAGCACTGTTATTCCAGAGCAGCAGCTTGACTGCAATAACATCCAAGCTGCTTTTGTGGTGTTTTACAACATAGATTTTCCCCCCCACTTTCCTTCCTTGTGCATAGAAGCCCTTCCCTCTTCACTCCCCTTGCACAGACTGAAGTAAACAAGCCTTGGTTTAGAAACTCCACTTGCTAAGTTCAAGGCTAATGCATGCAAGTTAATTACTGTGTAGCTTTCCAGCTCCCTCAGGCAATGCAGATAGAGTAACAAAGTCGGTATTTAAGGTGGGACAACCTGATCTAGAACAGACCCCTACTGCCCAACGGGGAGGAAGGTCCAAGCAGTACAGCTCACATTCACCGTGGCACACCCACTGCTTCCTCTGCTAGTCAGGAGCATAAACACTGTACAAGCTGTTGAAGTTTTCAGTGGCAAACCAACACGTTACACGTTGTGTCAGTGAGCATCAGAATTCATATCCAGCCATCTTTAAGGTTTCTTTATCAACCAGCATGAGCATCTCTGATTAGTACCAAAGGAGAGCGACTGGAGTCTCAGCTGGCAGCAGTGTGTTAAATTCCCAAAAGCTGTTGTTCTGACTGGACAGAAGGACCCAGTCCCTAAGTGAAGATTTATTTCATGTAGCAATCAAGAGTTAATTCCTGTATACATCTAGAAAGATCATTAAGCAGTCTAAACATCCGTAAAAAATAACTAGCACCCAATGATCCAGTTCTAGCACGGAACAAACCTCTTGCAAACTAGGAAACTCAGCCTATTTGCCACAAGGAAGATTAGTTCTTCAATTAATAACATATTTGGTGAATCATCCTTCCAAAGGCTACAAGGAGGCTGGTGGGCATCCTTTCTTCCAATAAATCACTCCTCAAACTAAGCCACAAAAATGGCCATGTGCTTCCCAGGGTCCCATCTGCAGTCACCGGTGCCGTAGGTCAAACACTGACGATACATTGGGCCCCATTTTATTTTTTTCTCCCATTTCCAACCTGCTTCAGCCCAAGGCCTATGGCAGGCAGTACACACTTGACCAGTAATCATTTATTGACTAAGCCATACGTGCTCTCTATCTTGCCAGCTGCACCCATCAAAAACAGCAATGCTACACAACAAAAGCAGTTGAATGTCTTGTAGGCATCCAGACCCATGGTAACTAGGCCATAGTCATGGGCCATTTGTCTCAACGGCCACAATACATGGCCTAGAGCTGCCTGTTCAACTATGAAACTTTTATGGTACTTTTTTTTTTCTCTCCAGTGAACACCTCACAGGAACAGGGCCAGTGAGGTTTGCTCGCAGCGCTTGTCTTCAAACTCTGCTGATTCAATCACTCCAGTTCTTTGCCTGCAGCAATTCTCCAGTCTTACAATCTGTGTCCCCTGTCTGAGAGAAGATGCTGGGAAGGATGCGTGGTCAGATCTTAGACAGAACATGTGAGCAGAAGAGAGTAGAGATCATGTACTGCCTGCGGACAGGCAAATCCTGCGCCTGAACAGCTTTTCCTTTCCCTTCTAATCTCTACATTTCAATTCAACCTCAAAGCACCACATTATCTCAATCTTGGCAGTATTTCTCTACCTGTCAGTTTCCCAGTTTCCCAGCTCTGGAAGTAGTAGTCACAACCTGTGCTTGTGGTTGTTCATAGCAATGCATCTCTTCAGGACATTCTACCATCCTCCTCCCACAAGGGAGCTGGGGAAGCCCTCCATGCACCCTGCACAACCACAGAGACCTTTTGAGACAGAAATGATGGACTTTTGTCCCGTGCTCCCTCCCAGTAGAAAGCCAATCCCTGTCAGTACCCTAGAAACAACACAGCAAAAGCTGCTCATAACCCAGCTCTGGGAAAGAACTGCCAAAAGCATAAAGGGATCAATCATTTGTAGGGGGGGTGAGTGGATAGGATGGAAATTTGGTGGAAATCAGGCAAACTGCAACACTTGTGCAGGCTTGGTGCAAGCAGAGCTTTGTGGAAGCAGCTCATGCTTCCATAGAGAGTCAATCTGTCCATCTTGCATCTGCTGTCTGTCCCCCACCCAGCAGGAAACACAAACATCTTCTTCATGAGCAACGTAAGTAAGCCAGGAAATGATAAACTGCTAATGTGACAAATGAGGACACATTGCCCTTTCCAGCCACCCTCTCATCCCACCCCTCTAAAGGATCATCCAAGGTCACAAATATTTCTAATTATCTATTTCTGATAGCCTGCCTCGCTCATTCAATGTATTTTACACAAACAAAGGCAGACTGACAGCTTTTCACTACTTTCTTCCAGCTATCAGTTCTGCTTCCCACATTTTCAGGGCTAGCTCGACCTGTTCTGAGCCCATTGCTCCTCTCCAGCTAAACAAACGAACAAGGACTCTGCCACCCTGGATAGAGACTTGAAATTAAGCTACCAGACATGCCAATTAACTTACAGCCTTAATTATTCTTGAGGAACCTCAGATAATCAGTATCAGGCACCATCTGAGCCAATGCACGGGTAGGTCAGCGTTGCCCCACAGCAGGACCTGCTGGGGACATCCCACTAGGCTCACTCCACAGCTGTCCTCTGACCACTGTGACTTCAGCAAGACAGAGCCAATGGCTGTCTTACTGGAAAAACAGATAGGCTGCTCTTATCAGCTCACCAGAGACAAGCATGCAAAATGCATAGCATATTGCAACCTTTGTATTCAACTACATACCCAAAAGGGGAGAGGTTAGGGGACAGAGAAGGCTCTGAACAGAGCCAGAGAAAAAATTGTAAGGTACAAGGGGAGAAAGAGGATTCTTAAAGCCACAGCAAAAAGCTGTTTACTTCCTACTTAAGTCCAAGTGCAAACCCTGAATGCAGTCCAAGAAGTATAAAAAGGCCACTGACTGTTTACTGTGTTTTATAGAAATTTCTTTAAATACCCTATTAGAGATGAGTGCATACAAAGAGGATTCACATGTAAGTGCAGGTGTTTCATTATACCTCTTGATATCATTGCTCCAACTATGCTTAACCAAAGGCTTCAAGTGATCACAAAACTGCCTCATCTTCCAGAAGTGCTGAACAGCGGCGTGTTCACGTCTTTGCACAGAGCTCTGGGTTTAAGCCCACCCTTTTAAAAAGGGAATCATTTTATCTTTGCATTTGTTCCAAAACCTTTTCCAAAAGGGGACTCAGATTGGAAGCTCATAAGCACATCTGGCTTTCCAATTGCATTCACATTACCTGTTGCAGGATTGAACCAGCCCCACTATTGCCAAGCCAATGGTGCACAAAGCACTTTACTTGCATGAGGACCATCTGCTGTTTCACCAGAAATGGCACGTAGGGATGGGGGAGAAGGAGAGGTGTGAAGCTGTGCTTGCCTGAAATAATTCTTTTCCACTCAAGCCTCCGTAAGCTCAGATTTCTAGGCAAAAGTTCCGTTTTATTTATTTTTTAAAAAGAGATTTGCCAGCAGAAACAAAAGATAAGCAAACAAGTGCTTCAGTCAGCGCTATGAAGACGATAACCCGGCAGTAGCATCACGCTTCCTTTCTGCACTGTGCGTGCCCAACGCAGCTGACTGGACACCAGATATCTCCGTGCTGAGGACTGCCGTAACGTCACACAGCTGCAGGGATGACAGCCACCCACAGATACTCAAACAGATGCACCAGAGGAGAAAAAAAAAAGCAAATTCTGGGCAAGGAGCCAGCGCTGCTCAACCCAGCCATCTGACAGAGCTGCACTGTAAGCTCCAGATCTATTTAGTAAAACACACGCACTGAGTAATCAGATACATTTTATTACACTGCAGAATGCTTTTTTTCTTTAATCCAAAGACAGTTCTTAAGTGTGTCCCCTGTGGGTGTGAGCAAGCCCTCCACAAGCAATGGAGGCACCAGAAATGGGGCATGAAAAAGAGCCAGCCAAGCCCCTCTGACAGGTTTTACTGGTTGGATATAGCTTTACACACAGAGACATTTGGCATAGGAACACACCAGTTCATAGGGTAATTAGTTAGAAATTATCCTTCCAAGAAGTCACCTATCACACCGACTCCCTTGATTACTTCTGCTGAATAACAAAAGCCACTGAAGATTAAGCTCTTTTTCTTTGCTATTTTTTTTTCTTGGTTAAGACTTTGGTTTGTTGTTTCCTGATCTGAATAAAGAACAAACCCAGGATCATAATTTACTACAGAAAACAATGAAGTTCTTATCATTGTAAATATATGGAGTGAGATAATACAAATCCTGTTCCCTGGTATTTCCCCTCCACCCTCCTTCTCCTACCACTACCCTTTCCAGCTTTAGGGCCTCTCCCCTGCTTGCATGGAAGATTTGACGCCCATAAGAAAGCCATAAATTACTCCCAAACAGCTACTGAATGTAGCAATGACCGTCCAGTAACACTTCCACAGAGCAATAGAGCTTCCTGGCAAGCTGATAAGAGTTTCCTGTTTTGAATTCTTTTTGGTTTTGGGTTTTTTTGGGGTTTTTTTTGTGCAGTTTTTTTTTTTTTTTTAATGAAAATGAACTCTCTCAAGCATCTCAGAAAAGAAAGGGCCATCAGATTTCCACCTCCAAATGAGTGGTGTTGCAAAATATTCTGTTCTTCTGAAAGAGAAAAAGGGACCAAGTCCAAAACAACAAGCATGCCTACTTGGGAAGGAGGCATGGCTCGAATCCATCGCTGCTTGAGGATGCTGGGTTGGCTTCTGCACACACCACAAGTCCTGTCCTGATCTGTCTCCTCACATGCTTCACTTTTATGCTGCCTCAGCATAGAGGCATACCCAGCTCTGTCCCTAGCAGGGGACAGAAACATATTGAAGCTGAACCCTTCCAATTCTGACCTGGCCAAGGTGCTTTTGGTGGAGGACTCAGCCCCTGACCCACCTCTGTTAAATGGAGACACAAATCTCACTTATCTCAAGAAGAAAGGAAAAATTTTACATACCTTTGGTTCATTATCAAGTACTGATAAATAATACCCCCCTTGGATTAGCAGATTCACGTCCTGGATTTTAACATTTAATCCCCTGAAGTCATCTCATTAAAATAATCAGCTTGCAATTCAGCCCATTCTAGGAAAGGATGTAAGAGTAGCTTGTCCTGCAGCCCATGTCCTCTGCCCCTCAGAAAGCAAAGGCAGAACTTCCCTCCCAGCCCCTCTAGGCCCAGAAGCAGCCTGAAACTGATTTAATGTAGGCAAAACTGAAAGAAGATGTTTTGCAAAGGAAAAAAAAAAAATGCATAAGCAAGCTAATTTTCAAATGTGAAATTTGAAAGAGACTATGCCCTACAGGGAAAGAACACTCTTCTGATCAGTGCTTTTTCAAAAGCAAGCCAGACATGGTTTTGCACCACTTCTTTAAACCAAGTTTCACCACCTTATCTTACTGTAAAGAGCAGAAGCAGGAAGAACTTGCACAATATAGCAGAAACCTTAGACTTGCATTTTTTGTTTTCATATTCCCCTGTGTGTCAGCCTCACACAGTTATTCGCACATAGGCTTGCCCAGCACAATTTAATTCTTACTTGGTAAGCCAGGTCACTGACTGGTAGTTGTAGGGTCTCACATAGTTGGGCTGCCCCATTAAGCACTGTGCTTGGCCTATGTTTTCCTTCCCTCAGTAAGGCTAGGATCTTTTGTAACCAAAGACTCAGAGCAAAGCTTCACTGCAGAACACAGTGCTTCCTGGTCTTTGTGCATGGAGGAACTTTTGCTTTTTCCTTCTCTGAAGGAGTGCATCAGAAGAGTTGTGTAAAGGCTTTGCAAGGATAGAGCTGCTGGCAGTACCAGGCAAGCAAAGCCAGGCCCTCCCAAGCTCCATGTGCACGTTCTTGGGGAGCTCCAGGACCCCCAACCTGTACACACCTGGCTGAATAACATCTACATTGCTCTCTGCTGTTTGGTCATTTCTTACTTTTCTAGGCTGTCAACAAAACATGCTGTGGTGCAAATCTTAAAATGCACATTCCTGACCACGTACTGATAAAGCAAGCTGTGGGTTTCTGCCAAAGCCTTTTTCTGCCCCCAGGCAGCTGGTTACACACAGCTGGAAACTCCCTGGTAGAGCAACAAGCCCCCAGATGACCTCAGAAGCCGTCCTGTTTCCCATTTGCAGGGACTTTTCCCAGGCGAGTAGTGGATTGCACATGTTCCTAAAAGCATAGACGTGAACACATGAAAACCAGCAGCATGGCCAATCAGATGTTTATCCTATGCTTTTGTTCTTCTGGGTGACTTTTCTGGATCTATTTTTGCAAGCCAAGTAAGAAGTCTTTCAGCCCCAGGTCCCAATCCCATAGAGTCACTGTAGATAAGCCTGCAATGGCCCAGCTGCCTCCTGACATGATGCCACCAGGGATGCCCATCGCTAGTGGAGGTGCGTGTGGGACATGCAGCGCTGTCACTATGCTCACTGCATATGCATCTGCAGTGCTGCATGTGTGGCACTGTCACCACACCAGATGGCCTGGCCTGGTTTGGTCAGGAGGAACGCTTGTCAATGTTGGACTCATGAAAGGAAACAGATTTGGTAATTGTGGCTCAGGGCTCACATCATTGCTATGGGTCATGCTGAACTGGGTAAGAAAGTGCTTAAAACCCAGACCTCACCCTGATATGCTGGTCTGTCTGCTGCAGAACTAAAGCTGTCAGTGGTGGGCACTTGGACAAGATAGACTCTAAAGATGCATCCGTACATTCCTGTGTCTAGTGAAATATTGGAGCACCTGGTCACAGAAATACTTGGAAGGCTGGCTCTGGGTTCAGGCTGCTCATATGGTGGGAACCATGTGATTAAGATGAGGAAAAAAACATCTCGTTTGCCTGAGGTGTATAGCGTGGCCATAGCAGAGATTCAAGGTGCTTTAATTAATCCACAAAGGAGAGATGAGCAGGGCAATCCCCTCTAAGCACCGTGAGCTCCTTCTTGGCATACATCACTGATTTCTCCATATGGAGAGAAGCAGGGGAGAAGACAAGGGTTTAATTTTAGCCCACAAGTCCTGTGTGTATCTTTCCTTCTTATTTTTATTCTGAACTCCACATAAAAATAGAATTTCCTGCCGCCCGATAAGGGATTCCTGTTTTTCTGTGGGGCCACCTCCTTGGGAAGCTGTGGCTGAGGGGTTATTGATGGCTCTTCAAAGTGCAGCAGCAGAAAGGACAGGATCAACAGTGCTCAGCATTGACATTGTTCCTGCTTTGCCTTAGGGGAAAAAATATATACATAAAGCTGTTGTACCCCCCACTCTCCAGATAAAATACAACCAAATTTAGCATTTCCGGAACTCTGTTTTGGAAAATCTCTGTTTTGCCTAAATATTTTTAGTAGTGGCATTTGGCTTTGCATCCTTCCCAGGTATATGTTTGCAAAAAAACAGCAAATTCCTCAGGCTTGGAGGAGGTACATCCTTGCCCTTTGAGCTGGATCATCAAGGAGCAGATAAACATGAGGTCTAGAAAAAAGAAATCCCTCCCACACTTCCCACTCCCCACGACAGCTCCCACACTCCTGTCCTTCTGCTGCTTTGTGGAACGCCCTGGAAAAACTAAACCCTGTGAAGTGCGCAGGGAAACTCAGCTGGCAGCTTGGCACAGCTCCTGCAGTGCAGGAGAATCATAGAACCATTAAGGTTGGAAAAGACCAATGAGATTGTCATGCCCAACCACCAACCCAACCCCACCGTGCCCACTGACCACTCAGTGCCGTATCTCCATGGTTCCTGAACATCTCCATGGATGATGACTCCACCACCTCCCCTGTGCCAATGCCTCACTGCTCTTCTGGAGAAGATCTTCCTAATATCCAGCCTGCAAACAGCACCAATGTGGGCTTTTGCTCTCCCACACAGTGACGACCGGTGCTGCGCCGTGAGCACAGATTTGCCTAGTCTTCCCCTACCCTGCTGTTTCTATTTCCATCAAAACCACATTTTTAGTTCCCTCGTGGCATATAGGGGACATTTTCATAGTTTTTCCCTGAGAACAGGAAAATTACATCTCAGTTCTCTCAACTGAATCCACTCGCAGAGAAAATCCGTGCCTTCAAAACAGGAGGAAGCATCCTGCTGCTGTGGGAAGTTGCACACTGATGGAAACCCGTCACTTCTCCACAAAATGATGACACAAAAACCCACAGAGCTGACCCCCATGCTGACCCAGCTCATTGCCACTGAGCCTGCAGCTGCTGTTCTGCTTTCTAAAAACAGGTTTTCCTAATACAAAAATTAGAAGGGTTGACTTAAATAGCACCAAGGGAGAGCTGCCACTGCATTGCTTTCATGAATAAAGTGAAAATCGCAACGTAAGGTTTGTCATAGCTGTTTCTCTTGTGGCAGTGCTCACAGCCCCAGGATGTGCCCACAACCCTTGCAGATCCCTTCCACCCCAGCATATTCTATGGTTCATTGCCCGCCTTTGAATGCACAACACCAGGCACATGGAGCACCAGATCGCTGCTTATAAGCACAGCTGAAATATTTGGGCTTTTTCAGACTCAGACTTCTTTGCCTTTAGGATCCGTGGTGCTGCAGAGTAATGAGAAACAGCTTCCTGTCCAAAGCCCATTGGGAGAATTGTAAATGAAATGCACCTCAGCACCTGCAGGGAGACAAATGCAATCGCACCAAACGTTATCACAGTCACCTAAGAAGTGAATACTGTATTGATTACACCAGCAAGAAATCACATTCAAATCAAAGCAATGAATGCTATGAGGTCACACAAAAGGCCCTGGATCCTGTCTCTATTTCTGACCAACAACAGCTTCCCAGGAAAGCAGTGGATGAGGACTGGCAGCTCCCGGGGACCCTGGCAGCCCCTACAAGCTGTGGCTTACGAATATCCGGAGATGGGCATCTAAAAGTCTGACTGTCCACTGAAATCCCCAATTTACAGACAGTTAGGACCTATCAAACAAATAATGAGGGGAGGCAGTAATTTTTGGCTGCATATGCTAGCTTTGAATGAGAGAGGAAAATCACTTCCCCTCTTCCTCCTTCCCAAATGATAGTAATAATAGTAAAAAAAAACAATAGGAAGAGAAGTTTCTCCTTTCTTCACTTTTTGATAAAAATAACCCAGAGGAAATTTAAAAAAACAAAAGAAATAGCAAGGAAAACATTCTTGTCCCATGTTGAGATCAGGCAGGAGGATGCTGCATGCTGCTGAAGCTTCTGACGCTTTACCAAAGCTCCTGCCCCAAGCTGAACCCAGCAGAGCTTCCTGGGCAATGCTGAGCCAGGCAATGATGGAGCAGTATTTGCCTTCCTCACCCCCCATGCCAAGAATATTCCTATCCCTTAAGACATCCCAGCTATGGAGGGGCTGTTGGGCCTCTGGGTGATGCATTTTTCTCCTCACATAACCTCTCCCTTGACAAGCAGAGGGCTCTGCAATTACTCTCTGAGTAGTTTAAAAAATAATAATAAAAAAAAAAAAGATTTGTTTTAATAACTTTCCTGCTTGTGCCTAGCAACAGTGGGCTGCTCCCACAAAGCTCCCACAAAGACATTCCAAGTATGCATTTGGTTTCCAGGAGGGTGGCATCATATAACAGGGGGAGTGCAAAGCGTCCCATGGTTTCACCCCGCTGCACAGTCAAGTGGGAGAGAGCTTCCCACCCTACAGACCAGCCCAGCGATGGGGATTCTGTGTTTGATACACCCCCAGCATCAGTGACATCAGTTTATACGATGGCTGTGCTTTGCTTCAGTCAGGTCTACTTGTTCCACGCTGTCTTGCCCCTGGAGGGGCAGATGTGTGTCATTTTCCTTTCACAGGATGCTGCACAGTCTTATCTAAATATAAACAACCTGGGAATACGTGGGGGATTATTGTCTGGGTGAAAAAAAGTAAAGCAAACAGATCTTAAATGTGTTTTCCCCTGCCATTTCTGGGACAGCAACATATTTGGGATCAGACTCCCAAGTTCCCAAAAAATGTTACTCATCCATCAGCAAAAACATCCCGCGAAGCCTGATGTAGAGTAGCCCAAGCATGCCTGGCTGCCCCTCCCTAAAAACCACTGCAAAGGCCAACATCCATCCCAAGCATTTGAGAAGATGTTGTAGGAGTAATGGAAACAAACTGCCACTAAGATAAATATTACAGCCAGCAGCTGAGCTCGGCGTCATTCCCTTGGGAAATATGAGGAGCAATGGGCAGGCATCTCAGCACATCCCTCAGTGTGCATTCTAGAGCTAACGTTGCCAATTGCCCAGGGTTTGCTGCAGCCTCCCGCAAGGCTGCAAAGCTGTATTTCAGCCTCACAGTCCCAGCTTTTCTCCTGCACTGCAGCGTCCATCAGGGTGAGTCTGGAAAAGCAACAGGAAGGCCAAAGCCAATACCTTGGGCAAGAGCAGTGCTGGGAGAGAAGAGCTGAGCTGACAGCACTAGTGTTGAACAGGGAGCAGCTGATTTGAACCCCAGATCTAAGTCTTGACATGGGCAGAGAAATGCTTCCCAACACCTCTATGTTTTTCTCCACCGCCATCTCCTTGCCAGGAAGCTCAGAGACTTGTCAGGCCCAATGTGCTCTGGTGTTCTACAGCCAAGCAGTGTGCAATTAAATCAAGCCTGGTTCTGCCTCAGCCTCTCCTCACCACGAGTGCTGATGTAAGCGTAGCCAGTACTCAGTTTAACAGCTGATAGAGTCAATTAGCATGGCTAATCACATGAACCATCACTACATTACCAACAGTTAATGACACCTTGTGAAATTCTTGCATAATAACCTTAGAAAGGACAGGTATTCGGCCCTGACAGTACTGCATGGCAATTGCAAAGGTCTTCGGGTATTTATGACCCTTATTTAAAAGAGAATATAATCTAAAATGTATGTTTCCCCCAATTACTCTGCTCCACAGAGTACTAAAAGCAGTACCCTGACTCAGCCTATCACATAAACATCCTGCTGCCCCCGAGCAGCCTGATACTGTCTTCCTCCCAGGATGAGGAGCTGAATAATAAGTGACAATCACAGCTCCTGCTGCAGGAAAACAGGAAGCTGGAGTTGTTCAACCCCTCTAAACACTGTCCTACCTGCTCCACTCCTCAAACGCAACACAAACTTCTCCCCTTTCCTTTCCTGTGGTTTAGCAGCAGCACTGGATGTAAGTTCTGGAAGATACAGATACAGACCTACTTCACCCCTGTCTGGTGGAAGCAAGGCAGAGAAACATCCCAAATCCTCCCCACCAAGAGACACTCATACTTGAAAATGCCAAAAATGGATGCTCTTATACAGTCTATATGGATACTCTAACAGTCTATAACTGTTAAATTATCAGAAGTGTAAAGGAGCTGGTGTTGTCAAAGTACTCCAGCTCAAGGTGGTGAAGTGCTAAACCTTGTCTGGAGCTGCCCCGTGCAATTAGGGCAGTCTCATGAGTGTGCATTGTGACCCGCATTAAGTCTGTTTCCCTCATGGCCAAGTGTAAAAGACTCATCTCACTCCAAGCAATGCTCTGAGAGCAGGGCAGCTTGTTCTCCTATGGCTGCTGCCACATTTCTGCAGTGACTGATCCAACTTCACACTGTTTGCTGCTCTGAGATGAGCAAAATTTGGATGTTGTCTCCAAATTTTCAAACGGTAGCCTTCCAAACAAGAAGCAGGAGAAAAAGGCAGTTTCCAATCTGCTTTTCCTTTATCCCCAAGGTAAAAATATCCCTTGCTGAATACAGCAATATTTGTCATCACCTAGAAAAGCTCACTTTCCCACAAGCAGGCAGTGGGACCTGCCTTCCTCCGCTCACATGTGCGTGCCACGAAGGCCAGCATCAGGAGGAACAGTGCTTTGGGTAGGTCATGGTCACACAAAACAATGCTCTGCAAAATTCTGAAGTGTGGGAGGAATGTGAGAAGGCTCAGGACAAGGATGTTTATTGACACAGAAGAATATCTCCAAAGGGTTTGAGTCCTATGAGAAAAAAACAGTGAGCCCAAGGCAACACAGCTTGAGCAACTGGTTAGGCTAAATCTGGAAATCCTTACTCAGGTGATCATTTTACTTGTTTAAAGTATCAGGAAACCTTTTTCTCACGTTTATAGCAGCAGGAGTTTTCCTAAATAAAGGTTTACAGGTGAAGCTTCAAATAAGTTCCCTAATTCCCTTGTACAGCTGTGTTTCAGAGCAGGATGTGTTTTCCTGTCTGTCTCAAACTCAAGTCTGAGAACAATGCTGCCTTCTACAACATGGGGCAGGAAGCCTTTCAGATTGAGGTCTGTTGGCCACCTCTAAGAGGTCTATGGAAGGTGAGGAAAGTCCACCTCTAAGTTTCAGTCTGAAGTGTCAGCAGACATTTGAGAAAGGTTTCCAGCACCAAAACAAATATCCAAAACAAACAGAAAAGCTTTGGGGACAAAAAATCACTGTACAAAGCATATAAATAGCAAGCCTGAGTTAGAGAGAAAGACAAGAGGCTCCTTTCTTCTCTCTGTCCCATACCTACCTCCACAGCAGTCTCGGCTGTATGCAAGAGGCAGCTCTGCAGCTGCTGGAATAACACAAGATTAATGCTGCTGTGCATGTGGTCTGCTGCTGGTGAGGAAAAAGTCACCAGATGTCTTTTGTGCAGGCCTCTGAATGGTGCTAGGATGCTTACACCCACCCTTGGAGCTAGGAGTGAGCACCAGCTGCAGAATTGCAAGCACCATTTGTGTCCTGTGCTCTTCTTAGGAGATCCATACTAATAAACCTTTATAAGTGCTGCTTGTTCTTCGTGCATTCGGAAAGGCAGGACACTTTATCCAGACAGAGAACATTGCTTTGCTTTTGCCTGGTGACTGCATGCATGACAAGTCTGCTTAAAAATAAACTGCCCTTCTCTCAAGCACTTTCACTCACCAGGGCTGCAGCTGGGGCAGTCCCTACCCAAACGCTGTGGCTTGGTGCAGGAAGACAAGTGCAACTGCCAGCTATTAGCTAAGAGAACATGCCTGGTTCCTTCTGCTCTTCCGTTTCGTAATCTTACTGCAAACCTTGCTGTTCTGTCTACCCATTGCACTAGGAGGAGCACACACAACAGCTGAGTTTAAATGCACCTTTTAAGCTGGGAAGGAAGAAGAAGACTGCCCTTCCTCTCTGGCCCTGCACACTGACTCCCCAGCATCAGGCTATGCTGTGCTTCTGAGTTTTGGGGGACAGCTTGCAGGGACACAAGGCCTGATCTCCTGAGCAAGAGATATGGGGATCCCAGAGCTCCCTCTGTTGGGAAAAACTCAACTCCATTTTCCCAAGGAAAGCAAATGCACCCATGGCACCTCCAGACTGCAGCCCCTTTCCTATTCATCTTCATGGAGTCATAGAACCACTCGAGCTGGAAGGGACTCTTGAAGGCCATCTGCTCCAACTCCCCTGCAATGAACAGACAGCTATGGGCAGGTCAGAGCCCCATCCAGCCTCATCTTGGATGTCATCTTCACAAGTCAGGCTTCCCGGGGAAGGGGAGACACCCCAAACACCATTTCACCAAGCAGCTATACTGACGGTGAATGACGTATCTGTGGCTGTCTCACCCCATCAGGCTCTGCATGGGGATGCCGGCGTGTGGCTCCTTTCTGATGGGGACAGCAGTGATGTGGCACGGGCAGCGTGGCCGACTGCTAGGTATGGTTCAAATGCTGATAAAAAAGCAGATTTATTCTCGTAAATGCAAAGCAGAAGGCAACACTGTGTGTTCCCTGCCCCTTAGCCAAACAGCCACCCAAACAGTACTTTAACCCAGGCTCTGGGCGTGTTTTGCCTTAAATCAACACAGGAAGCTCCTGACACCCGTCCTCCATGTCTGCACCCGCTCGGTGTAGAGGTACAGCTCTGCCATGCGCTTCCTTCTCCGCATCATCATTGTAGCCACCCTGGGCATCACCATCCTTGTGACCTGGAGGCTTCTCTGGACCCCAGGAGGTAATGCTCACAGCGAGGCCGAGCTGCTCCACAGCACAGGAACAGCTCTCACCGTGGGGCCCTGCGTCTTTATGTCCTCAGAGGGGATCTTTATCTCAGGGGTGGGGGAACGAGGTGTCAGGCTCAGGAAGTAACTCAAGAAAGCTGTGCTATGGGGAAATAGGAGGGAACGAGGCTCTGCTTCTCTGGGGAAGCTGGAGGGGGCTGCATGAACTGGATAATGCATCTGCTGCCTGCATAATGCATGCCCCCCTCCAGTCCCTACAAACCCTGGGCAAAGCCATGGCTGTATTTTGCAAGTGTTTTGGGTCTGGGTGCATTGAAGATTACCTCAAGCTAGCTTCCAGCATTGCTGCATTCTTTTCCTGCATTCCTGGAGTCCTTTCTCCATAGTTTTGAGAAGTGCTTATCTTCCCTGCCCGAAAACATCCCCAAACCAGAGGAAAATATTTAACTTCCCAAGGACACAGAGGAAACCATCAAAATAATGTTCCTCTCGGGGCTGCCAAATGCAAGTTTGTGGTACTAAACATACATCACAAGGAACATATTAATCTCTGCCTTGATGTGAGCCTTAAGCCTGGAATGGCCTCATCACATCCACAATAAGAAGATAAAAAGTAAGGAGCATAGCTGAAATTTGACAAATTCAAAGCAACTGTCAACTGTCCTTTTATTTGCTTTCACTCTTCATGTGCTTTTAGCTTTTCATTTGCTTTTTCCTTTTCATCTTCAGGAGAAAGAACTTTACATGCCAAAGTGATGCAGGAAGCTAAGCCATGTGGACTCCTAAATCACTTCTAGCTACAGAGAAAGATCTCTTATTTTGGCATATGTTTAATATCCAGTGTTTAACTCTTAATAGAGCCAAAGGGGCTTATAGGGGGGGTGTGTATTTATATTTGCAAACCAATTCACAACTCCTTCATCTCTCTGAACACTTCTGATTCTACTTCCTCTGCAAGCTCAACTCTGTTGAAAGAGAGGAGTTAAAAACAAAAATATGGATTTAGCAGAGAACAAGATCTGTAGCACAAAGCAACTGTTTTGATCACCACTCAAAATCTGTAGCTTGGGAAAAGCACAATCTGGGCATCCGTGAGCTCTCACAGTCATAGGGAGAGTCACTCAGAGAGCTCAGGAACAGAATCCATCATGCCTTCTGACCCCATGAGATAACAGCACTAACTGGAAGAGAGCCTGCCCACAGCATCTGGGGTGCTGGCTCATGGTCACAGCAAGGCTTCCCTCACCTCCTGTGTTTGTATGGTGTTCCCAGGTGACATGGCCCCCAAGGCGGAGGAGGATTTCACTCTGACACTGGACACCTTCCTCCATGTTCAGCAGCTCAGGAAGAAAAGCCTGAGAGCTTTCTGCAGCCGGTCAGGCAAAGCCACCATGCTCCAGACAAGCCGTGAGGAGAGAGCTCATCTGCTCTCCAGGGTGAAGGTGAGCACCAAGCTGAACTTCCTCTACTGCCAGGTGCCAGCAACAGGGGTGGAGGGATGGCAGCAGCTGCTGGAAGAGCTGGAAGAGAAAGAAAATGGGACGCTCCCAGCACCGCTTCCCTACCCTCAGCAGCACACTCTGCAGACAGAGCTGGGCAGGCTCAACCTGAGCACAATAGAAGCTGTGATAGGGTCCTACACCAAAGTGCTCTTTGTCAGGGATCCTTTCCAGAGGCTGGTCGCTGCTTACCTGCAAAGCATGCACAGAAGCTCTTCCTTTAACAATTTTGTCCAGGAGGCTTTAGACACGGGGATGCAAAATGCCGGCACAGCCTGGAAACCACTCGTCAGCCTGTGCCTGCCCTGCCTCATTCAGTACGACTATGTGCTGATGTTTGGCTTCCTTAGGCAGGAGCTGGGCCACCTGCTGCAGTGCACCAGGCTGAAGGCCAACACCCACCTCCTCGAGCTCACCGATCAACACGTGCTGTGGACTTACAGCTGGCTGTCCAAGAAGCTGCTCAGCGAGCTGTCCCTCCAGCAGAAGCAGCAGCTGGCTCATTTCTTCCGCTGGGACCTTTCTGCTTTCCCATTTTCTCATAGCTTGCTGTCGGACCATCTCAGCACTCCAGAAAGCTTGTAGGAATGCTCCATCTGGAGGGAACATTTCAGAGAGCATTAATTCAAGTGCTGTGAACTAGATGAACTCTTGAAGACCCTTGCTCCATGCTGTGTGATTGTCCATGCCACAGCTCCAACTGAAAGGGAAGATAATTGAGATTGACCATTGCTGGGGACAAGGTGTCAAGGCCCTTTACACTGCTGAGTTGCATTACAAAATGCAGGACCAAGCCCTGGAGAAACACACGGCTTCGGGATGGCACTGGAGCATAGAAAACTGCACATCTACTGTGGTGGATTGAATAGCTTTCAACAAACCCAGCATTTGGGGGCATCCTCATGGGCGCTGAATGCACTCCTATTTGTAGTCTGGGCACTCTCTTCCTTTTGGGCCAAGAGCATTGGCAATGGCTTCTTTGTGACGAGCCTGCTCACACAAATGAAAACTCCTAAAGCAGCACGGCCAGCATCTGCCTACTCTACGCAAACCGGTGAGATGGCACTGTGTCAGACCTCCTAGGGAACTGCTGATGGTGTTCCCAACCCTGCTGTGCTGTGAGAAGGCCAGGCCTGCCCCAAGATTCAATCACACTGCAGGGCAGCCCCGAGCAGCCATTGTCTTCTTCAGACTCAATCACAGTGCTGGTCCATCCTCACCAGCCAACATCCTTTCACCTTTCCACAAATTCCCAGACATATATAATTCCCTTACTTTCAACAAAACTAAGCGTTGCCTTGAAAAGGTAGCAAGGCCATAACATTAAAGCCAGAGACTGAACCTAGGGAGCACCCAGAGCCAACCCATCCCTCAACTTTGCCCTTGTCCTGTCCCTCACCCAAGCGGGTATAAATCACCTCAGGAATAACAATCAGTAACATTTCATTCCTCCCAGGTCCTTTCTCTGATGTCCTCTGGTGTTCAAAAGATGAGAGAAAGACATGAAGGAAATAAGCTGAATGTGTCGAATGAATCAGTCTTTTGTTAGAAACCTTAGCACCTCTAGTTTACATCTTTAATCAGAGAAGACAAGATAGCACATCAACTAAAATTCCATCAAGTTCCCAGCATAGCCCTAGGATTGCTGTAGACAAAGCCAGCCTCTTTAATTTAGGATAAATCAGCTATTGGTCACATTTTAAGATCTCCCTCTGAACCACTGCCATTACATATGTAAGACCTTCATCACAGTGATCTAATGTCAAAATTCCTGCTTATCTTTCTCTTTGTAGTGGTGTGTGCTGAGGGCTCACAGAAGGCTCCAGCCCTCAGTGTCTCTCATACCTTTTTGCATCTCCACTTGAGGACTGTTTGTCCAGGTTCAGTGCTTTTAAGTCCTTTTTGGACTAAGAATAGGTGATAAGGTGATAATTCTCTCCCAAGTTTTGTTTATTTGTTTAAAAAAACCAACAACCCCAATACAATAACCAGGCAATTTCATACTGTCCTGCAGTGAGTGTCTCCCATCTTTGCAGCAATTCCAAACGAAATTTGTAGGATTTTCAGTTACATCTAGGTAACGTTATTTTCCACTTACTCTTCATTTGAATCTACAGCACAGCTATGATCTGGCAGCAATCTTCTCTCCTAGAGGAAACAGAGATTGAGAAATGAAATGTGAAAATTCCATGAATCACAATAGTTGAGCCACCTGAACATGGATTGTTTTCTTCCATTACAGTCCTACTGCCTTGTAGTCCCTCTGCTATAAGCTTATTTTCACAGGGAGAGTTTGCTCCTCAAGCTTTCCTTTCACACGTGCACACAGTATGGCTTACAGAAGGGAACTGTAAACAGGAGAAAAAAAGTTGCAGTAAGCAACTCTTTTTAGCCTTAAGTATAATGAACTCATGCTGTCTATGCAGGCCTGCTATGTAAATACATACATGAGTACATAGCTGCAGAGAACAGCACTGATTGAAGCAGCTGAAGAACACATTGATTTAATACTACAATATTTTAATATTGAACTATTAATATAATATTAGATTAATAATTACTTGATAAATTATTAATTATTATTAAATTATTATATTTAATGATTATGTTTAAAGGCAGAGTAAGACAGCAAAGGAAGCAAAACATGAAAATTCAGATGCAAGATGTTGGTACTTCAGATCTGGGGAAGTAATACCACTGAAAGTGTTAACCATAGTAGTGTCTCTACTGCCAAGGAAAGGCAATGAGAACTTCAGGAGAAGACAGTATGCAGAGGGAGGCTTGCAGAATCTGTTAGAGATAGAGATTTTGACACAGCAAAGTTATTTCAGTTCTCTCTACTGAACAGAGTGGCAGTGTGCAGGCTACTTCTGCTCCTGTTTACAATAAGGAGCAGTACTCATGTTTCTGGGAAAGAACAGAAAAGCGCCCTGAACCCAGAATAAAGCCAGTGTGACAAAACCCAACTACTCTGATTGCATGCACTATTTCTTTTATCACGCATTTACACAAGCATTGAGCAGTTAAAGGCCTGCAGGTCTTGCAGGTATACCCTGGATGAATAAACAGCCTTGTTTTTCGGGCAGTCACAAAGAGCACACACAGAATCCTGTTGGGATGTCTCCAAACGTGGGGATTCTGTACATCTCAGGCTCTCAAGTGTACAAGTTCCCTTTCGGTGAGCAGCACAGAACCTTCACGATGAAGAGCCCAAGGCCTTGGACAAATGCTCTTATCCACATAAACATCCAAACAAGGTTACATTCATTATGCATTTTTGTTCTTTTCTGCACGAGAACAAACAAACAGTGATGACTTCAGAGTTCTCAGTCCTCCATTCCTGGCTAAATCCTTACTTTTCATCTCTAAACCCTTCACCTTTCTGTCGAGTACAGCTTGGCACCTTTGTACAACTCCTGTGTTCACAGTGTGGTGTAACTGTATTTCCTGGTAGATGAAGCCATTTACTCATACAGACAAATGCACGTGCTGTTAAGTACAGGACATGAATTCGTTGATAAAGCAGCTGTGAGGAGCACGTACACACAGTCCTATACGAGGAAGCTCTGTACTCTATGCTCACAGAGACAGATATTCCACTGACTGCTCTGAGGATTCTCCACAAACATTCCTTAACCCACCTCCATGACATCACAGCTTTATTACCCCCTTTTCTCTTTTTCCCACCCCAGATCTTCTGCAGCAATTCATAGGACAAAAGAAATTGCTGTCTCATTGAATGGCTCCATATCTTGAGTCCCAGCCCCAATCTGACAGGCTGAGAAGACAAAGGCTCCCTTTCCCTTCGGCCACTACTAAGAAAACACCTCTTTCAGAAAACGTCATTTTCAAAGAAGTCTCATTTCAGTGATAGCAGAGCTCTGCACCTCGTGTTAAAGTATTAAATCCTGCCGCAGCATCGCTGGAGTTGGATTATACTGACATCTAGAGTTAGCAAAGGAACAGTACTGCGCTGGCTAGGTAAGGACGTGCAGATGCCTGATGAGACATCTCAGTATATCAGACATCCCTGTGTTTATTACCTTTATTTGCAGAACATCTTTGTGATTGTTAGTGCACAAAATACGTAAGTTCTTTGTACTAGTTTCCTCTGGATTCACAATCCTGTGCCTGTTTCACAGTTAACTGTGGGTCAAACTGGTTTTCATAGCCAGCCTAAAATTTCTCACTGGGTACCCAATGAAAATCTGCAAATGCACAAGCTAAAGAGGATTAATGGTTCATTTAGAAAAGCCTGAGAGCAGTGTGATCTCTAACATGGTGAAAATAGTAATATTGCTTCACATACCTGTCCTATATCTGTGGCTGGATTCAGTCTGGTGCCAGAATCCATAACAATGCATGAATGTACTGAGAGACAGAAATAAAGAATAAATCTGCACAGCTGATGAAACTGGCACACTGTGCTTTCATATAAGGAGGAGTAATATATCTGTCCACCACTACCCACACTTGGCCAGTGCTCAACAACTTATGTCAAGCTCAATTGCTCATGCTATCTTTTAAACTGAGTTCACCCCTAATGTAAAACAAAATAACTTTTTTTCCCCTGGAGATTGATTGGAACCAGCACAGACTGGGTCCAAGCTGCCAGGAGCAATGCTCTGTACCTGAGCATAACCCATTAAGGCATAAGGTCAGATTCTAATGAATTGTCTTATTTCTTCTTCCTTTCTAAAAGATTCCAGTGCTATTTTTACTTTATTCTGATACATTGCTGTTCCTTTCTGCTAAGGCAGTGCTGCCATCTCTCACATAAGCAAATCCCATAACTAGGAAATGGACAGAAGGCCACACTGGACCAATGACAGAGCTAGGGACAGGCTGACAGCCAGTGCTCACTCCCTATGAATGTTTTCTTGATCCAAACAGAAGGCCATTTCCCTGCTGACTCCCTCATTGCTGTCACCTGTCAGACAATCCATCTCAACCTCAGAGCAAGCAGCACCGTAACTGAAATAGCAGAATGGCTTCCCTTTGTTAGTTTGAAGCAATAGCCAAGGTCAGGAATTCTAGACAGGAAAAACAAACAAAATCAGATTTCATTCCACAAACAGTCAAAAGAAATACCACCACATCGCAACTTATCAACATCTTAATGCTCTTATGTTTTATCCCCTCCATCAAGCCCATGCAGAAACGAAAAGCATGAAAAGCTATAAATAGAAATCTGATAAAACTGCCCTATATTCCCAAACCCAATTGAAACTATTTCAGTCATTTTTATTTTCCAGTGAATCTCAGGGCTGATGGTGACTATTATGGACTCACTCCTACAAATCCAGTAGCAAATCCTTTGCTTTTTGAATGCAGTTAAATATTTCTTGGAAGTCATGTGTAATGTTTCTAGGTAGGAAAGGACGTGTAGCCCTGAATTAGAGCAACAATGGCACTGGGGCTATAAGTCCTCCCAGAATCTCCCTGGATGCAGTCAATGTAACTGAATAAGAACTGCCTCTGCAGTATGAATACTCACTCATCTATAGAACCCAACCCCATTGCTGACAGGCTAACACAGATCTCACAGGCAATTTTAATCTGGCAAAGTGAATAGGAATTTGAAAACAATTAGACTTCTTTCTGACCAGGACTGAAGCCTATCTACAGAAATATAGGTAACCACTTCAGACTTATTTGGTAAAGTTTGTCATAGGCAGGCCCCAGGATCAGTCATAACTTAGGCTTTGGAGACAAGCCCTTGCAAGCTTTGTCTGTTTCACTTGCTCTCTTGCCTCAAACCTCTGCCAATGAGATGCAGAAAGATATATTTGCATTCAGGGGGTGCCAATGAAAACAGTCTGACAGTGCTCATTTGTCTGCTGACAGAGACAGATTACTTACCTGGTAGTCCCAGGATCCTTTAGGATTGAACTGTTTCATCAGCTCAAGTCTTTTTAAGACGGTCTGACATGCATTCTAAAAACAAATAGAGAAAAGCAATTCTATAAGGCTTGAAAAGACAGCATGTAGTAATAAGAACACTTTAAAATCTCAAAGAATTTTCTGTTTAAGTCAATATTTCCTTTAGGACTTTGGCACATACATAAAGGAACAAAGTTCACTAGCAGATGGCTTGTTGAGTAGGAGAAACGTAAACTGAAAAGAATTTTAAAACAGATTATGCTGATAGAAGAGAGGAATCCCAAATACAGCACAGAAGTTCCCAGACCATTTCACAGAATACCTTAAATCCACTTGTTTATACAGTAACGTTACCAACTAGCTGCAGGTCACCCTAACACGTGTAGCAAGGTGAGCTCCTAACAGTGAACAAAATCCTGGCTGAAATTCAGCCTACTCAATCAAGCTGTGCAGAAAAATAAAACCTGCCAGAAATACTTCAGTTTTTTACTTTTGCTTCAAACCTGAGAATGACCAGGACTAAGTTCTCCTTTTCAATGGAAATGTCATATGCCCTATAAATAGATGCTTTGATAACTCCACCCCATGTCAGAGACAACTGTGCTGATGCCATTGCTACAGAGACATATGCTCTAAGCATGTAACACCTAGAGGTCTTTGGCTCCACAGCAGAGGCCACAAAGCACCTGCGAGTAACTGTGCTTCAAGTGTAAGATCTCGTTAATTACTAAGATAGTCAGCCATTTAAATAGATAATCTGTTCATTCTGAACAATCACAAAGACTCAATTTTATGACTACAGAAAGATTGAATGAGAAAGAAAAAATATTAGAACAAAATATGTCCATTTGTTATCTAACACCCCCTGACAGTTATAGAAGTTGTGAGATCCCTTTGCCTGCAAAGCCCTTTCTAAAGTTGTTTTCCTTCAGCAATAGATAAATACACAGCAAGTTATCATCTTCTTGAGCCCCAGCTTATGATCCAATAGCCTTAATACTTGGTATCAGTACATGGATGGTCATTGCATTGATACCCACACTGACAAATCCAGCTGCTGGGGAGGTATTTGGGATAGCATTCATGATGGTCTAACTGAAATGATAAAATGTGAAATGCTCACCAGTACAAAGCATTACAATTTAACGTAGAATTTGCCAAACAATTAATATTCGGCTTGCTCCCTTGCTCCATCTAGCTGAATCAAAGAATTTTGTGTCAATCTAAAAGTAAAATGGAACCTTCCCTTTTTTTGGAAAACGTGCTCCTTCTTTATGTATAATACACTCCAGTGATCATATTCTCACTTTAATAGGCAAGGCTGCTGTTTTCAAAAATGTAGGGTAATTTCTAAACAAATAAAATAGATTTGGCCCAGGTTCCTACACCTCTTGAGTTTTACAGAAACCAATGCCTGCTGTTGCATGAGGATAGTGTTGCAGCCCTGTGAGTGTATACAAAGAAGGTTTTTGTCTCAGAAGTTGCTTGAGAGGCCTGTGGGAGACTCTAAAGGACTCCCTGCTGCCTACACGTGGTTGCCAGAGGCAACGAAGATAAGGGGAAGGTCCCAGCTCGTGTTCTGCTTCTGAGATAGATGGAAGTGACCCTAAGATGAGGAGCCCTGGCTGCGCAGGAGTAGATAAGGCTGCGCAGTAGTGTTGAATGTGCAAAATGTGTTGTTAGCTTGTGAAAGCAGAGAAAGCCCGGATCATTTATAAGGACTTTGCAAACAAAGGACTACTGCCTTTTTATGCCTTTTGGCCCATTTTCGCCTGAACCCTTTTGTGCCTTTTTTTGTTGTTTGCCTTTTTGCTCAGAACACCCCATCGCTGACTGAGAAGTTGCACTCCCCATCCCTGCTGCCTTCCAGATTCATGCAATGTGAAACTGCAGTGGTCACTATCTCTGCATTCCTGTAATGAACCCTTGCTTTTATTTTCTGTCTTATTTTCTGTTTTCTATTTTCACTATTGCTTTCTTCTCCCCCCCATCCCCAAGCCTAACTAACCAAGAACATATGACAAACTGGTTGGGCGATAATGACTTGCAAAGAGCCTCAAGCTTACTGTGGGCATATATATACATGTACACATATATATATATCATTAATCACCTTCCCTGCAATAACTGGAGCTAGTCTACTTTGCAACAAGCACAGTCACCCAGGCTGCTCATCCAAGGCAGCCCCTGCATACTGTCCCAGGTCCTTGTCACTGCACCAAAATAAAGAAATCCCCTTGGTTTTTATAAACAGCCTTTATACGACTCCTCATGTGAAGTTTGAGCAGTGAGTCTGAACTATGTACATGGAGCTGGCTCCTTGAAAAATCACCCGGCCTGCTTTATAACATTGGTCTTCATGCCAGGGAAGAATCCAGGTAAAGCTGCAAGAATGGAGTGTCCTGCCAAAAATTCATGGCAGGAGAGTCAGCCTGGCCCCCATCTCCTTGCTGTGAGCAACAGCTGCTCTTCTTGTCTTGGTACCCCCTTCAGGAGCTTCCCTTTGAGTCAGAGCTGTAACACCAACCACACCACTCCTATCAAAGGTGATGCAGTGTGAGTCGCCCCTTCTCTAGTTCCTTTTTAAAGTGCTGTTTATTTCAGATGGTCTGGACACTGTGTGTGCACATGGGGATAAGTGTGTGGAGGAGCTAATGGTGAGATCCGTGCATGACTCAGTGAGAGGGGCCCCCCATATTGACTGGGGACACTGGAGGAACATCCAAACCCATAGTGCTGCCCTGTGTTTTGAGGAGGTCTCTCTGCTCCAGCTCTGCCACAGGCTGTGAGGTGTGCATGGAGCCTCGGCAACAGCCTCCACACAAGCTTGTGCATGGAGACGGGGGATGCACTGTGCACTCCAGCATCTCCAGGGCATGCCTATGGAGGCCTCAGGCAGCCACCTCGCTCAGCCCAGAGCTCATTGCCTGTATGACACAGGCAATACATTTTAACTCCTGATTGCACTTCAACTTCCCGTTCCATTTCCAGTTCGGGTTATACTTCCTCTTCTGGTTTAATTTCCACTTCTGGTTCATCTTCTACTTTTGGCTTCATGTTCCACTTATGGTTTTGGATTCATTTTTGCTCCAATCCGCTTTTACTTCTGGTTCCACTTTCAATTCCGGTTTCTCATTTACTTCCACTTCCAATTGTGGTTCCACTTCTGGTTCTGCATTTCCTTCCCTTTTCACTTCCAGTTCCACGATCACTTCCGGTTCTAATTTACTTTGGGTTACATTTCCACTTCTTGTTTCATGTCTGCTTCCATTACATTTGTACTTCCAGTTCCTCTTTTGTTCTGTGTTCACTTCCGATTCAACTTCCGGCTCTGAGGTCACTTCCGGCCAGCCATTCACTCTCGCTCCTTCAGTCAGGGTTTGGTTCCACTTCCAGTCGCACGTTTTCTTTAGGTTCCACATCTCCTTCCAGCTGCAGTTTTACTTCTGGCTCAGTGCCCACTTCCGGTTCACAGTCTGCTTCTGGTTACATTTGTATTTCTGCTTCCACTTCTCAGTTCACCTCCGATTTTGAGTCCATTCCAGTTCCTGTTCCGTGCCAGGCTGAAACATCCCAACCTGACCTGAGCCCTGCCAGGTCAGCCTGAGATGTGCTGTGCTGAGCTGACCTGTGCTAGGTCACAACAAGCTGAGCTGTGCTAAACCAAACTGAGCCCTGCTGGGCCAAGCCGAGTTGTGTGAATCCACGCTGAGCCGTGCCAAAATGCGTCTAACTGTGCCAAGCAGTGCCGAGCCATGCTAAACCACGCTGAGCTGTGCAGCTAAGAGCCATGCCAAACCGTGCCGTGTTATGTCGAGCCAAACCTTGCAGAGCTGTGCTGGGCCATGCCGAATCATGCTAAGTTGTGGCATGCCGAGCTGAACCTTGCTGAGCTGTGCTGAACCATACCTAGCCACGCTGAACGGTGCCAAACGCTGCTGTGCCATGCTGGGCTGAGCCGAGCCGCGCTGTGCCGAACTGCGCCGAAGCAGAACTTTACCGAGCTGTGCCATGCCACCCCATGCCGGGCCAACCTTTCCTATCGAAGCTACCGCAGCTCCAGCCGACCCGACCCGAACCCGCCCCATCCGAGCCGTGCCGGGCGGGGCTGCGAGGCGGATCCTGGCCCCGCCTACGGGGCGACAGCGCCTCCTGCCCGGCCGGTGCCGGCCGCTGCTGCTGCGTCTGCTGCTGGCGGTGTCTCCCTCCCGAAGTACCGGGTAAGGAGTTGCTCCCGGGGCCGCTGGAGCGATGCCGGGATGGGGCGGACAGCGGGGTGCGGGCAGTCGGGGCTGGGCGGTAGCGTCTGTGGCGAAAGCTGAGTTTGGTGTTCGGGAAAGTGCAGCTGGGGGCTCAAGGGCGAGCCGGTGGGTGGGATTCTTGTTTTGGGCGAGTTGAAAAACATTTGGCTCTGTTTTTCCGCCCGTAAGCGTTTGTTGGCGGCGAAGTGGTGCGAAGGGACGCGGCTGGGGGTGCCGGGAGCGCCGAGCCGCCGTCGGGAGCGGCCGCGGAGCTGCGTTTGGGTCGGGCGTTGCGCTGGACGGCGGGGGCTCAATCTTCCTTAGTTTGGGCTCTCGGTTTGTTTTCGAATCGCACGGAAGCGGGATGAATTCCTGGAGGCTCTCTCGCGGTTTCTAGCAGCGCAGCCGGTTGCGCTGAACTCTGCCGGGTTGGGATGTTCTCTCCTCGCCGCGGGGCACTCGGAGCCGCTCGTTGCGGGAGCGAGGCGATGGCTGGGGGATCCTACAGCGGGACCGCTCATCTCCCTGCCGGCTCCGTGGTCCATGTTTGGAGGCCGCGGCTCTCCTACGTCCGTAACAGAGAGAGAAACAAAAGCAGTCGTGCTGGGCTTTGCTCTGATCAGAAGCCGTGTTGGGGCCTGGCTCCGCGCTCGGTTCTGCTTGTCCTCCTTCCTCCCTCCTTCCGCACAAAGTTATTTTCTCTCACTCGGGAAAACAATGGGATGTGTTGTAAGTGTAATGGGGCAGCTTGCTCGCATTGCTACCCGTGTCCAGATCTCTAATTGAGGCAAATGAAGGCCGTGTTTGTGTGTGTGGATGTCACCTCTGACACGGCAGCGCAGCGGGTGGTGCTGGAGGGCACGGCTGCTCTTGTTTCCCATCTTTGCCTCATGGTTCTGATTGGTGTTGAGTGAGAGCTGAAGTATTTTGCTTCAGGGAGTTGGGCTGTTCTCACGTCCATCCCAGAGGAGCTTCTGGAGAGGAATCTGGATGAGGATTCCTATATGACTGAGATAGGAATTGCACGTGGGTTGCTCTGAAAGTAATGCCTCCTATTTATTTCCATGTAAACTACAAAGGCTGCTGGAACACTCTTTGATAGAGCAAATTCTCAGCTACAGAACACTATTTTCCAACATAGTCACTGCCATTAGCTCTGCATTTTTGCCAGTGATAAACAAGAGCCTGCATGCTACACCTGTGCAAATCTGCACCAGTGGAGGTAATTGCTATTGCCACTGCTGAAACACCACCCACAGCCTCACTGTGCTCATGTTCACTGTTGGGTCTCCATAAACTTTCAGCAAGCATCCATGAATGTCAGTGGGTGCCATTTTTTCTGCATGGAGCAATTCAGTTTTTTTGCTCCATCCACACTTGTATGTCAGATGCCACAGTGTCAGATTGTCCCTCTGCTGCCGTCTGGGCCACAGCAATAAATGCAGAGAGATGTGGGAAGGAAGGTTCAACCTCTGCTGCAGTCTCAGCAACGTTCACCTCTGACGCCATGGGCCAATTCAGTAACACAATGGAGTTGTGTTGGTGTGAGTCCCCAAGCCTTGTGACAGGGAGAGGTGCACTGTTTGCAGATGGTGGCTCTGCCAGCAGTGCTGCTGTGTCAGAGGGCTCTGCTGGCTGTGCTGTGCTGCTTTTGAGGAAGGGGGCCAGTGCTGCCTGTAGGCCACCCCAGCATGGCGAGGCTTTAAATAATGATGCAAAACTGTCAGAACATGTCTCCCACCTCTACCCCCAGCGCACAGTATGATATGTAATGTTGGTGGAAAGAGGCCCTGAAATTAGCTTTTCCATTCCATGCCGACTGTGGCATCCTGTCCATGACAACATGCACATGAGCTGAGGGCTGGAGCATGGTGTGCCACACAGGGAGCTCTGCCTAAGCAGGACCAGTCACACGTGTGGTTTTGTTGTCTTTTTGAGGCAGTTTTTGCAATTAGTTGGTATGCAAGTGCTAGGGAAGGGCTGGTAGAATGGATCCAGGCATGGGAAGCTCATTTCCAGCACCTACCAGTGAAGGTTGGTCTGGTTACTCCATGGCAAAGATGGGAATGGTTTGGGGTAGCAGTGCTGAATTGCCATACAACCACTTCCTGAGGAGGGGGAGCAGAGGGCAGTGCAGGGCTCTGCTCCTGGGAACCAAAGGCAGGAAGGAACAGCACAGAGCTGTGCCAGGGCAGGGTCAGAGTGGGCACTGGGAACCTTCTTCACCTTGAGGGTGGTCAGACACTGGAAGGGGCAGCATAGCAAGGCAGCAGGTGCCCTGTGGCTGTCAGTATTCGGGAGGCATTTGGACAACGCCCTCATTGAGTGCTGTAACTTCTGGTTGGCCCTGAGATGGCTGGGCAGTGGGAGGAGATGATCTCTGAAGGTCCCTTCCAGCTGGACTTCTAGTGTATACAGAACAAGATAGGCCATCCCTGTCTGGCTGTGCAGAGAAGTGGGTGTTTTGCTCTGCAGCACTCCAGTGTTTGTCCTCAGCTCTGGGCACTCTCCAGGGACAAAGCATTTGGGCCAGTAAACAGACATGACATTTTAATTACACGGTAGCCTATTACCACATGCTTGCTGCAGTGTTTATATGTTTGCTACCTTATTTTTTTCCCCCAGCACAGACAGTATCCAGCTGTGAGGTTTGCTTTATTCCCATCGCAAGCATAAGCTCTGCTGGAGCTGCAGTGTGCTGATGCCATTGAGAGTGTTAATTTTTTTCACACCTGTGGGTGTGATATCAGCTTCTGTATCCATAAACTGTGCATGACTTGGGATGGAGCGAGCTGCTCCTGCCTCATGCTGAGGATGTGAGAATGCACTGCTGGGGCTGGGAGCAGGGAATTCCACCCTGACAGCTTCTCCCAGCTGTGCCCGTGCCCTGCAGAGCCAGCAATGCAAGCGCCAGTTCCTGTCACGCTTTGAAGTATTGCTGACCCTTACAGCAGCAACTTGTTTTTGAGAAGTTATCGCACGAGTAATGCAGCAGGAGACCCCACGTGTATGTCCAAAACACAAACAAAAGCCAAGAAATTCCTGTTCCCAGTCAGCTTTGCCATTTGCTTGTGTTTGCTGCAGCATAGGTTGAAGATGTTTTTATGTCTTGGAAATGTGGAGCAGAGTTAAATAAAAGTGCAGCTATATGCAGTCTTACAACAGAACTTGAGGCAAATCAGCGTAAATCAACCTGTGCTTTACATAGAAGGTGTTCTTCAAGTTTTTGTTGTCTTTTTTTTTTTTTCTTTTCAGTGTAGTTATGTGATAAACAAGCAGCAATACAAGGAAGATGGCTATAAAGTTCAGAGATAAAATTGCCATATTTTCGTTAGCTGTTACAAGAACGTTTAGGGCATTTTATATATCATATGTGTGTTATTGCTTAATCTGCAGAGAATTTGTACCTCCCCGTGAAGCTATTACACTTTATGGCAAAATGCTTTAAGAACTGTCTGCATATTTGTACAACAAACTCATATGGTGTTATGGGACAGTGCTTACTAGGAGAGTTTTGTGTTATATTTCCAAGTTAGCATGCAAAGAGTGGATGAAGATGTTCCTGGAAATGTAATTTCCATGTGCTGATGTATGGGGGTCATAGTCCATCAGGGCAGTGCAGACACAGCTGGTCGAGGTTGCTGACCTCAGCTGGCTGAGGAACAAGGATGAAACATACCAAAGCCAATGCTTTGAGTTGCCCCTTGCAGCAAGCAAGTTTTATGCTTGCACTGCAGCAGCGGATTGCGGGAGTTGAGCAGTATTTTGGCTGCAAACTTGGTCTGAGATTTTAGAAGCAGTAAAGGACTTGGTAATAGCTACAGCCTGTGAAATCTCACAATATTGGTACAGGGATCCTCTTCCTTATGTCCTTGAGGTAATAAAATGAAGAAATTAAGCTGCAACCTCTGTTAGATGCTGAGAGACTGAGTTCATCTGATAAACAGCAAGAATGATTTTGGACAGAATGGGATGAGCTGAAATGAGTTTCAGCTTTTGGGTTTGCTGGAGTCTAATTTAGGATCAACTGTCATTTCAGCTGGCTGCTTTGTTTGTAATCCTAGTATTCTAAAAAGGGCATTTCCTGTCACATATCTGAATGAGATGCTACACGTGCATGTAATTCAGATGTTATGGGCTGCATAGCATGCATGGTCATAGAGATCAATGGTGTCTCATGTTGTTTTCCTGTAACCTAAAGTGCTTGGGTTATGCTTACATGCATCCCAGGGGAGCTTTTTGGAGCCCAGACGAATCTGTTTTGCGTCCTGACTCTACTGCCTTTTAAAGGAAGAATGCCCTAATTCTTAAGAAGGAATTTGAAGCACTTTTTAGAACTCGAGAGGCAAGATCAACTTATTGTAACAGCATCAGAGAACAAACTGTATAAAGTAGGTAAGCCTGTGAAGGCTGTTTAAGTGCTTGGTGGATGGTGCTGCCTGTGACAGTGGAGAGGGTGCATGTCATCGTATTAGCATGACATCACAAAAATAGCCCTTAAGGACCTGTTTGGATTTTTTTTTCTCCACTCCTTGTGGTTGTTGTGGCGATCAGGGAGCAGTAGCAGTGGAACTGCTATCTATATCTTGGAGTGTGTCCAGAGGAGGAGCACTAAGATGCTCAGAGGGCTGGAGCACCTCTCCTATGAGGAAAGGTTGAGGGAACTGGGCTTGTTTAGCTTGGAGAAGAGAAGGCTCTGGGGAGACCTCATTGTGGCCCTCAGTACTTGAAGGGAGCGTATAAACAGGAGCGGGAATGGCTGTTTACGCGGGTGGCTCGTGACAGGACAAGAGGAAATGGTTTTAAACTGAGACAGGGGAGGTTTAGGTTGGATATTTGGAGGAAATTTTTCACACAGAGGGTGGTGATGCTCTGGAACAGGCAGCCCAAGGAGGCTGTGGATGCCCCATCCCTGGAGGCATTCAAGGCCAGGTTGGATGTGGCTCTGGGCAGCCTGGTCTGGTGGTTGGCGACCCTGCACTTAGCAGGGGGTTGAAACTGGATGAGCATTGTGGTCCTTTTCAACCCAGGCCATTCTGATTCTATTGCAACGTTTGCTTCTTGTGCATGTGTTGGGGTTTTTGTTTGTTTTCTTTTACAGTATTCCTTTTTTTTTTTTTTTTTTTTTTTTTTGTTCTGAAAAAGTAATAAAAGGTGAAAGCTGCAGTCTTTGAGAGGAATGTGAATGATGTCAGTGCAGAGGAGAGCTCCATCTACCCGAGTATTTTCCTCACAGACGTGCAGTGACTGAAGTTAAATCTTTGGCAGGTATGCTCCAAACAACTGTATGAGTGCATTTTCTAACAGGAAGAATCTGCAGTAATCTGCAACATCACATTTTACAAAGTCTGAGTAGCACCAGGAGCTGGGAAAAAGAAATAGCTCAACATCTGGAAATATTACAGGGCACTGAAAAACTTCATTTGTCATGTGAGAAGGAATTAGGTTGCAAAACGCACGGTTTTTTTTCCTGTAAACTGCACTGGTCCTTGCTTATCTTTCCACTTAATCTTGTCTTTTTTGTTCACGCAGCTTTAGTAGTTGGTGGTTTGCCCCCCAGCACATTGCAGTGGGAGGCAAGGCTGGGTTTGGCAGCCTGCTGAGCTCCCCGTCATTTCCGTCAGGCTGTGCCTCTGCATCTCTCCCAGAGCCCGTGCAGCAAGGAGAGCTTGCTGTCAGCTGTGCTCTTCTCTCTCTGGCAGTCGCTTGCTTTTTGTAAATGCCAGATGCAGATGGAGCAAGGCTGAAAGCATTGAAGCTTGCTCTGCGTAGAAACAGTCGTTAATACCGCAGAAGGGACAGAGGAGGGGAGCGTGAAACAGGAGAGAAAGTGACGACCAAACTAGAGAGCAACAAGCTGTGATTTTCCTTCCCCTTGACTTTGATGAAGGGGTGGAGTGGGTGAAGGATACAGTATAGCTGTGTGTCTGAGCTATGAAAGCCATTTGTAACTTGTTTGCTCTTTTACTCCCCCTCTCTATCTGCGGACAGGAGAATGCTTATAAAATAACTGGCATAGCGTAAATATTTTTACTGAACAAAAAAGTCGAGAGGTCAGAAAAATAATGAAGGCCCAGAGTGTCTCCGTGCCAAGCATGTATTTGTTCAGCAGTAGATTGAGTGCTTCGTGTCACAGTTTGATTTCTTCAAGGCTATTAACTAGCCAAGAAATAAGGGAGAGATTTTAAGCAATAATGACTTGTAGCGTAAGATTTAACTTGGCTGAAGTTTGTTGTCTTTAGAAACAGACTATTCTCCAAACGCTACAGATGAGGAATGGCTTTTGTGGTTACATGCTTATACGCACACATCCTTGCCTTGCAGTTGGAAAATAGCCTGTTTGTACATGAAGGAGAATGGCTGTAAGCCATTGTTATCTAAGCGTAATTAACAGAGTAATGCCTGTGCAGGTGGCTTTGTGTAAATGAACTCTGCCTTCCTTGTGCCTTCAGGCAAATGTGAATGCATTCTGACACAATAAGAGTATGTTTCTCAAATGAACAGTGTTTATATAGGCCCTGTGGTGCTTCATCGTAGTGGATTCCTTTGCAGTCATCAGCAATTTATTTCTTACTTCTGCATTAAGTCAGGAGCAGTGGGGAGGAAGAACTTTGGGGATGACGCCTCCTACAATGAGTTTATATTTCAGTGAATTATTTGAAACAGCAAAGGCAAGCATAATTAATAACCAGTAAATACTGGTTACAGTCTTGCTTAGAGGACATCTAGCTGTGCACTTTACCAAAGTTAATGTGTTTGATGAAGTGTGGTTTTATTAATTGATTTGAAGCCTGGTGCTTTTTCCAGGACGCCTGCCAATTCAGTACATAGCATATGTTGTTACTTACTTGGCCTTGACTGGCAGCTGAAGGCTTTTAGTCTGCACTTCAGCAGAGGTATATTGTGTTCCTATCATCATAGAATCACAGAATGGCTCAGGTTGAAGGGACCCCACAGCCCACCCAGCCCCAACCCCTGTTGTGGGCAGGGCTGCCCCCCCACCAGCTCAGGCTACCCATGGCCCATCCAACCTGGCCTTGGGCACCTCCAGGGATGGGGCACCACAGCTCTGGGCAGCAGTGCCAGGGCCTCACCACCTTCTGAGTGTAGAATTTTCCCCAAGGTCTAACCTGAGTTTCCCCTCTTTTAATTTAAAACCATTCCACCTTGTCTTTTCATTACCAGATCATATAGAACATTAGTCTCCTCCTTTTCATAAGCCCCTCTGGATGCAGTGATGTCTCCCTAAAGCATTCTCTTCTTCAGGCAGAACAAGCCCAGCTTTCTCAGCCTTTCTTCATAGGAGAGGTGCTTCAGCCCTCTGAACATCTTTGCGGCCCTCCTCTGGAGCCACTCCAGCAACTCCTCATCTTCATTGTGCTGGGGGCCTCAGGCCTGGACGCTGTGCTGCAGGTGAGGTCTCACAAGGGCTCTCTTATGGCTAGCTCTTTCTTGAGCATTTCTACCTCCCCTCTCTATCTTCACTGTGACACGTGATCTCTAAGGGTGTGAGTCCAGAGGTGCAAGAAGTGAACTGATAACTGCCCAGATCCAGGAGGCAGCTCAGGTATGAGCACGGTGCAGGCTGTGAGCCACGGGTTGGTGCTGAGTTGGCAGCATCCTCTCTGTGGCCTCTCGCCTGCAGATGCTCATATGGGTGCTGTCACCTGTGCCTGTAACACAGTGAGAGTGTCTGCCTTGCAGCGGCTGTTCGTTGCATGAGTTAACTTGGTGGACTGGTTTTACCACGATTGCAGTAATATGTGCGCCTTTTCCATCAGCTCAGTGTAGCACCAGATTTGTTCTTGGAGACAGCTGCACCATTCTGAGTGCACCTCATTTGAAGCAGAGGCACAGTATAGAAAAATCTCTGTCTGTATTATGCAGCTAAGCTGTACGGTAGAAAATATTGTTTTTATATGGTCCTTGACACCCATGGGATATCATACTGTCTATGACAAGAGCAGAAACATGTAATACACAAAATACATTAGATTAGGCAATGATTTTAAACTAAAAGAAGATATGTCTAGATTGGATGAAACGAAGAAGTTCTTCTTTATGAGGGTGGTGATGCACTGCCTGGAGAAGTTGTGCTTGCTCCATCCCTGAAGGTGTTTGAGGCTGGGCCGGATGGGACTTTGGGCAGTCTGATCTAGTGGGAAGTGTTCCTGCCAACAGCAGAGGGTTTGTGACTGGATGGTCTAAAAGGTCCCTTCCAACCCCAACCACTTAATGATTCTATATGGCTTGTAAACTGCACGTGATTTTTAAGCTTTGTGTGGTTTGAGTATTGCAAGGGTTGGGTTTCTTGCATTTTTTTTCTCTCAAGAGAATTGATTTCAGATTATGTCTGTTGTTTCTTCATAGATGGTTTGTCGGTGATATATCTGCGAGTGCTTCAGATTTCTCCTACAAGATGTGTTCCACAAATCCAGCCAACTGGGTTACCTTTGATGATGAGCCACTCTTCCAGTCACCTCAGAAACTGGTTCATAATCAGAGCAGTTGTAAAGCAAATGGACTGAAACTCAATCTCTCTACTGTGCATGAATCTTCAAGTCGATCATCTTCTACAGGTAGCACTCCACTCTCATCTCCTGTAGTCGACTTCTACCTGAGTCCTGGCCCACCCAGTAACTCTCCACTTACTACACCTACCAGAGAATACCCAGGCATCCAGAAGCACGGGATTCATGTCCTTTATCCTATTCCTGAATGGCCACCAAATGCTAACCCTCCATCACCTGGGGTTTGCTCTTCCCTCGCCTTGCAGAAACCCAGCAGCCTTCTTTTGACTAATGATGGTTCAGTTAAGACTTCATTCTCCAAATCAGTAGATGAAGGAAACACTGGTCTGCAAGGAAGCTGTGACAAGTCAGAAGAGTCATCAGCAGCAGGACAGTTCCCATACTTCCAGACCGACTGTGGTTTTTCCAGTCCCTTTTGGAAGGAAGGATGCTCGCTCAGCACATCACCAGCTAACATTAATGTGTACGGGAAGGATAAAGTACTTGATAAAGGCACTTGTCATTCTAAAGAAAAAGAGATTTGCCATGATCAGAAGAGCCTTAACCAGGGCTCCTTCAGCTACATCTGTGAGAGGCTTGAACACCTGCAAACTGATGGCTCTGATGCTGTGGGAGCTCTGCCCGTCTCCGGTTCTCATGAGTGGCACAAAGATCCCCCAGCTGTTCCTCACAGCCTGTTCAGGAGCCGGAAAGCTGATGGATGGCCGTTCATGCTGAGGATTCCTGAAAAGAAGAATATGATGTCATCTCGGCAATGGGGCCCTATTTACCTTAGGGTCCTAGCTGGAGGAATATTACAGATGTACTATGAAAAAGGACTCGAAAAACCTTTCAAAGAATTCCAGCTTCAGCCACACTGTAAGCTATCTGAACCCAAATTAGAGAGCTATAATGTTTCAGGAAAAATTCACACCGTGAAGATTGAGTGTGTATCTTATACAGAGAAAAGAAGGTATCATCCGAAGGTAGAAGTGATCCATGAGCCAGAGGTTGAGCAAATGCTAAAGCTGGGAACCACAGATTATAATGACTTCACTGATTTCCTTGTAACAGTTGAGGAAGAGCTTATGAAGCTTCCTACTACTTCTAAGCAAAGGAGAAATTATGAAGAGCAAGAAATGACTCTGGAAATAGTGGATAACTTTTGGGGAAAAGTCACTAAAGGAGAAGGAAAGCTTGCAGAAAGTGCTGTTATCACACATGTTTATTGTTTGTGTTTTGTGAATGGAGGTACGGACTGCTTTCTAACTCTAAACGACCGGGAACTCCAGAAGAGGGATGAGCGTTACTTTGAGAAGGAGGTGGAGAAGAAATGGATCAATATTCTTGATTGCCATTTCCACAACTGCGTCAAAATGCAGGAATTTGAGCAATTGCGAATTATCAAGTTTACACCCCCTGATGCCTGTAGGCTGGAGCTGATGCGCTTCAGGACGCAGTATCATGGAGAAGACCTTCCATTTTCTCTGAAGGCAATGGTAGTAGTCCAGGGGGCATATGTAGAACTTCAGGCTTTTATAAATATGTCTTCAACTGCTCTGATCTCAACACGGTTGCCCTCTGTGAAATGCTGTGAAAATGTTATGATACACTTTCCAGTACCTGCACAGTGGGTCAAAGCACTTTGGACCATGAACTTGCAAAGGCAGAAGTCCCTAAAAGCAAAAATGAATAGAAGAACGTGCCTTGGATCTTTACATGAGATCGAATCTGATCCTGTAATACAAGTCTCAGTTGGAACGGCAAAATATGAGAGTGCCTACAGGGCTGTTGTGTGGAAGATAGACAGGCTTCCAGATAAAAACTCAAGTAAATAATTTGCTCTATAAATTGATGGGCTTGGGTGCACGTCTTCTCAGGGTTTTTGCATTGCTCTTACACTTGTCTGCGTAATTTTTTTTATTTAAGGGCATTTTCCCAATTCAGTGGAGTCAGTAATTATAAGGTTACAGTAGCATGAAAGTGGATCTCATCATTTTGAGTAAACCTCAAGCCTGGAGTTTGTGGCAATAGCTGCACTGCCAAAGAATGCCTCCCACTTCATTCTGGTTGCTCTCTGATGGTGATACCTCAGTAGATACTTGCAGCAATAAGGACAGCTAGATTTATAGTCATGGACATGGGAATTGTTGATATTTCACTAAGTAAAGTAGTTGGCTCCCTTTAATTGCAAAAAAAGTATAATTTAGAGACACAGGAACATAGAAATATGTGGTTTTAAAATTCCTGTTTTTTGTCATATTGATGACAGAGGAATATATTTTCCTGTGAGGAAAGGTTGAGGGAACTGGGCTTGTTTAGCTTGGAAAAGAGAAGGCTCTGGGGAGACCTCATTGTGGCCCTCAGTACTTGAAGGGAGCGTATAAACAGGAGCGGGAATGGCTGTTTACGCGGGTGGCTCGTGACAGGACAAGAGGAAATGGTTTTAAACTGAGACAGGGGAGGTTTAGGTTGGATATTTGGAGGAAATTTTTCACACAGAGGGTGGTGACGCAATGGAACAGGCTGCCCAAGGAGGCTGTGGATGCCCCATCCCTGGAGGCATTCAAGGCCAGGCTGGATGTAGCTCTGGGCAGCCTGGTCTGGTGGGGGTTTGGAACCGGATGATCATTGTGGTCCTTTTCAACCCAGGCCATTCTATGATATTATGAGATTGCTAGGCTTAAGTACTCATTGTCTAAAGGTATACGAACTCTTGAGGAGTATACTGTTCTGCTTTGAGCTCTGTCGAGTGAAGGCACTTTTCTTGGATAGGTATTTATATGTATTTGAGACTTTGGGAATCTGTAAGATTATTAAAGCAATTACCTCAACTTTGGGAAAAATCTGTACTTTTAAAAATAGGATATATGCAGAGTATTGGGCTAGTCTTGTAATATCCTAACTGTCTGGACTAATTACCTCTTTAAAATGTTCAGAGAAGGTTTAGTCTTTGAAATACCTGGTTTCAGGTATGCTAGTACTAATTTGACATGATCACCTGACAATTAGATGTGTAAGCAGGCAAGACTTCATATTCAAAGCAATTAAAAAAAAAAAAAAAAAGTAAAGGCAAAGATGCTACAATGGATTATTTTTTTTCTCCATTTTAACTAACTGTAAATTATGTTCAGTCTGCTTAGTTGCTTAACTGTGTGATTTTTTTCAATTTACAGTTCTATATTTGAATACTTCTGATTGTTACTATGTGACTGTAATATCTCATCAACAGAAGAACTGAAGCAGGAGCAAATGAAATTAGAGTAGTATCCTCAGTCTGTAGGTGAACTTGATTGCTTTTAGTGCTACAATACCATTCCAAAGCATCCTGCATCAACACGCTGATGTGGTGGCTGTGAGCATGAAGTGTTGCGTGGCTGCTGGCAGACTAGAACTAGTGGTTTTATCTGATGACATTGTGTTGCTGTGCTGGTGCCTTTTGTGTTGTACATGTTTAGGCATTCAGGTCTTCTGAACCTCAAGCAATTTTGCCTTTCCATTTCTACTGATCTAAACAGGGGGAGGGAGGCCACAAATGCTTCAGGGGTCAAATCCAGAAAGGACACTGTGTTAACACCGTCTCACTTCTTCCTCTTCCTTTGCCCTGACCTGTGGCCAATGCCATATGATTTTCCTGATTCCACCACAACGGAATGACTGCTTGGAGAGGAAGTGACCATAGAATCACAGAACATCCTGAGTTGGAAAGGACCCATAAGGATCATCGAGTCCAACCCTTGGCTCTATGCAGCACCAAAAATGGGGTGGGGGATGTTTTCTCAAGTCTTACAGGACTACTTTTTTGTGTCACTTTTAATATTCCTTCAGTATTCCTTTTGATACTCCTTTAGTGTTAGCTTCTGCAAAATCAAGTCAGCAGCTTTAGTCAGGCAGTTTTAAAGAAGATTATGAGTTTTCTTAAGTCTTTAATTCCCTGCAGTTCGTTCACCTTAAGATTAGATGTGCACAATTAAACTCAGATTTCTGGTGTTTGAAAACAAGAACCTTCTTTTTGTGACATCCTACAGCTTTACATTGTTTTTCAGGAGTACTTTAAGCCTTGGACATCTGAATAATTCCTCTGGCTGAGATCTGCAAAATCATCTGTATTCTTGGAATGCTCATGTGTTTGAGAAAACATTTCAGCAGTAGTTCTGCCCAGTCAAATTTTAAAGCTTATTATCAAGTATTCTGTACACAATGAAGATTTTAAAAATAGAACTGTCCCAAGGTGTGCCAAAAAATCTTGAGGCAATCGAACTAATAGAAATATGTAAACATTCCTAATGTGCTTATTGCAGCAAGAAAAAATATGCCGAGGTTTTTGCTTTCAAAAAGCTTTTGTTCAAGGCTTAAAAAAGGTCAGGGCAGGGAGGGGGGAAGGGAGAGGGAAAGATTGCTTGCAGTCATGTTGTAATTCCATTTATAGACATTGAAATGCGTTAGTATTCACTGGGTTCTACTAAATTGCTTCTGTGGAGAACTGCTGGTGAAGTGAACGCTATGTCAGCTCTGAGATACCGCAGATTTTTAAAGCTGCCTGTGCTTATTTATATGTATAAATGGAGAGTTGGGAGCCTGAGTGTTAGCAGAGATTGACAAAAGGTTAAAAAGCCATGGCCTTGGAAAGGTTAATCCAATTAAGTTGCTGCATATTGAGTGAATCTGCTGTTTGTGAAAGCAGGACTTTATATATAGAAATGTAGAACGTTCAGTGATTTCAGCACAGCACTGGGGCTGGTCTTTGCACTGGAGGAGCCATGTACATGTGTTGCCTGGGGAGCCTGGGAGACACTACACTTGCAATTGCTGTGTTTTAATCTCTTGCTATGTAAATTTCTGCCTGTGGCATTTCCTGCAATGCCAATCTTCTTTGGAAACCTTGGTATGGCCTGAATTGTCTGAATTCATGAGCCTTTCTCAGATCAAGGTTGCTTGAATGCTACCCCGGGTGACTGGGTGCTAAGTAGCGTGAGTAAAGGCAGCAAAGTTACATTAATAACAGCCTGTGAAGCACTATCTGAATGCCAGATGACAGCTTGAATCTCATTTCATAGACAGTCGTCTGTTTGTTTTTGTTTGTTATTCTTCAGAGGATTGGAGCAATAGTTTGGAATATTGCTTGGAGATAAGAACCAGATTGGCAGATGTAAAATAGGATTTAGGTCTCTTAGTTCAAAAAACTTGTAACAAGTTGTCTGATCACCTCAGACGCAGGATTTCTGTCCTAAGTTAGCTAGTAAAAGCTCCATTTTTCTCCCTAGATTATCCAGTTACCTTTCCGAAGTGATTTGTTTTCAGCAGGCCAGATGGCCATGTCTCCATGATGCCTGAAAGTACGTGTTTTGCACAGCTAGACAAGCATCTGAATAACATGTTCTCTTAGCTTCCACTGGGCAACTTTACAGGCTTACCCTGTGCCTGCTTGTTTTTGCCATTTTCTCTGTTTCTGGCCAACAACTAGTTTATTTAGCATTACTGTTTCTTTTGCAAAAAGGTTTTGTACACACAGCCTCTCTTTCTTCTAACTCCACTGTTGTACTAGGCTGGGAAACAACAGTTTCATGGAGCAGAGCTGATGAGGACTGGCAAATTGTAGGTGAAAACTGAAGCAATGCTCAGCATCTTCTGAGTGCTGTGCTGGTTGATCGCTTCACGTCCAACAGCTGATGCTCCTATCAGCGCCCACCAGCAGGCAGAGGAACTTGTCTACAAAAGGTGAGTACCTCTGGCGTTGTTGATGTTGTTGCAGTAGGTGTTAGGGGAATTCCTGTGTTTTGGGGGTAAGTAGAAGGGAAAAGTGGATGCTGCTCCAGAGGACTTGGGGCAGAAGCCTTAACCAGATCCCAAAACTGTGATCTTTACTTTTGCAGGCTACAACCTAGCAGAAAGAAAGAGCCCCAGAACCTACCAGCACCGAGATCACATGAAGCGCACTGTGCCTGTCACAGCCTGTGTTACCTGGAATAGAAGCCTAGATGTATTTTTAAGTGCTGTGTGGTATCTGAACCATAACTACGCCTTGTCTAAAAGAGGATCCTCTAGCATTTTCTAGTTCCAAGAGGAACAGCCCATTTATATCTTCATCTGAGATCATGTGGACATCTACCATGAGACGTTTATTCATCCAGAAAAATTTCAAGCAGTGGTTATTTCACAGATTGCCATTCTCAGAAGACAAAGTACTTTTCCAGACAACTCCCATTACTGCTTGTTTCTTCAAAGGCCTCCCTCCCACACCAGGAAGAAACTGATTTCCAAAAAGCCCTAGATGTATACTCTTTTCTTTCCATCATAAATGAACTCCAAAAAAGATGCTGCTGGACAAACGCTTTCTCCTCAGATTGTTATCAACCATAGCCTCAAGAGGCTGAGAGAGAACATGATCTGCCATCTTAGTGTTGCAGCCACTGCTGTTTTGCCTGGGATTCTATGCCTGTGCTGTTGAGCAGCTAGCACATCCCGACTCAGCAGGTCCTTGAAATCATGAGGAGGACAGCTCAGGTAGGTTGCAGTGCCAGATACAAGTTGGCAGCCAGCAATTTAGCTTTGGAATGGACTGCTACTTCTGGTCTCCTTCACTGTTGGTGCTGCTGTCAGAACTACTGCTGGAACAAGAGCAGATTGAAGAATGGAAAGGCTTAGCACAACAGCAGATTGCTTTGTTGTGTCTGGGCAGACTGAAAGAGTGATTATGGACCAAGGGTGTGCTAGCGCAGGAGAAATGTGCTTGGCCACAGGAAGGGATTACCAGCAGAATTCATGGACAAGACCCACATCACAGCGGGAGAGAGACCTGCCTGTCACTGTGTACAAGTCACCTGTCATCTCCTCACTGTTATTTAGTCTTCCTCCAGCTTCCTTCTCAAGGAGCTAGAATACTTGTTTCTGACTGTGTTCCTTCCTTCCTTCATTTCTATAATAAAGTACCTGAAATTACAGTTTTGTCTATTTGCGTAATGTCTTTTTGTCCTGAGACTTTAACCACATGCTGCATGCCCCTGGCATTGCATTTCTTTGCCTAAGACCTTTATGTAAACAGGGTATCAATGTTCTTTAGTGCCATGAAGGACCCAGTCCCATAGTGTACTCATAGGTGTCAGTGATGTCTCACACATGTGAGGAGCACCAAATTTAGCACAAGTCACAATCAGTGTCTCCTACTTAACAACCATAACAACCTTGCCTTATGGCTGCATGGACAACTCTGAGCTTGGGTTGTGCACAAGTGAACTGAGCAATTGCCTGTCACACAAAAAGGAGATGACAACTCTGCTGCTTTTGGTCATGGGCCGCAGTTTTGGGGGCGATCATTGTTTCTTAAGTGTGCAGGGGATGTGAAGCATTGTGCCTTGACTGGGGCTGTAGGTGGATTGAAAAGTCTACAGGGAGGTTTTTCTGCCTGTGCTGCTCCGTTGGGTTTCCCTTCATCAGTGCTGGCTGTTGTGAAGGCCATTGTTGGGCCTTTACATATGGAGTGCTATGTTGATGATTCCCACGGGATGGAGAAAGCTCGGTGTATGTTACTTCTGCCTTCAGTATTTCCTTCATTTGGGTGCAGAATTGATAGCTGGAACAGGTAGAAGAAAGAATGAGACTTTTTTTTGCTTAAACTTTGAGATGCCAGTCAGTATAATGGATAAAGGCCAAATGTACAGTGTGAAGCCCATCTTTTACCAAATACGACCAATCCTTTCTTTGCTTTTCTTGGCCTGAAGCCAAATGGAAGTTGGTTGTTTATTCTGATGCTGGAAAAGAAAGGAAAGGCAGAATTGCTTCTTTATGCCCTGAAGAATTTCACAATGCAGATGTGATAGGGTTATTTTCATTATGTTATACTGCTTTCCTGCCCAATGGTCCTGCTGATCTCAGCTTTCACCCTGGTGTTCCTGTGTACTAGGTGAAAGAAATGGTTTTTTTTTACCATTTCCACTTTACAACAGGACAGTTGCTTCTGCAGTATCTTCGCTGGGGAGAAGTAGAAATGTTCTTTTCCCATAGCAGAAGCAAAACTAGGAAAGGCGTGCAGGCAGCTTGTATCCTGGCAGCCACACCACATCTTGTTTGAGCTGTGCCCTTATCTGCCTACTGTAGACCTCCAGTAATAAATGATGGTATGTAAGATAGCTGTATTTCTTGCAGTCAACATCCCAGTGAAATTCCTACAGCAGAAAGCTCTGGAAAATGCAGTTGTTGGGCACAGGGAGGCATCCCTGTCTTGGCTAAGCTGGGGTCTTCCAGTTTTCATTTTTCTGTGAGATTTAAAGTAAGAAATGTATTTTTGAGTGAAAACAGATTCTTCCCTTGTAGTCTGATTTTAGCAGTCATTTTTACTACTCTCTTCTTAATCAGAAGCTGGGAGGATCTAATAGATTGTATGCAAATTAATTTGTAGAACTACAGTGAAAAGTGTGCTGAAGAGAAAAAAGTGAGTAAGGTGCCTCCATATGTCCAAGCAGCAAAAGTTGATAGGATAATGTACAACAAAATAGCTTTGCATTAATAAAAGATAGAGCTGTGATCTCCTGCTAGCAGATTAACCACGCGTTAGAAACAAAGAAACAGATAATTAACTGATGCTTGTTTTTTTTCTGTTTGTTTGTCTGTTACTTCCTTTCTCAAGGTGCAGATCATCCACACAGCCTGTCCTACAAACTGGAGCTAGGATCAGATCAGGAAATACCTTCTGACTGGTATCCATTCGCCACTGTGCAGTTCGTCATTCACGATACCTGTGCCTCAGGGACAGAAGTGAAGTCACTGGGCGTCGAGAGTGATGTGCAGCCCCAGAAGCACGTGATTCAGAAAGCTTTTTATCATTGCCAGGTATCTTCAGTTCTGCGTTTCCAATTTTTTCCCTTTTCTTCCTTTGCCCTACTCTCTTCATACGGTATTCTAACCTTTCATTTGCTTGAGATAATGGCTTCAAGCAAAGGAATCGTTAAAAAATAATTCAATGTCTGTTTTTCAACATCATCTTTGATCAGAAGTGTAAATGCAGCCTTGTTTTTCCTCAGTGAGCTATTTTTGGGAGCAGTGGTTTTGAAATCTGTTGGTCTGGAAACGTCTTATTTGTGCCATTGCTGCAGATCAGGCTTTCAGTTGTTTGCTAATTCTACCTGCCTTTTGTTTTCTGACTACAGGTTGAAATTGAAAAGAAGTGGATTCGGCTTGATGGAGAAGATCCAGATAAGGCTGGCAACTGCTTGATGCAGTGAAAGAGAACAGCGGGCATCACTGTAGGGTATTTACACAGGAAATTCTATTGTTAGAAACAGTGCAATGACCTACTTTCACATAAAAGAAGTCGCTGAATATATTTTTAAGTGCTTTTGGGTTTGATTCTGCAAATCAGCACTCATTCTATTGGCTTGTGTTCAAGTCATGTTCCTGTCATGGGAAAACTGATGGACAAGGTCTGCTTATAAAGGTTTGCAAGATATGAGCACTTATTTGACTGATCACAATATATTTTTTTCCTGTTGCATATCTATGACTTGGGAACAATCTCATATTCCACATTGCAACCTAACGGCACTACTCAAAGAGTTTGAGTCACTTGGATATATAATACTCAGCAATAAAACCTGTCAGGGCTCTTACATGCAGACCAGCATCTGTGTGGAGTCCAGCAGGACCAATTACATTTTTTTAGTGATGCTTGAAATGCTCCATCCTCCATATTTCTGTTCTCCACAATTTATGTGAGCAGAACAAATTGTAATATTATTCTCTATGAGAGCTTCAACTAATGAGTTAGAACCAGGGTGATTTCACTGGTAAAATGGGAAAGGTTCTCCTGCAGTAATATTCCTCATTTTTCTGTGGCAGTGAGCGTTTCCTTCCCAGCACTTCTGTCTGTGTCAGCATTAGACTTTTTTTTTCCCTCTGCTGCAGCAAGTGAGGGGGCAGATCCTCAGCAAGCATAAATCAGCCCAGTTCCATTTCATTTGATGAAGCTCTGATAATTTACACCAGCAGAGGGCTTTGCTCACAAATTGAAAAATTGGTGACTTGCTACCAATTGCTCCTTTAGGATGCAGGGTCCAGATATTGCTTTGGAAACTGCAGGAGCTTCTGCACTGCTGCTTGAAGGAGCCTCAAGACAGAGAACATGTCTTCCCATATGTGGGAAGTGAGGTTTCATCATGCCACTGGCTGAAGGCCTTTCTGGAGGGAAACAGTGCAGGAATAGACTATTACAAGGGAAGTGAAGCTGTGTTGCTTCACCAAATAGCTACTAACACTTTATTAATGTATTAATGTCCTATCATTGTAATTTAGGAAGAGTTTCTCCACTTCCTTACAGCCATTGTTCCTGCAGGCTGTAATCCCCACTCCAAGAAAAGAAATACAACAAATTGAAAAAATATTCTTAGCATGTTTTTATTTTTTTCCTAAAGTAATCCTTACTTGGAACAGACATGTTTGGAGAACAAAAATACAGTAATGCACAAAGTTTCACTTTATATTTTTCTACAGTTTGTAACTGCTTATGTGACGACTGTAAAAATACAGATAAATGTCATTCTGCCAAAGTAGAAAAATGTGGGATATGCACTGAGGAAGTTACCAGTCGGAGGAAACAGAAGTAATATGAACGTAGTTCACCACGATAAACTTTTCTCCCTGCTTGGAAGCTGAGAATGAGATGGGTAATAGATTCTGTAGTAAGTCCTGGGAGCAGGCTTTTATGGGTATTGCATTGCCAAAGCCGCAAAAAGACTATGATGCTATTTTGTCATCTTTATATTATCCCTTTTTATTGGCAGCCAGCTCTTATGTGGGTCTAGGAGAGGCGCAGCCAGGCTCCACCCCTTCCAGCAGCACAGCTGAATTGCCTTCACCTGTGCTCCCATGGCTGACTCTGATAATCACCTCAGGTGATTATCAGAGGTTCAGGCTGTGATTCAGCAGCCCCATACATTTATCCACATGGCACAATTGTGAATTTCAGTCTAAGGCTTGCCAGACTGTGTTCGCTTTAGCAGCAATGGGATCAGGGACACAGGGAATCCATTCCACAAAGATGGAATGAAAGAAAGTTAGTGTTTCATTCATGGTTTTCACAACAAGTCTAAGGCTGAAAAATTACCCTCTTCAGTCTCAAACAGGTGATTGTATGCCTTACTGTCAGAACACTTGAAAAATACAAGGCAGTTCAATGAAAGAAAGTTTGGGTTGACCTTATTCTCCCCATCAAATTCTAACTCCCCTTTCTATTGCAACAATCTAAAGCAGAAACACTGGCTTCCCTTTTCTAATATTTCTTCTGCGTGCTCTGATACCACTGAATATAACCAGTTGAACAAATATTCTCAGTGTTTAACACTTAATGGCTATCATTTTCTATGAATGCTATAGTAGCTGATGGTAAGTAAACATACTGGTCTTTATTGTTTAGAAATCTGGGCAGTAAATTGTCTGACTGTATTCCAGGGTGGGAATAGTTGCTATAACATGTCGAGGTACTCGGTGTCCAGCTGGCAGAAGGACTTGGAGCTTTAATAGCCCATGAGGTACGCTGGCATGGTGCAAGGAAGCAGGGTTTGTGTGTACGTGTAGCCTGCAGCTAGCACCTGCACTCACTGAAATTCTTCCAACTGTTCTGCTCACTTCAGATGCGTACACTTCACTAAAATTTACTGCAGGGCAGTATTTAGATGTTACCTGTGTTTCCTTCCCAAAAGAGAAGCAGAGCTTGGCATGTTTTGTATTTTAAATGGAAGTCAATGAGAACAGCTATTTTTAAAGCATCTTCTTTATTTACAAAGTATTGCATTTGCTCAAACTGACAAACGTCTTTGCATTAATGTTTCTTATACTAGTTGTGTTACCGTAGATAATACTTGATATAATTTTGGATTCAAAAACACCCATTGAAGTCGATGGAAGTCTTTTAACTGACAAAATGGGATCTGCATCAAAGTCTGTGAGAATAAAGGAGTGGCAAAAAGAAAAAGAAATGAATAGTTGTAATGGGCAGGAAAAGAAAACACTGTGGAATATTCTTGGTGCTGGTCAATAAGCAACCTGCAACGCATGCTTATTCCAACCAGAAGAGAGAACAAAAGAGATGAAAGGAGATGTAACTGGGTGTCAAAGCTGAAGCCTTGCAGTGACAGGGACTGATGCTCTGGCTGCCCCTGGGCAGCAGCTCTTAGAAATGAGGGTGGTGGTGCACTCCATTGAATGTGATGCCAAGCCACGGTCATCCTTGTGCTCTATGTAAATTGCCCAAAACTCTACATCTGAAAATGTGCTTTCACACATTGCTTCTAGTTGCATTTATTTTATTTGACAGACTTCTCAGCTGCAGAACTGGTGTTCACATCTCTATTTCACATGTATTTGTCTTTTTTTTGACTAAACACGGTAACTAACTGCTGCAGTTAGTAATTCTTAGCTGTAATTTTGATAACTCTGAAGCAGAGCTGTTATTCTTAATGGAAAATATAATTTTATTTTTGTCAGTTTAACTGTAAACGGATCAGGCTGATGATCTTGTAATAACGTTTTGTAGATTGCATATTGATTAAAAAAATAAAGTTGTATTTCAAACTTGCTGTTCTTGTCCCCTCACTAAAAATTTATCAAGCTTGTTTTACATTTACTGTAATTAACTGGTTGATCTTGTAGTGGCAAGTACTGCAGTTCATTAGAAAAAGGAATTGCACTGTGTGTATGAGTGGGGGATATCACTCCTAGTGTCAAATGATGCTGGTCACAGGAAGCGGAACTACATATTCCATTAATGATCATATACTGCAGGCTTTTTGCCTCATTCACATAACAATAGTAAGCCAATGAATGTTTTTTTTCCTATCCATTGCTTCTCCAAACTCCCTGGGATGTTTGAATGTAACCTAGTGACAATCATTGAAGACCTTCAGAAATTTCAAAGTCTGTTCTTGAAATGAGCTGCAATTCATAGTGAAGGGTGAAGTCACAGTGGGGAAATACATGAGTAAGGCAGAGATCTGTGGGGCAGCACTTCAAGGAAGTGCCTTGAAGTATAAAATAACCATGCCACTTATCCTGTGCTGCTGTCTCTGTAGCAGGTGAAAGCACGTAAACATTTATTTTTAGGACAGTTTCCTAGCATGCGCTATGTTCAGCTGTTTTATAGCTCTTTCATTAGTAAAACTAATTTAAAAATGACCTGTAATTTTTTAGAAGAATCACCTCTTAGACACAGCACGGTGGAGTTGGGAAGCTTTGGAGCAGGGCTAGAGCTTTCTTGGGGATGCAAGATGGGAGGTTGAGTATTCAGGAAAGGCAAGGCTTATTTCATCCTTAATTAGGATTACTTATGCTGCATGAGTTTCTGGGTGTTTCAGAAGAGCAGAGCTGTATTCTGCTATTTGGTGTATTCAGTCTACCAGGAGTGCCGTTTTTATACAGGTGTTTTACAGGCCAGAGCTCTTATGCTCCTCAATATCTAGAAAATGTATCATTAAATTGAATTCAGAGAAAGCCTTTCCTACAGTTCCTCTGATAAAGTGGTTTGAACCAGGTAAAAAAACGGGAGAGTCACATGAGGAAACAGGAGTGACACATCATAAATGGGAGAGGAACGAATCACAGGTCCCAGCTTTATCTGTCTCACATCTCCAAAAGAATGAAGGAGCTCACAGTAAAACCACACTATTAATAAAACTGGTTATGATACCAGAGCACCATATCTCTAAACCAACAGCTGAAAACAAAGGCAGCGTGTTAGATAATATCTTTAAAATGAAATTAATAGTTCTGCCCACGTCAAGGCTGCTGCATAAGGACTGCCCAGATCCTGCAAGCACTTTCTTCTAAGAACGATTACTTTTACTTGGCAAGAGGAGCGGGATGGTAGCTGTAAAACAATACCTTAAGAACGAGTCGCTGGTGATGTTCCTCAACAGCAGCAATACTGGTTTTTAGCAGCAGAGGGCATTCTCTACCAAGCATCTAAGTTCACTGACAGTGTTTCAAGTGGTAATGCACTGGAAAACCGTATTTTTTAAAATGAATAATAAAGATTCATCATCCGAAATTAAATCTTCCCTAGACGTCACGTATCAAGAGGAGTATAAATAATTACAAATTAAAACCTGTCCAGTAAATGAATGTTTGAGGTGCCCTTAAGCATCGCTATCCCAAATGCTGACAAAACCCTGAAAAATCAGGAGGATCTGAACAGCATACTAATCTTTTTGATAGCCCGGCTTCTAAAACACTTGAGAGCTGTTAAAGAAACTGCAGTGGGGAGGGCTGGACTGGAAGCTGAATTAAGACTGATGAAACATGGATGCTGTTCCCAACTGCTTTATGTGAGGTTGGGCAAAATATCTGGTGCATTTCTTCACTACAGAGTGGGGTTAAATGTTAAGAAAATGCATAAGCATGAAAATCGTGACAGGCTTGCATTTTATGTTGCAGGACACGGATACTATGTTAAGATCAGCAATATCAAAAGAAGCTAATTAGTATTAAGTACTGCTATTATTGGATATTTTTATAGATTTTCTTATTCAAAGAAGATTTAATTTAAGGAATTAATTAACCAGGCTTTTTTTCATGCTTGTCCAGTGGACACACTGATCACAGCACTTGATGAGAAGGTATCTTCTCTAGTAATTTCTAACAGACATTTTTCCAGGTAGTAGCCAGACCTCAGGTGATAGCCATGTGCCTTGATTAGCAGGCAATGCCCATTGCAACCTCTCTGTCTGTCTTGGAAAGTTGTATCCTCACCCTCTATTTTTACTTTCTTCTAAGCAATACCCGTGTGCTATGGGTAGGTGTAGAGTGCTGTTCCTGCATGAAGGGAATTCACACACTGACTTTGGTGGTGGGGCTTTGGCATTTACCAGCAATATAAAGGACAGTATTTACAACACACAGGATATGGCCGCAGTGTCTTGTGCTGCTGAAATTTGTTAGACACATAAAAACACAGAAACACACCGTTAACTTGAAGGGCAGGTGAAGCTCATTTGCCATGCTCTGCAAATGTCCCTGTGGTCGTGTCCAAAGTAACCTGGCCTCTATTCGAGACAGCTGAGAAGTCCTCCAGAACCAATCTCCCCATTCTGCACCTCTTTTTGAAGTCAGATATGCAAACTGTTCCAAGTTCAGGGAACTCTGCAACACCCTGGATAAATGAAAGACCATAGCAAGCGAGAAACTCATTTATAAATGTTTTTCTTTCAGTACGTTTTTCACCTTTACAAAACTGCCGTATGGTAATGCTGGCAGATAGATGGCTATGTATCAGGTTTATCTGTCTCATGAATAAGTTGCAGCCAGCTGCAGGATCACCATCTGCAATCTTCAGGGCCCAGTGAGATCCTAAAGGCTTCTTGCTATTTCTGCTAACACGACAGGGCTAATCAGACAGGAGAATAATGGCTCTCTTGGTATGCGCTGTCCCAGACAGTTTCAAATGAACACTATGCTTTAAAAATACATTCTATTATTCAAATTATTCTATAAGCACAGCAACATGCCTTGCCTTTTTCTAGTGTTGATGCAGGGTGTACAGAACAGCTGAATACGCAATTGTCATTTGATTCAAGATCTAGACAGTATCATTAAACATTTCTGTTACAAAGCAAAATTACTTCAGTAGCAAATAGCACTTGTTCTTTGTCTCGCTTGTAAAAATGCAACTTAGAATATGATTATGGATGTTGCTTCTTTTTTTATGTTGTGGGTGTTAGTCTAGCTTTATAATTAAGGGTCTGTCAGGATTTTCGTTGAAATATTTTCATTCTTCAGATTGTGTAAGCCAGCCTTAAAATCAGTGCTTAAGGGCAAGTGTTCTCTTTACAAATCAGGCAGCACTACATACCTACCTAAATACAGACAAAGGAAAAAAAAAAAAAGACGTTTCTAGGTTCTTAGGATCAGGAGAATAACACCAACATAGGTGTGGATGGAAGGTGTGCAAAGGAAGACCGGAAATATACACTCTGCTACATGCACGATTATAATGAACATTTTTCCAGATGTAACTGCTAAATTGGTAAATCTCTTTATTAACACACAAACAGATTGCAGCAAATGTAAGCAATAATTTGTGCAGTTGTACCAGACTTGCTACTTAACCAAGAGCTTCAGCTTTCTCCCTGTTTATGAGGTAAGAATGACTTCAGAGTTTATTAGAGCAAGATAATATGCTTTTGTAGCCAGCTTTCCTAGATATGCTTTTGCACTACAGAGGCAACCATACTTCTCCAAACTAAGCCTCCTTTCCACCATAAACAAAAGCTGGATTTTCTGACTGCCTTAAGGTTCTGTTAGAGCTCTGGGTCCAAACTGGGCACCTCAGGTGCCACGTACAGTCCAGGTGTTGGTCAGTCTTTGCCCTCTAAAGCTGAAAGAAGAAACTTGGGTTTGGTAACCAGTGCTCAGCTGAAACCCAATGCGTGGCAATGTATGCGCTGCTTCAGGGGTAGGGAGGAAAAGAGAAGCTCAATGGGAGCAGAGGAAAGCATGAGTTCTTTAAAACACTTTCTTCTCCAGTTGATGCTATCACTGATAACAGTTTGTAGCTTTGCCAGCGCACTTTTCATCAGTAGGCAATGGGAGCAATCTTACAATAGCACTGCTTTTTTGCAGGCGAGGAAATGGAGACAAAGAGCAGCAGGATGACCTGCTTTAGGCCACCAAAAAGGCTCAGACAGAAGCTTTAGTTTCTTGGCTGCTTTTGCATTGGCGCCTTAGCTATTGGTCCACACTGCCACGATTACCGTGAGACTGCCAACAGGAGCCAAAAGGCCAGCGAAAATAATAACTGCGGAGCAGCACAGCTTCACAAAACAGTAATTACTCCAGCCAGCCGTTACTGAACATGCTACTCAATTCCTACTTTTGAGGAGCTAATGGCAGTGGCTGGTCACAGTCAGCCCTGGCTTTCCACCTCCCTCGTAGAAAGCAGGTCCCTACGTGCCTCTCGGCTCGGCTCGGCCTCCCCCCATCCCACCATGTCTCCCACGTTCGGGTGGGGCCGGCGGCAAGCAGGCCGCGTCGCCATGGCAACGGCGCCTTTAAAAGCGGAAGGGGCGGTTATGGGAGGCTGCCGCCATGGCGCACGGCAACCCTGTGGTGAGGGGCTGCAGCCTCTCCTTTGAGCGGGGGGATGGGGAGAAGCGGCTGCCCCTGGCCTGGTGGGGCGGGTTTTCGCCAGGGAGCTAGGCAGGGGTGCTCTCTTCGTGGTCACTGCTTTATTTTTGCTGATTTGAAGGCAATGGTTGCACTTTTCAGTTGCTTTATGGAGTTGTTGCCTAGTATACAGTGTAGTAATTAGCAGTCCTTGTCCTAAAGCTGTGCTTAGTGCAAGTTCTGCCTTAACTTCATCTTTCCCCTTGTATCAGTATGCTGTTGAGGTGTAGGGATTGCTGTGATTAGTAAGCCTTACGCTGCCCAAAGCTTGTTAACTTCCATTTTGGTCTGAATGGCTGCGTCTAGAAGCTTGTTATAGCTGGTCTGCTCTCCAAGACAGCAGGGATGAAGCAATAAAACGTTGTGTTACAGCCCTACTGTAGCATAATGATAGCTCAAGAGTTAAAATTACTGTAACTTAGCAACTGTATGGCATCGTGCTGCTGTCTCAGACAACAATCTTGGGTCATACAGGCTTACAGGAACAAATGGGCTTGCGTTTTTGGTAGCCTTTCAGACACATGGCAGAATACTTGTACTGAAGTGCTTGATTCGTGTTGTTCAGTTTGTAACAGTTGTTTACGTGGCCAGGTTAGAATTTATGCTATCACTTCAAATATTACTGTTCATCTTAATTTGAATTTTTTTTTTCTTTTCTTTTGGCATAGCCTAAACTCTACAAGTCCATTATTGACGATGTGATTGAAAGTATTCAGGACCTCTTTGCAGAAGAGGGAGTAGATAAACAGGTTTTGAGAAAGCTGAAGGAGGTTTGTTGGTTTTCCATGTATTAATAAATACTGTATAGTTATCTGTTTCTCTGTCTTCTAAAGTGTGTTGATTTTTGCTCTAGCTTAGATTTATAAATATTCTGTAAATACTGTACTGGGCTTCTGGAAGGCAGAATCTAGTAGTGATTGTAGCCATGTTTATTGTATGAAACTGGTTTACAGCACTGCTAGTTGGCTGAAGGAAGGGATTACTCCACTGTGCAGCCTCACCTTGAGCACTGTGTCAGGGGAGGGCTGGGGGGTTAGGGAAAGGCTCTGCCTCAGAGGGTGGTGGGCATGGAGCAGGTGGTCCAGAGCAGTGAGCATGGCCCTGAGCTGCCAGAGTTCAAGGGGCATTTGGACAGTGCTATGAGACGTAGAGTTTGGGTTGTGGGTGATGTGGAGCCTGAAATTGGACTCAGTGATCCTTTTGTGTAGCTTCTATCTTAGCATGGTCTATGATTCTCTACTTTTGGACAATCTAGAAATACCTGATTTACAAATAAGATAAGTGGCTTTAAAACTGATATCAGTTGACTTTAATATTCTCTTTGCAGCTCTGGGAAACCAAGGTTATGCAGTCTAAAGCAACCGAAGGCCTCTTCAAACACAGCCACCATTCTTCACGCTTAACTCTACATGTTCCACACAATTTTCATCATGTTTTGCAGGCTCCAACAGGTCAGACTCTGCAAATGCAGTTTAAGTATAGCTCAGTGTTTTAAGTATCTTTTGGAAGACCTGAAGATGCTGGAATGGTCTTTGCCATGCTTTTGTGTATATCTAGCATAACACAGGACAGTATGTCTCGCCCTGAAAGCAGAGCTTGAACCGTAAGGGAGAAAAATAAACTTTTGATTAAAGCTGTACAGGTATGTCTAGATGCATTTCATCTGCCATTTATTTCTAACAGGGAAACATGAAGAGAGAATTTTTGTCCTCTTGCCTCTAGTCTAGAAATGTAAAGCTTCAGTTGCAAATTCACCGGATGTGTTAAGACTTTGCATCCCTTATAATGTATGGCACAATGTGTGCTGGGGGTTATGTGACATGCTTGTGCCCTGGAGCTCTTCTGTCAAGCTGGAGTTGAGTCTAGTTCTGAACATCTCAAAATTCAAGCCCTTACTCAAACAGAGTGCAAGTTTTTGGTTTGTCATTTCAGTTGGTTACATTTCATTGTACTAAAAACAGCATTTGCAATGCACAGAAGAATGTGACTTTTACACAGGCTCAGCCAGCAGGACTTAACTCTTCTTGATTAAGGCTTCAGTGGGCCACCTGACTGGTATGGTAATCTCATGGTAGGATGGAATTCTCAGCTGAGGCCTGTGAGAGAGGACCAGGACCTTTCCTGACAAAGAGCAAAGATCATATGTAATTGTTTAATGAAAATGTATCGTAGTGCTTGTGTCCATGGAGGACCTTTCATGGTTCATGGCTTTCATCTGCTTATTTTTTACAGTCTTATTTGAAAGGACTGTTTTTGGAGACAGATACTTTATTTATCCCACGTTATTAAAGGGGAAATAGATTTGGGCTTTTTTTTTGTTATTGGAAGCTTTACATTTAATTAACTTCATTAATCCTATGTTTTGGAAAGGCACAATCAAATCTGTTGAATTCAGGGAACTTTTTTTTGTTGTTGTCTATTTTTTAGTAGGATTTGAATTAGTGTTTTCAAACTAGTTAGGGATGCATAGATTCTTCTGTGCCTGAAGTTTGCAAAAGTTTTCCCTTTGATTTGTCTTTTAAGTCAGTATTAATGCTTTAGTATACCCATCTTACTGTTAGCACCATTGGATATTTGCTGGAGCAGAAAACAACTTATACGTTTTCTTCATGTTGCCAAGGCAGTGCATTTTATGCATGTTGATTGTATTAATAAATAGAAATGGCATACTTAGCTTCTACACTGCAACTTCTTAAGTTCATTGAACAGAAATATCATTCCAAGAAAATCTCCAGGATAAACTTTTATAAAATGCAAGTTTCCCATATCAAGGTATAACCTGATGCTCTGAGTACAGCATAAGCTTGAAGCAATGTAAAAGGAAGTATATCCAGCAGCTTCATCTAGATGTGCTTATTTGTTGATCTAACTGTATGAACTGAAGTTAGATTGCTTTAGTTTTAGGACTTCATGATGTAAGTAACTGAATGTTCAGCTGTTTCTGAGACATTCTGTTTTGTTTTTTTTTTTCTTCCCCTTTTAATAGCTTCTTTAGTTATCCCAACTGGAGGAGGCTTTCAGCATTTCATGGCAACAGACCTGGTATGTAGCTGTAGTGACTTTTCTGTGTTGATTATTCTGAATTCTAAATATTTAAGTTTGTCAGTTGTTAACAGGCTGGTGGGGAGGCAAATTTGAAGCATTTCCCCTGCATAGATGCCTTAGGGCAATTATTTAGGAGCAGAAAAGTTAGCATTTCTAATAACTGTTTTATCTGTGCAATGTGGACTGATAGGCAAGGGAACAGGAATCTTATTGGCAGAGAATCCACAGCTGAAGAAACTCAGTGTGTCATGTCTAGCCCTCTTATTTTTGAGGAAAACCATACAAAAGCTAAGAGTTCCTGGAGGGAGGGCTCAGTTGCTGTCTAAGCAGGGGAAAAAGGATGGAGATGCAGCACTTGGTTCTGCAAGCATTGGAGCCAGAAGTGTGCTGGAAAACATGCTGCACAGATTTAGCCCATGGATTGGTAGTACTGAAAATGTACGTGTGTGCAACAGTTTTCTTATTATTGAGTGTTTAAAGTCAAGTTGGAAGCTGCATTATCTGTGAGGAGCAGAAATGGGACGAAAGTGATGTTTTTGGAGTGATAGGCTCTGACCTCTTGGCACAGCAGAACTTGTTAGGGCAGGGGAGGATGCCCTATCATCATTCAGAGCATGATGAATGTATTGAGTGCCTCCTCCTGAGCCTTCAGCTAATGAGTTTGCCAAGCTGCCAAACAATATTGGGAAGATGTTTGTGTAACATGTGAATTCCCTGATTTAAAATGTGCATTTCCCAAGAACAGCTAGTTTGAAAGGGAACTTTATATCCAACTCTTTGCTTTCCAGGAGAAAAGAGAATGATACCAAGTGTTCTCATAGGCCTAAGTGAGGAGTCTGTACAGCGTGCATAAGCTTTTGTAAAAGAGGCTGAGTGGGAAGGTGTTGTTGTGGATGATGTGCTCACTGAGGGTCTGCAGGTGGCTTGTTAATTTTCAGTATATGATAACTGGAAGAACTTGGGGCAAGCCATTATCTTTGCAGTCAATACTATCTGCCTATATATCAAAAATCTGAAGCAACTCTTCAGTAAAGGTGATTACAAAAAGGCTGTCTTTTTTTTTTTTTTTTTTCCTTTGGGCATGTTAATTGTGACATTTAGGGCCCTATAAGAGAATAAGGTATGAGCTGTTACTTAATAAACTTCTTGCATTTCTTAGGGTGCTTCACAAAAGGGTGCAACTCTTACTCTCCCTTCCAGTGTTGCTTATCCCATACATGTACCAGCTGGACTGACTCTGCAGACAGCATCTGGTAAGATTAAAGAGGAGATGTAACACATCAGAGTGCACTGACTGTATGTGGATATAGATGGTTCTGAGTGCAGTAGATAAAATAAATGTGAAGTTAAAGTATAGGTGGGTAGAGCCAGTTATCCTCCTCTTCCTTTGTAGCTTGTAATTGCTGCATGGAGGAAGTAATTATGTTGATTAGTTGGTGTGTCAGTTGTGTATACTTGTAACATCAGTTAAGATGAGCTGCCAGGTGATGCCATTTTTTTGTTTGCTCGCTTTACAGCTGTGTGCAAACACATGCCTTTGTCAGTCTGGCTCTGTGTTCTGCATGAGGGGCATCCTTTCTGTTTTAAGCTAGTAATGCTGTTTTGGTGTTTCAGAATTGAATTCATTTCTTATTCAAATGAAATCTTAGCACCCATCACCCCTTTTTTTTCTTTTAAATCACTCTCCTTTACTGATGAAGTCATCTGTAGTGCTGTACCAAATCTACTTGTACTGCTTAAGTTGTGATGAGTGGGAAGGTAACTTCATGGGTTGACTTTTTCCTTTAACAGCCATTCCTCGAGCAATAATGCCACTAGATGTCTATTTCAAGTATATGTTAAATTGAGAACTTGGTTCTGGCATCTTAATTTTAACACTGATAATAACAAGGCATTCAGCATTTCGAGTGGTTTTCATACAAGCACATACAATGGGAGGACAGATAAACTAGAAGCTTTTTGTGCCCAGTTTTGTTTTTTTTGTGGGGATACTGGAAGGGCCTTAAAAGAATGAACTATCCCTGTACATAGGGATCAGTTTACTGTGCCATTAAAACTACTGAGTTTCCTTCTATAGGGTACTGTGGAGGCACAACCATAAATACAATAAATGGGTATTAAACATGGTAATCTAGATGGAAGCTTTGATTGAAAAAGCCTCTAAGCTCTTAATTGGGGGTCAAACTGTGCTTGGGGGAGTACTGCTTTGTGTACTTCCTGTTGCTTTCTTTTTATTTATTTTTTTTGCCTGGTGTCTTAGTTTCAGCTGGGACAGAGTTATTTTTCTTCATAGAATCTGGTATGATGCTACGTTTTTGTTTTAGGAGAAAATCAATGTTAACAACACACTGATGTTTCTGGTTGTTGCTGAGCAGTGCTGCCCAGAGCAAGGATGTTTCAGTTTTCTCAGCTTCTCCTATTGCCCTGCCAGGAAGGTGGTTCGAGGGACAAACTGTATGGAGGGGACAGAACCAGGGCAGCTGACCTAAACTGGTCAAAGAGATGTTCTGTGCTATGCAGCATCATGCAGAAGGAATGTTTGGGGAGGGGGAAAAAAAAGGGGAAGTTCATCAGGTGGGCTGCTGCTTGGGCAGTGGCTGCATCTTAATTAGCCGGTGATGAGTGATTGCTTGTGCACCACCTATTTTATATATATAATTATCATAACTATGATCCTTTTCCCCTCTTCCTTTTTATTATCTTATGAAATAGTTTTTATATCAACCCACATGTTCTACTTTCTTCTTTTTTTTTTTTTTTTTGCTTCCTAATTTTTCCTCCATTCCACCAGGAAGGTGGAGATTGAATGAATGATTGTTGTGCTTAGCTACTGCTGGGTTAAACCAAAACACCTGGGCGTTGGCTGTTGTCTCTGTAGTTCAACCTTATGAAGCAGTTCTTCACCCTTCTCTTTGTAGGGCAGCTTTATCAAGTAAATATGCCTGTTATGGTTGCACATGGCCAAGGAGATGCAAGTATTCTGCAGCATCCTCTTCAGCAGATGTTTCAGCCCGTTGGCCAACCTTCAGTTCTGAAAACAAACGTTGCTAGTGTTGCTCCAGTGAGATCTTCTGTCCAGGCAACTGCTGAGACATTGCAAACCCAGAAGACTGAAGTCCAACAAACTGTGGTGTTTCAACCGAGTACCTTGCAGAATAAACACCCAGAGAACTCCACCAACACTGTGCTGTTTCAGCAGCCTGCAGTGAGTCGGCAGGAGATTGCAACTAATGCAGTGTTAAATCAGTGTGCAGAGTTAACAGAAAAATCCCAGTACAGCCGTCTTCATACAGCTGTGTTTACTTCAGGATCCTCTGAAGTGTTTTCTCCTGCTGAATCCTTGGCAAACGACCCAGGCAGTGTGCTGCTGCCAGATGTGGAGGGGCAGTTAGACATGAAGCCTCAGGAATCAGTGCAACAGCAGGTGTCTGATGTCATTGAGCTGATTATCAAGGGCAAAAGTTTAGATGATAATGCTGCTCTGAAAGACCAGGATAGCGAGGCTCCCACAGACAAGGTAGGAGTCTTTATTTCTAAGCTGGTGAAAATGCATCTGTTGTAAATGGTTGTGTGAGGAACAAGCTTTGAACGAGGTGTGATCAGATGCATCTGTAAGCAGCTGAACAATAACAAAAAGTGTAATTTTTAAGTTTGCTATTGAGCCTGTTTTGAACAGAGTAGCTGACTGCTTATTTTTACATTTAGAACTTTGGTTACCACTGCTGAAAAAAACTGGATTGAATAGAATATTAGTTTGAAAGACTGAAGTGTGTTAGTTGTAGTGCATTCATAGATTTATAGACTATTTTTGAGATTTTTCTGGCCTCAGAACAGATGTGAATGATGGTTTTAGAACTACAGTGTCTTTGTGATGCTGAATCTGCTTGTGCAGAGTGGCCAGTTGTGGTCAAATTGCGTTTGGAATGTCAGAGTTTAGTTTTAAGTCATAGTGTATGAAGGGCAATTAACTTACTTTGAGAGTCCATACTGAGTATAAGAAGTCAGATTTCTGAAGTGAGAATCTGCAGGAAGGAAATGTATTTTCATGGGGGAAAAATCCTGACAAGCTAGAATCCAGCTAGAGCTGTGTTGGAAAACTTAAATGATTTTATTTCACAAGCCTCTGTCTTGACTTCATTACTCCTTGTTCCAGCAATCATTTGCAAATATTGCAAGTTCAGGCTGGCGTGCTGACTTTGAGTTGTACTGTTTATATGAGATTGAGGCAAATTTATTAAATACAAATTGAATGGCAGTAACAAAAAATGTCAGTAAACAGAAAGCATCTTACTTTGCTCATCTACACTTGGGCAAGATGGTGAAGACTGGAGGAAGAACTGAAGGTCAACATGTAGTCTTACTTTCTTGATTTAGAAACTGTATGGACGTCAACTTAGTGCTACAGTAAAAATTGAATGTGAAACCAAAGATCACTGAAACTTTAAAACCTTTTTACACTCCTGTGAGTTCCCTGTTCAGAAATTCTAATGCTTTTATGTGCAGTAACTTGGAGAACTGAAGTATTTACTCTCTCATCTTTTTATATCTTATTTAAAAATGCATTTTGAAATGAGGGAAAGGGATGAATACATCTTGGCTTTTTTTTAATAAGAAATACTCTAAGTTATTGGAATTTTCTTTGCGATAGAAATTCTAGAGGCTAGCATGAATATCTTTTTTTTTTCTGAAGAAGTTGTTTAAGTTGTTTGACTACAGTAGTGTTAAAGAAAAGTCTAAGAAAATGTATTTCTATGTTACTAAGGGAATATTTGACACTGATTCCATTTGAGGTAGATGTAAGAACAAGGTTTTTCAAACATACTTGGGGTTTACAAGTAGGCTGGGACTTGAAGCTCCCACTTAAAGCAACAAGATTTAGGGCACTTATTAAACAAAAATCTTAGGCTTTATATTGAACAATGAAAGCTGTGGTGCTAATTCACAGGCTGTCTCTGGTCTTTTTTTTTATTCTTTTCAGATGGAACCTACTGAGCAGGTGGAATCTGATTTGCAGTCAGAGAGGGCTATCTGCAGTGACACTGAAGGCATAATTCAGCTAGATGGAACTTGTGATGGTTCTCCCAAGAAAGAAGTACTACATACAAAAGATACAGAAGAGAATGAGTTCATTGACATTATTGAATCAGAGGATCTGAAGATTCTGGAGGGTGAAGAAGATGAAGAAGCTGACAGTATTTCAAACTCTGAGTCTAGTAGCAGCTGTGACAATGAAGAGCCCCAAACAGACATTGTTGAGGAGGTAATTTACTTTTAAGCCCTCTGAAGGATGTTACGATAAAGTAGGTCCAGTAACTCAGTGTTTGAGGTGGATACAACAGCTCCTGTGGAGTATAGTGCAGAGAGTGCATAGTGAGGGGCTTCTTCTCTAGAGGAGGTGCTGCTGAGGAATTACTAGAGAGCTTGTTAGGAGGGTAGCGAACAAGTGAAAGGTGTTGAGAAGTCATATGTTTACTGGATCAGTTAAAATACTTGATTAGCAGAATTAAAACTCTCTGGTGAAAGCCTGCCCTCACTGGAATTGACTTCTTTCAGTTTTAAGTAAGATTAGGAAAGTAATACAGTTTTATTTCTCCTGGAGAGCTGCAGAGAATTGGATAGAGGACAGTGATACAAGTGCATTTGTTTCCCAGGAGAAGATGCTGTTGTGTGTATGTGTTCTTGAGATTCACAAGAGCATTAACTTGCAGAATCTGAACTAAAATATATCATAGAATCTTGGAATCCTTTGTGTTGGAAGGGACATCTGAGGCCAATCTAGTCCAACTCCTGCAACGAATAGGGACACCACAGTTAGGTCAGTTGCCCAGGGCCTGATCCAGCCTCACCTTGAATGTCTCCAGGAATGGGGCATCAACCACAATGCTGGGCAGTATGCATCATTTGATGAGTATACCAGTTACCAGGTGCAGCTTTGGCTGTAGCAGCTCTGCTTTGTTTTACTTTGTTTTGCCATGTGTTGTTTTTTGTTGTTGTTCAGGGGAAGGATGCTTTAGTTTTTGAGAACATAGACGTGAAGATGCTTGTAAGTGAGCTTTGTACAGCATCATTTTTCATAGCTTCTAAGTCTTTCTTTGAGTGTTAAACTTCATTGTTCTTGTTGTGTCTAATGTCAAGAATATTCAATGCTAACTTGTAAAAATAGATAAAATACTACTTAAATGCAGTCTTATTCTCTAGGACCCATTAAATTCTGCTGATGATGTCAGTGACCTGGACATTGCGGACTTGTTTGACACCAACAATGTGATAGTTTGTCAGTATGAGAAGGTACGATATGTAGTTCTATCTTTGTCCCTTACCTGCCTTAAATATCTTCATATCTGGCCTGCTTTTGGTGCCTTTTAAAGAAAAACTAATGTAGTAGATGGATTAGCTGACAGTAGTCTGAAGATTTGTGTGCTGTTTTCTGAAACAAGGACGATCAAATTGTTCATAAGGGCCTACTGGGGAAAGAGAAGAAGGTCGAATGTTTCAAAATTAAGACTTGTAAACCTGCTAAAGCTTATGTGCTTCCTTAACTTCTAAGTAACACGAACAGTTCCATGGATGCACGGCTGCACTTTAGCCATGGATTAAGATTTCAAAATGGATAACAGTGTGTTCTGTTCCTAGTTCTCACTTTGAAGTGCTTCTTGAAAGATTTTAGTACAAGAATTTGTTGTCTGAAAAACAAAACAGTTGCTAAGGGCCATTTTGCCCTGTTTTGTTTTTAATATTGAAGATTTAGCCTCATTTTGAATTCTCAGAGATCAAATGAAGTACTTGGTTTGTTTTGGACATTTACATGACTATAGCTTAAAGACTGACAAAGCAAAGTATGTATCTTATTTTGAAAGCAAATATGGGATAAGATTCCAATAGTTTGCAAAGGTTGACTTGGCTTTTATGCTTTCATAAGAGACTTGTGATAATTCTTGTATGTTCAGCTAGCTCTGCCTTAAAGGGGTCTGTGTTCTAGGAAACAGTGGGCTGCTAAGAAAACTGTCTTTACTAAAGTGTAACAGATTGAGCTTCTGAAGATAGTTATTTGGGAAGATGTAGCTGCAGGGATGTGTGTGGAGAAGCCATCAGAAATCAAGCCTGTGTTGTTGCAGACGTACCAGTACACAAAGGTTTGAAGCATAGTAACTTAATTTGATACCACGAGTGCTAGAGGTAGTGGATTTCACATCTATAGCAAGTCTTGTCTGTCATGAGTTGGAAAATCAGTTCAGTGTTTTTCCTTAAACTGGTATGAAGTTCAACACTAGATAAGTCTATAGGGAATTTAATGTCAGATGTCACTGGAAATTGGCAGTTAGGGAAGTTGAGGGAGGTGTTGGTAACTTCCCCTTTTCCAACATATTTTTAATAAAACGTATCCATGTAATAGAATTTTCATAGTTACCTATGAAATTATCTTGTTACCTGTAAAAGAATGCCAAAAGCAAAATGGCTGTCCTTTCTCCTCCTGCTCTCCCATGTCCTGAATTTGAAGATAAGCTGTTGCTTACAACACAGGAAACTTAGAGATGTGTAAAATTCCTTCCTTGCTATCAAACATAAGCTTTCTGTAGTGTGGATCTTCATGCAGGCCTTTAATAAGAAATAATATGCAAAGTCTATCTTGCTGTTTTGTATGGCAGTTTTTGCTTTTTGAGCAATGTCCTGTTGTTAGCATTACCCTACCATCCTTTGTGCATGCAGTATTGCTTTGTCGTGCATGTGGGAAAAGGAAATGACTGCGTTGTAGTGAAGCTGTACTTGTTCGGAAGGTGCAGTATATTGGGGAGTGGTACAATAGTTATATTGCTTTTTTTCCTGCTTTCACACAGTTTCCTTTCCCTACTGGTGTAGGTGAGAGGGTAAGAGGGTTGTTTTATAATTAGTGTTTTCAAAGGGAGATGGGAAAATTAGAAGATTCAGGAAGTCATTCTCTGGAGAGGGTAAGGAATTTGGGATGAACAATTCATGTCCGCTGCCTTTATTGAGTATTTGTGGCATTATCAAAGAGTATCTTGCATGTTTGGAGCTGCCATTTTAAAATAAATCCAAATTTTGCATACCAATTTATGCTTTAAAAAACACTTTTCTTAATGGATGATCTAATTTTTTTTTTTTTGTGTGTTATCAGATACATAGAAGTAAAAACAAATGGAAGTTCTTCTTAAAAGATGGAGTGATGTCCTTTGATGGTAGAGACTATGTTTTTGCAAAAGCTGTTGGAGATGCAGAGTGGTGAAATCTCACTGTTGTACGTATGTTAAGACTGGCATTGTTCTTTCACAAACCATCTGTGAAACAACTAAACTTTCTATATTTTGCCATAAAGACCCGTACAATTAGCTAAAATATGTAAAATCTTTGTTAAAACATGCAAATTAAAATAGTACTGTTAACTACAATCTTTTCTCTTCTGATTATTTCATTACTTTTCCAGCCAAAAAGCATTGTTGAATTGAATAGCTTTATAGACTAGAATGTTGTGTTTGTTAGTAATTCAAGAAAACCATAGAATACTAAGTGACTGTATGTAAGTAAATTGTGGTTTAATTTTCTTATTTTTTTTCTTAAATAAGAGCTGGAGTATAACCTGAAATGTAAAACTACACAGTTGTGAGAGATACTTGTGTTCAGAGTCTGAGATTTAACATCTGTGCAAGTATGAAACTTGTGGCTGTTTCAGCTGAGTATTTTTCTCCTCTTTCTTTCTTCTCCCTTGCTTTTTTTCTTGTTGCTGTTAATTTGTGGTGGCCTTTTTTGGCTTCAGCATACAGGCAGGTATTTTATATGCAAGTTGGGAAACATGGGTGGAAGACCCTTGAGCTCAATATATGAAAACTATTATTGCTTATTCTATACCTTCTCTGTCTGCTGGGATGCAATGAATAGTGTGGGTTGTTTTTTTAACATTTGAATGTGATTTTCACTGTCAACGTGAAGTCATTTAACTTTGGTTCTGCATGTATCAACTACATTCTATGACTACAGACCAGTAGGCTGTGAATGATGCAAATTGTGCATAATAAAAAAAGTCATCTCGTATAGTCTTCTAGCAGTGAGGGTTTTTCTGTCTTTAGAGAAATGTGTAGAAGTCATGCATGTGACAATAGCTCACCCTGCCATGGGCATTGCATTCCCAGCAGTACTAAACATTAGCTTCCTGTTTATTCCTCTAAAAATATAAAGCTCTGTGCCCTTAGGTCCAGGCCCTATGTCTTCATAGCTGTAGCTTTCTCCTAGCTAACTCATCTTTCTTGTAGGGCAGCGCTAGAAGTTAAATGCCAGGCTGACTCAGAATGGGATCAGTCTGTTAGAAGAGCAGTGGCAGCATCGCTCACTAGGTCTGGCAACCCTCTGTTCTGGCTGCATCTGCTGAAGGAAGGCAGTAATGAGACAATGGAACAGGCTGCCCAAGGAGGCTGTGGATGCCCCATCCCTGGAGGCATTCAAGGCCAGGCTGGATGTGGCTCTGGGCAGCCTGGTCTGCTGGTTGGCGACCCTGCACACAGCAAGGAGTTGAAGCTAGATGATCATTGTGGTCCTTTTCAACCCAGACCATTCTGTGATTCTGGTTTTCTCAACTCTCTGGGGGGATGCTGTAGCCTTGAGAAGGAAACTTAATGAGAAAGTTGGAGAGAAGGAATATGGGGAAGAAATAAGAAAACCAAACCTTGTTCATAATGATATGAAGCATTGTGCAAATGACAGAGATGTCTCTTTCCTACCCCTTCTTAGTTTAAAGCCGTTCTAATCGTATCACTATACTCCCTGACAAAGAGCCCCTCTCCAGCTTTCCTGTAGGCCTCCTTCTGGTATGGAAAGTTTGGAGAAAAAAAAAAAAAAAAAAAAGTCTCCCAGGAACCTTTTCTTCTGCAGGCTAAGCAAGCCTGGAAGCAGGAAGCCCAGAAAAGATGAATTTACAGGGCATGACTGGATGTACCATTCGCTCTCTGAGTGATTCTACTGAGAACAGAGCCTCTTTTTGCTAGTCACTGTAAAATTAAGTGGCTAAAGAGCACCTGATTAGCAGGTAGTTTTAAAGATGAACTGCTGCATCTTTCTGGTTACAGTGTTAAAGGCTGCTTCTAAATGAAGGTGAGGAGTCAGTGCTATGAGCACCTTTGTGATACCTCATCTCACCTCTCCTTGTTTCTTTTCAGAGTTTGTTCATCTGTGCTTGGGTGCTGAGATATGATATAAAAGTACTGGAGTAGGAAATGATTTTTCTTTTTTCTCTTGTAAGCTGTCCTAATTCATAATTATTATTTGCTTTCTAACTACCAGTCTGATCTGCCTTTGTATTTTGTTCTTGAAACATTTCTCATGCTTTAATGTTCTGTGAGATGTTGTTTTTTTTTCTCCAGCTTGCTGCAAACTCTATGTAGTCCATGTGTGTGCATTATAGAAACTTTTCATCTGGAATACAAGGTATATTTTTAATACTGCTGTCTCTCCAAACTGCTTGTAAGACTTATGGGTTGGTGATGTTTTTCATTCTGTTTTTTGACCCTTTGACACATTTGAGAAAATGGCTGCTAAATGCATATTTTAGCAGCAGATCTTTTGGCTCCTACAAAACTGCTGAGATGTTCCTTGGGGGTGCCTGTGATGATTTTCCCAGTCCAGAGCTGTGGGCTGTGTATGTGGGTGTCTTGTACTCCTACACTAGGGATGACTTCCGTTTTCTTTCATTGAAGCACACAAGAATTGCCTTTATGTTTTGTTTAAAGTGTTCTTGAATGAATTCAAAGACAACTTTGAATGTGAACACTTAAAGCTAACTCAAAATATCAGAAGTTAGGGATTTTTTTAGACTGGAGAAAAATGTTCCTTATTAAAATGTAAGCTCAGTTTGCTGATTACTTTAATCTATGCCTTAAGCAGCGATCAGATCAGAGTGTTTTTGATGTTCAAATTTTGCTCTGATGCTTTTGATTTTCACTGTTTGCAGTCAAGCAAATGTGTCACTGCAGATACGACACAGTGTGTCCACAATATCAGTTGTGACCACTGAAGATGCTTCAATTAACGGCTGTCTAAAACCTTACATTACAAAAGAAAGCTTACCAGGAATAAAGACATAGATTAACATGTAACTTATATGAGAAGCTTAGTGTGAATCTAAATCACTAAACCAATAATTTACTTGTTCATTTTTGTATAGCAAAACATTTGAGTTGAGTGAGCTTTTCACCCTTATGAACGGCAATGTAAGTAAATCACTTGGTGTCTACTGGACACACAGCTTTGTCATGCCTTGTTTTTCCCCAGTTCCTTTTACTGGTAGTCCTGTTTCCTTGTCTGCTCAGCTCAGGATCTGATACCGATAAAGAGGTGTCTCATTTGGAATTCTTACTGCTTGCTAAACCACAGATCTAATAGTCTCCTCTGCTTCTCAGTCCTGCTTTGCTCCCCATGTGTGTGTCACCTGTTCCTGAGCTGTTGTACTGATTGAAAGCACGACATTAAGCGGAAGGTTAGGGAGGGTTGGAGATGTTATTTCTAACTAACACAATTATAAGTTAATGCTAAACCAGTCAGTAGCACAAAGAATCACTGTCATTAGTGTGAAGCAAATCTAATCTGCAGTGCTGTGTTTTGGCAACTACAGTCTGCCCTTTCAAGGACCTGTTAGGCTATGTTTGTCAAGGAGGAAGTACTGCTCCACTGAGGATCTGTCCTTAGGTATTTTAAGTTTTATCTACAGAATGTTATCTAATACTCTAGAACTTCAATCATGAGCCTGGATAAAATATGTTTGCTTTTCGTTCTGCGAAACAAACTGCAACCATGTAGGAGTCTTAAGCTACAACGTTGGTTTGGTGACTGAACACTCTGCTCTTCACATGAGAGATGGTGAATCCAACCAACCTGTCAAAAGTAACTGGTGAAAAGGCTTGATCTGCAGGCCCTGGCTATTGTATACCTTTCTGTCCACAAGACTATGAGCTTTTCTGGAGGCCAATAACTAAGTCCCTTTGTTATGCTGCAGTAACAAAGGAACGCTCAATTGTTACTTAAATTGTGAATGCAGCCACAAATCTGGATCTCATTAGCCTCAGAAAATGTGTGGTGAAAAAAATGATAATTTCCAGTGGGAGAACATGGTTGCTGCAAAGTAACTACTCTGCTCTGTCTGCTGGGAGTGAGGTTGGAATGTGAGGGCTGAGGAGTCACCAGGGCATCCTTAGTGCCATTGGAGACAAGGCAGATGTGAATAGGACACTATATTGTCCTTGGTGAGGAAATAAGGCAGCGCTCGTCCTGCCGCTGAGCTTAAAGGGGCTCTAAACAGATTAGGTGGCCAGTGTGGGTGTATTTGATACATAAAATACACTCCTGTGTAGAGCAGATGGCATTCTGCTGCTATTACATTTCTTTCCATTTCTGGATCATATGTGGCTGCATGTGGGTGAACTTTCTAGGCTCCAAGTGAGCTCTAATGTAAACTGTGACTTTGCTAGCAACAAAGATTCAACAGGTCCAGTTGTCTTGGTGCACACTATTCTTAACTAGGTGGCTGTGTAATTGGATGCTTTTGTTGATGAAATACAGGAGGCATCTACTCTAGTGCTTCCTTCTTTAACCTCCCTCCCTCTCCCCCCCCAACATGACAGCAAAGCTGGCGGGAGTGGAGAAGAAAGTGGGTGGCAGACAGGCACTGCTTCAGGGAAGCAGATTTGCAGTCACTACAGTACCCATTAACCTGAAGAGCACCTTGACTACTCCTGGATTCCCTTGATTCTCCCTGAAAAAGTATTTCACCTAATTCACCTACTAATCTCATCCTGTGCCTATTGTTGCTAGAGAAGAAAAGGGAAAACATCGCTTTGAACTTCAGTAATGCTGCGTGAGAAGTATTGACTCATAACTTTATTTACTATGATATGTTCAAGATATGAAACAATCCCTGCTTGGTGCAGCTGGCACCATAGAGCACAGCACCTACTGGCAGTCTGGCTGGCTTTTCTTTGTAGAGCATCTTGTTTTGCACAGCTTCTCTGATGCTGACAAAAGCAGCAATGCCTGTGAGGCTTTACTGGGGCCTGGGGCTGAGCTGCCATTTTTGCAGTTGGAGGTGTAAGCGGAGAAGTAGTTCATTCGACAGAGCTCTGCTCGGCTCTTACAGCAACCTAGCTTGCTCATCAGCAGGAAGAAATCTCTTTGGAATGCTTTAGTGAAAATTGCATACAGAAATGGGTTTGCGCAGGAATTGACTGGGTAAAATAAAACCAGCAGAATCTTGGAATTTGTCACTGTGATGAGAGGCACCTTAAAGGCAGCAGATATGGCAAAGAAGGAGATGGGGGCCATGCAGGTAAAATCCGTGAAGATCAGTACGGCCATTCTCTTGGCAATCTTGGTGTCCTTATTGGCAGCTATCAGCTCAGGGTTCTGCACAGCGATGTATATCTTGATGTAACAAGCACAAATGACAATGAAGGCTACAACGTTGAGCACTAAGATCAGCAATATGTAGGCTTGGGAAAGCCCTGTTTCAATATCCATGGGCAAACAGATGCTGACCTTCATGTAGCTGCTGACCCCCAGCAGCGGCAGCACCGCTATCAGGATGGAGAACACCCAGCCACCAAGCATGATGGGCACGGCGTGCCGCAGCCGTAGCTTTCGGTCCAGCTGCATGGCGTAGGTGATGGTATGCCACCTTTCTATGGTGATCACTGTTAGCGTGTACACAGAGAGCTCACTTGCAAACACAGTGAAAAAGCCAGCAGTGCTGCAGCCGCTGCCTGTTTGCCAGTCTATGGCGTGGTTGTAGTACTGCCCGCTTGTCTGAGCGTCCACCGAAGCTATGAGCAGCAAGTAAAGCCCCATGCAAAAATCAGCAAAGGAGAGGTTGCACATGAGGAAGCGAGGAACCGTGAGCTTGTAGTGGCTGGTTATGAGGACGAGGAGCACAGTGAAGTTGCCAGCGATGGCGAGGATGTTTATGAACCAGATCAGGACCCTGAGAAAGCTGTATCCTAGGATGTCTTCACAGGGGTTAAAAGCATCTGGTTCTGGAGTACACGTCAGTATCTTGGGCTGACAGAAGTCATACTCAAAGTCAAAGCCAGTCATTTCATCCTCATAAAAAACAGTTGAGTAGCTGTAAGGAAAGGCTTCTTCACCTGTTTCAAGTGGGTACGTGTGCTTTTCTGCTGGCCACAGCGATGTGTTGAAAGAAGCATCTCTGTAACTATTAAAATAACAACCCACCCAAATAGAAGTGAGCTATTTGTTCCATGTTGCTTTGCACTCTTTATAAGATACAACAGATGACAGTTGTTTTAAAACACTTTCTATATTTGTTTCTACTGAGTGTTTCAAAGCCCTTGTAAGGATGCTTTTTTGCTGGGATAGCAAACTTGGGTTGAGGTTACATACACAGAAATGCTTTCTTACCCAGCTTACCTATTTGTAAGCACTTTATCTTGACTGCTTTGTAATTGAGCCATCTTTCTCAGTATGCCAGTAGACTGCAGTTCAAATCATAGTAGCACTTGAATGGATGGATCGTAGATTTTATGCGTATGGGTTTATCAGATTGTTATAGAAGCTAAAATAACTGAAGGATTTTGGTTCTGCTCCCTTGCTTCCCCTACGAAACACTCAACAAAGTCCTGAGACTACAAGTGGCTTGAAAAGCACTGAGAAATTTGATTGCAGTGTTATAAAGTGAGGAGGGCATTGTTAACTAGATAGAGTATGGCAACAGCTAGGAATACATGAAATTTAGACTGGAAAAATGCCTAACTATAAATGTTTCAGGCATTCTAAAGTGATCTCTAATCTCCAGGTGATCTGTAAACCTATCAAAGTGTCAATAAGCCTATCACAGAAGAAACATTTTAAAAGCAAGTGCTGTTCCCTCTGATTCCCTGCCAGAATAGCTACCAATATCACAGTTATCCCAGCTGTGAGTGTTTGGTGGGCAAACACTCAAGTCTTCCATGGGATGTTTTCCAGGTCTCACTATTGAGGACAATGGTGTAGAAAACTCATAGGTTTATGACAACTGAAATACATTCTTAACCTTCTGCATTTCTTGAAGTCCATACATTAATCTCTTTCTTTCTGGAGTAGGTTTGTAACTGGCAGAAAAAGCTGGGCTGCTTTTCAGCTATTCTTATTAGGTAAATACCTTGCCAATCTTATTACCTTAAACTGTTCTTTCAGTGGAAAAACTGCCTCATGTCTTGCTTTTACTTGTCTGGCTTAAACTGGAAGAGCAGAGAATATGTTTTAATTATTAATTAAAAACAGTTGTGATTTTTCTGAGAGGCCATGTAAACATGCTACCATGTGCAAGCTTTCCTTGTAATAAGAACTCTGGGTTTTCAACCAGTTTCTGTTGTGGTTCCTAAGCTTTAGAATTTACAGCCTTTTAGCCTAAGAATCGTAACCCTGTGTTCATCTAGATCCCAATGAATCAATCACATTCCAGCTGTGTTGCTTGTGTTGGTATTTTGTTTTGCAAGACTTCGTGATGATCTGACTTAATGTCATGGTTAAAGAGAAGCCCCCAGGTCTCCCATTTAGCAGGGGATGTGTGAATATTTGCGAATCCTTCAACTCATCCGTGAAATAATGTTTGCAGGGCTTGTGATATCCAACACTGCTCACCCACCAGTTTTGATATCAGACTTTTTCACTGTCCCACTGGATGCAGGTCATACAGAACTGCAGGATGATATGAAAAGATCCCTCAGAAGAGGTATGCAAACTGCGTGGGCTGACCAAACTTCTAACTCGGGGATTCTCTTTGTGCCATTTTCTGTCAGCACAAATGATGATATTGCAGCCTTCTAATTATTTGATCTGTAGGCAAAACATATTAACAATGGCAGCTCTTTCATTCAGTCAGACTCCTGCAGTTGTCTTTGAAAACTCTCCAGGTAGCCCTTAAGTTTGTTAAATATGTAATCACTGTTTTGAAAGCACTTCCAGAATTTAGAAGAGAAGCTGTAGTGAGGGAAGCCCATGGAAGGGTGTTTTTTTTTCCTTTTTGAACATAAAAATCACAAATCTTGGTTTAGTGATAGTAAAATTACCACTGTGCAACTTGTAAGGGTGACTGAATTAACAAAAAAAAAGGCATGGTATTTTGGAAATAGCATACAAGTAGGAAGAGTGGAGTCCATATTTGTTATTTCCAGCTTCTGTATGTGGTACTTACTATATTTCACTAGTTGTTTTCCTCACTGTGCTTTCACACTGTTTGGAGAAGTTGTCAAAAATGGAAAGCAAGGAATTTTGCCTGAAATAAGAAGGAAGAGAAAGTTGAGTTTCAGTCTTGATTTTGGCCAAATTCTCATCTCTGCAAGTGATCTTCACAGGCATATAAGGTGAGCTGGAATTGGCAGTGCAGATATTGATGCAGGACTTTGAAAGCAGGGGTAGGAAAGCTTAAAATGTTCTGACAGTGAACGATACCACATGAGGTGGTCCTTCATCTCAGTTGTTTATGATGTATTCATTATAGTGAAATAACTTGAGCTGTTTGGGATCTGCAGGTAGATATTTTGTGCTGAAAGAAAAGCTGTTTGAAAAGTACACCTTGCAAGGCCATGTATTTGGGAAAGTCATTGGCTTTGAGGCTTTAAAGGTATGGGCTAAATACTATGTACTCTTAAGAGAATGAGACACCTGGAAACTGACAGGAAGTTTTATGTATAACAAGAGAAATTAAGTTTCAGGATGCCAATCTAAGCACCATCGTAATGCTTATCAATAATGGAATGGCAACAGAAGTTGCTATAGCATGCTTTTTTTCCACCCATGTTTGTCCAGTGCTACCTTCTATCTCTCTTACATGGCTCATGACACTCAAATCTCAAGAATATTTGGTTTGAAGACTTTATTTGCTTTAAGTCTGATACTTACCTGGTCAGATAGACGTAAGACCTTGCCACCATGTTTCACTGATCATCTGGTGGAGTTTATAGGTGGTAAGGAAGGGGATGTAAGGAGGGAGGGGAAGTAAAAAAACAGAAAATATATGGGGGAGGGTGACGGAGTTCAAGGGGGTACAAGGAGACAGCAATAGAAATACTTGACTATAGGGTCTTTCCTTAACTCCTGCAGAAGTAGGAACCACTTATTAAGATGAAGAGAAAGCATATAAATCATCACCGCCTATTCTATCCTGAAGGATGGGATTATATTCCTGCCTTGCAGCGCAGTCCTGATGTGGTGGTATGCAAGTCATGTTGATCAGGCATCCCACAAACTGCTGCTTAGTACATCTTTTCTGTAGGCTTCATCCGGGGTAGGTGAGAAGTGTGGAATCTTCGTAACTTCAATTAAACTCTTTAGGATTTGCTTTGGATGACTACAGCCAACTGAGAGTCAAAGAAAAGATGCTGAGAAATTAGCTCCAGCTATCCCATATTGACTTATACAAATCAGTGGATGGGAAGTGCTCTGTGTGTCAGTTCCAATTGTGAATTGTGGAGAATAACCCTGTCTACTATCATCTGAAAGGTACTAAGCTGAGTAACCCAGCTACAAGGTCATCATAGCACTTGCATTAAATATGCTGCATAACTAAACTTGCAAGTTTTTTTTTGGTTTTTTTGTTGTTGTTTTTTTTTTTTTTTTTTTTTTTTTTTTTTAGGACAAAGTGCTATTGATGTAAATATACCTTCCATGTTCTGGAAAGATATTTTATCCAGACTGCTATTTTACTGAGATATCAAGAAAAATATAAGCTTTCAGCAAACTTAGAATAACATCTCAGCTGGCTGATTCTAGACCCAGGGTGTGAGAAATTTCTCTTCCCATATGAGTGGAAATACCTGTCCTGGATTCGGTAGAAATCTGTTATTTGGAGTGAGGTTTTGCTGCATTCCACAGTTTCCCCTGAAAGAAAGGTAGGTCAACTCAACCAGGACAGGCTAGCTGAACAGAGTAGAACTGCTGCTTTAGAGTTTCTGAAGTCCTGCAATACAACAGCATGCCGTTTGGACTTACTTTTCTGTCCTCAGGTTTTGAAAAGCACAGCAGTGGCTGGGGTAGGTCAGAACGGCTTCCAGCAGACTGCTGAATTTATCCAGAGGTGGCAGTCTCTTCAATGAGTACGATGACACTGCGTTGAGGACCTGGATGGCTTCCAGCCCATAGCTAGGCAGGGACTCCAGTGCCGTTGAAGAAATGTCCCTGAAAAACCAAGAGTGCTTTCATTTCTTTTCATGCAGATATAAGCCTCACCAAAGCATGAAGATAGATTGCAGTGACTTTTTTTTTTTTTTTTTTTTTAATGAAGGTCTACATCTACAAATCCACTCAGTATCCAGCTCAGAGATGTACTCTACGATGCTGCAGAGTCCTTCCCTGCAACCCAGGAGCCCCAGGCAGGCTAGGAGCCAGTTTTAGCATGGTGGAAATCAAAACCCACTGTGTTGGGATTCATTCTAGGTGTTTCAACTAATGCATTAATTGAATATTTTTATCAAAACCTGCACTAGAATCCACTGTTCTTGCCAGGACCAACTTCAGTACTTTGGCTTAGAGTAACTTTAGGAAAGGCCATGTATAGGACCAAACATTTCAGGCCATTAAACACAGAAAAAAGAAAAGGCTACAATTATGTGAGTGGTGGTAGTAAGGCTGTGCAATGCAAAGCACCAGGGAAAGAAATACAGTGGCACGTGTGGCAAGGAATGTTATTTACAGAGCCACTCATTGGCTTTATTGCATGCAGCTACAGCCAGTGCAGCCCTTAGTATGTTCTTGATGAATGAAGTATAAGGATGCTAATAATGTCTTATTCAGAACTGGCTTATAGCATGTTGTCAACCAGTTCACTTTCATAACCAAATTCTAAAATAGCACATTGTAAGAACATGCTCATCCTACCAAATGCAACTAACTTATTCTGCAATGCCAGGATATACAGTGCAGAGATGGGATCAGTAGGCTCTGACACAAATACAACTAAAGCCACCTACATACCTAAGGGGCAGAGGTCAATATCAAGTAAGTGTTTGTCATGATGCAGGCTGAGCTTTGTGCTCTGCCATTTCATTTAATTTCAACATTGATATGTTTCCATTTTACGCGAAGGTGGTAGCAGATGAAGCATGCTGCCCACTAGCATTACACAGTTCATACAGGACGTCTCTAAAACCAGGTAAAGAGTAGTTTGATGCTTACAGGACATCTGGCCCGATGGCCCCTCTCAGGGCATCATTGTGTATCCGCCTCAGGTTTTTGTTGTCCTTCAGAATCCTGTGGGGTCAAACATCAAGTCTTTACCTCTGCCTCTTGAAATACCTCCTTCCAATCTATCTCTACTCAAGCTTCCTCCCATTGCAGTGAGATTGTTCCAGCACCTGGTCTGAGATAGCTAGTATTTCTTATGCCACTCCTTCCTCCATTGATGTCATCAGGCTGCTAGCATCTACTTTTAATTCTGGTTGTTTCCAATTTCTTCTGATTTAAACAAGGAACAGCAACTCTGGTTCCTTTGCAGCAGGACCCGTGTACACAAATGCAGCAAAGGTTTTGCCAAACTACAGGGCCCAGAGCATGCACGATTGATTTAGAAACTGCTGACACATCCCAATGTAAAATGCGGTTTCCTGAATTTGCTCTACATGTTTATGCTTTCCACCCTGCTGCTGACTTTAGGAGTGTATTGTCTGGGCCCTGCTTTTACCATGAAAGGTTGGACCAGGTGATCCTGAGGTCTCTTCCAACCTGATCTTGTCTATGGTTCTATACAACGTACTCACAATTGATTTAGCTTGGTCCCATTGAAGGCATGGCTGTGGATATCTTCAAATCCATTTTTATAGAGTTTGCTGCAGATTAACAAAAATGCATAAGGAAAAAAAAAATCAAGAAAAGGTGAGATTGTCATTTTACTACAAGTTTTAAATCTTAATGCTGTACTCAATTATTATATTGTCTGGTTTATAAAGAATATTGATACCCATAGATAGTATAGCAGACATTAGCTCATAAATTATAAAATTGAAGCTTAAATTCCCTAAGCACCTTCATGTTTAGTTTTACCTTCCTTCATTAAGCTATCTAACTTAGGGGTGTGATGTCACGGAGAAAGAAAGTGTTGTGATATAGGTTAATGTTTCCAGTATCACTCGTATATAATCATTTACATATTATGTTCTTTAATATTAAGCCCTAACATAAAATTTGGTGCCTTTTGTGGAGGACTCTTTATCTCTCCACGTTTTACTATTCATTTTCCATTTGTTTTTGGGACATCAGAAACGGGCTGTGAACCTGCTCCTGAGAAAAGCTGGGTGATGTCTGGCTACATTTGATCTGAGCCCATGTTGGCACAATGCTGAAATTAGTGATTTCCTTAAAAAAAAAACACAGCCACATTTAGTATTGATCCCCATCCTCACAAAGCCCAACAGCCTGAATTAGCTGTTTGAAATGCAAAGTATCAACACAGGCTGAATTTACGCCCTCACAAATTACTTGTGTTTCACCAAACCATGCTGTAACAATTCCAATTATTTCAGCTAATTGCAGTTAATTCCATGGGGTGGAGTTACAGTGTTGCTCTGCAATTAGGAAGCTGCTGATAAGGTAATTCTTTTCTCTCCCATCACAAAAGGATAGGAGAAAAGCTGTTGTTGGTTGTTTCCTGACTGTGAGTTAGACTCTGTTCCATTTCATAGTTTAGGAATGCAGTAAAAAATTTCTGGCATGTTCATTTTTTTTGCACCGTTCACAGGATCATAATTTTGCTGAAGTTATTTTGTGAATTGGTTGGTAGGAAGAAGGCTCATAAGATGAAATGATGCTGTAAGCTAAGCCATTGCTTCCCTTTAACACTGCATGGTGGTTGGTTTTGGTCATGTTTATGTATAGCTCCCCTATCAGTTTCTGAATACACCAAATCTGTGTTGAAGATTTGAAGGCTGTAACCCAGCCAGCTGCAGTACCTGCTCATGCAAAGCCAAGTCCATTTGCATACATGAATATTCATGGAGTGTTGCACAGAAGTTTGGCTTTATGTGCTTGTAGAGCTGTGTTTGTGCTGCATAGCCAGGGATGGGGCTGCTGCTGCCATCTATGGAGGTGTTCAAGAAATGTGGTACCAAGAGAAATGGTTTAGTGGGGAAATATTGGTGGTAGGTAGGCAGTTGGACTGGATGATCTTGGAAGTCTTTTCTAGCCTTAGTGATTCTATGATTCTGGCCCTCCTTGGGTGGAGCATCTCACCTGGCACTTAACCCACTCATCTCACAGGCAGCTGTAGCGTGCTAGGAGGAAAGTCTTGGTATGAAGACAGTACAGACATATGGGGCTTAATTTCAAGATTCTTTTCCAAGTGAGGCTGCTCTGCTGGAACAACAGTATTGCCCTCACAGAAGGAGCTGGGACTGCTTTACTCACAGCGTCAGCGATTCATTGCTCATCCCCTGGAAGGCGTTCTGTGGTATGGTTGTCATGCGCAGGTTGTCACACAGCTCCCTTTGGGCGGGGAAAAAGAAGTTACCTGCCAGAGGTACAGGAGCAAGATGGGATGATTCACAGCTGGGCGGGGGTGGGCCTTCACTTACAAAATAAAATGAGCTTCTGAGGAGAAGATCTGAGTCAAGTCTGGGAATTCTATTATTCCGGTGTTACAGATGCTCCTAGAGGAAAGCACAATTTACAGGAAGGAAGGTTTACCAGGCTGGTTGCAAGGAGAGGCCAACCCCAAAGGTACGAATGTAACAGTATGTTAAAATGAATGGTAAACATCATTTTTAATTAGTTCTAACAGTGCTTTTAAGATCTGTGAAAACCACATACAGCATTCTCAAGCAGCATCCTGGAGAAGCAACATATTTCCACATTAAGAGTACAGAAGATGTCTTGGTTACCCCTTTTGTATCTCATCAAAATGAAAGTTTTACTCTAATAAGCACTTAACAGAGCTCATTAGCAGACTTTGCTATTGTTTTATCCATTGCTGATCTGCCTTACTTTGGTTTATTTTCTTGCCTTTTAAAAGACTTTACTGGTGGTAAACTGCATATTAAGGCTATTTTAGATGATGTATGAGCTTCTGGTGTGCTGCAGTGTGTGAAGAACTTCTTTTCCTTATAATTTTTTTCTGTGATTTGTCCACTTCTTCATAGAAACAGAAAAAGATAAAAAAAGAAATGAAATACTTTCTTACAGATATCTTAGCCTTGGAAGGTTTCTGAATGCTCCGTCCTCAATGTGCAAAAGATTTTTTGTGTTCAGGATTAATCTGTAATGAGGGAAAGATATGCAAGTGTTATAACTGTTACATACTTGGAAGGACCTGATGGTTGACCTTGCTGGAGAACTGCCATGTGTGGAATGTGACGGAAGGCTCTCAGGATGTGAGCACACATTCTAGAAATGCACTACAAATGCACTAATAATAATAATGAAAGGTTATAATGGCTAGGTGGCCAGGAAAAAAAAAAAAAGCCAACAAAACCCAACGGTGTCCTGAGTTTGCATGGCTCACTGCATGAGTTTTCTTGGTTTGAATATCCTGGTCTTGGTGTGGGTTGGTGTTCTGTTGCTTCTTTGGGATCCATGCTGGACTCGCAGCAAGCTACCAAGAAAGGTTCTGCTTTACCACTGGCATTCTACGCACAGTCAAATGACCTACCAAATTCAGGCCAACCCAGTATTAAGACCTATTGGACTGGATTGTTATGAGGTACAATTTAGGGCAGGTGTTTTAGGAGGAGCCTCACTAGATATGAATACAGCTTGGGACTAGGTAGGAATGCAGGACTTCATTACTTACCTGATGGCCAAATGCACTGACTGCTGGTTTTTTAACTTACTCTTCTATAGCTACATACACAATGAGATATCATTAGCATTAATAACCTGAGTCTCCAGGCTGCCAAAGATAAGCAAACACTAACTGAGCAGCTGTGAGGTCGTTTAGCATATGAATTTGCAAGGAGAGTTCAAAGCCAAGAGCTTCACTGAGCACACTGCTCCTGCTCTTCCAATGAAAGTGGCCTTGACTGCAGCTTGGAACAACAAGCCCTCGCAGTGTGAGACCTGTAGAGTGTTCAAGATTCACACAGGTTTTCCTGCTACTCTCCTGCAGCTCTGTAGTAGTCTTTCTTAGCTTTTTTGTTTTGGCAGACAGGCACTTGATGAGCTATGCATAATTTGTAGGTGAATGCATCAGCTCAATCTTTATTTCTTACTTAAACCCACCACTGATTCTAGTGGAAATCTGACCCAGAAGGGGGTGGACAAATCTGTCTCCTCCTTCTTTGAGCAAGTATCTTGCTCTGATGGAATTCACGTAAGTGAGGGAAAAAAAATCCCATGAATTTGTCCTTGCTCAGTTGCACTGTAGTTAAAATACTCACTGATCATGCTGTGGGGAAGAACGTGGTGATGAGGTATTGAATCAAATTTATAGTTCCCAATTTCACTAAATATTTCAGAGCATTCTCCTAGCAATTGCTTTAAATCACATGCTCTCTCAGACACCTGTGCTAGGCAGGTCAAGTTTAAAATTAGTACATGTTCTATTCGAGTAATATTTCAGTGCTCAAAAGAAGAGCTGCATACTAAGCATATTCAAATACTTGGTTTTGAAAACTGCATCTACAAAGAGGAAGATTTTTTTTTCTTGTTGACTGATTTCTCTGCTTAGAAAGCTCAGCACTGTGGTAGAAGTAAACGCAGAGCTCCAGTCGTGTCATTGAGGTACTGAAAGGAACTGGGCTTGATATACCTAGATGTCTTTGCATGATTCAGATCTCCAAGGCTAGAGCCTGCATAGAGCTTGTTACTTTATACAGCAGTTTGGACAGAAATGTTAGTCAGAATAGATCTCATCCAAAGCCAATCAAAGTAACATAGGAAGATTTGGCCTAGGGATACTCTTCTGTTGACTACTCCTTGATGATCCTATATCACAAGGTGGATGCCTTTTTTCCACCACGGCTTACATTTCAGACAAAGCAGGAAGGCTGTCGAATGCACTTGCTTCTATTCTCTCTAGGGAGTCACTCTGAGAGATTTCACTGTAATGAAAAAGACAGACACAAAGCAATACGTTAACAGAGGAGATATCAGAAACCAAGTTTCTACTTACATTTGTTTCTTTTATATGTGGCTATTTAAGCCTCCAATCAATTTTTGTTGTGCAGCATTGTCCTTGCCTTGCCTCCAAACTCTAAGCTAGTAAGATTTGAGAAAGTGCAGTGTTTTGCTACCTTGCAAAAGCTTATGGCAACCATCTGGAGTAATGATCTCCAGAGCAGCCAATCTCCACTTTCTCAGTAGATTGTAGATAAGGTAGTGACTGAGGGCTGAATGCAAAAGAAGTCAGCTCAAGTCTATGAGCCTTTTGATCCCACTAAATGTATTTGTTTGCATGGACAAGGAATGGGTTATGAATCCGTGCATAACATATGAAACCCATATGAAGTTGTGATGGTCATTTAATGCACACGTGTACAGACACACAAATATACAGACACACTTCATGAATAATTGTTGGATTTAAATGCTGTTTTCATTACATTGTGAAAAGTTATGGAAGTAGCTCTTTTCCATCATTACATGGATCAACATTTTGATTGTTTTCATAGGCATTCCATGATTTTCACATACTAATGCTCCTATTCTACACACACAGTTAAGAATGTTGCATACAGAGAAAAAAAGTCACTTTGGTGCCTGCCAAGCGCCTGCTAGATTAAGTTTCAAAGAGTGGCACAAAATTGACTCCTGAAAGTAAATAGTATATATTAATGCATAGAGAGGGGAAAGGTCTTCAGAACAGCATTTTCTCTTGACAGAATTGACTGGAACAGCACAGAAACTGTACTGAAGATTATACCCTGTCAGTAAAGCATAAATACTTTTTCTAAACAACTGGAACATGCTCATAGAACTGGAGTCACTGTTGTCACAGCTCTGAAAGTTATCTTATTTGAAGTGTGATTACAATAAAACAATTCCTACAGCTGTTAATATAAAAAAATCTTAGACCACAGTGACCTTTTTTTATTTAAAGTGGCAGAGGGGAACGCATGCCAAAAACTATACATTCAGTGCATTTCCTACAGAAATGCTCATGATTTTCTCCATCATCAGAATTCGGTGAGATAGCTATTTTTTTGATAGTGCAATGGTTATTCATGAATAAAAGATGGATGCAGGTCAAGTGGTCTCTTGATGGCCTGATCCAAAGAGGCGCAGGGCTTAGCTGCGTGCGCTGGGTTGGATCAGGGACTACTTGTAGGACTTGAAATAAAAGACTCTTTCAGGACCAGGGTCTGAATTATGAGACCCCAGATCTCATGGTTCTTCCCTGAGATCCTTCCTATTCTCCACTGGCTTCCCATTTACGAAATCACAGAGTCGTAGAGGTTGGAAGGGACCTCCAGAGATCATCGAGTCCAACTCCCCTGCCAAAGCAGGTTCCCCACACCAGGTCACACAAGTAGGTGTCCAGGTGGGTCTCGAACATCTCCAGAGCCACCACCTCCCTGGGCAGCCTGTTCCAGTGCTCCGTCACCTCACCGTAAAGAAGTTCTTGCGCACATTTGTGCAGAACTTCCTATGCTGCAATTTCTGGCCGTTTCCCCTTGTCCTGTCTCCACACACTGCTGAAAACAGTCTGGCCTCGCCACTCTGCCCCCCACACCTTAGATATTTATAGACCTGGATCAGGTCCCCTCTCAGTCTCCTTTTCTCAAGGCTGAACAGACCCAGTTCACTCAGCCTTTCCTCATAGGAGAGATGCTCCAGGCCCTTCACCATCTTTGTGGCCCTCCGCTGGACTCTTTCCAAGAGATCCCTGTCTGTTTTGTACTGGGGAGCCCAGAACTGGACGCAGTACTCCAGATGAGGCCTTACCAGGGCAGAGTAGAGGGGGAGGATCACCTCCCTCGACCTGCTGGCCACGCTCTTTTTAATGCACCCCAGGATGCCATTGGCCCTCTTGGCCACAAGGGCACACTGCTGGGTCATGGCCAGCCTGTCGTCCACCAGGACACCCAGGTCCCTCTCTGCAGAGCTCCTCTCCAGCAGCTCATCCCCCAACCTGTACCGGTGCATGCAATTATTCCTCCCCAGATGCAAGACTCTACACTGGCTTTTGTTAAACCTCATCTGGTTTCTTACTGCCCAGCCCTCCAGCCTGTCCAGGTCATTTACATATGTCTAAAAGAGTTACGACTGTGACAATAATTTATCATTTGATTTGCAGTTGGTCATGAGTTGCCAAATTGATGATTTAGAGATTTTCAATTTAAAAATATGCATTTTTCAAAGTAACACTGAATCTCAATAAAACCGTGTAGTACTCTATAGATTTACGTCAGACAAACACATTGATTTCTATGCTGTTAATTTGGAGAGATGTATTAAAAGGACACAAAGAAGTCAATTCTCTTATGGAAGAGAAAAATGTCAATGAACAAAACAGCCTCTGTGAGGAATGGGTTATGCATGCAATTTGGGAAGAATTAGCAGCAAATCATATAGGTAGGAGTCAGTCATTAGATTTAAGTTGATCTCCCATCTAAAAATGCTAAGTGCTTATTACTCATTAAGATGCAAGTGAATGCAAGATGCAGTGCCATTAGCTCAAACTGTAACACTCTGTTCTAGTTGAACAGACATGGACATAGTTTAGGTTTAGTTTTTCTTCTCATTAGAGCTGCAGAAACACAAAAGTTTATAATTTGGCTGAAATTGTTTGACCAGTGAGCACTAAAAGTGAAACGAGTCCAACTGAGAATTTAGGCATTTGCGTCACCCTTATCCTTCAATTCTTTGTCTTTGTGAATGCATTGTGAAAGGGTTTCCTAGATTCTCTTTTTGTCTTCTGGAAAATAGATGTTATAACATCTAATGTGTGTTTTAATATCTGATATACCATAGTTTTTACAGATGAAGAAGACAACTCTAAAACGTGCACCTAGAATAGTAAGTGGCATTATCTGTACTGCTGCTTTTAGTTACTGGGGGAATTGCTTCTGAATTGCACAGGTGTGTCATGAGCTTTGCCTTTCACTGAAGACTTCATACAGATAAAACAAAAAGTAATGGACAATCAAACTTGCCATCTTTTAGTTGGAATAATGATGGAAATAAGGGTGGGACTGATCAGCCCAAACTTCTGGTAGAGCCCTTGCTATAAAACTGATGCAAAGTTAAGCAAGGAGCAGCAATGCCAAACTAATGTACAAAGTTACCATGCTTGTAAATGGTAATAGCCAAGAAAGGGTTCAGTCCTACAGATCCTCTTCCATGCTTACCTCTCAGTGCAAAACAGCAAAAAAAAAAGTCTTATTTGAGTACTACAGAACTGTATAATCACAGAATACCACAGCTGTCACTGCAGAGATAACATTTTATGATAGCTTTCTACCTCCTTTGCCAGTCAAAAATGCCTTTCATCAGTTATCGAGCTGTATCCAGTTCTCTGCAATGTGATTAATGTTTCATTACATGATCTGTTAAACCCCTGTCAAAAAGCGATATCTTCTCAAATCATGTTTTAAAGATTGTTGATGAGAGATGACTGGTATATAGGAACAGCTTATCCTTTCCTAAAGTGTGTGGGTAGCTTTTTTCTTTTCTATGAATGCATTTTTTAGCAGCACTTTTTTTTTTTTTATAACAATAATGCAAATAGAGACTTTTGTTTTTGTTTTGCTAAAACTTCTAGCAAGACATTATAAAGAGCCTATGGAAAATGTTGCCAACTTACATGATGAAGGCATCTCGAAGTCCTTCGAATGCGTGTGATGGGATCACTTTCACTGGAAGGTGAGTGAACGACCTGAGAAAGGAGCAGAAGGAGGTTTTAAGGCAGGGGATTTCCTTGTTTACAGCCTGTGCACAATAAAGCGTAGGGCCCCTTTATTTTGCCTGCAGATCTTTGTACATCTGGGGCCTGATCCATCTACCATTGATCCTAGTGAAACAAATTTGAGGGCTACTGGCTCAGTTCTTTAATAGCACAAATTTGAGATGAATATGGTCAAATCAATAATAATCATAAACTATTAAACAAATGTATAACCTGATGGAAATGGGCTGCTATATTCACAGTCAAGTGAAGCTACAGGCTATTTAAGGTTATTTCCTTTGGAATAAGTGGCTTTCACATAAGGCTGTACAACATTTGTTTCAGGTCTCAGGCTGTGTGCAAGTGCTAAAGGAGATCTGAGTTTGGCCTGATGTTTTAATTATTTATATTAAATTGCAGCAGACTGATTTGCCAGTTAAAAGCAAGTGTGTGTTTCCCTTTTTAATTCTTTAATTACACTCACTGAGATGTTAATGGTCCTGTGGGAGACAGATCTGCATTTTACCATCCTGCTCTGCATCTGAACTATGGTGCCAATTCATACAGCCATGGCCGTGCCCTCCCTGATAATAGTCACAGGAAAATATTTAACATACTTCAGGACATTATCTCTGTGCAAACAGATAATTGCTCTCTTTTGTTTTTTAAATTACAGATAGCTAGACATAGACATCTGCTTGCCATACTCAAAAACATGCTGTCAGGGTTTTTTGAAATGTTCCCTTGCTATTCATAAAACCTATTTTTTGTTTTTGTTGTTGTTTCATAATTCTTTGCATAAAGACAATTTAAAATGTTTAACAACTTCACTGGACAATTTGGTGGATAAGGAATTGGTTGAATGGTCACAGCCAGAAGGTTGTGGTCAATGGTTTTATGTTCAGGTGGAGATTGGTGACAAGCAGGGCTCTCCAGGGGTCCATCTTGGGACTGTACTCTTTAACATCTTTATCAGTGACATAAAAGATGGGATTGTATGCACCCTCAGCAAGTTTGCTGATGACACCAAGCTGCCTGGTGCAGATGGTACAGCAGAAGGAAGGGATGTCATCCAGAGGGACCTTGAGGTTCAACATAGCAAAGTGCAAGGCTTTGCAGTGGGATCAGAGTAACCCCAGATATGAATACAGACTGGGAGAACTCCTTGGGAGCAGCCCTGTGGAGGACTTAGGGGTCTGGTAGATGAAAAGCAATATGGGCCAGCAGTGCGTGCGTGCAGCCCAGAAGGCCAATGGTATCCTGGGCTCCATCAGAAGAAGAGTTGCAAAAGGGGCAGAGAGGTGATCATCCATCTCTACTCTGCCCTTGTGAGGTCCCATCTGAAATACTGCATCCAAGTCTGGGATGCCCACATAGGAAAGATGTGGAGCTGCTTCCCAAGGAGGGCCACAAAGATGCTTAGTGGGCTGGCCTACATCTTCTTTGGAGACATGCTGAGAAAACTGGGTTTGCTCAGCCTGGAGAAGAGAAGGCTATGTGAAGACTATTATTGCCTTCCAATATTTTAAGGGAGATTAAAAATAGGAGAGAAATCAACTTTTTTTTACATGGGTAGATTCCATCCCAAAGGGAGAGAGGTTTAGATTAGATGTCAGTGGGACATTTTTCACTGAGAGGAAGTGAGGTGCTGGAACAGGCTGCCCAGAGAGGTTGAGGATGCCCAGACCCTGGAGGTGTGTAAGGGTGGGTTGGATTGTGCCCTGGGCAATCTGATCTAATACTTGATCTAGTGGCTGGCAACCCTGCCTGTGGCAGGGGGTTGGAGCTTGATGATCCTTGAGGTCCCTTCCTACCCAATCCATCCTATGATTTACACACTATCGTGGCAGGCTGTCACACACATGTTATGTTTGGGGTTAAATCAGTCTGGATGTATTATGGTGAATGGTATAATACAACTGCAATACAACATGATCTTTAGCAAGTCACTTATTTTCTTTGCACCCTAATTTCCTGCAAGTAAAACAGGTAGGGGAACAGTGCTTCCCTGCTTTATAGGGGTGCTATAAGAATATGGATGTTTCTGACACCATGGGATTGGGCTCCACCTGTCCCTGCACAGATGCTGCCATACTGTGATGTGTGAGCACACATTATTTGCCCTGAGGGAACAGAGATTTGCAGAGAATCCTGGAGTAGGAATCGACAGGCTGAGCCAACAGGAAAGTACCTTTGGGAAGGAGCAAAACGTAGGAGCTGAGAAATTGCAGCTGTGGCAGCCAGAACCTCTTCAGAGCTGTACCATCAGCTAGGGATGCTTGGAAAACAGAACATACCTATTTGTGACAATGTCTGCAAGCACACAAAAAAAGGCAAAAAAACTCCACAGTGCCTGTCCCCCTGCATGCAGAAAGCCTCTGGGACAGTGCTGCTGGCTTTGCCACCATGATGATGGGTTGAATTCAAGGTGGGATGAACCAGCATTTTGATAGGTACTGTAGTTAAACTGCATGGAAGCACTGAATCCATTCTGTATTTATACTTTAGTTTTGAATTCTTGCAAGTTCACCTTGAAAGCTGAAACTGTGAACTCATCTGCGTTGGTATTACCTTGACTCATTAAGCATCTCACAGAGCAGCAGGCTCAAAGGGAAAAGGCAATTTGAACTTTCCTCTTAATCCTTGTAAGAGCGATGTAGCACACAGAAAGTGTTCCGTATTGACAAAGATCTTCCATTCACAAAAAGGTGAAAAATGCTTTCAGCCTTTTCTTTTCTGCTTTAGTTTTGCTGCTTGCATCTCAAACCCTGCCTGTGCTCAGGGAAACAAATTCATTTAGATAGCTCTTTCCATATCCCAGACATTCTGGAGAAGATCCTTTAGCTGCTGAGCAAAATCCAGCTGTGTGTGTGTATAAACATTTAAGTTAGCAGAGCGTGGCTGTTTGGTGCAGGCTTAACTCTGCTCAAAGCCCAGAGTAAAGCAAGGCCTCTGCTGGGCCTCTGCTGTTGAGCGTGACTGATGTTGGTAGCACAGAATGAAAGTCAAGCAGATGCTGGCAGGAATTATATATCGATTTATTTTGGATAGCACTCAGTGTGATGCTCAGATGTGACCAGTGATTCATCTCAGAGCTGGAGAAGCTGCCGACAGAAAGAACAAACTGGGTTTTATAAAGCATTCGTACTTGCAGCTTTCTCAACTGACTTGTATGGCCTTTGAAAGAAGGACTGCATCCCTTTTAATACATGTTACAGCACCAGTTTGAAAGAGTCCTGTTAGTTAAAGGATGAGAACTTTTGTACTTTTAAGAAAAGCCAGTCAGTTTCTTTCATGTTTAATACACAATAATTCATGGGTGCTTGCTCATTGCATTCAATGGCTGGCAGTACTGTGACTTCAGATAACCATGAGGAGTTTTATCCTTGGCATCCAGATGAGGTGCACAGAAGGGAGCAGGGAGCCAGCCAGTCTGCTGGGCACTGAGCAGTGCCTCACACTGGGTTTTCTAGGCAGCTAGGCATGAAATTGCCAGGCTAAATACATGCGTCCAAACACCACGAGGCATGCAACCACATAGAGTTAGCCATATTTCTAATGCCACAGAAGTGAACTGATAAGGTGGATTTTTGCTGATTGACAGACATTTTATTCCATGGTGTCCTCCATCTCAGCTCAGAAGAATTGAGAGTATTTATTGAAAATCAGACTGAAAACTCACCATTTTCCCAGGATTTTTATCTTATTTTAGCTTCTGGGTGCAATGTTAATTATGGGCGCTGATTATTAAAGCCCTGTAGACCAGGCGTTGTCTACCTGCAATGGGAGTTAAGATGCTACATGTACCTCACAAACAGCCACAGAGTACATTCAGGTGATGATGGGTGACACGTTATATCCGACCAAAGACATTATGGCCTTGAAACTAAATTCCAGTGTCAGTCCCTACAAAGCCAAATATGCCTCAGTGAAGACATGACAGAGACGTCTGCTTGCTCAGCTCTTGGCCCAGAGCTTTCGGTTGGGTGCCTGGCACTCACTGTGTGCTGCTCACTGTAACTCAGAAGCCCTGCACACAGGGTACACAGCCAGGTGAACCTCACTACAAAAGGAGGCTTTGAAAGGAGCAGAAAGGAATTAGGGATCCAACACCTATTATGGCACAAGAAGAGTTGGGTGCTTCTCCATTTAGACTTTAATCAAAGGCTGTGTATGAAGCACGACTTCTCTGAGGTCTACACAGTGGGACCAATATAAGGAGGTGGGGCACCCCAGGCACCATATTGGAGCGATCTGGATCAGTGTGGGTTTTTTTCCCCCAAAATTATAGCAAGTATTTGCAAGTGCTACACTTGGAACAGGATGATCTTTAAGTCTCCTCCCAACCCCTACCAATCTATGAGTCTACGATACACCACGACTCCTCTGGTGCGCCCAGGTACAAATGTGACACAAGTAAACTTGTAAAGCTTCTTCTCATACACTGAGCTGTGCAGGGGCAGAAGAGAGCTGAAGAGATTGGTGTAGTGTGAAAAGACATAGGCAATGCAATGAGAAAGCTGGGAAAGACTTCCAATTTAAACAACTGCACGATTCTGTGATGAGTTATATCACAAAAGGGTGGGAGAGAGGGAAAAACAACACCCAAATGCGCAGAAATGGAAGATATTTAGCTCTCAGCAGAGAGCTCTGCACCAAAACCAGGCCCTTCTGGGTGTAAGAGGGCATTTCCAGGAGATGGACATATCTGTGCACCTGCAGATTGAAAGAGTGAGGGATTTTTGTTTGATATCTGGGTATGATATTGACTTTTAGAGGATACTGCAGGGATCAAAATCTCAGTTGAACTCTTATCTGGCTGTGTGGCAGGTTTCTGCAGCCAGCCTCACAGCTGGACTCTGCAAGCAGCTGCAAAGCTGTTATAGCAAAGGTTAAAGAGAAAAACCCTTCTCTTTTCCTTGCCTATCACCCACCCTGCTGATCTGAATAAAATATAACTGATAAGAGGCCCTAAGACTGTTATCTGTCTGAACCTGGTCACGGAGGTGGGGATGTGGATTCTTCTTGGAGCAGCAGCCAGAAAAAAAAAAAAAGAAGAAGAAGAAGAGTACACCAAAAAAGAAAGTGGAAAAACCACACCAGTTTGGAGCTGCTGATAACCTCTCTGGGCTGACATGATTGCAGAGAGATGTACAGCATCCTAATGAAATGCTAGAGCTCTGCAATGCCTCTCCTCCCCATATGATGCTGTGTGGGACCCATCCCCTGCCAGCACCGTAAGTGTTACCAGTACTAGGGCAGAAATGGACTTTCTTGCAGTCACTATGGAGGATACCTCCAGCTCCCATGGGCTGAGCTTCCTCTGCCACCACGGTTACACAGGGACATCGGGAGGGACAAACTGAGGACAGAGCTGTATCCAACACCTGAATTCAGGGGAACTGATCAAGTGGCTCTGAACTAACACAACTTGGTGTTTCTTGAGCGTATCAATTCTCAAGCTGGGGAGAAAGGAATGAGCATAGCAGGGATGGTATCATCCCTGGGGAATTTCAAGTGCAAGTCAAATTTACAAACAAATAGCATGAAAATGGAAAACATCATCTTTGTTTCTGAACTGGGCATAATAAGAAAAATCTCGTTCAGTTCCTGCTTAGATAGCACAGCTGCTTTCTGGGATCCCTTGGTTATCTGCTGCTCCTCTACTGCCATGTTTTGACGCTGGGGTCGTTTAGATAAGTCGTATAACCCAACTCGTATACTGCACCACAATGCTCTGATACATATCATGTACTGGCTGTGCTCTGCCAGCTGGGGAGCTGGGATAGGGTGAGGGAATCCCCGTGACTCTTTGGAGAGTCAACCCTGATTCCTAGAGAAGCATCAGTCAGGGTGGGACCGCCTTGCAGGGACTAATCAGCCCCCAACCTGTCACTGGTTTGGGCATCCCAAAGGTGTAAGGAGCGCTTCTGGGAGGACCAGTGAGCTGCAGGTGGGACAGGAGCACAGTCAGGGGATGCTGTGCTTCAGCTCAGAGGGCTCTGGATTGCACAAGATCTGGGAGAAGGCGCGTGTGAGAAGTCAGGCGGGTTGGCGAGAGGCGCAAAAGACAGCAGATATCGACCGTTCGATGCCGTTCATACAAAGTTACTCGGGCCACCGCAGGGCGCTGTTAAGGGACGCGCGAAGTGACTTTGCCTTCCGCCCCAGCAGGAGAACACGAAAAGTTCGGCCAACCGCATCCGCACCGTTTCTTGCCATCCCCGACCCCGTGCCGTTCCGGGCACCCAGCTGCCCACGTTCCCCACAGGACACCCCCCGGGACCCCGCGGTACTTACGCACGGGCGGGCGCGGGGCGCGCCCCCGGCGGCGGCGTCGGGCAGCGCAGGGCGGACTGGGTGCAAGCACAGCGCTGCGGGCAGCGGCCGCCCCCCGCGCCGGGCAGCAGAACGGGCAGCAGCAGCGGCAGCAGCGCAGGCAGCATGCCGGCAGCACCGCTCCTCGCTCTGCTGCTCTCGCTCGCGGCACGCGCCCTGTTCCTCCCGCCCCGCCCCGGGGCGTGCTCGCCCCCCACCGCCCGGCCCGCCCGCAGTCGGATCTTCGCTGGGGGATTCCGCGCTCCTCTATTTGAGGAGGTGCGGAAGTGATGCCGTCCCCTCTGGAGGTGCTAAATGGCCAGCGAGAGGCGTTTGCTCGGTGAGGGATCAGAGGGAGGTACCTCGTGGTGCGGGACTCGTTAAGTTTGCGGTGAGCACCAAGTTGGGAGGGAGCGTCGATCTGCCCGGGGGTAGGGAGGCCCTACATGTGGGTAGGCTGGATCGCTGGGCTGAGGGTAGCTGTATGAGCTTCAACAAGGCCATGGGCTGAGTCCTGCAATTTTATCACAGCCCCACGCATCACTACTACAAAGTGGCTGGAAAGCTGCACAGAGGAAAAGGATCTGGAGGTGTTAGCTGACAGCTGGCTGAGCGTGAGCCAGCAGTGCGCCCAGGGTGGCCGAGAAGGCCAATGGCATCCTGGGTTGTATCAGAAATGGTGCAGCCAGCAGGAGCAGGGTGGTGATTGTACCTCTGTACTTGGCACTGGTGAGGCTGCATCTCGGTACTGTGTTCAGTGTTGGGCCCTGCACTATAGGGAAGGCATCGAGACCCTGTCTGTCCAGAAAAGGATCTGGAGCACAAATGTGATGGAGAGCAGCTGAACTGGGATTGTTCAGTTTGGAGAAGAGGAGGTTCAGAGGAGAGCTTATTGCCTTCTACAGCTGCCTGAAAGGAGGTTGTGGCGAGGTGGGGTTGGCTTCTCTCAGGTGACAGCGATAGGACAAGAGGGAATGGCCTCAAGCTGCACCAATGGAGGTTCAGATTGATATTAGGAGAAATGTCTCCTCAGAAAGACTGATGGAGTCCCTGTCCCTGCATTGTTCAAGAACAATGGAGAAGAAGTACTTAGGGACATGGTTTGTGGGCATAACAGTGCTGGGTTGACAGTTGGACATCATGATCTCAAAGGTCTTTTGCAGCCTTATTGTTTCCATGATTCACAAATGTCTGTTTTGTAAAGAACCATTTTTCACAGAACAGTCATTATTGATGTTGTTATTGTTATTTACTGCTGCTACTTTTAGAAGTTATAGGAAGAATTCAGGACTTTCTTTGTAACAAATGATGGAGCGACCCACAAAGCAAGCTAATTGCTCTCCAGAGGACTTGCAAACCAAATGAAAGGGTATGGGATCACCTTTAGCTACCTTCACCTTTATGTGTCTTCAAGAAAAGGTCTCTGAGACTCCCTCCCCAAAACTATCACTGGGAGATGTTAGCCACATGCCAAGGTTTTGAAACCCTCTTACTTTTAACAAACCAAATTAGTATGACAAGCAAAGAACTTGATTTCTGTTTGAAAGATGCAGTCTCTTGGGAGTCTTGCACACCTGGTCTTGAATTGGTATCTATCCAAAATGGAGCTGTTTTTATGAATAAATTCAGGCATGTGTGCACACTGTGCTAATATAAATTCACGTGCACAGGCACAACAGCATAGGACCAAAGAATCATTAAGGTTGGAAAAGGCCTCTAAGATCATCGTGCCCAGCCACCATCCATTCTCTCTGTGCCTGCTGACACATGGCCCTCAGTGCCACATCTACATGGCTCTTGAAGTTCATACAGGGATGAACCTTGTATGGCTCTGCAACAGTGTATGCAGTTATACACCTATGTTCCTATGTGGCTGCATGGCCGTAACAAACAGCAGCACAAATATACTACAGTTCAGGGAACCATCTGTATTGTGGCACTACTGGAGAAGGAGCTCAGCTTTGACGATGTGCTGAAGTTTCAGTGAAGTCCCAGGGACTAAAGGACGTGCTTGATGTTACTGCTGCAGTCAGGGACAGCGCTGCACTTGTTGGAGAGCTTTTCAGAATCCTTGTCTCAAGGCTGCTGTAGAGAAGTGTGTGTGAGCCCTTTGCCCACAAGAATCGTACCAGTGATAACAGCCACGGGGGCAGCAGCTGCAGGTTGTGGGCAGGAAAAAAATGCAAACAGGAAAATCCCGCAGCCTTTATATCCCATCTGATGCCCCCAAGCTGAGGGGTGGAATTGGTGGAGCAAGGACTTGACACAGCAGAGCTATTGCAGGTTTGACATCCCATAGCAGGTCTCAAACCTGCCAACTCACAGCTTGCAGGAGTCGTAGATCCAATTTAGGGCTGTTAGGCTAATTTGCTCCTTTTTCTCTCTTTCTCCATTTGCTAACCTTAACAACCCTTTATATAGTTCCTCAGAGAAGCAGTGCCAGCGGAATACTCATGTGTGGAAGAAATTGCTTTTGAGATACAGAACACAGCTAATTACGACCCTACAATTAGCTGAATGCCCTTAACAGGGTCCGAGGGGGGAATGATAGCTCAGCATCTGCTGCACCATATGCTTTTCTGGTTTCCAGAAGACAGCGGTGGGCACGTGGGCTGCCATGAGTTGTGCTGTCTGCCTGGTGAGCAAAGCAAGTCACAGATGCTTCACTATTTCCCCAACCCAACTGTTGCAGGCTGAAGAGGCTTGTGGTTCATTATATTGATCCCAATTCCTCCAAATAAAGACTGGGAATGGAATCAAGATGTTGATCGAGCAAGGGTGTGCTTTCACTTATTAAAAGATGGATGAGAAAGAGAGGAAAAAGGAGAAGAAAAGGAAGGAGAGAAAAAAAGTTCTGGGGGGACCAGAATCATCTTTAGCAAGATGACCAACTCCTGGCTTCTCCACTGTGTGAGCACATGTATTTGTTCTGCACCTTCCACAGGAGTGTGACAGTATGGGTTTTGTTCTGAGGCCCTCTCAAGATTGTTGCAGTTGAGAATTCACAGTGTTACAATTCCATATAGTGTTAACACAGAGTCTGAGACAGAAGGAAACGTGCCACTTCCTTCCCACACCAACCTTGGCTGGAAATGCATAATGCTGCTTTTATAGAATCAGAGAATCATAGGTTCGTAGAATCGTTATAGTTGGAAGGGACCTTTAAAGCTCATCTAGACCAACTCCTCTGCAATGAACAGAGACATGCACAGCTAGATCAGGTTGCCCAAGGCCTGATCCAGCCTGGCCTTGAAAGTCTCCAGGGACGGGGCATCAACCACAACACTGATAGTAACCTGTTCCTGTGCCTCACCACCCTCACTGTAAACAACTTCTTCCTCATGTCCAACCTAAATCTACCCTCCCTGAGCTTGAAGCCATTTCCTCTTGTTCTGTCACCACAGACCCTGCTAAAGAGTCTGTCCCCTCCTATCCTGTAGCTCCCCTTTGGATACAGAAAGGCCGCTCTCAGGTCTCCTCGCGGTCTTCTCCATGCTCAACAGCCCCAGCTCTCTCAGCCTGTCCTTATAGGCAAGGTGTTCCATCCTTTGGATCATTATCTGCCAGGATGAAATATGCTTTCCTGGCCTCAGACTCCATCATGGAGATGGATGTAGGATGATGCAATGGTAATTTGTATTTCGTTGTTCATGAGGGCATAATTCACACCAAGAGGAGGTACCATAGCAAGGAGTGTTTGGAGCTAGCAGCAGTATGGCTTGCAGTGGGCTGAGCTCGACTCTGAGTTATCACTGCTCAGTGAATTGCCCATAAAGCACAACTGCTGCTTTCTGCATCGTTTTCACTATGCCACTGGATAGCTGAAGTGCTCTTCTGGGCACTGTTTGCTGAAAGAACTTTGCCTTGTCCCAAATACCCCAGCCCCATGGATGTACCACTCACCGTGTTCAATCACCTTTGCCAAATTCGGCTCCAGAGTTAACATGAATCTTCTGCTCCCACTTACTGCTTTATTTTTTACCATGTTTTGAAAATATTTCACATTCTTTTGCCTTAACCAGGCCCAGAAGTGAAAAAAAAAAAAAAAGGATGTATGGTGGCATTATTTGAAAGGATGTTATTATAGACATAAGGCAGTAACTAAATCCAGACCACATCCACCACATCCATCCTCCTTAGTAGTGATAACAGGAGGGTTTGTTTATGGGAAGCCGCTCTCTGTTATTTGCTCAATTACTCAGTTATTGATCCTCTCTTTGCAGCCTGGTTGACAGACTTGTTCTGTAAGGACAAAGGGACATCGGAGGAGGTCAGGGAGCAGCATTTTGCTCACTGGGGCCACTGTATTACTTCTCTGGGGAATGCACCAGTTTAAGCTTTACTTAGCACTGCCTGGACCAACTGTGGATTTCAATGAGGCAGCTGTGGCTCCTTGTTTGCAAGAAGGTCTGAGCGTCAGAATGGGGAAAGAGCCAGCCTGTGAATTTACACTTGTGCATGAAGCAGCTAAAGCATAAAGCGGGGAGGAGGTTTGAAGTGGTGAGCTGTAAGCTTTATTTGCCAGATGAGGAAAACGGTTGTCTTTGATCCTGTAATCCGCATGTCAGCTGGATTATGCATGAAGTAAGGAAGCACAGCATGTTTTTGGAGTCCCTCTTCTGCAGACGTCCTTTCGCCTTCTTATTCATCTTCTGACTGCTTGTGTTGTCTCAGAATGTCAAAAGAGGGTAATACAGCTATCACGTCTGAGCCTGATGCTCATCTCACTTTTTTGCACGCATTAAACGTGGATTTAAAAGCTATTTTAAAGTACATTAAAGCCATAATGAGGAGCAAAGGAGGCCCCACGCTTCTGAACGTTTGATGCTTACCTCGTTGAATGCAGGAGGAAGGGATTATTAAGAACATAAAAGCTGCTCTATCAGGAGCTTAAAAACACTCCAAGGGAAACAAAATCTGTTGTGCTTTGCTGCTGTGATTTAAGAGCCAAATTCTACTCTCATTTATAATGGCATACATTTGAATTTGATTGACTCTGGATTAACATTGCTGCAAATGAGATAAAAATATGACTCCAGAAGTTCATAAGGCAAGAAGCACTTCAGCAGTTCATTTTATGGGTGCATGTGCTCCTAACAGCTCTGTGGTTTGGCATCCCACCCTGGAAATAAAGCGATGGCGCATCAGATCTCTTTTTAATGGGCCCAATTGGGATGCTAGATCCAGTCAGATTGGTGAAATTCCACTGGAATTGGAAAGTGGTTAACGCTTTATTTTTAATTTATTTTTTGGTTTTGAGTTTTAGTTAAAGTAGAATTTCTTGAGACGGACAACTACATGCACATTTATAAAGGAAAAATAAATCCAGATCTTAGCATTCATTTCAAAACAGAGTATTGTCAGCCATCCTCAGCTTGCTCCCTTCACTGCCTCTCCTCCTGACACCCAATTTCAACACTATTTCAAGGTCAGCATTTCCAAGGGTGCTTCTTTCCAAGGGTGCAGCACGCTGTGTATTTATTTGGCCATCGGTCAGAAAATGCTTTGATACTGATAAAACATGGCGGAATGTTTTCTGCTTGTCCTTACGCAACTTACAAAATACACAGCTTTTCTTCCCAACTCAAATCAACTCAGTTTGTCATCTGTTTAGGCAGCAAGCTAGAGCAGGCCCCACGTTTTTGATTCTTTCATCCCCGCTTTCAGCTAGTACTGATACTGCAGTGCCACAGCCCAGGTGCCAGACCTTGCATTTAGCTCTGTTGAACCTCATGAGGTTACTGTGGGCCTGCTGCTCAGCCTGTCCAGGTCTCTCTGGATGGCATCCTCCCCCTTGGGTGTGTTGATTACATTATATGCTGTATCACCTGGTATTGAAGAGCTGGGGCCCATACCAAACTTCTCAGCCTTGCTTTTAGCTACCTGACCCCCTCAGCAGCAACCACTTCTGCAGTATGTTGTGCAAACTTCTTGTAAAGCTTGAGGGACAGAACAGAAAAAGTGATCCCAAATGTCACCAACTGAGAGCTGAGGGGCTCAGGGTGCTGGCATGCACACAAATCCCAGCTGCTCACACTGAAGTAGGTTTGCTGGAGGCAAACATCTGCTCTGATTCAGGACCCAGGGTTGCAAATCACCATTTGAAAGGGAGAAACCCTAGCAAGCTTGTTTGTGCCTTTCAAAAAGCTCCCATAGAGCTCTGGGCTTGGTGCCTTTCTCCTTTAGGGAGATTTGAATTCATCTTTGCCACCTTCCTGTCAAGCAGTGCAGCTCCTGGCTGGGGCTTGGTCTTCTATAGGCTGCTGCAGAAAGGAAGGTAAGGGGTCATTTCCCTCTTGTGGTTTAGCCTGAGGAATTCTCTGCTCTTATTTGTTTATTTTTCAACAAATCCTGATTCAGAGTAGCTAGGAATTCTTTGCTGATGTGGTGTTATTGACATTCTCAGTAATTGTTGTTATTAATGTCTTTTTGAGTCCTGTATTCCCCCAGTGATGTCTGGAATACTTGGCATGTGTGTGTATGTGTGTGTCTACGTCTGAAACGGGAATTCCAGATACTTAGTGACTTAAGGGCGGATAAACCTTTCCTCTTATATCGCAGTGCCTTAGGAAAGGACCCTCCCGGACCAGACGCCCTTAGAGGAGCAAGGCACTCTTCAATGCAGGGACTAGAGGGCTGTGGGCTCCACTAGATGCCGCTCAGGCCATGCAGAGGTACTACATCAGCAACTCGAGCTTCCCTGGGTTTAACCCACCGCGAGCAGGAGGCTGGGGGGAAAAAGGAAGCCTGATCAGCACCAGAGTGTTGTTTTAATATCAGCATAATAATACGAGCATTTAAAAGAAGTGAGTTCTTGGGTAATGGCATGTGTCACCAAAGCCCACGGATGGGGGGATGGTGCAGCATTTCTGACAATGTGTTTGGATTTGGCTCACCATCCATGTGATAACATGAGGTGGTCCTGCTGCCCTTCCCCATGCGTGATCTCACAGGTGCCCCTCCGATGTGCTCCAGATCTCATCCCTTGGTTCCTCTGAACATGACAAGTTACTGTTACTCATGTTCCTGGTTCCCAGCCAACCACAGAAGTTATTTTCTCACTGTTCCAAAGGCAGCACTGGCTGTAGGTCTGATGCAATCCCCACCCCTGTGTGGAACAAGTGTCCCTGAGTGTGAAGGATAGCTGGAAGGAGCTTGGGTTCAGCCAGCCAGCAGTGCTGTGTGCCTGTTTCACACGGCAAGCACCCTTTGGCTCAACTCTCCCATCTACACCTCGCTCCTTTTTGGCTCCAAGTTAAATGTTGGATTCTACATATGGTTACTAGAAAGAGCGTTTTCCAGATGAGCAGTGAAGCAGGAGGATACAGATGAGTGACAGAAATATCAGAAAGGCACTTCTTGCAGTTTCTCTTCTACCCCTTTTCCCTTATGCTTCCTCAAGGGTGTTATGCTCCTTCCCAAGGGCAGCAGCCCACAGGATCCTGAGCTTTCTTTGTTGTCATGAGTGCTTCTTGGTATGGCTGCTGGCTGTGAGGAGTTGGCTGCTTTAGCCATGTTCTCTGACTGCTTTGGCTTAAAATAGGCAGGAATGGAGTGCTCTGCTTCTGAGTTCATACAGAACTGCTGCAGCCCAGGAGATGAAATTCATCTTTTGTTTGTGAAAAGTATCAACTGGAGGTCAAGATAGTCCCTTTCCACACCTTTACTCATTATTTTTTGTTGTGTGTTGCTTAAATGAGTAACTGGAAAAATAATGAAGAATCTCCTGGTTTTTTTTGTATTTTTGTGTGTGTTTGTGTATATATATATATACATATATTTAACAAAGAAATAGCTGTGGCTACTCTGAGATCTTTAATTAGGGAAAAAATATTGACCAAGTTTAGAAGAAGAAAGCATTCAATTTTCCTCATATATCCATAAGGCCTGAGTTCTGCTAGAGTAAGGACCTCAGAATAGAAATAAATCTATCAAGTATCTCAATCTGCGATGAATCAAAACTAACGTGAGGAGTGATTTGAATTCTGAACTATTTAACAGTATTTAGTGAGAGGAGTATTGTAACAACAGGAAGTGGCTGTATCTTTTGTTTCAGTTATCCTTGATGTCTTGGAAATCTTTCACTTACTGAAATTGCATGGATGTGAGCAATCTCTCTAAAAACACATTGAGCATTCTCGTGGGACTGAAGTTTGTTGGTCTCACTGAATTTAATGGGACAAATGCTTTAAGTAAAACTATTCATATGGATGTCTATGGAGTAATGGTGCTTACCTTGCAAAGATCAGCTAAAGAATTAAATACGTTTTAAGGCTGAATTACATAGGTGTATCTCTCATCTTCTGTCCTTCATTTCTACCCAAATGGGGCAGTCACGCTTATCTTTTATAACTCTGTTCATTTCCCTAAGTTCAGTTATTGAGTTTACATAGCTGTGACAGGGCCGAATGTATCCTGGGGTAGTTATACATCACTCTTTGGATGTGATTTATTTATGTGGAACAATGATTCAATTTAAATGTGTGAAGGAAACGTGTTTGAATTGTGAGTGGTCAAGGAAACTTCATTTTGAGCACTTAGTTTTTCAGAGGGGACTGTCTTAAATGGCAAGGTTGGTGCCAACCTTCATCTAACCAGGTTGTCCTCATGCCAAAGTCAGGGCAGATGGTTTGTGAGAAATAGCTTGCAGGCTGGAGGGTGGAAAAGAACATTTAGGAAGCTTGTGCCAGCTTGGGAAGACTCAGTTTTGCTTCAGAGTTTGTATTCCAGACGATAAATAAATATGAAATGGGGAGAGGAAGGTAGTTCTGAGGCTCCCCATCTCACTTGGGATTTCATGGGAAAGTCACATCTCATCACAGGGGACCCAAATATAGTAGTTTGTTCATTACACGTACAAAACATTTGAAGGAAGGAGCCCTTGGTCGTCTTTCAGGTTCAGAAGAGGTAATGCCAAACATGGTTCCTTTTCACTGTCACTGGTATTTGATAATTCAAGCCATAGGTTTATCTGAAGTAGAAGAATGCTTTTTTGAAGTCCAGTGACAGTAATGGTACATTCAAATGGAAAATTGAGTCCAAGTCCAGTACTTAATGTCCTCTTTTCTTTTTCCATTCATCAACACTGAAGCTGTAAGACAAGATTCAGAGGCTGTGGTTTGGGCGAGATGCTGCCCATTCAAAGAATGAAAAATACACAGATCAAAAAGATGAAAGCATCACACAAAGGTCAAACAAGTAATTTGTTATAACTGTCACCTTTCAAGGACTCTGGATTATATCTGTGATCCTCTTGCTATTTAAATTAGTGGTTGTGAGTCCTACAATAAAGCTCCAGTTTTCACAGACAAAATGGGAAAGTGTTCCTGAAAACAGACATTTTCCATATGTGAATCTACTACGGTGCTACAGGGATAAAAATTACCAATGGCTAAGCAGATGAAAAACCACTTTTTTACTTTATAATTTTTTCTTATATGTGACACTTTTAGTGCTTTCTACTCCTGAAAGCATCCCTCTTAGTAGGACAGTGTTATCAAAAGTTAAGAGTATCTAGTAGCTGAGTCATTTGCCTGGAGGTACGTGAGAAATCCATGTGTTGGTGATCCTACTACTGATAAATAGGTAAACATAATGGTAATGTATGCCTGTTACAGTTGTAAATAGAGATCCCAGGTGGTATTTTCAGTGCTCAGCTCCACACCTGCAGACTCAAAGATGATGCTCCAAGGAGCACTTCAGCAGCCAAATCTGCTGCAGTACACTCAAGTCTCCAGAGCAGCCTGTTGGTTCACCTGGTTCCTATGCTCTCAAGTTGCCAGTCTGTTTTTTTGGATTAAGAACCCAGTGTTTCATCTCCAACAGCCTCCTGCCTATAGGCCACACTGCTAAATCCATGCTCAAAAATTGGTGTTCGTGTCTTTTTGCAGACAAAATATCTACTAATGCAAATGAAATATTAGTCCAAAGAAGTTTGAAGGTACAGCCAATTCTGAATACTTAGCTGCAGTAGTAAGTTCTTGCAAACGATTTTCTGTGCATATTCTGCAGTAGCAAAATGTATAACCGTAAGGAATAATTCTGCACCATAGCATTCCCAGTTCTCTTAGTTGAATCTAATTCACATTTCCAGTTGAAATACTTAAGAGCTAAGGCAGAAGTGAGATCATGCTTATGTGTTATGGTTTAGTATTACTGCTCTTGTAGTAAGAAAAATCTCAATGTAGTGATTAGGAAACATTTATGATGTATCTCAGTTTAGATACATCTAAATATGTTCTACAGTTCACTAAAGGGAAAGATCTTGTCTTCATACAGAAGTTGCAAATTAAGTTAAAAGCTTTACAGTTATTATTATTGTTATTATTGTAGATTTGTGCATGGATGCCACAGTTTAATGTGCCTTAATTAATGGGAAGCAATAATGGATTGCATAAACTTGTGATGAATATTGTCTTAGCAAGTTAAACCTGATTTAATGCTTTAAGCCAAAGAAACATTTGCATAGCTAATGAAACTGATTAACTTAGAATTAATTAGCGATGTCTAGTTGTAGAGCTTCAAACTGTAGTGATGTTAGTAATGTGGTGATTATTATTAGTACTTGAGATAATCAGGCTTGCTAGATGATTAAATGCAAATACTTAATAGAAAGAAATTGGTTCAGCTTAATAAACATTTTTCCAAAGTGAAAATATTCCATCATAAAATGAGATCAAGGAGTGTTAGCTGTTAGCAAGTACAAGTTAAGTGTGGAGAAAGCACAGTTACTCTTTTGCTTAGGAACATTCAGAGTAGGCTGCAGACAGTGTACCAGAGTGCTGTACAAACAGATCTTGGTGAGCTCCTGGAAGTATGGAGGGGAGATGATGGGCAGAGGTGTTAATCAGAGATGAGGAGGTTGTTTGTGGGTCAGCACCTGGCTGTGAGAGCAGCGGGTACCAGGGTTTGCCAGCAGCTTAACCCTGGCTGTGGCCTTTTTCCCTTCTGCATGTCTTGTAGAAAAGTCTCAGGATAGGATTTCATGAAGAGCTGTGCAGTGGCTCTTGATGTTGCATGGGAAGTTGGGGAAAGGGTCTCTAGAGGAGAAAGTACAGAAGTGCACACTTAAAATTGGTTTGCTGCTGCGAGCTGACTTGAAAGGAGTTTCATCACATCGCAACATGACCTGCTTGAGATAACAGACACATCAGATGTGACAAACTGCACTAGAACAGCCATTAACATTTTTGGCACTGCACCAGCCTGCACGTGCTCTCTGTGTTTTAATAAAAGGAGACAAAAATGAAACAGTTTTTTTTAAATGCAGACCACAATGCTGAAAGAATTAGGTGTTCTCCTGCTTTGTGGTGGAAATTCATTTGAATTGTACCAATAATGTATGCTAGTGCACTAGCAGCAGTGATTTGGGGTGAAGAAGGAGGACCCATATTACATGTCTTAACACTCTTCAGGAATTTGAAGAAAACCTCACCTCCCCTGCATGAATGTCTTGGCTATCATAGTACTATCAGAAGGAATGGATAAACTGGAGGAAAAACTGTTCAAACTGACCAAAATTTGTGAACCCCCACTCCCCACCTGTACAATCCAGTATCTTTGCTATTAAAGACAGATGTCCCCTTGCTCAAGAAAGGGTTAATTCTGGGTCCACACTATGTACTTACCCTGTGGTTTTACCTATAAGATCATTAAGAGGATATGAGGAGGGGGGATGGAAAATCTACCTCAACCCTATGTGCATGGGTAGAAGAGTTATGAAAGAAGTCAGCTACAAATGAGGGCTGCTCCAGTTACTACTGAACAATGTAAATGCTGTAAGTGTTCTGATTTTGATCCATGAGAAATGAATGATGATGGATGCAAAAATTAGAGGGGCCCTGCCTCCAGCCAGGGGGAGGAAAGGGAAAATTGAGTGTACTGGACTGTAAGGATTTGATGGCCTGGCACACAAGAATCACAGAAATATGAGGGTCTGATAGACACCCTGAAGTCACCAAGTCATCTACACTTCTGGGGTGACAGAAGGTTCTCAAGAATTGACTATGTTGAAGGCTGAAGTAAGCATCACTGAGAGAGACTGGCAAAAGCATCCTTTGTGACTGACCCAGGGGCTCCATATAGCCTTGGAATGGACTGTCTTAAGAGGGGTTATTTTAAGGACCCAAAGGGATATTGATGGACTTGTGAAATAGCTGCATTAGAGACAGAGATTATTAAGCTGCTGTCTGTCTTGCATGGACTTTCAGAAGACCCATCTGTTGTGGCGTTGCTACAAGTAGAAGAACAGCAGATGCCTGTTACTATGACAGTGTGTACATGGCAATACTGTACTAACTGGGACTCCCTTCTCACCATCCATAAGCTGATCCATCAACTGGAGAGCCAAGGAGTGATTAGCAAAACTCATTCACCCTTCAACAGCCCCCCCCATTTGGCTGGTGTGGAAAAACTAACGGGGAGTGGAGGCTGACAGCGGACTGTTGTGGTCTGAATGAAGTCACCCACCATTGGGTGCTGCTGTACCAAGCATTCTAGAACTCCAGCATGAACTGGAATCAAAGGCAGCCAGGAGGTAAGCTTCAATTGACAGAGTATGGGCCACAGTTTTCCTTTACTTGAAGGGGTGTTTGTTATGCATTGAACCATTTGCCTCAAGGGTGGAAACATAGCCCAACCATTTGTCATGGGCTAATTCAGGCTACACTAGAACAGGGTGGAGCTCTTCAACATCTACAATACTCTGATGATATTATTGTGTGAGGAAATACAGCAGAAGAAGTTTTCAAGAAAGGAGAGAGAATAATCCCAAATCCTTTTGCAAGCTAGTTTTAATGTTAAGCGAAATAAAGTCAGAGGAACAGCACAGGAAATCCAGTTCCTAGGAATACAAGGGCAAGATGGACATTGTCTGAATGTGACAGATGTAATCAGTAACATCACTGCTGTGTCTATGCCAGATAGTAAGAAGGAAACATAATCCTTCCTAGTTGTAAAGGGTTTTTGGAGGATGTGTATTCCAGACTATAGCCTTATAAGCCCCCTCAATCAAGTGACATGGAAGAAGAACAATTTTGTATGGAGTCCTGAACAACAGCAGGCTTTTGAACAAATTAAGTGTGAGATAGCCCTGCAATATCTCTGGGACATGATGTAAAATACATGTTTGACACTGCAGCTGGGGAGAAGAGCCCCACTTGGAGCCTTTGGCAAAGAATGCTAATGGAGAACTGGCCCAACCTCCTTTGGGTTTTGGAGTCAAGAATACAGAGGGTCTGAAGAACACTACACTCCTACTGAACAGGAGATATTAGCAGCATACGAGGGGGTTCAGACTGCTTTGGAAGTGATATGTGCTGAAGCTTAACTAAATACTAAATTGGATGATTAAAAGGAAGGTTCCCTCCACACACCTTGCTACTGATAATACTTGGAGTAAGCAGATTGTGTTGATTATACAGTGCCTTGCATGGAGAACCCCAATGGTCCAGGAATCTTGGAATTGATCATGGACTGATCTGAAGGCAAAAACTTTTGAATATCCTCAGGGGAAGAGGTAACGTGCTGAAGAGGCCCCACCATACAACAAATCAGCAGAGAATAAAAAGAAATATGCCTTGTTCACTGATGGGTTTTGAAATATTGTGGGAAAGTACTGAAGATGAAAGCTGCTGTCTGGAGTCCTATATGACGAGTTGTAGTGGCTACTGAAGGAGAAGGTCTTGTTCATGTTGGGGTGGTTGGAACTAGATGCAGGTCAAACCATTCTGTGATTCATTCCTTGTCCAAATAACTTTCAGTCAGCTCAGTGTTTGGCCATAAAATGTGTTTGGCTCCTAACAAAATGCTCAAATTTTACTTGTTTCAGTAAAAACAAGAACAACCATGATGAACTGTTTCAATCAGAGCGGAGTCTGGCTCACTATCAGGTTCCAGATACTGTCACATTTAGGATGACCCCATATACTGTATATGTTGCATAAACACAAAGGAACCCCTTCACTACCTCTGTTATTGCATGAAAGGTTTTACTCCATAAGGTGCATTTAATGCAAGTGTATAACACTAATAATGTGAACATTTCCTGTTTATACTGCAGTACAGTTCTTGGTCAGCAGCCATTGATGTTTTACAACCCAAGTGTCAGTTAATTTAAATGACTTATTACACCACAGCCTGCATGGTAAGCACAGGTAAACAGGTTCTCTGAGAAGATTTAAGCTGGGAGGACAGTTACTATAAAGCCTAACAGAAATTCATTGCGCTTCACAGATGGAACAGATAAAATCAGACCATAACAACAGCTACCAGAGAGAGAAAATCCTAAATTACCAAGGTGCAATGAAATCCTGATGCAGGGTGCCATAGGAACTTATTGTGAACATGCTCCCTCAGATCTGGACACTGGGGAAAAGGGATAAATGTCAGAGTTTGCTATGTATTCTTTCAACATTTAAGATTTGCTTTTCTCCCTGTTCTGCCAACTTCTCTCTGACCACGAGAACTAGAGGCTTGTTTTATAAGTGGGCAGTTCAGAAACTCATTGGATATCAAAGGAACTGCCATTTAGTCAGCTAAGATAACAGTAAATGGAAAAGGAACAAAAATGTCACTGGCAAAGAGCATGTAGTGGGACTGTCAGAGCAAATGATAGTTTTCAGAGATCTGATCTATCAGCTAAATGTAGAAAAGCAGGGTAGAGCCAGAAGAGGCTTGGAGCAGAAGGAGGGGAGCATCTGTGAAATGGCTGTCAAACCCATTAGATTTAAAAAGAAATTTTTAGAAGTTTAGGGAGAATTACAGTCAAAAACCTTTGCCAGTTAATGCTGGCTAAAGTTCTGAGCTGCACTCCTTAATTAAGAGTCTCTGCTTAATAAGAATCTTCTCTTACTAGCTGGTGAAGCTACAGCTGTGAATGGAGCTTACTCTTGATGCCAGTTTACCATGGCTGTAGGTGTAATTCAGTGGGGTCAATGGATTTAGTGTCTGACATCAGTGCTGTATCTGGCTCACTGTTGTTGGCTTCAATCTCTGGCTTCATTGCAAGCCAGATTTTCAGGGACCTGGAAATGGAACAACGCAGTTAACAACATAATAATAATAAAAAAAAATTCTTGTGCCTTTAATCCTGAAGAACTCGTGTTTTTGATTGCTCTTCCAGATAAGAACATTGTCACTAAAATGTTGAAACTTGCTTTGCCTAATAAGCAACAAAGCCAACCCAATAACATTCTAGCAATGCCTGCCTTATGTGTATTATGTTTAAAGGAGAAACCTTGCTTCACTGGCAGAATTTAACAGTTATCTTTTAGCTTTGATTTTGCTCTGGGAATAGAGGAACTGCAGTACCACCTGCTATCGTTTTTCCCTTGTCCTTTATACAAGCCTACATAGAGCCCTTCCTTTGTAATGCATTCTCTCTGACTTAGGAAACGATTACACAGTCAGGAAACAAGAGGCTAAAGTCTTTTCTTGCTTCATGACCCCATCACTTGACTGAAAAGAAATAAAAATGATTTGGTATCTCCCTTTCATCCTTCCTGCAATACCCAGACAATAGATGGGAATGTTTTGCTGTATTCTAGACAGATTTTACCCACTGTAAAAAAAAAAAAGCAAAAAAAAAAAAAAAAAAAAAGCTCATATATAACGCTTGAAGACATTGTGTAAACAACTGTGCTGACAGCTGTGTTAAATGGTGCCTGAATTTGGTGTATCAGCTGGTTAGGTATTGATCTGTGTAAATAACAGAAGGCTGTATTGCAGATCTGCCTGTCAGCCACCTGTAGAGCAGTTCCAGTGCTGCAGGGATTGCTGTATGGTCATGTGCTTCGTATTTGGTATAGGAATTCAGATGAGATATTCTGATCACATCCATTTTCCATACCTATATGACTGATTCTGTACTAGCAGTGAGTTAAGTTTGGATGCTGTGGGCAGGGCTAGCCCTTGTCCATCTGTGCACCAGAGGAGATCAAAAGGGGCCTTTATGGCAGCTGGCAGCATACCTGTGCTCAGAAAACAAATGAAAAGCAGCATGGCAACAACTCAAAAGCAGAAATTTCAGTAGTCAGGATTTACTCCTTGTTTTTGGCCATTTGACACATCTGCAGCTTTCTGGTAAGCTGAGTATGTTGTCAAAATGGAGACAGGCAGAGACCTACCTTGACTTGACTTATACCTGAGTCTGCAAAGACCTCGTGAGAAGTACAGATGTAGCTTACAGTAAAGTCATCTTACATTGCCAAACATAAAATGGTTTTTGACATGACTGATGGTTTAGATCTGTATGACACAAGCACAAGAAGGCCTTGAGCACAGAATAGGTACCAATAAATAGTAGTTAAAAAATTGCAATCTGTGGAGAGGTTGTAATTTGGGGATAAAATCAATTGGATTTTCATACTGGGTATTGATTACCTATTGTGAAATAGATTCATGACTTCACTAAAAACCCACATGTTGGTTATGACCCACCTGCTAATATCCATTACCCAAAGCTCACGGCATGTCACAATGGCAAATGTATTGACTGAGTTCTGCCTGCTTCCAGGGGACTGTGTTCCAGGGACAGATGAGAAAGCTCTGGCTTTTCTTCTGCAGGCAGTGGTGGCTCACAAAGGGTGCAAAAATTAACTGGCAAAGCAGGCAGAGACAGTATTTCTTTACTGCGAAGGGAAATGTGAAACTTAATGCTTATATTTGCAAGCTTGGTAGGCATAGAGAGTTTGTTTGCTGGAATTTAAAAAAGATAAAACAGTAGCTGGGAGCGAAGTTTTGAATCTTATTTCTTCTAAGCTGATGAGTTTAGTAATGCAGTAAGTTACATTATCCCTTGGTCATTCATTTTTGGTTGTCTAGATCTTCAATGCGGGGGAAGTTAGATGGGATTCTGTAAAGGAATGTAGTTCTTGAATGCAGGGACGAATTGTAGATAGCAACTTTCCCTGCCTACCTGTACACAGTGTCAGAGCACACGTGTGTTAAGGCAGCTCTGTTGCAAGGCCTGGTGGCTACCAAAAATGGTGGACTGTCACATCTGAGGTTTGTCTCTGGCTGGCTCTAAGTGTTACGATGTCAGAATGCTCACTGTGATCTTCTGCAAGGTGACTTAGAATTACAAAGGCTGGAAAAGACCTCCAAGGTCATCTATCTTGTCCAACCTTAAACCAACTTATATCCTGGGTTACGTGTTTTCTGACCACTGGCCAGGTGTGCACCTTGATCCAGAGGACGGAATGCATGGACCTGTGCTTCACACAAATAGTCTCACATGTACAGGCTTTACATCTTTTGTCTCTTTTGGGCAGCCAAAGCATGCAGGTGTGAATTTTACAGAATCCCAGAACTGCAAGGGTTGGAAGGGACCTCCAGGGATCAGTCAAACCACTGCTAAAGCAGTTCCTTGCAGCAGGTTGCACACGTAACATCCAATTGGATCTCAGATACCTCCATCAAAGGAAACTCCACAACCTCCCTGGGCAGCCTGTTCCAGTGATCTGTCACTCTCAGAGTAAAGTTCTTGCTTGTTTACTTCCCACTTGCTGCATAGAAAACACGTAGAGTGCACTGCTGCAGGAATTGCCTGAAGTCAGGTATAAGAAAAAAGCATAAATGCTGAATATTTGATGCTTATAATATGATGTTCATTTCCATGTGCTAGAATTGGATCAGGAGAGTAAAACTTCATATTTCATCCTGTCAAGTGATGTGCTTTGGCAGTGAAGCTAGGTGAGTGGAGTAAAAGGCTGATGTATTACATCAGGTTTGTATTTATTTCACACCAGTGCCCAACGAGGAATTCTGGAGCACAGTTCCCTCTCAGTAACAATGAGTTACGAGCAGGAGAACTTGCAGTTGGCATTCACTTTGCTTTTGAGCATTTCAACATTTCTGCTGCAAAGGGCAGGATAGGGGCTGAAAGATAGCAAACGCTATTTCTCACTGATGTCTTCTCTAAGTAATTACAGAATTTCAGTGTGATTTACTACTTACATTTTTTTACTCCCCCAGAAGAGATTATAAACTAGAGAGCATATTGACTGGAAGAAAATAGCTGCTAATCTTCTGAAACTAATGTTTAATCAGTGATGGAAAGAAATAAAGTAACTAAAAAGCTTCATCTAGCTAATCAAATAAAGCTGGTTATTCTGCTGGAAACAGTTAATGAACCTTAAGTAATATAATTATTTTCAGAATATTGAAAGAGGGAAAAAAGTGATTACTTATTTAGGACTAAATAATTACAAAGTATTCTTCACTATAAAAAGGTTATACATGCCAAATTACTGCTGTGCTTCTGGATCTCCATAAAAGGCTATTTTGCATGAGTTATTACATTTGATATCTAGCTTGTACTGAATTGTCTTATTTAAGATAATCTCCAGTGATCACTAAGGGAATTTGACTCCCTTGGTGCCTCTTATTATTCTCATTTTTAGAGACTTGCAGTATTTGATTGCCTTTAAAATCAGCCACGATTGCACTAGCTGTGCAGGGAGGATGGAGGGAAATGGCTCTGATCGCTGCTGTGACAGCTGTCTGTGCTCGTGGTCTGCTCTGCTCTGGAACACCATTGGAGCAAAGTAGCTTGGCTTCACAGGCAGAAATCTTTCCTCCTCATTGGAATTCAGCTTTTCTGTGAAATGTTTCACCTCTTTTCCATTTCAAGATTACAGACAAAGAGAGGATTTTCTATATTAATGATAAAAGTACCAGGCACTAACCTCGTCCCGCATGTAGGTGCTTGGAATTTCCATTTCTGGGGGGAAGTTTGATTTAATGCTGGGCATTTTGGAAAATCCTACCCAGCTCTGCCTTAACAATCACTTTTTTCTCCTTTCAGCTCATGTAAGATAGCACACAAGGTGGTGGGTTTTTTTATAGTTTGTTTTAAGAAAAACTGCAAAACCCTGGACTAGGACGGAACCTTGTATAGTCCTGCCCTGGCTCCCCTGCTAATGTCAACTTTGCTGTGAGGTCAGGGTGATGCATGAGCTGTCTTCACTGATGTAGGAGCCAACTCTACTCCTCACACAGAGATACACGGAGCTCCATCCCTTCACCACCCTGGTGATGTGCTTTGCCACCTTGTCAGTCCCAGAAGCGAGATGGGAAGCCAGGTCTGTCATGAGGGGATGGGACAGGATTTCCCCTGCCTCCCTGAGCCTGACTCAGCTCCCTTGTGCTTCCAAGGACATCAATTGAGAACCATGGAGAGCAAAACACATCCTCTTGTTTTCGTTCCCTTTGCTTATCTGGGTTATATTCAATGCTACATACCACATGTGCTCTCACAAAACAGTCCTTTAGCTTTGCTTTGAGGCAACAATTTGACAAGCAGATCTGGCTTTTCTAAGCACCGAAATAAACGTAGCCTTTTAAAATTATATCTTGCACTCAAGAGCGACATGCTGAGGACATTGGAGAAACAATAGATTTAATTAGGCTTTTAAAATGTGACGTACCTATTACATGTTCCATTACTGCTTTAAAAAAATCCTTCTTTCTGTGTCATAAATCTTCCTATAGTGCTACTGTTTAATTAAATGAGTGTCAGCACTGGGAACAATTAAAATAAGTTTACGTGTTTTCAGGGAAACCCTATAGCAAGACATGTGAAATAGCTTACAATCAAATGAAGAATTAAATCCATAGTGGGTTTGAGCTGCGGTGTATAAGAAATTTGATAAAAAGCATTACAAGAAGTTAGGTAACTTGATGGTGTAGCAAGGAGTCTGTTCAGCCTAAGAGGTAGCAGCCCATGTCCCCTGGATTTTTGCCACTGGCAAAAGTCACCAGTTGGATGCATGCCTTGATACTAACAAGCAAAATCCAACCTTGAGAAAAGAGGTTTCTTTCAAGCCCCAAATAGGAGTGAATTTCACCTAACAAGGTATGTGTAAGTAGAAAGGCATGCAGAAATGTCTCTCTATTCCATATTTTTGAATAATCTGTGAGCTGTCTCAATTAAGAATGTCTTCTTGTGGGATTTGTATCTGATACCTGAGCTCCATTCTGCTTTTAATATAGAATTATAGTAACATATGTAAGCAAACCCTGACAGTGTTTTCTTACCTAGAACATATATATACATCTTATTGCATATTTAAACCCATTTCAACATTGAAATCAACACAGAGTTTTTACTGTGTTTCTCCCTCTCTCACTCTGTATAAATAAGCAGCCTTGAAATGAACATCAAAACTAAATGGCATTGAATATAATGAAAAAACATTGAGTCTAATGAAGCAGAATTTCTATGTAAACAGGGATGCTTTTATCTCATTGGAATTTTTATGTCCTTGTGTGTCTCTCTGCTGCATTTTTGTAATCTGATTCGTAAGAAATGTCTGATTTCTCTTTATCATTATTAACGGAGAACAAGACCAGCACTGTTATGTGTGCTTAGCAGGATAGTGTGAAATTAATAGCAAGTTGGCTGCTTTAGAAGCAAATGTTGGTCATCCTCATCTTATTATGGAGGGTTGGCTATAAAATTTGGAAACATGGGATGTCAGTAGGCCCCCTAAGAACAACTAATTATACAAAGCCAAAGGTCAGGTGAAAGCATAATCTGGAAGCTTCCTATTTCTGAGCATAACAGCCTTTTCCTCACATCTTTTAATGTCTTTGGTCCAAATACCAGCAGCAATAACACAAGCAATAACAGCAAATCTCATAAAACTTTCTTTAGACTCCTTGTGCTGAGAATCCTTCCAAAAGAAGAGTTTTAAATTCAGCATTGTGTCATAAGCCGTACCAGGAAACTAGCTGACCTTCCTCTGCTGGGGAAGGGTAAAGCATCCAGCCACGTCCCTCCCGTCTGCTCTGCATCACCTTGGGCTGTTGCACAGAGTGAGAAAGTTCACGGCTCCTTCAGTGTGAAGAAAAGTAGTTGTTGAAAAGTGTATTTGAGATAAGGCTTTGTTGTCACTTTCTTTTGATTCTGCGCTTGTAAGTCCAATACTTAAATATATTCCACTTGCACTTGAACAATATCTTCCACTTCCTCACTGCTGTGTACTTTCTGCCCTTTTTGCCAACGACTCAAAATTTAGCCTTTCAAATTACTGTGCTGCAGGTCCTTGTGTAGAAATGGGCATCAGCAGAGGCAGATGAGCAAATGCTGTTATGTGGCCACGTTGAACATGAAAGTATTTCTGAGGGTATATTGATATAGTAGGTCCTTTTGAATTTTCCACTGCTCACTTGAAGTTCAGAACAGATGATGGCAAAGGAAATTCATGCTTTTTCTTCTCTGAAACAGTCACTGGGAGAAAACAAATCACCCTGCGTTGTCCTTTTCTCCTAACAGCTTCTTCATTTAAAATATCAATAGCACTGACAAATCTTTCAATTGTGGTGATTGTTAAAATCTGCTCCTGAAGCTACACAGTTCTCTCTGCACTGGAGGGTTTTTATGTCACTAAAAAATCTTTTTAGCCCCCCCTCCGACCTAGAGAAATTAAAAGCCAAGTGAAGTAATTAGAAACAAAGCACCAAGTACACTTGGAGCCCTTAAAATAGAGAATCTTTGCTGTCGAGAGCACACTGCAGCATTGGCTCTGGTTGTTGAAAGGAGTTTGAATTGGGTTCACGTGCTGTAGGCCTCAAACTCCTTTTCCTCCTATCCACAGCATGCTGCCTCAAAGCATCCCCTGTGTTCTTCAGCAGATCCAAAGTCACAAGAATTATTAGGGGAGTTGTGGTGTCATGCCCAGCTCCAGCTCACCCAGAAGATAGGAATGAAAAATGTGGACTGAGATGTCCAATTTTTTTCTTTTTCCATGGACTTGGTGATTCTTTGAGGCTGAGCCTTGGAAGACCTGTGGGTTTTCATTGTGGTCTTGGCCCCGTTGTGTGGTGATGGTGACTCCTCTTGTACCTGCTAGCAGTCAGTGTGGAGATAACCACGGCTTCTTTCCATGTGCTGCTTTTTAATGGGCACAGACCACAGTACAGTTACAGACTTTTTTTTTTAGTATCTACATGTTTATGAAGTCCGAGGAGTTGAACTTGAGTCTTAAAATGCATTCCTCAACAGCCAGGTATTGTCAGCTCTGCTTAAGAAATGTGCTTTGATGAACTGGGCTTTCTATCCCTCTTCTATGGATTGTTAAGTCTGTAATCAGAAATTTAGGGGAATGGTTAGCTGGTCCAACTTCCAAATATTGAAAACCTTGAAGTAATGTAGCACATAACTGAAATCACATAAAGTTTAGGTATGATAAATGAAGCTTCTGACACCTCATTTTCATTACAAAGATGATAACAAGAATGGAAAATGTCACGAGAATAATTCACTTATGTTTGGTCTTTTGTACCATAATTATCTAGTTCTAGCTTTGGGCTCTCCTTCTCCAGTGTAACTTTTGGGACAAGGTGGGTTTGGCTTTTAATGATCTAATAAATACAAGTAATAGCTTGTGATTTGTTTAATGTTTTGAACTGAAAGGTCAAGGGTAGGAAGATTAAATAGTTTTTACTGAGAGCATTTCCCCCGATGACTATCTCTTGCTGGAAGCAACACAATTTCTTAAGCAAGCATAAAATCAGTTTAGGAAGGCTCTGAGCTCAAATTAAAGCGGAAAGGAGAACAATGTTAGTGCATGGGTACTACCAACTACAGTAGGATAGGCAAAAATAAAATCAGGCTGGGAAATCATACCCAGATTTTCTTATAATGTCACTGCATCACTGCAGTGTGGATTATGATTTTTTTTTTTTTTTTTTTTTTTTTTTTTTTTTTGCATGTGTGTGGAAAATCTGTGTGAAGATCAGTGGGATTGAAGTAAAGATTGAATTGCTTTAAGCCTACGCTTTGCAGTTCAGCTTTTGCTAATTAAATTGTAGCTTTTAATGACTTTTTCTGGTAATTGATTGCCTGTGATAAGCAACTGGCACCCATTTTTTTTGTTTATGGAGCCTGAGGCAAGAAATTCAGTTCAGATAACCACATTCTGGGTCAATAATTCCTTACAACAAGATGTCAAGCTTATGGAGGTTGGAAAAGACCTCTAAGATGATCATGTCCAACCACCTACCCCCAGTGTTGCCCACTAAACAACATTCCTTAGTGCTACACGTTTCTTGAACACCTCCAGCGATGGTGACTCCACCACTTTCCTGGGCAGCCTGTGCCACTGCCTGACCACTCTTTAAGCTTTTCCAATATCCAACATGAACCTCCCCTGGAGCAACTTCAAGCTGTTCCCACTTGTCCTGTCGCTATTTCCTATCCTGGAGAAGATGCCAACCCTTACTATACACAACTTCCTTTCAGGTAGTTTAGAGGGCAGTCCTACTCCCTGTTGTGAAGGTGTTCCAGAGGGCTATGCCTTGCCCCACTTCTCAGCAGAGTCATAGTATTGGTGAAGGAGAAAGCCAGTCTCCTAATATCATTATCTGTGCATTGCAAGAACTGGAGAACCGAGATGGATACATCCTGTTAGTCTATGCCAGACACTCTGGAGAGTCTGCATGCTTCCCTGGGTTCCTGGACAAGTACCCTGTTTACTTTCATCTGAAATAGATGTTTCATCACAGAAAATGAGATTGTGTCAGCAAAGTATTGAGATATGCTGTCAATTTATGTATTTTTTTCTGAATTATTACGTGGAAGCCTTTACTCTAAAATATACATTTTTTATTGCAGGGATATGCTGAGGGTTTTTGGTAGTGTGTTTGCTAAATAGAGGAAAAGCTTTTTGTCATTTTGATTAAAGAACGTGAGTGTAAGAAGCATGGTCTGTGATGAAATTAGCACCTTATTGTATATTTGAAGGTATCTATGTTTTTGCATGATAAAATTCATACCTCTGGCGAACCTAGAAGCACAACCTGGCTGTACAGGACTGAAATCCTCAGAAGAGATGTGTCTGCCATTGCCATATGAGAGGTAGGGACACCAATCCCTATCAGCCTTGATGATTACCTGTGATTGTTCAGTACTAAATAATGATTGGCATCAAATATAGTACTTTCTCTCAGCATTAAGGCTGGAAATGTATTGTACCTGTAATTACAGTTGTTTAACTTAGAATGTTACCATAACAGTGCTAGGTTGTTCTGACCTTCTGCAGTGGAACAAAAAATGCTGAGTACTTTTTTCACAGCTTCTTAACAGCATCTTTTCTTTTTTTTTTTTTTGTGGGATATATGGAGCAGTTAAATCAGCCCTCCCACAGAGCCGGATCATGCTTTTATTCAGTTGCAGAAAACATTTACCATATACTGTGGCAAATCACACAATCGGTCTTCATGCTAATCATTCTCTGCTGGAAGCTATTTACAAAAACTTCTGAAATTTTCTGACTAGCTGGAGAGCAGAGAGTCACAGCCAAAAGCATGATTCATGGTTTTTTGTTTTTTTTTTTTATATTTTTTTTTAATTTTTTTTTATTTTTTAATTTTTTAAATTTATTTATTTTTTAAACATTTAAACTGAATCCCTCCCAGCCCGAACCCCTGCTGTGGGCAGGGCTGCCCCCACCAGCTCAGGCTGCCCAGGGCCCATCCGACCTGGCCTTGGGCACCTCCAGGGATGGGGCACCACAGCTCTGGGCAGCAGTGCCAGGGCCTCACCAACCTCTGAGTGAAGAATTTCTTCCTAACGTCAAACCTAAATCTCCCCTCTCTTGATTTAAAGCCACCCCCCCCTTTTCTCCTGTGCTGCAGTTTTTACGACAGATCTTTGGTTTGCATTCATCTAGTGCCTGCCTGTGGGATTTTGTTAGCGTTGCTTCTGATTTGTACCAGCTCCCTGTGTGTGCCTGGCATGCAGCTGCCTTTGTGCTGAGAGCAGATCCCCTAAAGATGATTTAAATATTACACTGCCCATATGTGCTGTGGTGAATTCTCCCCCTCTTGCATTGTGCAGCTATGGAGCTGGCAGATAACTGCATGATTTAAAAACTGTAACGTTGTGCTGAGTCCTAGAAATCTACAATTTCAGGCTGCATTTCATTATAAAACACTCTGCATACTTTTATTTTCTCCTATATTTCCTAAATTCAGCTCTAACTAGGAAATGCTTATATTCTAGCTCCTGCTTGTAGCTTCTTCTGGAATGAAAAGGACAGCTCTGCTTATGTTACTGTTATCGCTTGCTCCTTATTTATCTCATTCAGCACTGAAAAGCTGCAAAACTGATCTGGGGAGGGGAGGTCAATTAGAGTTAGTAGGGGCAGTGCAAAGAGCAGGGGCTTCATCAGCTGGTTGCTGGGTGGTGGGACAGGGCTTCATGTCAGGAGTACCAGGCTGCATCCAGGTGTGTGGGGGGAGTTCTGATGCCTGCGGTCTCAGCATCCCCAGCTATTAGATTCCTGCAGAGCATGCAGACAGCAGGAGGGCAGCCATCAAAGGCCTCAGGAAGGGTATAGCTACAGGAGAATGATATTAAATGCAGAGTCTGAAGGTGTCTGCTCAGGGAAGCGCCAGAGGCTACGTGTGAGCCCAGCGCTGTGTGAGGGAAGTGTGGGATGTTAGCAGGACCATGCTGAGCCGTGCTGGCACTAAGCCATGGCTGCATGCAAGGCCTTGCAGAGGTTGAACCGTCTAAAGCAAAGCCCACTCACTCCTTTGTGCAAAATACAGCTGATACAGGTCAACGGGGCTACGGTTTCCAGTTTATTGGGCTGAAGACCCTCCATGATTGAGCCCAAGCATGGCTGTCAATGCTCTCCTGGGCAAATAACAGTGCAAATGGTGTCTGAGCTGCAACACAGTCCCACTCAGTGTATCTTCTTGTACATACTGCGGTTATCAGAGCATGAATAAGTGGGATGTAACCATGTCTGCATTGAGCGTAGTACGAGGCAGGAGCTCAGCACTTCTAGGGGATGTCAACTGAGTGAAACAGGCCTTCCCTCATCCTCCTTCATCAGTAGAGGGGCCCTGGCCCTCACCATGCCATGTTACCCCCATGGTGTGACAAAGGCAAAGAGGTAAATCAGCAGATTTTCCATGCAAATAATGAAGCCTGTCTTTATTTCTGCAATATAAAGGAACAGAGCTGGAAAAGTTGCTGCAGCCCTGTGGAACTGTGGATATGAGAGAAGCTCTCAATTCCGATTAATTATTGCTACTACTAAAAAAATAGGCCATTTTAATGCTTTAAGAACCTGTTTCATAATGATCAGGATGTACAATAGGGCTGATTAATGTGCACCTCAGGTGTGCTGGAGGCTTGCATTTATTACACACCCAGCGCACACATTAATCAGCAGTGTGACGTGGTATGTCATGTCTTATTGCTTAATTATGTTGTCTCCCACATGAGCTGGGGTTTATGTGTTGTTCAAAGCCGTAAACACTCCAAGAGTCCTATTTCCACTGAAATCAATAGGAGTTTTGCTATTGTTCTGGGATGAGAGCACGGCTTCGCTGTAGAAGTAAAATAAGGCTGCTGCAGCTAACAGGGACTTTCCAGCGGGAAGAGGGGCAGCAAAGGGCACAGGAATTATGAAAGATCAGACTCAAAGGGGACCTCAAAAGATTACAGAATAAACTAGAAAATATTAAGGAAGGCATAAGAGTAGCAAAGATAGAAAGTAAAATGAAAATTGGGCAAGAGGTAAGAATAAATAAGAGATGTTTCAAGTAGATAAAGAATAAGAAGCGAATGAGGCAATGGGGATTCTGTAAAATGGAAAGGGTAATTTTGTAACAGAAGTAGCGCACATTGGTGAATAAATAAATGAATTATGTGCCTGTTTCCATAGAGGAGAATGGGAGAAATTCAATATATCAGAAATAAGAATGTTTCTAGGGAAATCCATGTGGACCAGGGGCATAGGAAGAGTGAGGAACAAGCCAATCACTGAAAAACCCTGCAAGGAATGGGAAAGAGAGGCTCGTTGGGCAGCTAAGCAGTGTTTGAAGCTCTTCAGAAACAGAGGGCTGCAAAAAGGATAAGGCTGAGGAAGGCCCCTGGGCTTGGGTATGGGACCAAGCCCTGGAGACGATGTTCCAAATTTGGGTAGAAACATACTCAAGGAAAGAGAGCCTCTTCTTGCAGTTTACTGATTGCTTTGCATTTGATTCAGCTGCTGCCATCCCAGTGCTTGCAATCCTCCTCACCAGGAAAAAAACTAAAAGCAATGGAAGAAAACTCCCTGAAAAAAAAACCCAAACTATAACAGAGCTAGTGAAATTCAGCTTAGAAGTCTGCGTTTTAATTAAAGTGCTGGTCAATTTTAGGGTGAAATTCTCTCTTGCTTACAAAGATGTAAGTAAGAGTTATGGAGAGGGAGAGCTCTGTGCCTAGGATCCTGGAACCGTGATTCAAGCAGGCATGTCAAGCTCTGTCCTGAAAGCTGCCTTCCAGACAGACATAAGCCCCATGTGAAGCTCATGATCCCCTTCTGCAACTCCGGCTTCAGTCTGTGCAAAGCAGCAGACGGCAAGCTAGCAGTCCTGCTTGCATTTGCTAGTTCATCCCACTGCCACACCTGGCACAAACTGCACCCCACAGCTGCCTGGGTGATAGGAGTAACTCACCTGCATCCTACCACCAGAGCTTGTTTCTCTGTGGACAGCTTGATATCTTAACTGTGCGTGCTTGAAGGCAAGAGTCAAAGGCAAGCAGATCTTCCAGGCTCTTGAAACTCCTGGAGGGCAGAGGACTAGATAGATATGTTACATTTGTTTGTGCATATATCCTTAATATGCTGATGAGGCTTGTACTATTTTTCTCCACTGAGTTATTCCTTCACCATGAATGAAGATGCATTAGACCAAAGCACATCATTTATCTGCTTAAAAAATTATTTTGACAAGTACCTGTTTATAGTCTTACAGCTTGGAGTATGGGTTTTCTTCTCTCTCTTTTCTTTCCTTCTTAATAATAAATCTTTCATAAAATTAAGGCATTGGTGTTACATCTCTGCTAGGGTAATTTACTCCCCACAGTAATTTTTACTTAGTTTGTTCTACATGGAGTGATATTTTAATCATCCTTTCAGTGTTTATTGATGAGGGCTTCCTACAAAAGATGAGAAGATTAGCTTAAAATTATCTCCTGTGAATTTACAACAATAACAAGGAAGTGAACAGTCTAAAACAAATTAAGAAATGTAACAGACCTAATGAAAGGCTGATTTTCTTTTTTTTTTGATGTAGAAAATGACTTCAAGACTCAACAGTAGCATTGCTGCATGTAACTCCCATTAAACTGCTGCTTTATTTTTTTTTTTTAATTCAACATGAACAGATCTCCCCATCTCTGAATGGTAAATGAGATAAATGATTTATATTCTGATCAATATTAAAATGCACCACCATGTGCAGGGGAACTGTTAGGTCACGGCCTGAGCTGGTGATTGAGCACCTGGTGAAGGGCTGTGCCTGACCCAGAGCACTGGAACATTGCTTGCACCTGTGCTCACACCTGATCCAAAGGGGTGGATTCTGGGACCTCATTTAAGGGCTGGCCTCTGGAGAGAGAACATCTCCAGCACTAAGTTCATGTAAGAAGGAGAGTTTTACAGTTAGAGCTCCTCACCTCCAGTTGGGTAAGTCAACTTTTTTCTTGTATGGGGTTGTTGGTGTTCCTGGCAATGCTTTGCCTGCTATTCCAAAGAACTTGCCAAAAGCAGTTTTGCTTTTTCTGCACAAATGTGATCAAGTTTAACTAGCACTAACATTTATGCTAAGTGTAGTGGTAATTTTCCTAATAAGGAAAATAATTACAGTGCTGATTTCCTCGTATGGCTGAACTGCCTCAGCTGCCAACCTTGCTTGCTCACTCTCTTTGAGTGAGAGACCTGCTAATGGAATGCTGAAAAATAATGTTGGTAGTGCTGAAGATGTGTTCTTCAGGAAGATGTTTCGCCTAAAAAACTTTTTCGAAGGGGGAACTAAATAATTGTAAGCAACTGTTCCTACCAGAGAACATGTGGTAGCTTTTCTTTTATGGGTGAAAGAAAAAAAGGAGGTTTTGAATGTGTCTCTCTGCATAAAGTTGCCCAGGTGGGCAGAAGTGACCCAGACGTGATAGCCAGAGCTTGCTGAATTTTGTTCCTTAGTTCCTGGGTGGTGGTTTGATGTGGTTTTGTTTTACCCCTTTTTGTCCTAAACCATGGTATCATTTTGTAACATGTTGCTGAACAATAACTGAAGGTAACTCGTGTGTATGCATATAGCTGCCTTTGTACTCGTTTAGTGTAACTTCCTGGGTCTACTGCCTTAATTGCTGCTTTACCAAGTGGCACAAGTTAACACTTTGGTCTGTGGCATGGTTTGTCATGTCTGCTAAATTCTCCAGAGTTGTTAAGGATTTAAGGCCCTATTTGAATATGATATATGAATACTCACAGTACTTTAATGGCTGATGAGCCTCTCTTTTAATGCTACTGATAGAAATTTAGTGTTAGCCTGGTTGCAAGCCAGATATCCTTTCCCCGGGCAAGGGGGTTGAAACTGGATGGTCTTCCAACCCAAGCCATTTTACAACTGTGTGATCTTCAGAGTTCCCCATTTAATTTGCAGGAGAAAGTGTGTGTCTGTGCCATTTGCTTCTGGATTGAAGCATAGAGCTTTGCATTGGTTTGATTGTACTGGTTTACCTTGTGTGGGCATTGTGAGGCTTAGTTAAATGTTTAAGATTTAAAAGACTTGCTTGGAAAGCCTTGCAGAAAAATAGCATGTTAGTCTTTCTATTGACTGACAGGATGAAGCCCCTTGTATGGTAAGATTAATTTTGAGGACTCAGAGCCTGTTCCATTTAATTTAAAGACAGTGCTGATGCTTGTTAGATACACGAATAGTGTAAAACTTGAATGTCGGGCTGTAAAATACAGTACAGTATGTGGGCTGCTCTGAAAGTAATGCCTCTTATTTTATGATGTTGGCCAACAAATTAGAAGGAGGTGTTGGTGTTATGGTAGTAGAGGTTGAACCTTTCCACCAATATTCCACTAAATCTTGCTGCTATGTGACTCATGGCAGCAGAGGAGAGGTCTGATGCAGTGATATTTGACATGGAAGTGTGTACATATGAAGAAAAGGTGTGTCACTGAACTCCACTATGTACAAAAAATAGTACTGACTGACATTCATTGGTGCTTGCTGAATGTTTAGGAAGATCAAACAGTGAATGTGAGCATGCAGAGGTGGGTGGTGCGTTTCTGCAGTGGCATGAAAAATAAGATGCATTCCAGATGGTTGTGTAGATATAGACAAGTGCTTTGTTTGCTGCTGGTGAAAATACACAGCTAATGGTGGTGACTGTTGGAAAGCTGTTTTGTACCTGCTCTATTAAGTAATATTATTGTGCTCTTTGTATCTGTTGTAATTTTCATGGAAATAAATAGGAGGTGTTACTTTAAATGAGACCTATGTAGTTCCACATACGTCTTTCCATTAGTTTTTCTCTAGTAATTCATAAAAGGAGAATATTTACCAGATATTCTGAGTGCTACTTGAATATAACCACTTTCTCTGTTTTGAACAGAAGGCCTATAAAGTGTGCTTGTACACTTCTATGGAAGGCTTAAACTGAAAGAATCATTTTTTCCTTATTTGCATAGCCTGCTGAGGATGGACCTTAGTGTACATATGTCGAAGACAATAAAATTATCATTATCCTGGCAAAGCCTCCTATCCAGGTAAAGAGTTACATCTGGATCAGCTGTACTACTGCTGGGATGCCCCTAGGGTTTAATTCTGAAACTTTCATTTCCTTGCTCTATATTCAGCTGCTATTAACTTTAAAAGCTTTTTTTTCCCCTTCTCTTTCCGTGAGGAAGGATTATGCATGGCAGCGATAGCTTATTACTCAGTTGGGTTCGCTGAATTGCTGAAACCTGGAAATATTTACTAGTCAGGCTAAAACATTAAAAATATCCTCTGATAAATGACCTGAAAGAATTCAAGCAATTGAGCAGATGGCTTTTAAGCCAATCTTATGATGCGGCTTTGCAGAGAAATAGGAGTTCCATTAATGTGTTATAGGATTTTATTTAGATCATTATACTATTTGGTGAAACAGGATAAGCATGCTAACTTTTTTTCTATTTCAGAATCCCCTCTTGAAATTAATGTCCCAACATCTCAAAACATACTCATGTGTTATTTCCTCACTTTTTGCTGTTGGTACTGCAGTTTGCTACTACTGTATCTGGCTTTGTATAGCAGTAACAGCCTCCAACTTCCCAAAGTCTTTTTCCTGATGAACTCGCTTATTGTGTTTGAAGGACAGTATTTATGTGCCTCAACCAGGTTTATACAGGGAATTACAGCTTCCTGGAGGCTTTGTGAAAGCCACAAAGGTGTTAGAATAAGTGTTTGAGTTTATGCCAAGCTGGGTGGATGCAGATGGCTTTACAGATGCTCTGTGGGCTTGATGGAGGAAAGGGGACCAAGAAGTTCTCTTCTGCAGAGCACCAATGTGGTCAGCCTTTAGGTGTCAGTGCCAGGTGAAGGTGTATGTTTGAGGAGCAGTATTTTTAACATGAATTTCATCACCCTGTCTTTATGAGCAAAGTCTGTTAAATTGTATCCAACAAAACACTCATGATATCAAATCTGAATGGTACCCCATTTCTTCTGAATACCTTAGTAAAAGAAATGTTGCATTTGTAGGCATGCTTGTTTTATTAGAGCACCATCCTCCTCAAAACAGGCATTCGATCCTGTACTCTTCATTAAGTACTAGTAAAACCTTTGGCATAAATATTGGATTTGTTGTCCAAATAGACTTTTTTTTTTTTTTTGCTTTAAGCAGAACAGAAAATTATGGAATGTTTAATACAAGCAATTTTCTTCTTGTTCATGTCAAAAATGAAAAGCACTGACTCAGTACAGGCTGGAAGATGCATATAGATGGACCTGCTCCAGCACAGTTTAAACTTGAGATGGTGCCTTTAATTTATCATAAACTGATGCTGCATAGTGTCACGAACTTGATACAGAAAAGCTGAAGTGTCTTCGGAACTATGGTGACTTGAAGAGTCTGAAATCAGAACGACTAGCATTAAGGGTTCTAAGCTACAGGCAACTTGGTTCATAGCAGGCACCAGCTCTTCTGTAACCCTCTTGTCTGAGCCAGGTTATGGCTATTTGCTGGATGGCAGAGCCTCTGCTCATCTGCTATGGTAAGATGGGAGGATGTATGATAAATTAGAGGCTGAGGAGAAAGCAAGTAAATGAAATCTGAGGAAATATTGGGTGACAAATACAAGGGTGACCTGATGTACTAAAATGTGATCTAAACAATGCTTTTATTGTGGGCTTTGGTAAAAGGGATTTCCTCTTGAGACGTGTTATGTTAAAATACAAAGTCACAGAATCAACAAGGTTGGAAAAGATCATTAAGGTCATAAAGTCCAACCTTCAATTCATTACCACCACTTCCAAAAGTACTTCATCTGCCTTTTCCTTAAATGCTCTCAGGGATGTTGACTCCACCATTTCCCTGAGCAGCCTGTTTCAATGCATTACCACTCTTTCAGAGAAGAATTTTTTCCTGATATCCTACCTGAACCTCCTCTGGCACAACTTAAGTTCATTGCCTCTCGCGAGTCTTGATCTTAAATTTAAATCCAACTGGACAGACCTGACCTGAGCCCCTGCGTGGACAGCATGGAGCTATGTTGGGGGTGGTCAGGTTGGATATCATGTTCTGTTTTGCCTTCATGGCCAACTTATCTATCAGTGATGTCAAACATAAGTTTGGCTTCCTTTTACACATATGGAAACCTGCCCTTTATTGCTTTGGCTTCAGAATATTGGTAGAAATATCTGTTTCTGATATGTGATAGAGTAACAGGAGGAGTGTGATCAAACCACTGCTGTTTGCAATGGTTATTTATTGATGCTACGAGGTATGCACTTAATTACTCTTGAAACCCTGATTGAGTCAATGCCCTGTGCTCCTGTATGCTGATTCTGCAGCATAGTTGCCCATCTTGCCTTTTAATGATTAAAGGACCTTGGGAATGAAACCTCCAGCAGTGGTTAAACTTCAGAATTTGCCATTTGCATTTACTCTGCAGCTTGAGATTACTTCTAATTATTCAGAGAAGACAAAATGTAAGTCACATCTATCTTTGTTTCTTTTCCCTAAGCAAATCTGTTCTGTAAATTTTCCTATGTGACCGCTGTACCAATATTTTCCTGGTAGGGGTTCTCTGGTTTTCTGATTTCCCTTCTTTTGAAAATTCTGTTACATGTTTGAGATATAGCAGAATTCAGATAAAGTGAGACTTTTTTTCGTAAATTGTAGCAGATTGATCAGTCTGTTCACATAATGAACAAGCAGAGGAACATATGCCTATTCCTCTGTGTCTATAAGAATAAGTGCAGCAGTTAAATACCCCCATCCACATGAACATGGTAACAATAGCCATCATATTTCTCAGAAATTTCTTCTGCTTGTTAGGGAAACCTGTATGTTCATTTTCTTGTCAAATGAATGTTGCCTGATGGCACAACTTGCACTCATCTACTAGGTTATGCTGAGGCAAGTGTCAGCAGCATCTTACTTATGGTCCAAGCCTTCCATGGGCAGGGTAGGTGGTGTGGGTCACTTCGCAATTTGCTTGAGCAGCTGGGAGAGCATGGAATGAGATATGTGGTGGAGTGCTGCCTCAAGCCAAGACCTGGCTGTATCATCTTGCATTCTTGGAGAGAGATGTGGACGTGGTTGAGGTGTCCTGTATCATCGTGCGCGTGTATACATGGCAAGATGAAGTGGGAGGGTAATTCTTCAATGTGTTCAGAGAGTTGAACGCTGAGCATCTTCCATTTGGCATCTGCTGCTGCTGTCAGCACAGACAGCTTCTTTCTTCTTTTATTCTTAAGAGAATAGCTGTTATTTGTTGCAATGTCAGCTATTTTTTTAAAAAAATTACCTGAAAGAATTACGTCAGAAAGAGAACTGAATGTTCTAGCTGTTAGATTACAAATATTTTTGGCCAGTACATTCAAGCACAGAATGGCATTAGCTTTCAGGGGCTTTGAAGAGAATAATAGGATCCCTACAGCCCTAAGAGAGAACTCATATTTTTGATTGCTCAGGAATGAGGTATTTTATCTTGCACCTGTTCCAAGTGAGGAACGCTTTCAAGTGTTTATTTAGAGCCTATGTGAAAGCATCCCTTATAGTGAAGGGGGGAGAAAAAAGAGAAAATCTATTTCTTAATAGGATTTTAGAACACACCAAGCCACGTGGTGGTGCTAAAGTTACGAAAGATGAATTCTCCTAGAACCTTCCTTATAGAACGTGCAGGATGTGGCCAGATGAGATGTGACAGCAAGTACAAATTATAGCGATGGCAAACCAGTAAATATGGAAATCTGAGTAAATCAGTTGTATCAAATCTATTTGCCAAACAGTGTTTATCCTCTGTAAAACCTCACGATCTCCACAGGAAGTACTTCAGAGCAATCTCTGCTGGGCAGAGCAGAGAATTGGGATATTCCACTGCAGGGCTCTTGCAGGCATTCCAGATGATCATTCAGCCTAACTGAAATGAGCAGTAATGATAAATATGGTTTTCTTGTTGTTGGTTGCTTTCTTTCTTGAATGCCCTGGTCCAAATTTGAAACTGTTACATGAGCAGAAATTGGGTATTAGGAATAGATAAGCACTTCCAGTTTAACAGTAATAAATTAATTGTCGTATTTTGTGTGTTTATTCCTCATCTTTCAGCTAAGCAGAGATCTTAGTATTTTGCAAGAAAGAGTGCTTTCTGTAGCGATGTCAGATCGGCTTTTGTTGTTCCTGTGGTTTCACCAGTACATTTCTGTCATTTTCAATGCAGTCAGCCTTCTGTGTGACAGCGCACAATTTGTCCTGCAATCTCCAATATTTTCCTGTTTGTTCTTTCTGGCCTACATTCCTCAAATCACAAAAGTGTGCCGTTCGATGTAGGCTAGGGAAGGCATGTGACAGTGGCAGCAGTAAGCAAGACTTAAATTGAGAGCACCATAAGAAATACAGTAGAATTTTAAAGATTATGTTTTTCTTCCTCCCCACCCCTTTGTTAGTTTCAAGCACCTACATCAGGCAGTGGCTTTGCGAGCTGGTTACATGGGTCAACAGTGATGAAAACTGACATGGGCCAGTTAGCCTTTTCAGATACATTCTGTGACTAGGGCAGAATAATTGCATTCAAATTCCATGTTTAACATTCATTTACAGTCTCTCAACGAGGCACAATGTATATGCCATCGCCTAATTTGTACCACTCTGGGAACACTTTCCTTGTCTCAGCATTTCACGTTGGGTTTTGTAGTTAAAGATCTGAGCACAAAACCTGTTTCTGCCATAGACTGCCTGCGTAACCTCGGGCCAATTACTAAATCTCTGTATACCAGTTTTTACTTTTGTAAAGTGGTGACTACAGTACCTGTCATGGAGGTACCTCAGGCTGAGCAGATTGAGATGTGGATGGAATATTTTATGGAAATACCTTGGTGCTAACAGAGTATTCATTTTCAGTAGCCTTGTCAGAAGTCTTTTTTTGTTGTCCCCTTTCCCTCTGGCTCATTTCTTCTCTTGATAAGCAAGAGCTGGTAACACATCTGCTTTCAGGTGAAGAATGTAAAAATAAAAAGGTCATACTGGGTCAGACTGATGTCTATTTGCTCCTCTTACCCCTATCTGCTATTTCTTATGCTGTTAATGATTTTATAAATTCCTGTTATGTCCCTTATCGGCTTTCTCTTTTTACAGGCTAAAAGCATTACCATATGGTATTGCTGGGCAGTTGTTAGAGCTCTGTTCCTAACATATGATCTGAAGCTGTTGCAATTATTCAGTGTCAGCCTGAGAAGGTCTGTTGCAGCTGTTGTGTCTCACAGGTCCCAGTACACCTGGACCATGCTTGTTTCTAGACCCAGTACGAAGCCCACCTTGTGCTGTTAGGGTATTTCTCTCTGTTCCCTCTCCATTTTGAGATGGATTTCCTATCAGAGTTGCATGGATGGATCTCTCTAGCTCTTCCAGGCTGCTATGGATGTGTTCTAATTATCAGTCTGCACTGGGCTACCAGAAAGTGAAACATTGGTTAATATTAAAGCAGAGCAGAGCTACTGCACTGGAAATTATTTTGCTTGTAAAACAGTGGGTTTTTTTTTTTGTTTGTTTTTGTTTTTTTCCTCCCATTTGCTTCTCAGTTGTGGTTTTTCTATTCTTTTTATGAAACTGCAACATCCTGAAAGAGGTAGGAGGAGGAATGGGGCTTTCTTTGGTGTTTCCTAGCTAACCTGATGTACTAGGCCTGGCACAGAGGACCTGTTTGTGGAGGATTTTTGGTTTAAAAAGACAAAACGAAACAAAAAAAACCCAACAAAATGAAACACCCCACAAAAGCTCATACAAAGCAAAGCTTAAAAGCCTAAACATGGTTTGATTTCACTATGATCCCACTGTTAGCACATCCTGGATGGCTGGTTTTCCCATCTTTCCTCTGATGTGGAGTAACAATTCCAGGTTGCTTCCTGGGGAGAGGTGGAATTGTTACTTGAGCCACGTGAGACCTTTCCTATTTATTTTTCGCTGTCCCATTTCTAAGTTTCTTTTAGATTCATTTTCCTTAGGTTAACCTTTATATGGATTTAGAGCATTTCAGTTAGCAAACAATATTATGGCCCAGGCTTAAGGAGGAGTATGACTTACTGACATTTCAGCCCAGGTTCACACCTGGTGGCTTCTAGAACCAGCGCTTTCCAACAGCACAACCACTGAGGCTCCACGGCCAATTCTTGCCACATTCCCAAACACTGCTACGTTTTGGCTTCTGCAGCATTACTCTCTCAGTCTTCAAGACTAATAAACCTGCAGTGAGTAGTGTACCCTCACAACACTTGTACCTTAACAGTCCCCGGAGTATTCCTACTTCTCTGTGCCTGACAGCAGCTCCACGATAGCTTTTTAAAATTATTTGTTCAGCCTTGAGCAGATACTAATAACGTGTGGTCTGGTATTGTGGAATATAGTTGTAATATCTGCATTGCTTGTGTTGCTCTGGCTGGAGAAAATTCTGCTGAGGCTCTCTCTCAGGTGCACCATACAGTCTGTGCTGTGCAAAATGTGCTTCAGTCCTGTTGGTGTGCTGTTCAGGGACACTGTGACAGAAACATTCATCTCACACTGTCAAAATGTCAGTTAAAGTGTGAGGGCCCAGTCCCAAAACCATTAATGGTTAAGAGAAGAATTCCCATTGTTTTGTTCTGCTCTGTTCAATAGTTTGGAAATAATTAACTTTCAATTCCTATCATTCTTATTAAATTGCCTTTAAATCTGAAGAATAAGAGCATGGGCTTGCTGCTCACAACCCAATTATGCTGAAATACTGAGAGAACAGAGGTTTAGGAAGAGATCAGACAAATATTTGGAGAAAATAATTTTGTCCCATAGTTTTGGGGGACTGCAACTATTTATGTGATGAATGTGAAAAATAGGCTAGGCAAAGGAAATGCTGGGGGAGGCAATTGTTTAAAAAGATAAATAATTTTGAACTTTAACAAAGCTTTTCATTTAGAAATGTGGCTTGATGTAGTCCATAAATAATAAATATTGGCCTAACCCAAATTCACCGCAGTATGGGTTCTCTTCCCCAGTACGTACTTCTTCCCTCCTTCCTATTTCCTACCTTAGCCAGGCAGAAGTTTAATTGCCCAGTGACTACGAGGAAACTTCAACCATGAAAACTGCCATTGCTTGCCTTGTGACTGAGCCAGAAAAGTGAACCATGTATACTCCTATTAACTTATAGCCTAATCATTTTTTTGCTGTGTTATGCAGATTTGTGCATATGGATGTCTGTGTTTACCTGAATGAAGTTCTGAGAGCATTTCTTGGTTCCTGCTGCTTTCATTCTCACTACCAGGGCTTTCAGCACTCAGTGGGAAGTATTAAGGTGCTTCCTCTCCTGGCACTGCTGAAAGGCAGATTGTTTATTACACCTTGATGCAAATCAAGCCATCTGCCTATGTTGTGGTGAAGCAAAAGAGGCTTTGCTGTAGGAATAAAAGTTCCCTGAGATTGGAAGGACCAGCTTCATGGACACATGTTGGTAGGAGAGAGCGTGGAACAGGCTGCTTTCTTGCGGAGCCAAAGGTCTCTCTTATGCTTTTCAAGGCAGAATTCTCATCTATTTCACATTTCCTTTGTGGAACTATTCCTCACTTGGGCACAGACACGAGCTTTTATGTTCATGATGCTTCCTCTGGAGGTAAAAGAGGGGTAGAATGCAAGACACCCAAGATACAGGCATGCTGTTAAGAACTACAGTTTGACATAATGCTGTTTCTTCTCATTTTCTTTCTTAACCATTCCTAATATTACACCAGTCTTCTTTTATTCTTCTTGATGACTGAGTTGTTTCCAGAGGACAGAGAGTAGTGCTTTGTCAAATTAGCTAATAACCTGTTTTTTTTTTCTGCGTATCCCTGAAGTAGTTTTATCTATGTACCTTTCCATATCTCATGACAGTATTAACAGCCTCATATAGCACTGCATGCAGAAACAACTGAGATTTGTCTGAACACTTGGTTTTCAGTCATTAGTTCTGCCAGGAGTAGTAAACCACATGGACTGGTCAGTGCACAAAGTGAATGAGCAAAGGCATCTGAGATCATCACTGCCAAATGTGCGGGTGACAGGCAGTGTAAAACGAAGCTTCACCGCAATTAGCAGTGTGCTTAGAAGCATTTCTTCATGGATTTCTTCGTTTGTTTGTTACATGCTTCATTCTGAAAGTATGTAGAAGTGCATCCATTTTTCAGTATGAGCGAGTTGTTTAGAAAAGGCCTTTTGTGTTGTGTTTGTTACCTTAAAATCAAAATGATATGGCTGAGCATATAAATGTTTACTTGAGGAGCAGACATCAGAATGAAAATTATCTACATTCATCCAGACTTAAGTGTGAACTGCAGACTTAAGGCTGCAGAAGCTGTTTCTTCAGGAATGTATTCATCCACTTCCCTTCTGACCTCCAAAATAGTTCGATCTATGGGACAGAGCTCAAGAGGCCTTTAAGCTGACATTGTGAAGAGAAGGAAAAGATCATACTTGTCATCCATCGCTTCTTGTCTGCTTCAATAGATATTGGATTAGGTTATGTCAAATGGAGCACCTTCAACAAATTAGTGGGGAAACCCAGCTGCAGCTGGTGCCTTTTCCTCATGAGCTTTGATATGAGACGGGAGAGAGGAACCATGTGGATATTGTGTGCATTGGCAAAGGCCTCTGAGCTTTCAGGTAAATGTGAAATCAACGTTCTGCTCTTCTGCTTCTCTTTTGTGAAGAGGCGGAACCAATAAATATAGGTGCTCTCTAGCAGTCTTCTCAGAAAGCAGAAAGGGGAGCCATGAATTTGCTCTTCCCAGTGGAGTCTGGGAATGAAGATGATGCAAAGGTGCTCAGAGTGATCAGGGCATGCGTCCTTGGGGGTACCTAGGTCCCTAAGGATGTTTACTGATATTCAAAGAATGATTTAATACAGAGAACTTAAGATGTCTCCCAGGTGAGGTGGAATCAGAGAGGATTTTTGAAGATATCACTGGTTTAGTACTCTGGGAGATTGACATTTTGCAGATCTAGACTAAGGATTCAGTTACTCTGCTGGAGGCCTCCAGTGAACTAAATCCTGTGGGTAATATTATGTGCAGTGAGATGCTAGAAGATTATGTTAGAGTGAAGATAGAATTTCCATGAGCATATCTAGCTATGATGTGTTTAAATAGAAATGTTAACATAAAACTTGTCTACATTGAAAATGCTTACTATGCTGTTTCAGGCAGTAAATAAACATTTCGGGTTTCAAGCATAAACTATATTCAATGCAATTACTTTGAGCTGAGCCTTTTCAAGGTAGGAGCTGTTGGATGAAGAGAAGCGTTGTGTCATTCCCTCACACTTTCACTGAATGTGAGAGTACAATTGTATTGCTGAGAGTGGGGATAACACTATACCACTTGCTGAGTCTGACAAAGGCCATTAAAGATCAGAGTATGTAGGGGATATGGGAATGTGAGGTTTTCTAACAGCTCCCAGTTGCCATTCAGAACATTCCTAGGGTTGCAACACATCTGTTGGGAAGCACTGCCTTGGTTCAGAAGAAGGGAACATTTTACAAGGGAGTCCTTTGACAAATGGTGTCTTGTCTCCAGCTGCTTACAAAGATTACTCTGATTTTTATTTTTTTTGAAATCTGTTATGTGAGTCAGCAGTGTGCATTTGCAGCCCAAAAGGCCAACAGCCCATCGTGGGCTGCCTTGGAAGAGGAGTGGCCAGCAGGGTGAGGGAGGGGATAGTTGTCTGCTCTGCCCTTGTGTGGCTCCAGCTGGAGTGCTGCATCCAGGCTGGAGGCCACAAAGATGTTCAGAGGGCTGGAGGACTTCCCATATGAGGAATGGTCAGGGGAACTGAGCTTGTTCAGCCTGAAGAGGAGGCTCTGGAAGACCTCATTGTAGCCTTCCAGTGCTTGACTTGATAAACGGAAGGGAGACTGACTTTTTACATGGTCAGATAGTGACAGGACAAGGGGGAGTAGTTTTAAACTAAAAGGGGAGATTTAGATTAGCTGTTAGGAGGAAATTCTTTTCTGAGAATGGTGAGGCATTGGCACCGGCTGCCCAGAGAAGCTGTGGATGTCCCTCTTCCTGAAAGTGTTCAAGGCTAGATTGTATGGGTCACTCACCAACCTGACCTGGTGAGTGGCAGCCCTGCTCCTACAGCGGGGGGTTGGGCTTAAGTGGTCTTTAAGGTCCTTCCAGTCCAAGCTGTTCTTTTATTCTATGGAGGTAAGAAAAACTGTCAAAGAAGTTATTTTCCAGGAAAATGGAGCACTGGAGAAGGGATGGGGTGTTTTAAAGCCCATTCATTACATCCCATCTGAGTCATGTCACTTCTAAATGTCTTGGAATAGCGTGTTTATCCACCCCATCATTAAATTATGAGTGTTAATAGGACTTAAAAGAATGTATCCATGGGGAAATGTACTTCATCTCTGTTTCCCTTCTGATGACACTCTCTGTACACACTGTATGCTTTATTGGTACCAGCTCCTTTTCATTTGAGGAATATAAAGTCTTATTTACTATACAACCATTTTAATTACAGACACCAGAGTGATAAAAGAGAAGGAAAGAAGGGAGTACTCCGTAATTGCCTGTCTTTCTCTCTGATCAGCAGGACTTCCATTAGTCTCTTCAAAATTGCTCCCCAAAGGTAGAAAATGTATACAAACATGTAAGATGAGATTTAATTACTGAAAGCGCATCAAAAGCATTACATGTTTCCATGGTTGAAACCTTCCCTGGAGTTGTGATAAGCAACTGACAGAAAAATAGTACACTAATTAGTAAAGAAAGTAAATTATATTCATGCCTTACAGTATCCACTGTAATAGAGCTAGTGGTGGTATTCATTTTGGAAAAAGAGTGCGTGAAGGCCAGGGTTGCAGTGTGGGTCTGGGGGTCTAGGTCTTAAGAACTGCAGGGAGATTCTTGTTTGATCCAACATATCATCAGCTTTTGGGCACTGACGATTCACTGAAACCAAATCCTTCTCTGGGAGGAGGTGTATCATTTCCTATATTTTCCACGTGGACAGGAAAAGAATCAAGCTTCCAACAACTTCTTAAGGTATGGAGCTGTGTTTGCCTAACTTCAGAGCAGAAGCAGATTTTTGAGGACATGAAACCTCCCTTAGGTCAGAGCAGCTGTTGCCCACACACATACCTTACATTCTAGGTATAAGGCAGTGCTGTGACACTGGGTACTCTGAAAATGTGGGCTCGCTCTCAAAACTTTCTAGACTTCGTTTGTATGACTTTTCCTTGTATTTGTATGGCTGATTAGTTTAGATTGATGCAATTAGTGTAATTAAGTGCAATTATGAATTCTGGTGCAAATTCATGTAATCACATATTTATGATATGTAATTTGCTAATTACGCTATGTGATTAGCATTATAAAATGTAATATCATTACACAGTGCTAATTAAATTCAATTAAAAAAAAAAAAAAAAATGTCCTGGGCACATGCGATGGATAATCTCAAAAGTTCATTCTTCTAGAATATTTTCAGGAACTCTTTTCTGAATGATCCAACATCTGTTGTTTTGCATATGGAGCAAAAACCTGATTTTATATAGCAAATGTCTTTTCTCATCTCCGCGTGGCCAGTTGAGGAAACGTCTTCACCCTCGAGCTGTTTTCTAACCTCTTTTCTATATATTTAAAAACAAACAAACAAACAAAAACCAGCTGAAAGAGAGCTCCAATAAAACATGCCTACAATTAGCAGAAGCAGGCGCAAAGCAGTAATGTAAAATAATAAAGGTTTATGTTTTTGAATTATAATGATTTGTGCTCCATTTTATTGAATAATTTTTCTATGCAGTATTTAATCTCTGAGCAGAGTGTTTAAAATGCAGCTATTAAATGCCTTTAAATGTTGATAACATCTCTGAGGAACGAAGACGAAGTAAACGTGTTTGGCTTGTGGATACTTTAGGGAAGTCTTTTGGGAAATGAAATCTCCATTTCAGCATCAGCAATGAATATTATGTGAACACATTCATGATCACCATGGCAGCGTAAGGCTGAAGCAGGAACACCTATTGATATGTCTACAAGGTCTTTTATGGTATGTTAAGATCATTTCTTAGGGCTGGCTTCTTTTCCTAAGAGAACATTGGATCTGAAAGGAAAACCTCATAGACTTCTAGAGGTTTCCCTCTGAAGCATATGGGAGCCTGCATGCTAGAGTTGATGTGGCATTTAGCAGCTTGCCACACTGAACTGGACAAGCTGTTCAGTTTGCCTAGATGTCTGCTTCACAGGCATTGCTGTGCATGAAGAGTAAATAAATGGAGCCCATAACTTTTGCTAGATGCCTTCTCATGACATTGAGGTTACTGGTCAATAGAATAATGAGCAAAACATAATTCCCACAGTAACCTAGCCAACCACCTGCATGTTCAAACCTGTGAGTGCAAGAAAATCCTGACTTACAGGACTTCAGAATATCTCAGTAAACATTTCCCTCTGCCTGTAGGACTAAGAGAGTGTCTCTAAAATACCTAAATATCGCATTAAGATATTTATAACCTATTATACTCTGAAGTTGTAGCAGGTCACTCAAATATCTAAGCAAATGATTTATTTTTGTCTGGGCTTAGAGCTCGGTTTCTACTGAGTCATGTAGATGTAAGAAAAAACATGCTGAATCTCCACGTATCCTTGGAGTTTATATGACTAAGTTTGTTGCAGTCAGCTTGACTGAGGAATAGCTCATTCCTCAACACTTGTGAAAAAAGTGAAATGACAATCGGGCTCTGCAGTATTTAATTTTAATCTGGTGCCGTTTGTCAGAAGAGCCACAAGAGGGATGATGGTTTCATCCAAGCAGTAAAACAAACTTTTCTAACACTGTTGGCATTCTTTAGCTAAGGGCTAGAAATTTCATGAGCCCCCAGAGGGGCTTTGGCTTTGAGCTGTTCTTCAGGTTCTTGAGGGAATTCTAATGCTGGCCAGATTCTGGTGCCAAACAATATAAATCAGGATACATACCCAGGAAATGGTGGAACTTCATGTTATCCCTAATAAAAATGATGTGAACTAGAACTGCTGCAGAGCCAGCAGCTGAGTTTGGGTGAGGGTCATGATATATCCAGTTCTGTGTTGGCACATCTGACACCTTTTTCAGCTCTGAATTCAAACACTGTGAACTAAGTCCAACCTGACTGCAAATCTTGTTTGACTTGCCAAGGAAAATAAGATTGAACTTTCCAGCAATTGTATCAAGAACTGTCCTGAAGATGTAGCTTTCTGTGTTTGATTCCAAAGAATTTGGTCTTCTCTACACATGAAAGAGGGTTTTGAGCAGAATCTAGGCTTGTTTTCAATTACGGTTGAAAATGGAGTATGAAGAGGGCCATAAGCAGAACATAAGGAAAGCTGTAAATGAGGG